>NC_045703.1:22680868-23329625 GCF_009834535.1 Camelus ferus
TTAATAATTGATAAATCATCTTCTTCTGTCTCTAAATAATACAACGCCAAAAGTATGCAGTGATTCTCAAGTGCAAATATTTTTGCCCCTAGGGGACATTTGGTCATATCTAGAGACTCTAGAGACCTTTTTTAGCTGTCACTGCTTGGGGGGTGAGACGGGGGCCTGCTGCTGCAACTGATATCTAGTGGGAAGAGAGAGGCCAGGAAAGCTGCTAAGCATCCTATAATGCACAGGACAGCCCCCAGAACCAACAAAAGAAAGAAAAGAAAAAAAAAAATCAACAAGCACAAAATGTCAATAACTGTAGAGAGTGTGAGGAAACAGTGGTATAGTGGATAAGAGTGAAAACCCTGGGGACCAGACTGCCTTGGTTCAAATCCAACTCTATTACTTACTAGCTGTGTGACTGACCTTGGTCAAGTTGACCTCTGTGCCTCAGTCTCCTCATTTCAAACAGGGAGACAGAGTACTCAACTTACAGAAACACAGTAAGTTAAGTAGAAATGTGTGCTGTAGTTGGTTAAATTTAAAAAAAACGAAAAAAATCAGTGAATGACCGCAGCAAGTTAAAGGACAAGCACCACATACAGTCAACCCTTTTGGCCTACTTTCTTCAAATATTAACAGACACACTGACATTCTCCAACTTCTATTTAGTATCACCCTCTATTTACCAAGCCATACCTGTAACTGCTCTAATCATTTACCTAATGTAATCTATATTTACATTCTGCCACTACATTAAAAAACCTTAAGTTAGCTGCCTTCTGAAAGATATGAAAAAGATATTCACTGCATAGAGTATACTCAGGGATTTGAGACAGCATTAACTCCTCCTTCAAAACCTAGCTCTTTATAGTCTTTTCTTTTATACTACCACCAAGCCAATAAAAGCATGTTTCTTTAGTCCAAGAACAGGTACAGATAGATTACTTGGATAATCATAGGATAAGACATCTCACATAATGTAATCTGATTCTCTTCTAAAATTAAAGAAACTGAAGCTCAGAACTTGCCAACTTGCCTAACTGCACAGCCAATTACAGAAACTGGAACTTGATTACTTCCCTGATGATGAAATAATAGAAGCTTCCCCCACATAAGGCAACAGACAGAAAACTGATCTGAGATAGGCAAGTTCAGTGATTATTATTCTTGTCAAATAGCAGTTACCCCTCTTCCTCCTCAGAAATCAATTAGAAAACAAAATTTTTTCATTGCAAACTTCTTACCCAGTTAAAAGTTTCCTTCACTGTCTGAATGAGCAGATACCTTAGAAGATCCAATATATACAATATGTTAACACTCTTGTTTAATTACCTCAATACTATGTTATTTGCTTATTATTAACTACACCATTTCATTTCTCAAAACCCATGCACAGTATATGAAGCCTTTGGGATGGCAGTAATGGCACTATGTATTGGTAAAGAAATCTCTTTCTGGTACAAAGGAAGCAGAGTCTACCATAGTTAAAGATTTAGTATTTCCTACCTCAAAGAAAAACTCTCCACCCTTTAACCAAATATATTATCATGACTTTTTGGGCAGCTAATGTTTAGAACACATGATTAGGAGCACATTTTGTAAAAAACAGTAGAAAATATCCTAGATTGATTTTTTAATTATTATGCAAAGCTCCAGCTATTTAAAATTACAATTATTTTCACAAGTATGGTCAATAGCAAGAAATCAATAAACATTTCCTGCAATTTTCAGTGTTTCTCTTTGACTCAGTTTTCAACTCCAACATTTAAGACTTCTTTAAAAAAGATAAAGGCATGTTATGGATTTGTTTTAACAGGATGGAGCAAAACCTGTTATTCTCTAGTTAACCAATACTAATATTTATACAATTTTGACTTACATTTGATTCTTTGCAGCTTGCCTCTGAGCTTTTCTTTCTTTCCTTTTCTGATCTGGCGGCTTAGCAAAAACAATTTCAATATTTTCTCCCTCCAAGTCTTTGCCATTCATTTCTTCCATAGCCTTAAAAAATTAGGTGTTGATCAATACAAGAGGCCCTTCACAACAATTATGATTCATTTAAAGTTAAAAAATCATTTATCATTAATGTTGGAAGAATGAGACAATAGAATTTCTAAGTTTTATATAAAGATCCAGCTCTTCAACTAATATTCTTTTTGACTCAGTTTAGTAAGTTATGCAATTTGCTAAGGCCTATAAAGGTTAGCTTGAGTAGATGACATGACCTCTGAGTTTCCTTCCATTTTCTCTAACATTCTGATTCTAGGATGACTAAACATTATTAGTCTAATTAAATGCCTATAATTCCCCCAGTTACTTACCTTGACAGCACCATCTCGCTCATCAAAATGAATGAAAGCATAATCTTTTAATTTCTTCACTCGTTCCAGTTTCCCAAACTGACTAAATGCCTTTTCTAAAATCTCTTCTGTTACAGTATTGGCAAGGTTGCGTACAAATAGCACTTTGACCTGAAAGTTAAGAAAAAAAAAAACTCCCTGTATATTTCCAAAGGATTCAGTTTCTAAGATGCCACCACCTCAACCCTGCAAACTTAACTTTAGTCATAATTTGTTAGAAGAATATCATAAATATAAAATGTAAGCTAAATCTTCAACTTATTTGAGTAAATACCAAGGATTGTGTTGCAGGATCCAATGTGCAAAAACCTGAACAGACATCTCACCAAAGATATAGAGATGATGAGTAAGCATACGGAGAGATAAATGCTCAATACTGTATGTCACTAGGGAATCGCAAATTAAAACAGTGAGATACAAACCTATTAGAATGACCGGCCAAAATCCAAAACACTAACGCCATTGAATGCTGTTAAGAATATGGAACAACATATTCACTGCATTAGAATGCAGAAATGGTACAGTTTGGCAGCTTCTTACAAAACCAAATGTACTTTTATACCATATGATCCAACAGTCACACTCTTTGATATTTACCTAAATGAGGTGAAAATAGGTCCATATAAAAACCTGCATATAGACGCTTATAGCACCTTTATTCCACTTGCCAAAACTCAGAAGCAACCAAACTGTCCTTCAGTAGGTGAACAGATAAATCATAGTACATCCAGACAATGGACTACCATTTAGCACTAAAAATGAAACGAGCCGTCAAGCCGTGAAAAAACATGGAGGAACCTTAAATGTAAAAGAAGGTAATTTTAAATGGCCACATACTATATGATTCCAACTACGTGACATTTGGTAAAAGATAAAACTATGGAGACAGTAAACAAGATCAATACTGGCCAGGGAAGAAGGAACAGGCAATCACGGACGATTCTTAAAGAAGTGAAAATACTCTGTATGATACTATAATGGTGGATACACAGCATACCTTTGTCAAATCCATAGGATGTGTAACACTAAGAGTGAATCCTAATGGAAACTATGAACTCTGAGTTACAATAATGTGTCAATTTAGATTCAGTAATGATGACAAATGTACCACTATGGTAAGGATGTTGGTAGTGGAGGAGGCTACGCATGTGTGTGGGCAGCATGTGTATGGAAAATTGCTGCACTTGCTGCTCAAAAAACAAAGTATGCTATGCTAGGTAGTTTTTATTAAATTAGTCATTTTTTTGCAATCAAAATAGAGGTAAGTATTTCCTAACAATGTGAATACCATGCCACCTGAAACAGCTGTTGAGTTTATTTAACATAGGTGGTCAAAACTAATTAAGATCTCCTTTTGAAACCTTAAAGAGGGGAGAGAGTTTTCAAAATATCAGTAAGATAAATTCTTTAAATTCTGAAAGCTCCTCAAAGTACAACTAACAAAATTTAACCTTCTGGCTAAGAAACATTATCGCTCCCTCCTAAGATACCCGAAGTAGCATCCAATTTCTTAATCTAAAGTGTTAACCAATGAGAGCTTAAGGGCCAGAGGAAAAAACAATCCTAAGTATCTTCTGTCCTCAAGACCATTTATCCTTTAATATTCACAGTTATGACATTTCACACTTCTCTCCTCCTTAAGTCAACTAGTTGTATTTGCTAGCCTATCACCATTAAGGGGGATTCTTAAACAAGACAAAGGGCAGATTAACTTAACTGCAAACTACACTAGTGGTAAGTGTTGACTCAAGAGATGTTTATTCTCATAGATGTCTCAACTGACTGCTGAAGCAGGATACCTAATAATAGCTAAACCCTGTAACTGCAGCAGCTCTGCTGAGGCCAGTACAGTTCACTATTTTTAGGAGTAGAACTTTTAACACAAAAACCATGTAATCTAATGGCGCCATTCTCAAAAATTCAGAGACTGCTCTTCAAATCTACACAAAAATGAAAATGAATCATCTCCATAGCATGCAGGCTAACTACTTCAACATGAGAGTATGATGGCTACACAATTATGGCTGAGTGTCCATATAAACTTCTACATTCACTCTCCATGCACATGGTATTTATTTCTAGTGTGGCCTTAACACAACACTCCTCTCTCTTACAAAAACATGGTTTAAAAAAGCACACATTTTATAAGCCACCCCCTCCCCAATCACCAAACCTGCTCCTTCTCCCACCACCACCACCACCTCAAAAGAATTTTAACTCAACTGTCATTACCTTTGCCATAACCTCAGGATCGGGATCTTCAATTGGATCAGCCCATTCAACAGTTCCAACATTTCCCCAGACCTTGACTTTACCACTCATTAACCTACGCCTTGCCTGGGCAGCTGTTTTGTGATCTTCATATTCAAGGAAGCAAAAGCCTCTGTTTTTTTTCTTGTCGTCTGGTTGGTGGTATAAAATGACGTCTGTAAGACCCTCTGAAAGTAAGCAACCATTCCAGGGAAATTAGGTAAAATAATCAAGAACAAGCAGATCAAAAGATTTATTTTTCTAATATAATACTTGAATACCAAAATGAAAAATAATCCCTTATCTTTATAGGAGAGTCTCAAAAAGTACCACTCCAGATAATTTACCTAATCCACGCTTTCCAAGTGTTCCCAAAGCAAAAATCTCCATGAAAAAAAATGTATTCTTTTAAATTAGACCTGAGGACTATTCTGTTTCCATGTCATAGATGACAGAGGGGCATGAAATCTTTGCACAGCTGTTTCAGGAAAATGACAGTTATAAGTCAATCATAGTTAGAAATTCTTCACCCCATGCAAGTAAAACCTAATTTTTTTAATGGTACTTTTCTGGACTCAGATATCAATATATTCATTTCAAATGAAATAGAATATATTAGTATTGTGTAAGAATTTCAAATGTTCCTAGAACTGATAATGGGCTGATTATTTGCTAAATATGGTAGGCAGACAAAAATTTTTTCTAGTCAAAGTCTGTCACTTGTAAACTTAAAAAAATGCTTTACAATTCAAAGAAGTCATACCATACATTAATCTCTGCTTATAGCAACAGTATTTATTCCTATAATTTGGAAAATCAAATCATCACATATTAAACATTTTTACTAAGATTATCAACTATCATCTCAAAATGCATAAAAATACACAAATACAATCTTCCAAAGCATGGGAAGCACAACAATCATTCCGCAGACTGAGTTCAGATCACAGCTGCATTCCTTACTAAATAACATTCAGCAAGTTATTCCCCAAAACCTTCTGTGCCTGTTTCTCTATTTGAAAAATGGAGTTACCGATCTCATACGGCTATAGTGAGAATATGAACATGTAGTGAGTCAATAAATGCAGTGCTTTGGCACGTAGAAGTATGCATTACCTTCAGTATTAAAAGTTGCATCTCCTTCCAAATAAATTCAACTTACCTGTTACTTTGCTAAATTCTTCAAGAATCTGTTCCTTGGTTTTACTCTTAGGAATAGAGCCCACAAAAAGCCTGTTGTTGGCAACTGAGATGCAGACACCAATGTGTTTTCCAGAACGAATTTCATGATTATTATACTGAAAGGGGGAAAAGTGCACCATGTTTTAAAAATACTTAAAATATCCTAGTACAGGTGCTTATTATAGAAAGATATGCAAATTCCATACACAAAAGCAAAATCTTTTAACAAATGAAAATTTCAACACTTAAAAGTTTATCAAATACTTTTAACCCTTTAAAAAAATATAAGATAGATTTGAAGATTATACTAACAAAACACACTAAAGTTTATGAAATAATACAAAAAACTGTCAAGGAAATTAAGGAAATTGAAATTTAGGAAACTTGAAAAAATTAAGAATCAAGTCTGTAAGCAGCTTAGATTCCAAATTACTGATTCCACGATACCTTAATTTCTACTTAAAGTCACCCTGCCAACCGCTTATTCTTATGCAAGGGAAACTGATTCAAATACAAGTAAGCTTTCTGCCTTTCTGTTAGTCAGCACCTAAATCTTATTTTTTTTCCATCTCCCCTAACCACCTGTAAAAAGTTGCAGTAAGGAATTTTCAGCTACAAATACTTACGTCTAAAAAGGAGAATCTTTTTACTCTGAATCTGACCCTACTTTTTACCCCCATTTCACTGACAAGTAAATTATGGTAAAAGTATAAAAGCAACTATAAAACTACAGTAAAAAGTAAACTTAACCATCAAGTAACCATATTCCATAAAAGGGAAAGATATCATAAAGGCAAAACTCAGAAAGTTCCTCTCCCCATTATTCCCATTCTTGCGTAACAGGTATACTGGGTATAAGAGAAGAAAACACACGTAAGTCAGAAAATTGATGCCTCCATGCTCCTTTCTCCAACTCTAGATACTCAAAATTAAACATGAAGTTCAAACATCCTTCCTCCAGATCAGAACAGTTTTGTACTTTTTACCCCACTAACTCAGTTCATAGTTATGCAAGTCTCTGGTCATCATGATCCCAGGATTATCTCTACTCTTTACACTTCTGCCAGAGACTTTTTAAAAATCACAAATCTGCCTACTGAAAAAAAATCTCTCAATGACTCTCCACCAGCAAAACAAAGTTCAAATCCTTAGACATCATTAAGTCCTTCCCAAAATTCCTACTACTTCCCCACCTTTCTCCACAATACTATAATCTTAGCTATTTACATCAATTCTCAGTTTTGTATTGCTAAGCCTCTGAATATAACATTTTCCCTGAAACTTCTACCATCCAAACTCCTCTGCCTAACTGTAGATTTGAGCTCAACCATCAAATACTCTACAATCCCTAAATCCTATAAAGCTCAACAAAAGTATCCTTTTATGTTAACACAGATCAGTAGTTCTCAACAGGAGTGATTTTGCCCCCAGGTCCCCACCTGCCCAGGGACATCTGACAATGCCTAGACACATTTTTGTCTGTCAACTGTAAATACGGCTTGCTTCTGATATATAGTGGGTAGGCAGAGGCCAGAGATGTTATTAAACATCCTACAATTCACAGAATAGCCTAGCATAATAAAGAATTATCTGGTCTAAAATATTAATAGTGCTGCAGTTGAGAAATCCTGCCCTAGACTTTGTTTTCTCATAGCACTTATACTCCATTTAGGCCAAAAACCTCTTAAAAGTAGAAATATGCGGGTTACCTGCAAATAGTAGAGCTACAGTTGAATCCATCACAGAATGGGATTATGGACAAGTAGACTGCAATACCCTATTACACAAATAAGTTAACCTAACGACACAATAAATTGCTTTAAGACATGTACATTCCCTAGATTTTTTTAACCATTTAAAAAAACTGAAGTACAGTTAATTTACAATGTGTTAGTTTCAGGTGTACAGTAAAGTGACTCAGTTATACATACATATATCTATCTACTCTTTTTCAGATTCTTTTCCATTATAGGTTAAGATGTTAAATATAGTTCCCTGTGCTGTACAATAGGTCCTTGGTTTTTTAATCTATTTTATATATAATAAATAGTGTGTATATGTTAATCCCAAACTCCTAATTTGCCCCTCCCTCACTCCCACTCTTCCCTTTGGTAATCATAGTTGTTTTTTAATGTCTGTGAGTCTATTTCTGCTTTGTAAAGTCATTTGTATCATTTTTATAGATTCCATAAGTGATGTCATATGAGTTTTGTCTGACTTCACTTAATATGGTAATTTCTAGGTCCATCCATGTTGCTACAAATGGCATTATTTCATTTTTATGGCTGAGTAGTATTCCATTGTGTGTATGTTTGTGTGTGTATACACTATGTATGTGTGTATATATATATATACACACACACATCACAACTTCTTTAACCATCCGTCAATGGACATTTAGGCTGCTTCCATGTCTTGGCTATGGTTAAATAGCGCTGCTATGAATATTGAGGTGGATGCATCTTTTCAAACTGAAATTTTCTTTGGATATATGCACAGGAGTGGTACTGTTGGATCATATGGTAATTCTATTTTTAGTTTAAGGAAACTCCATATTGTTCTCCATAACATTCCCTAGATTTTTATATTTAAGCATCAAGTAGCCAGCCTTATTGACAAATCAATGGCTTTCAATTTGTTCATCTTGTCTGTAACTCCAGGAGTTGCCAGAAACAATTAAAATTAGAAAAAGAATGGAAGGAAATACAAAGTTTTTAAAGGGAGAAACAGGAGTTATTCTGATGACAGAATTTAGTATCATTTTCCCTTTTTTTATTTTCCAAATGTTCTAACAATAGGGACTATTTACTATAACAAAATAACTAAGTTTTCAATAAAAACTTGTAAGAAAAATTATAATTCTTGATTATATAACTTCCATCCATATTAACAATGCTAGAAGGCAAGGGTATAGCTGTGAAAGAGTACACGCTTAGCATGCATGAAGTCCTGGATTCAATCCTCAGCACCTCCAATTAAACAAATCAACCAACCAACCAACCTAATTACCTCCCCCCAAATCAAAAATAAATGAATGAATAAAAATAAACATTAACAACAATGTTGCTGCAAAATAGTAATGATTGTTTCCATTACTACTTACAAAAGAAAAGTTTCTTCCCTTCTAACCTATCATCACTGGCCCTATGGTTAATCAAGGCAGGGTAGGCAGAAGGTGTATGACTGTGGTCTCTGAACAATATAAAGACGTGAGTATTTCGTAGGATTTATAAGATAAACTACAACTCTTTGGCCACATTTTTTTCAATTAAAAAAAAACTGAAACGATTATAGCTAACTTGTAAACTAGCTCTCCAATGAAAAGAAGTTACTAAAGGAGACGCTCTGGGCATACTGTCCAAATAAAGCAAAAGTGCTTAGAAATAAACATTTCTTGAAGCAAAGCCCCTACAGATTAAGCTTGCAATTTTATATGTATATTTGAGTTACTTAGCTTTTCTCACTCTAGCATTTTTAGAACCAAACTATCCCCTAAATTCAAAAACAAACTCTGCATCCCAGCAGGTAATAGTGACTTACTTAGATAGTAGAAGGACATTATAAAAACTGTTCTTATACTTAATAGAGATTCTTATTTAATGCTGATAAACCCTTACTCTCAAGGGTTAGTAATCAGGACGATATGATGGTATCAAAATAAAAAAAGGTGCATGATCATTTCCAAATTCTAGGAAGGTAGGCACTGAAGTTACCAAGTTTTAGAAATCTAGCTTTCAGATCCAGTAGCATAATGAGGTAATAAAATAAAGATGAACTTTGAACATTATTTCAGAACACCAAAACAGGAGTTGTACAGCCTGGAACATTCCTGTCATCTTGGCTCAAAATATCAAGTCACTCTTTCCTTCCGGCATAGCCAATCAAGTCACCAAATCCCCAGAAATTTAGGAATCTCACATTTGGAATCTGATCCAGAAGTGGTTGCCTAGTCCTAACTCTCATTATAGCAGCAAAGCCACTACCTTCCAAGCCTGTCCACTCCAAGTCTTCTTTACACTGAGCCAAAACTCACTTCCCTAAAAATTCTACAATAAATTTATTTCCTCCTCTAAATGACAGTACTTCAATGCTCCTCTTTGTTTGGCTAATAATTCTTTCCCTGAAACTGGCAAACTAAAGAGCCTCCAAGAGTGTCACCAAATAGTGACATCCATAACACAATACTGGAGATGCAGACTGAGACTAAATAAGCTGGAGACTAACCTTACACTTCTAGACACCATGACTCTATAACATGTAGTCCATGATTAGCTTGGCTTATTTGGTAATCACACCACACTGCTGACACACTACAGCTTACTTGTGAGATCAGTTGTGTATAGGACTTGACTTTCATCCCGACTCTATTCCATCGTGCTACGCTGCCGTCTCAGGCTATCAAAATCTTTTCAGAACCTTGTATGTCATTCATGGCGTTTATTACTACATGCAGATTCAAATCACCAAACATTTCAAGCAGTCCAACTGTGCCCTCATTTAAATCATTGATTATAAAAATGAAATAGAACCTACAGCACATTTACATCGTGCCATCCACACCAAGGCTCAAAACTTTAATGGCACCATACTACCTAACCCAGCAGTCGTGACTACTGCCTTCTGGAATTGACTTTACACAAGTTTTCTCTCTTTCTACAAAACACTGGTTCAACTAGGTTCACCTATTTCCCTCACTGCCCTGCTCAAACCTCTTTAACACAAAGCCTTCTCTAAAAAACACAACCCAAAGCAAGCTATCCCTTCATTCTTCTTTTACCCTGTGAACCACCTGCTTCCACTTTAATTATACTTAGCCTCTCATACCCTAAGAACTCCCAAGAACTGGATGAAACTGCCTTGTATGCACATAGTAAAAGTTTTCTTGTTAAACACACTAAACATCTGCTAATTGCTACTAATTCTATGGACCTATCTTGTCAGCTGCATTCATCAAAATGGTTGTATACTACTGTATACAATCACTTTGGTGAATAAACCCCATCAGTGGCTATTAAAATCATAACTCTTAATTAAAGGGCAAAGAGATCAGTGTTCCAATCTTCACCACAAAGGCATTTTCAGCAGGACACTTCTATTGTATAGGACCATCATGGGCACTGCAAAGCCAGTGGACCTGGGCTCCAGTTTCAGCAGTACACCACACAAATACATATACACGCTTGCCTGCTCTTCCCCCTGGACTTTGTGACAACGTCAAACACTACATATACTTCCAAATATCCCCAAGAGGGTTAGAGTAAAAGCATCACCCCACACCATTAATCTATGTTAATCTCTATGATTAAAGGTAGCACAAAATAATTGCCAATGGAAGCTAAAAAACCTTTAAATAGCAAAATAGCCCATAGCTAATATGGGAATGTTATAAATTCTTGTGTCATAAATAATGGATTAGTTGGCACTAGTCAGCTGGCCACATTATTTATCCAGTACATACTCCACAGTGGCACTGTTCTAAATGTTGGGGATACAAGGAAAAAGAACACATTTTCTAATGGGGAGAAAGAAGCAAATAATTTTACAAAGCCAAGAAATAATTTTAAGTATATCTAAGCATTCTTTTTAACTGTTCAGGACACCATCATGGGGCAACTAGCCGTTCAAAGTCAGGAAAGGCCTTCTAAGAAGGCCTGATTGGTTAAGAAGGCAGCAGCCATAACTGGGAGAAGTGGTACAAGAGAAGGCAGTTGAGATGGAAATGGTCGTAGCTTTTGTGGAAGACAAAAAAGGCAAAGTATGGATGGAAGGGTAATAAAGAAGAGTAGGAAGAGAAGTAAGCAGAGTAAGAGCCTTGCATGGAAGCTATTATTAGAGTTTTTAGTATGGGAATGTTGTGATCTAATCTATGCTGCCAAATGGTTAAGACTGTAAAGGGGCAACAGAAACCAGTGAGAATAGCTAGAAAGATTTCTCAAATGGTACCTTAGGCTAGGGTGGTAGCAGAAAGATGGTACAAATTGGTTAGATGCCAAAAATATTTGGCAGTAGAGACAGGACTTACATCCTGAACTCCTTTTAACACTACCTGAACACTACAGTTTAAAGAATCAGACTACTTCGCAACATTACAATTTTATCCAGCAGTGTAAGTTATGACTAGTTAACAACAGGTACACACTAAACATACCTGGTATCAACCTAAGGCTATATATGGCCTTGGACAAGCCACCCAGACAACTGACTCTTCTGCAGAAGGAAGACATTTATTTCACTTACCTTGAAAATGAGTTGAGGACACTTAAAGGTAATAATGTAGCACCTAGCACAGCTCCTGTGCCTTAACAAGCACTCAAGTGGTTGCTATTACTCATCTTTTCACCAACTTAGATCTTGCTTCCCTAGCTAATCATCATCATTTAGGGACGAATTTTTCTTTTTCTACCAAACCACAAGGCAGATGTTAGCTGAAAATAGGGTCATTTAAGAAGTTTGCAGTTACTTCTAACTTCATGCCTCTTCTTCAAACTGTCAACACCAATCCATTTTTACAATTCAGATGCAAACTTTAAATCCACAAGTTTTAATGCGGGGGCATCATTGTCGAATTATATCAAAAACTAACGCCGAATACATAAACCACCTCTATCCTCAAGACACTCAAAGTACAGGAAAACAAAGAGATGGTGCCTCAACCTTGTCTCATCTATAAATAATGCAAAAGAGGCATTTTCTCAACATTTGATTATCCACAACTAGAATGACAGTTCAACTACCTTATATAAAAATTTACCTTGGATAGAGTTGTAATTCAAGTAGACTCGTGACATGACACAAGTAGGGATAGTTTTCAAACTATGCTCCCTTAAGGAATACATTTAGGAAGGGTACTCATTCCCAGGAATCAATACAAGGTAACAAAAAAAACTATCCAAATCAACTTAAGTTTTTATTTCTCTAAATGTTTCATGTCCTCAGAAGTCTAGTCCTTTCCTTTACTGTTACAAGGCAAATCTCCCAATTATATTATCACCGTAATCCTACCTACAGTCAAGTATCCTTTTAAAAAGAGCAACAACACGTCCAATTCATCCCATTGCTAAAAATATCTTTAAAAACGCACCAAAGCACAAACCCTTCTATTCACCAGTAAAAAATAATTTTCCCCCAGATATGGATTCAAATCATAAACCCAGAAAATAATGTAAAAAAGGTTTAGGACGAGAATTAGTTCCTAGACCAATCAAAATAGTTATCTGACTATCTGGAAACTTCTGCATTATAGTTGAAAAACTTAACAATATTGCTAAGACTATACTCTAAGCCTATAGCAATGCAATTTTGGACCACATTATCTGTTAAGCCAAGGCAACTGCCTAAACTGAAACATATTTCCTGTGCATTTATTGACACCCAAAATTGTCAAGTTACAATCATCTTCCTCTGATGATGTATCGTTACCATAAGGATTCTGAAAATCACCTAGAATTAAGTTCTATTGAGGACCTACCATAAATAATGTCTTCTGGTAGCAAGAATTAAGTAACCTACAAATGCTGGTTTAAGGATTATTTTAAAAAACATTAATAAATACACAAATCATTACTTGTAACACTAAGTAGTCACACCTATTAAACAGAACTAAAGCTGTATGTAATACCTCGTAAATAAAATTGGGTCTGACATCACTAAATTCTGTACTAGCTTTCTGTGGTAAGATAGCTCATTGGCTTCTCAATCATTCTACATTTCCACATTAAAACTCCCTGCTACTTTATTACTATCTGGTAAAATGTTTTCTTTTATAGATTCAACTGGATGATTTCTACAATCTTCCAGAACTCTTAAAAGCCCTTGATTTTACCTGAACTGCTTAAACTAAAATCTTGACAGCTCAAAAGTTATTAGTGAATAGAGAGCTATATATTCCTTTCTGAAATAGGAAGCATTCTTTGAAGGAGGAAAAAATCAGCAATGATTTAAAAATACTCAAACTCCTGAATTCTTTTTTTAAAGACACCTTTTTCTTCCAACTTTTCTAATGTTAACCTTCACAATATTCAATTTCACACACCAACAGAGATCCAAGCAACATAGAAAAGTGAAACTAAGTGTATTTGTTTTTTCTCCTTAAGGTTTACCTTAAAATATCTGATGGTGAGGGAAAGCAAAATAAAGTTCAGGAGAAATCAATCTGAGGATTTCACGTTTCCTTAGAATTAATCATAAAACATGTAAGTCAGATAAGGCAAAAATTAACAAACATTTGCCATAGTGAACCATTTACAGAAGTTCCACCCAAGCTGCACTTTTTGGTACACTTCTTGGATGGAAATTAACTTATATGGCCATCTTCAACTGCAAAATGTAGAAACTACCTGAGTCACAAGATTTAATAAAAATTTGAAGGAGAATTATATAAGCCATAATTTGAAACAGTAAAATTCTTTAAGTTGGAAAAGTAACCATGTCCTCACCTGACATCTAGTACTAAAGTCAAATACTGCCACTCTACCACGAAATCCTTTATTTAACTAACTAGAAAGTTATCACAATGTCGTCATGAAACATTTCTGAAAAGGGGATAGCCAGATATGGCCAAAAATTATGGGAGCCCTTCCTATCAGTTACTTTCTTAAATCTTTTAACATTACTAAATTAAGGGGGGAAAAAAGCCATTAAGCCAAATGTTTCAAAGAACCAGTAAGTAGAATTTCACCACACTACCTTATAGATCCTGAGTCCAATCAACTACACATGCAAAAAAAATACTGCTACAATGTGTACAGAGAATATGAAAGTGTCTAACCAGCACTTCAAAAAATAGTTAACACAACGAAACCCTGGCTTTAATTAAAGATAGTGAGTGTGAAGACTGGGGGGAAAAAAAAACAAACTCACCAGTTTAACAGCCTCCTGAGCTGCTTCTTTTGTACAAAAAGTGACAAACGCATAACCTCTATTGAGACCTGTTAGTGGATCCATCATTAGACGAAGATCCCATATAGGTCCAGCTTTTTCAAACAATGGAACAAGTTCATCCTCAAACAGATCTCTTGGGATCTTCCCCACAAATATCTGTAAATTAAATATGAAGTAAAAACCATGGAGAGTTTCTTTAGGAAACTAGATACCTGTGCATTTACTACAGAGGGTACAAGTTTTTAGTTTCTTTACCTCAGTGCCAACAGAAGGCTGCTGACCTGAATAAACGGAATCTGGAGGCGGTCCCCCATACTTCCTCTGTCCAGTGGTCACATCAAGTGTGTAGCCTGTTCTTTCCAAGAGTGCCTTAAAAAGTTCAAATGACATTAGTACATTTAATTCACAAGACCACACCCATGCATTCAGCAGTTAAAAACCAATCTTGTTCAAATCTTTCCATTTATCTTGGCAACATTCCTTACTAACAGGTTTCTGTTATCTGTTTTAGAACTCCCCTTTTAATGTGTGCTTGTAATGTATAATGTGCCTTAATTTATAAACGAAAATGTCAGGATCCTGGTCAAATTATTTTCTGGTCTCTGATTAATTACCGCTTAATGAAGTGAACAACACAAAACTAATACTGATCCATCAACAACTTTCTAAGCAGGGTTTAACTATTCTGCCCTTCTAATAACAGACTTCACTTAACTAGGCTGAAATTCTCTCCTGAAGAAGTAGCTAGATAAGTCACCTCTCTCAAGTCTACCTTACCCAATAAGCTTCCCTGTACCCCACATTCCTAGGTACCTACTGCTAGAATAGCAGTTTTGCCAACCTTTACAAAAATTACACTCCTCAAACTAAGTCCAGAAACTTAAAAGGAGTTACAGGAAAAATAACCTCTTCTTCATTTGACATTCAAGCACCATGCTTCACAGGACAGTATGGATCACTCAGAAAAAAAGAGTGCCAAAATGATTTTGAAAACTTTATGGAATTGCAACAATGTAACATAACCTCTAAATACATCTCCCTAAAAGTGAACTGTTAAAATTTATACAACTCATGTTTACTCAGAGTATTAAGATTTTTCTCTACATCTCTTATTTATAAGCAAATTAGAAAGTAGTAGTCCACTGTTAGCCTAAGGAAAAAACCAGGAATTGTTTCTTCTCCACTATGTCATCTACAAAGCACAAAACTGACTTTCTAAATAATAAAACCAATCTAACAATTTTCTGATAAATTCTGAAATAAAAAGAAACTAACACCAAGCATATGACAATACTTATCAAAGTGCTGTTAACGGATTTGGGGTCACCTTAGTATTTGAAAATGAAAATGACCAGACAGATTTTAAAACATTTTTTTTACCCAAAGAACATAAAATGTTCATGAAAAAAATACTATAATTGATGAAAACTCCTGTATTCCTAAACTGTCTTTAAAAAGCCCACAAAGTACTACAAATTTTAAGTAGCCTTGTATTATGCCCAAACATAGTTGCCTAACAGTGCAACATTGGGTTAGTAACAAAAATAAACTCAAATCTATTAACTACCATATAAACCAAACCATTAAATGGCTCATCTTCCCTTTTTTCCGTATGTAATCCCTGTGCTTCTTTCATTTCAATCTTCATATGATCCAAATAATAACTTTTATGACAATCCCTAAAAAGGAAAAACTTACTCTTTCTGTAAAACATCCTACAGAAGTGTGTGTCTTCTTGCCACAATTTAAGTCACACTAAAGCTTTAAGCCACTCCCTTCCAAAGACAGAGTTGAAAGTCTCACAAACTAAACTTTCAATTAATATGAAATTTCAGTAATTCTAACTCCCAATGTAAATTTAGTAACAACTTGATAAAATTACAATAGGTGACAACTATATTTCATTTCTTTGGAAAAATCAAATTTATAGTTCAAACAATTTCCAACTAGACCCGTGAAAGCCTCAAATTTGTAGATATTAACAGCTAACTCCTTATTCCAAGCTTCCCTCTTTCCATACTATTAAAACACACCTGACACCTATAACCTTCTTAGTAACTGATTTTAAGCTATAACCCTTGGCTCCAGAGCAGTGGCACACTGTATTAAGAGTACCATGTTAAAACTAGTATGATCGCCACATTTTCTATGAACTAAACTCAACACAACTAAAAAACACAAAGATCAAAACTTGGTTGAATTTGAGGCCATTATGTTCTATGTGAGGTGTGGAGAGGAATCTTCTCCCAGTCTCAATTGCCCAATTTACATTTTCACAGTAATCAATTTTATTGTTAAAAGCTGCTTTTAGAAAAGAACAAATTGGCCATAATAACCCATACTAATGGAAGGGGAAGGCAATGCTAAAATACTAAACCCACTTAATTTCGAGCTTGAGAATCCTAAGAGAAGCAATCAACTACTAAATGTATATTCTCCACCAGTATAGGGTTAAATGATTCCCTCCCACTTTGGTTCCACTGTCAGTAACCTGGATTTGCAGGTTTGTTTCCAAAAATCAACTAAAAAATATGGCAGCTATACTTCTTTAAATCTTTTATTCAGCATACCAATAGCACAGATTTAATCAACAGCAGACAGCCAGCAAGAAAAACTTCAGAATTGTTTTACAAACAAATACTTAAAGACGTGAAACTTCGAAGTATAGTAATGAGAAAAAATTAATAAATTATCTTATGGCCATTAACTCTCAACATCTCAAAAAAAAAAACAAAACAAAACCCCAAAACCACACACACACCCACTTCATGCCCAAAGAATGTTTACCAAAGCTAGAAAACAGTTTAAAAAAAACTTTAAAACTGAAGGGAGTAAAAAATAAAGTTTCATAAAACATACCTTAATTTTTGCCTCATCTGGTCCTTTGCTAGAATCTGCTACTTTGGTCCCCTGTTTTTCTCTCTGCCTATAAGTCTTCATGACTCCACATAAAAAGGCACTTTTGTTCTGTAAAAGAATTTTCCAATCATATTTAACAATAACTGTATTATCTGTATCTAATTATATAAAAGCTAAACTATCAAAACTACTCAGATTTTTTACTCTTTTTACACTGACACTAAATTAACGTTACCTGAACATGAGAGAGATCGCTGTCTTTAAACTGCTGAAGAACTGCCAATGCGCCGTCTTCATTGAATTCTTTTAAAGCTTCGATAGCTCTTTCATCTAAATCACTATGTGCAACCAGCCCTGGAAAAGAGAAAACTTAATTAGCTGTCAACTTTTAATATTTTTGGTAAGTTTTTTTTTTTAAAGAAAACTCCATGTGCCATACGGATGCCAACTAAGAACTCTTCCATTTCCCTTATCTATATAGTGAAAAACACATACCTTATCCATTCTGAACTGAATAAGGCCTCTCAACCACACTTACAATAATGAATCAACTTTATCTTGCTGTGTCTTAAGTCAGATAGTTCTGAACACTAAGTATTTCTACAGTAAACAAATAGGCTTACGAATTCTAAAATCAACCAACAAAGTACCAAGCATGACAACTGAACCTCTACTCAATTTCAAATACCACTAGAAAAAGCAACAGCCACACTGAGACTACAAGTCTACAGTTACCTATTTAACAAGAATCCTACTATAAAAATACCCCAAAAAGTCACATGGCCTGCTCCCAACATTTAGCAGCTGTTGCTACCATCATATACTTATCCATCTGGACAGCCAGCCTTTACCTCCTAACCCCTTCCTTCTTCCCTCCCTCTATACACCTTAACCTCTGGTTCACAACTATCACAACAAGGCAAAACTCCAGGTCCCACACTTATTGGAAACCACAAAAAGTTGCTATTTTAGCTCAAAGCCAGAAATCCAATAGAAAAATTTCATAATATAATTTTGCAAGTGTTAGTTCTTACCTGCAACGTAAATTTCATCTAGTTTTTCAGCAACTTTCTGTGGTAAACCAGCATCAAGCAATGTCTGAAAATTTTCTGAATGGATAACTGCAGAAGTAGTATCCATGGGCTCTTCAGTACCATTTCCATTAACATGTTCTGTAGCCATGTTTCCAGAGATCTGTTCAAACGCAATAAGCAAAATTAAACTAGGATCTTCAAAAAGGGTAGAGGACAATATAAGAGCCCCAATCTTTACTTTCTCTACCAATTTCTACACCAGCCAGCCTGCAACCTCCCTTTAAAGAGGCCTTACTTTAAAGCTACTGTCGCCTGACAAGGCAGATTGGGAGCGCGGGGCACAGAAGGACGGATCCACTACATTTTTCCTTAGCACCACCCCTGACTCACCTGCTAACACTCCCTAGGAAAAACCACATTACAAATGGAACCCAACCAGCACGAGGACGAGCCAGTGTGCCACATGCAGCTGTGCCCGTACAGAGAATGAGGTGTGTGTGGAGCAAGCAAAGCTGGGCTTTTCCCTCTCAAAGGTAAACCCCCAAAGTGCGCGCTTTTCCCGCCTGCCGCTTAAAGATCAGTAACCACAGCCAGCGAAGAACAAAGCGCTCACACAAGCCACCTTCCCACCACCCAATTTCTCCACCCTTCACCCCCGCACCCCAAAGCCCGCCCCCGACTCCGCACCCAGAGCGGCAGCCTCACCGCTGTGGCCACCAGGAGCCCATTAGAAACACGTGCTCTGCGCCTTCAAATGCCCTACAACTTCCTTCCACGGAACCCCACTGAGTTCCAGGCCAAGACGACCGTCACCGGCTCCCAACATCAACCCAAAGCGGCGGTCGGAGCCCCCAGCAAGCAGCAGCAGCACAACCTCGCCCCTCGACACCGAGGCCGCGGCGGCGCCAGGCCACAGACTCTCCCCGCCCCCAAGCGCCGCCGTCTCGGTCCGTGACACATGGCTCTCTCTGCCCCGGGCGCCGGCGACCCCCGGCCGCCCGCCCTCCCCGCCAAGACGTGCGCCGCGCCGCTAGGTCCAAGCCCCCACCCCGAGCCGGTCGGGGCAGGGACTGCGGCGCGGGGGCCGGCGGTGCCACCGCCGGGCCAGGCAAGCCGGCGGCGTGAGGGCGTTCCGCGAACTGCCCAACGCCCGCCGGACCGCGAGCACCACCCAAGCCTGCCGCGCGGCTGCGGGACGGGACCGGCTCCTCTCCGCCCACTCCTGCGCCGCGGCGACAGCCACGACAGCACCAACTCCGCCGCCGCTCGCGGTCCGCGCGGGCCACGGGGCCGAGGGGGCGCCTCCTCCCCGGAGCGCCTCAGACAAAGCCCGAACGGTGGCAGCACATGGAGGAGAGGAGGAAGTGGTGGCGCGGGCCGCGGCCTACTCCCAAGCAGCCCCAGTCAACGTGCTCCTCTCTCCCTTGGAATCCATTTTCCAGAAAAGCCGGTTTCTCCCCGCACCGCCCTCCCCCAGGTCCTCCACAATGTCAAGGAGCTCCCCTCCCAGACCCGGGTCTCGGCGGTCGTTACCTCCCCGTTGGGCTGAGGCGGAGGAATCCTGTCCGAGGAGATCCGGTTGCGGGCAACGCGTGCTCGCTGCTCCCTGTGTCCGGCGCGAGTGGAGCTGTTGTAAAATGGCGGCCGAAGCTCACGCCGCTGGCAGCAAACCCGATCCAGTTCCACTCGCCTCCGAGCGCGCTCCCGGTGCGCGCGCGCGCCTCCGCGTGACCCCCCCTTCCCTTCCCTCCCCTCCCCTCCCTCGCGCGTCCGCTTCTCTCACTCACTCCTCAGCCCCTGCCCTCCTTCAGCTCCTCCTTCTCCTTCTCCCACCACCACCAGCCTCCGTCCGCCTTCTTCTCTAGGCCTTTCTTCTTCCCCTCCCTGCTCCTTTCCCCCACCACTCCCACTCCCGTCCGCGGCCGCTCAGGCACGAGTGGCCGCCCTTCCCTGGCTCGCTCGCTCGCTCCCTCCCTCGTTCGCTCGCTCTCTCGGCCCCGTCCCACAGTCCCTGCCGAGTCTGCTCCTCTCTTTCTCTCTCCCGCGCTGACGTGACGACGTAGCCTACGCCTCGGGACGCGCGCCCGCGGGCTCCGCCCCCATGCCCCGCCACCTCCCTTGCTCCTCTCCACCCGGAGGGGCGCGAGACCCCGCCCTTCCGCTCCGGCGGCGGCGGAGGGGCCGAGAGTGAATGAAAGGCCCGCCCCTTCCCCTCCCGACACTCCCCCTCCCGCTCCCCTCCGGGTGGGGCGGGGCGGGCCGGCTCAGCGTGTCCCACTCGTTCTTTGTCAGGAGACTGGCATCTCCCCACCCCGCCCCACCCCACCCCCACCGCAGCACCACGCGCACTCCACCCCCACCGAGCTCCCGCTCGCCCCACCTCCCGCCCCGTCCTGGGCCGGCAAGGGACGGGGCGGGGGGCGCGGGATGCGACTGCAGCTCTCCGGAGGGTACCCACCGGTCCGTGCGCGCCCGGCCCCCCCCCCCCGGCGCCCCGGCCGCGTAGCCGTTCCAGGCGGTGTCCACGCTGCCGCCGCCCCGCGCTCTCCCCGCTCGGGAAGCTGCAGGCGCACGTGTCCCCCGGGGCGGGGAGAGGCAGACAATGGGGCGGCGGGGGAGGGGAGCGACGGGGAGACCCGCGGATCTTTGGTTAGCCTGGCCGGCGTGACCCGAGTGCTGGAGTCGCTCCGGGGTTACTGGGTTCCCCTGCTGGACAGTGGGACCTTCCGGGGCCCCGCGCCCGCGTGGCTTCTCTTCCACGGGAACCTCGGGCGGAAGGAGGGGCGCCCAAGTCTCGGACGTGGAAAACCCGGCTGCTTTTGAACGGGAACCGGCTGGCTCCAGTGGAGCGAGGAACGGCTCCCGCCTGGGGATGAGACGAAAGCCAGATTTGGAAGCGAAACCGCCGGTGGTGAAGAGTTGTGCAATACTCCGTCTCAGTCCCTGGCCTTTTAAGCAGTTGAGGGCTTCCTCATTGCACAGTTTGAGAAACTTGAAGCAGCACAAAGCTGCGTGGTTAGGATAACTGTGAGGAGCGTATCTGTGTTTCTTTTCAAAAATCTTAGTAATTAAATCTTAACTGAAGTGACATTTCTTTTGTAAACGTATACTAGGTGCAAGAAATACGGGACAAATGTATTTGAATTTCAGACGCGATATGGATACTAATTTTATTCCATGCAGCTGTAGTGAAAAAGGTATAGTGTCCTTTCAATTAAAAAACAAGTTTATTTTTAAGAGCTCACTGATTTCCTAAAGTCTCTATGCTATGTCATCAAATAAGTGGTTAAAGTAAAAGGTAGATGAATACTTTTCAAAGTGCATAAGCACATAAAAAGCCAGGTTATTTTCATAGGTACCTGGATCAAGATACGAAGTTTTTGAAATGTTTTGACCAAAGGACTATCAAGCTAATCTGTTTAGCAAGGATCTGAGCTCTCCGTTACCTAAAATTCCTTACTGTCATACACGGACCTGCTACTGAATTTAGCAATTTTAGCAAGGGGGATTTTCGTTCATAATTTAAATGTAGATAATGTTATAAATGAAAAGAAATAACCAAAATGTTTAATCCAAAAGTATAATAAAACAAGGCAATCCTATAGATTAAAGAATTAAAATAAGAGGTCTGAAGCATCCAACACTTTTTATTTAGACCTTCCTGGGAATCAACTTCTCTTTAAAAAAAAGAAGAAGAAGAAAAAGAAGTAAGTGCCTCTACCTAGGCAATGTCATCAACCCAGATAACCAGACTTCCCAAAGTAAAATCTCTAGTTCTTTGACCTCTAATTCCTTTCTCTAACCACCCCTACACCTATGTGTGGGCTTTAGGCACTCCAAATCAGCATTTCAAAAAACTGAGCACAAGATCTTCCCCCTAATCTTCCATCTCCAGAGTTCCCATCGCAATGAACTTTACCCACGGGCATCCATTAGCTGAAAACCAGTCACTCAGGACATTAACTTCTCCTTTGATGCCATGGCAATTAATCAAGTCCTGTCAATTTTGTCTTCCTAATGTATCTCCACCTCTCTTTATGTTGCAACCTGGGGATAAGTCACCATCCTTTACCACCTGTACTAGTAATACAGCATCCTGATACGACCACCCTTGAGCTTTCCTAATCCATTCAAAGCCGGCATGTGTGTGTGTGTCTTTTAATTGCAAATAAGACCCAATGGATCATCTACTTTAAACCCTTCATTAGCTTCCCATTACACTTAAAACCAAGTCCTTAACTAGATAACAAAACCCTCCGTGATCTATCCTACATGTCTCCCCAGCCACATCTCAGTCATTCTCCCAGCTTCAGCTGGCCTTTCCTCAAGTCTGGCATTTCTCAGGATTGCCTGAGGACCTAGACAGAAACCTAGACAGAGATGCCCTGAGCAGGCCTGAGAAAAAAGCTGTCAGCCATACTCTCCATTTGACTTCTTTTTGAGCGAAACAATAGTATAATTTTCCTCCTAACCTGCAGAACTTATTATTCCAGGCTTGATGCCAAGAATTAGTACTATTACTGAAACATGGTGAATCCTTAGTAATATTTAAAAATAAAAAAGATCCAAAAGAACTGAACTAGTAGATAGAATGATTCAATTGGTATGGTAGATGCATTGGGCTGGATTGAAATGTATGTATATGACAGATCGAGCATAAGAAAGTGCTCAATAAATGTGTCCTTACTTCTCTGAATCCTCTTAAGTACCTACCACAGGATTTCATGCTTAGTAAATATTTACTGTATAAAACCAAAGGATGATAGGCGGAGACCCAAACAACCTTGATTCTAACCCCAGATCTGCTAGTAATGGGCAGTGTGAGCTTGGATAAATCATTTCACCTCTCAGGATGTCTATTTCCTCATCTATAAAAGAAGGGCATTGAAACAGATTATTTTTAAAGATTTCTTCTAGCTTGAACATTTTACAATATATTTTTTTAAAAAGTTCTCAAAGTCCCTCCCTGGGTTCTTATTGCTTAAAAATATCCAAATACCCTATTTGCCACTTAAGATCTTTCCCATTTGAATCCCAGCTTCCCTTTATAGCAAAGTAACCTGCTATTCCCCTTATAAGAACCCTTGCTCCAAACAATAATAACAGCGAAAACAACCAAGATGGATGATATCTGATCTGGGATATCATCCCCACTGTGGATGTGGAGAAAATGACACTCATGTTCACTGTTAGTGAGAGGATCAATTGATACAACTTTTTTTACAAAATAATTAGGCTATCGTGCTTACTGAAGTATTGTTTGTAACATATAAATATGTGTGTGTTGATTGTAAAAATATGTATAAGCTAAACATCCAGTAATAAGGGACTGGTTGAACAAATTATAGTGTACATCCATAGAGTGGATTATTCTGGAGTCATTGAAAAGAATGTAGTAGCTACCAATGTCCTTATATGGAAAGATACCCAGGTTACATCCGTAATTTTTTTCTTAAGGCCAACTACAGAACAATATAGAGTGTGACATTTATTCATTCAGCTGAGTACCTTCTGTGTACCAAGCTCTGTGGCATAAACTAGGTTTACAATGGCATAGGTCAAGATAGACACAGATGATCCCTGACTCAAAGCTTAGGGGTCTGTGTGTATATGTATAACAAGGTATATGTGGATAGAAAGATTTCTGTTTCTAGAGAGAATAATTGCAATTAGAGACAAGGGTGGGGTGGAGGGAGACCATCACTTTTTACTTCGTACACTTTGGTGATATTTAACTTATTACAATAAATATGTGTTTTTTTAAAGTTAATTATTTATGTACCTTAACACTGTATTTCCATCCATGTAACCTTTGAAGTAGTGAGAAGACAGATCTGTTAAGTTACAATTAATCAAAGGCAGGCATAAAGGCATGCCTGTTTGAATTTTTTGCTTCTCATCCAAAATTCTTCCACTACTACATGCCAGCCATTTAAAAATATCCCATTTCTTCTTTTCTTTTCTTCATTTTCTCAACTTTCAGCAGTTACACTAATACATTATAAATTATAACATTAATGTTATAATGGGAAGGGGAAGGCTAGAATTCATATGGGAAAAATCCACAACACAGCATTTTTCTTTTCACAGAAACATAAAAACCTAAGGTCAAAAGAGACTATGGAAGTCATTCAGCTCAGTCCTTCTAATAATCAAGAAAGTTTTTGCACCATTTCTCACATGGCATTGTCATGGTAATTGAAAAGCTAGTGTGTTAAAATTTTAAACTTCTGCTCTGGAAAGACGCTGCTAAGAGAATGAAAAGAAAAGCCACAGACTGGGGGAAAATCTTTGCAAAACACCCATCTGTTAAAGAACTAGTATCTAGAAGTCACAAAGAACTCTTAAAACTCAACTATAAGAAAACAAACAACTCAATATAAAAATGAACAAAGGATCTAAGCAGACACATCACCAAAGCAGATATACAGATGGCAAATAAACATATGAAGAGATGCTCAGCATCATATGTCATTAGGGAATTACAAATTAAAATAGTGAGATACTACTACACACCAGGTACCATGGCCAAAATCCAGAACACTGATTCTAAATGCTGGCAAGGATATGGAGCAACAGGAACTCTTATCCATTGCTAGTGGGAAAGCAAAATGGTATAACCACTTCAGAAGACAGTTTGGCAGTTTCTTATAAAACTAAACATACTCTCACTACATCATCCAGCAGTTCCATTCCTTGGTATTTAGTCAAATGAGTTGAAAACTTAAGTACACACACATACACACAAAACCTGCACATGGATGTCTACAGCAACTTTTTTCATAATTGCCAAATCTTGGAAGCAACCAAAATGTTCTTTAGCATGTGAATGGATAAACAAACTTTGGTATCCACATAATGGAATATTACTCAGCACTATAAAGAAAGGTACTATCAGGCCATGAAAAGACATGGAGGAATTTTAAATGCATATTGCTAAGTGAAAGAAGCCAATCTGAAAGGCCTACATAGTATATGATTTGAACTATATGACATTTGGAAAAGGCAAAACTATGGAAACAGTAAAAAGATCAGTGGTTGTCAGGGACTTTGTGGAGGGAGGGTTAAATAGGTGGAACACAGAGAATTTTCAGGGCAGTGAAGTCATTCTGTGTTATACTATAGTGGTGGATCAATGTCATACATGTGTCAAAAGTCATAGAATGTACAACATAAAGAGTTAACTGAACCCTAATGTAAAACTATGGACTTAATAACAATGAATCAATGCTGGTTTGTCAGCTGTAACACAGATACCAACTAATGTACAATGTTAATAACACGAGAAAGGAAGGGAAGAGGTGGGCTAGAGGGAGGGAGTATATTGAAACTCTGTACTTTCTGCTCATTTTTCTTAGACCCAGAAATGCTTTAAAAAGTAGAATCTATTATTTTTTTTCAGATCCTGACGTTTTAAATACACTTGAAATGCTAGATATTCTTTCTATTCCTTTTAGCTTTTCTTTTTTAATTAGAAGTTTAGCCTCATTTTGCTGTTTGCATTTTAACGTTTCCAATGGAAGGTGATGGACTAAGTTGCAAGAAGCCACAGAGTTTATACAAGTAACTACAAAAAGTACAGGATGAATATAAAATAGATAAACAGCAAGGTCCTAGTGTATAGCACAGGGAACTATATTCAATACCTTGTAATAGCCTATAATGAAAAAGAACATGAAAAGGTATATATATGTGTGTGTGTATACTTCAATCACTGTGCTGTAAACCAGAAATTAACACAACATTGTAAACAGACTATACTTAAATGAAAAGAAAAAATTTTTAAACAGAACAAGGATGATGTATACATAAACCCAAAGAAGGGTTCTGTCAAAATATTCCCGCTGTACTCTTAATGGAGTTCCAGAATACAAGCAATCTTTGGTTGTTTAGATATTTAAGATGAATCATGGCCCAAACAGGAAAAATTTAGTAATAATTCTTTCACTGAACATGTCCATCTTGTTGTGTCTCAAAGCCCTTTCCAAGGGTAACCTTACCCAAAGCCTCTACTCAGGGAGCAGCCTAGGCTGTCATGCTTTCACTCTACAATGCCTTGCCACAACTAAATTGGACGAGCATCAGCTACCAGACCATGCGTAGAGAAGGACAAATGATAGAGTAAGTGTCAGCAGGAGGGAGTTAGAGCTGGGGCTATGAGAGGTCATGTCAAACTAAAATTAAAAGGAAACAGAAACCATAAATGAGCAGAAGCTAAGGAGAATCCATTCACTGTATCTATCAGTCCATAAATACGTTTTGAGCATCAGTTGTATGCAAGGCATTGAATGAAGCACCAGGTGAGTAAAGCAGAAATGTCTTTTCCCTTAATGGAGATCACAGCTTCATGAGAGGAAAAAAGGCAGGTGTGTGTGTGTGTGTGGTGGTGGGGGAATACACACATAAACAAAATATTTATAAAATGTGATAAATGCAAATAAGAAATTACTGTAGTCCAGTGTCACAGAATATCAGGGAGGACCTAGTTAGGCTGGTGAAGGGAAACCTTTCTGAGCAAGTGATGTTTAAATGAAGACCTGAAGGAATAAACCAAGGAAAGTGAGGAATGAAGGGGAGCCAGAAGAATATTCTGGGCAGAATAAATAGCATGTGTGAAAGTCCTGAGAGGAGAAAAAGCATGGTCTTCCCTGAAAAGAAGCCAGTGTGGCTGGCGCATATTTGATAAGGGAGAGAGTGACCCAAGATGAGTTTGGAGAAGTTGGCAGTAGCCAGATTATGCAGGACTATGTAAGTAAGTACAATAGGAAGCCATTGAAATGTTTTACATTTTTAAAGTTAGTATTTAGAAACAATAGATATTGGGGGTTGATGATGGACATGGAACCAGGTAAGGGATGGGATTTACTTGGACTAGGGTACTGCAGAGGAAATAGAGAGAAGTGGGTATATTCAATATATATTTTGAAACTAGTTTGCCAAGTACTTAGTGATGGACTGAAGGTAGGGAGTTAAGGAGGCAACTGATGGATGTTGGTGCCATTTGTTGAGTTGGGGAAGACTGAGAGAATGACAGTTTTCAAGAGTGTATCAGTTAGGAATCAGTTGGGGAAGCAGGCCCATTATGAGTTTTATGGAATAAGGAGTTTTGTATAGAAATAAGAATTTATAGGCTGGATGAAGCAAGCATCCAATAGGGAGAGTTGGAGAATGAGAGCTGAGTCCCTTACCAGCTCTTCTGAAGGCTGAGTGAATAAGGAGACCTTGCAGGGGAATCTGGGAAGCTTGACACGTCCAGTTGCTGACGTGGGACCAAGAAGGAGACCTCGTGGAGGGTTATGTGAAAGGATGATCTGTGGCTGGTGGCAGACTTGGAGTCACTGATAGTTAGTAAGATTGACAGTTGGGAAAAAGAGCTAGATACAGACCAGGGAAGGAAGAGATCAAGCTGAAACCCACCTCTGCATCTGTTTTTCACTACATTTAACCAAGTTCACAAGTTGCTTTTTTTTTTCTTTAATACTTCTTCAGTTTCTTTTAATCTGGAGCCAAATTGTCCAGTACCATAACCTCCAACCACATGTGGCTGCCTAGTTGAAATTGAATAAAATCTGAAATTCAGTTCCTCAATCACAGTAGCAACCTGCCAAGGGCTAGTACCATGGTGCCAGACAGCATAGATACAGAACAGTTCCATCATTACAGAATGTTACATTGGACAGCACTGATCTCGTGCAATCCACTTGCATTTTCATTGTCCTGTAATAAATGTATTTAAGCCATGTGAATAGATACAATCACTGAGGTAGAAGATTAGGAAGAGCACAAGGACAGGAAGCCCAGAGACTAAGCCCCAGGAAGGTCAATTCCTAGAGGATGAGTAAGCAAGGAGAAGCCTGTAACGATGCATGAGATGGAATAGCCCTAGTGGTAGGGCGAAAAAAAAAAAACCCAAGAGAGACTGATGTTTCAGAAAAGAAAGGAGGGTATTTCAGGAGGAAGTGATCAACTCTGTTGAATGAATGAGGTTAAGAGTTTGGGGTAAGACTGGAATAGAGCTTCTTAAGAAGAGCATTTTTGAGGAGTAACATGAGGGCAAGAGCCAGATTAGAATAGGGTAAGGGGCCAACGAGAGGGGAGGTGGAGGCAGCATACGTGGACTGTTCCTTCAGGACCTGTGGCAAAGGGTCCAGAGAGGTGGGTGGTTGCTTAAATGGGATGTGGTTTCAAGATAGGTATTTTGTTTTGTTTTGTTTTTTGTTCTTGTCTTTATTTGGTTTGGTTTTTAAGATGGGAGAAGCATATTTATATACCTGTGGATAAGGTCCACTAGACAGAAAAAGGTTGAGGATGAAGGAGAGAGAAAGGAGATGAGGAAAGGAGAAAAGTTTTTGAGACAACAGGAGTAAGGAGAGTACATGTAAATAGCAGAGAGGGAGGGAATAGATCAATGGAGATGAGCAAAGACAGTCTGAGAAAGATCACATACAGCGGGAGAGGAGACACAAAGCCATCTGGCTTTTGAGCCTCCTGGGTCCTATTTTCTCCCCAGGTCCAGATCTTGTGAGTCCAGACTAGACAATCATTCCATCACTAAGTCTCAGATTCCTCAGGCCCCGCTATGAATGCTCACCCCCTCCCATGTGTCCTTAAAGTAACACTCTTCTTTATTTGGCTAAATTAAGTTCCCTAATTTAGCACAAAACAGCCCAATTAAAACATACCCATTTAAGATTTAACCAATTATATGAATCAATTGCATTATTGTGTCTATTTCTTCACCATAGCTGATAAAATGTGACATAACTGCCTTGTTCTTCTCTCCTTGTATATGCATGGTAATAAGTGAAGTGATTGAAAGGCCAACAAGAAAAGTGTGAAGACATAAACATCTTAGATACCTGAATCACAGAATCTTTCAAGAAGAGGAAGACAATCATGTAGTTTATCAGGGTACTAACCTGTATGTCTTCAGTTCTGTTTTTAAAAAATATATATATTTTTTTGTTATAAAAGATAACATATGGTAATGATAAAATTCAAGCATTATATAAATATATAAAATAGAAGTAAAAATGTCTATAACCTCATTGCCAGAGAGGATTACTGTATAAAAATATAAATGGTATGTATTCCTCTGATTTTATTTCCCAGATACTAATATTATATTCATATATTTGACAATAAAGGTTTCATATTATATATAAAATCTTATCAATGTAACTTGCCTTTTTCACTTAATATGTATATTTTGGACACCTTTATCTATCTTTAATAATCATCATTAATTATTGTTAATATTATACTCTTACAGTAACAAATATACTCATCCTTCAACTGACAGAATTGCAACAGATAAAGCATATCAAATTTTTTTTTACAATAGGAAACATCTAGAATGTCCTATGTTCAGATATTAAAAATATGTCCAAATGATAACCCTTGTTCACATTACTGGTATACTTACTGTAATTAAAAATGAAGGTAATATACATGACCACATGGTCATTGGTTACAGACAAGTTCAGAGATATCTTGAATTCTTTGCCCACATTTGACAATTCACTTATCCACAGGCTAAGCATGAAATGTAATAATTGTGTAACAGCAGATTTCAGCATAATTCCAAAGCCAAAGCCAATCTGCACTGTTAGATTTACAACAAAATGTTTAGAATACAGCCAAAGCTACACTTGGAAGCAAATTTATATAATCTTACATGTTTCCACTGTGGAAAAATATAGAATAAAAATTAATGAACTAAGCATAACATCCCTATAAGAAATAAAAAAAACTATGAAATAACATAAGATAAATTTTAAAAAGGAAAAATGAAGGAAAACCAGAAAATATTAATTGAAAAATAAGAGAAGAATGCAATTAATTTATTTACTCTATTTTTCCTTTTAAAGAACCAGTTACATAAACAAACGTCAGGAGAAAATGGAGAAATTACAACAAATAAAATAGAAATACAGAATATCATATGAGAATATTATAAAAAACTGTATGGAACCAAACTGGATAACCTAGAGGAGACGGACAAGTTTCTGGAAACATACAGTCCACCAAGACTGAATCAAGAAGAAACTGACCACTCGAACAAACCGATCACTAGAAATGAAATCGAAATAGCAATAAAAAACCTTCCTACAAATAGAAGTCCAGGACCGGACGGCTTCACTGGGGAATTCTACCAAACATACAAAGAAGAACTCATACCAGTCTTTCTCAAACTCTTCCAGAAGATTGAAAAGGAGGGAATACTCTCAAACTCATTCTATGAAGCCACCATTACCCTGATACCAAAACCAGGCAAAGAGACTACCAAAAAAGAGAATTATAGGCCAATATCACTGATGAACATTGATGCCAGAATCCTCACTAAAATATTAGCAAATAGAATCCAACAACACATAAAAAAGATTATACATTGTGACCAAGTGGGGTTCATCCCAGGGACACAAGGATGGTTCAACATATGCAAATCAATCAATGTAATACATCACATCAACAAGAGAAAGGACAAAACCATATGATCATCTCAATAGATGCAGAAAAGCATTTGATAAAATTCAACACCCATTTATGACAAAAATTCTCACCAAAGTGGGTATAAAGGGAACATATCTCAACATAATAAAAGCTATATATGACAAACCTATAGCCAGCATAGTATTCAATGGTGAAAAACTCAAAAGCTTCCCACTATAATCTGTGACAGGACAAGGCTGCCCACTATCACCACTCCTATTCAACATAGTCTTGGAAGTCCTAGCCACAGCAATCAGGCAAGAGAGAGAAATAAATGGGATCCAAACTGGAAAAGAAGAGGTAAAAGTGTCACTATATGCCGGCGACATGTTACTATATATAGAAAACCCTGAAAGGTCCACACAAAAACTACTAGAGCTGATCGAAGAATTCAGCAAGGTAGCAGGTTACAAGATTAATGTTCAAAAATCAGTTGCATTTCTTTACACTAACGATGAATCAACAGAAAAAGAAAGTAAAGAAACAATCCCCTTTTAAATAGCACCCAAAGTAATAAAATATCTGGGAAAAAATCTAACCAAGGAGGTGAAAGAATTATACACAGAAAACTATAAACCATTGATGAAGGAAATTAAAGCAGACGTTAAAAAATGGAAAGATATCCCATGCTCTTGGATTGGAAGAATCAATATTGTTAAAATGGTCACACTGCCCAAGGCAATCTACAGATTTAATGCAATCCCTATCAAATTACCCGGGACATATTTCACAGAACTAGAACAAATCATAATAAAATTCATATGGAACCACAAAAGACCTAGAATTGCCAAAGCATTACTGAAGAGAAAGAAAGAGGCAGGAGGAATAACTCTCCCAGACTTCAGACAATACTATAGAGCTACAGTCATCAAGACAGCATGGTATTGGTACAAAAACAGACATATAGACCAATGAAACAGAATAGAGAGCCCAGAAATGAACCCACAAACTTTTGGTCAACTAATCTTCGACAAAGGAGGCAAGAATATACAATGGAATAAAGATAGTCTCTTCAGCAAATGGTGTTGGGAAAACTGGACAGCAGCATGTAAAACAATGAAGCTAGAACACTCCCTTACATCATACACAAAAATAAACTCAAAATGGATCAAAGACTTAAACATAAGACAAGATACAATACACCTCCTAGAAGAAAATGTAGGCAAAACATTATCTGATATACATCTCAAAAATGTTCTCCTAGGGCAGTCTACCCAAGCAATAGAAATAAGAGCAAGAACAAATAAATGGGACCTAATGAAACTTCCAAGCTTCTGCACAGCAAAGGAAACCATAAGTAAAACAAAACAACAACCTACGGAATGGGAGAAAATTTTTGCAAATGAAACCACTATCTCAATATGACTTAATAGGAAACAACCAAACAACCCAATCCAAAAATGGGCAGAAGACCTAAACAAGCAAATCTCCAAGGAAGAAATACAAATGATCAATAGGCACATGAAAAAATGCTCAAGTATCATTAATTATCAGAGAAATGCAAATCAAAACTACAATGAAGTATCACCTCACAACAGTCAGAATGGCCATCATTCAAAAATCCACAAATGACAAATGCTGGAGAGGCTGTGGAGAAAGGGGAACCCTCCTACACTGCTGGTGGGAATGCAGTTTGGTGCAGCCACTATGAAAAACAGTATGGAGATTCCTCAAAAGACTAGGAATAGACTTACCGTATGACCCAGGAATCCCACTCCTGGGCATATATCCAGAAGGAACCCTACTTCAGGATGACACCTGCACCCCAATGTTCATAGCAGCACTATTTACAATAGCCAAGATATGGAAAGAGCCTAAATGTCCATCAATAGATGACTGGATAAAGAAGTGGTATATTTATACAATGGAATAGTACTCAGCCATAAAAACTGACAACATAACGCCATTTGCAGCAACATGGATGCTCCTGGAGAATGTCATTCTAAGTGAAGTAAGCCAGAAAGAGAAAGAAAAATACCATATGAGATCACTCATATGTGGACTCTGAAAAAAAAAAAAAGCATAAATACCAAACAAAAATAGACTCACAGACATAGAATACAAACTTGTGGTTGCCAAGGGGGGAGGGGGTGGGAAGTGATAGACTGGGATTTCAAAATTGTAAAATAGATAAACAAGATTATACTGTATAGCTCAGGGAAATAGATACAAGATCTCATGGTAGCTCACAGAGAAAAAAATGTGACAATGAATATATATATGTTCATGTATAACTGAAAAATTGTGCTCTACACTGGAATTTGATACAATATTGTAGAATGATTATAAATCAATAAAAAATGTTAAAAAAAATAAAAATAGACTTATCATATAAAACAAACAAACGTCAGGCAGTCTGATTGGGGAAAGAGGATGAAAACACAATTCAGAAAATTAAGAATGATAAGAAAATAACAAAGTTTTTAAAAATCATGCATATTTTATGCACTACTTCATAATGCCTGGATAAAATTTGGAAATATTGATAAAATTGAAAATTTTCTGGAAAAATATGTTATCAAAATTAAGTGAAGTAGAAAAGAGACTAAAAACTATGAGAGAAATTGAAGAAGAATTAATTCTTCAAAGGGTTTTTGACTTAGATAGTTTGAAGAGTGGATTCATTCATGGAATATATAATTGCAATGTTATATAAACTGTTACATAGAGTAGAAAAAGAAGGAAAGTTTCTTAGTTCACTTTATAAAATCAGCATGATATAAAATCATGATATAAAACCTGACAAGAGTATGTGCACGCACACACACACAAAGTCAGACCAATTTCCATTATGGAAAGAATTGTAAAAATCCTAAATAAAATAAGTAATTTTGCAATTTAAATTCTACAATTGATTTAAAAAAAGAGTATATCCCCAACACCAACTCAACTATATCACATCAATAGGTCAAATGGAAGAAGATATCTATTCATGTAGCTAGATGCTAAAAGGGTGTCTGATAAAAATAAAATCTAGTTTTGAGTTTTAAAAATAGTAATCTAGGGATTGAATAAAACTTTCAAGAACAAAGAATACTTTCTTGAAATCCAGCTAATATCGCCCTCAACACTGAAAAACTAGTGTTCCCATTAAAGTAAGGAAAACGAAAGGAAACTGGTCCTTATTACCATTACTTAACAAGTTCTGGAAATTCTAGCAATTGAAATGAGATGTGAAACAAGAAGCATAACTGCAGATAAATGTATCATTATTTAGAGATGATAAAGTTGTGTACATTTACAATTAATAAAATAGTTCAGATAAGAAAGCCAGATAAGAAAGCAGTCATCAACACATTAGATTTCCTATGTATTAGCAATAGCTGGTAATAAAAATATGGTGGAAAAGACTTCTGACTTGCAATAGGAAAACGATTTTACGTGTGTGTGTGTATATTCACATGCATATACATACACACAAACATATATAAAACATGTAGTTACCTTTAAAAGGAATGGCAAGATCATATATCAGAAAAATTACAAAATTTACCTTAAGCAATACAAAAATAAGACTTATATAAATGGAGAGATATAGCATAGCCCTAGATGAGGCTGGCTGAATATTGTAAAAATTGTCAATAGTTCCTAAGTAGAGTTAGGATAATCTGGATGAAGTTAGCAATATATGTCAAGGACTTTAAAATGATTATATTCTTTCATCCAGTAATGATTTTACTTCTAGAGCTTTATCCTAAGAAAATCATCATAGACCTTGAAAGGTTTAAATTAAGTACAGGGGGATGTATATGTAATAGTGTAATGTATTTTACATAGAAAATGGAAAAAATGTTTTCAATTCAATGCAATGTTATTTATTGAGAATTTCGCTGTAAGCCCGATTGTGTGCTGAATAATGGAGATGCAGATGAACAAAATCGTCATTGTCCCTTCCCTCACAAGACAAAACATCAGTCGAGTTCAACTGACAGGGGAAAGGATGTTGTTAGAGCTCTTAAGAAGGGGTCATTTAGGGGTCAGAGAAGGATCCCCAAGGAGGTGATGTTTGTACTGGGTCCTCAAGCCTGAGTAGGTGTTACCTAGGTGAAGAGACAGAGAAAGAGGATTCCAGGCTGAACAAACAACATGTGCAAGGGCTCAGGGGCAAGAGAAACGTGGCGCCTTCTGTAAGTGGAGAAAAGCACACTATGGTTAGAATGTGGAGTGCTCAGGTAGGCAAAAGACAGGGCAGAGAAAGGAGAATGAATTGCAAGTTGTGATATTGGAGAGGCAATCTACAGCCAGGTTAGGAAGGCCTCTGGGCAGTTCACTGCCCAGAGCTGTGACTTTCACACTTTTTGACCATGGCTTAAAGAAAAAGATACATTGCATAATGCTACCAGTTTACAAATTTCATAGATATGTATATATAAACTAATTTGACAACCATACTTCATAATGAGCGAAAAGACCAAGTTCAGATTCAATATTCTTGGACTCAGAGTTCAACCTTAGCACAACCTCAAGCTTTGTTCCTGTCTCTTCCCACTCCCAAGTCCATCCTATATTACAAAGAGCCTTGTTCATATACATGTGGACATCCCGACCAAGCTGTATTCACCATTTCCCTTTCCCCCAGCAAACAGAAATGGATTCAGGACAGTTTGGGCAGGGAAGCCTGCAGTCCTGGGAACCCGAATCAGAATGGGGTTTTTGTATGAAAGTAGCATGCCCTGAGGAGCCCAAGAGCAGGGTCCTCTAGAGCCTTGCTACTCAAAATGTGGTCTGTGGGCCAGCATTGGTGGCACATGGGAGCTTGCAAAAATAAAAATGCAGAATCTCGGGCCTCATCCCAAACCAGCCAAATCAGAATCTGCAATATAACAAGACCTCGAGTTGATTTGCACGCACTTTGAAGTGTAGACACACTACTTCCTCTTTTCCTCCGTCTCAGGTCAGTACTGTACCACATGTCAGGGTGCAAAGCAGAGCATGCAGGGTGCAGACTGGATTTCAGAGCCCTTTCTCCTCTTTGAGCATCCTTGTATACAATGCAACTGTCGGGGAAGACCTTGGCAAGTCTCAGAAAGGCTTTAAACAAGAAAATTCCTTAATGATATTTACAATTTATTTCATTCTTGCTATAAGATGGATTGGTGAAGAGCAACCTGAGCTGGCTATATTAGTTGCTTGGTTTAGTACAAAATGAATATGTAGAAGTTCTTGTTGAAAAGAGCAGGGAAAAAGTGGTGTTAAAGGTACTGAAATGTAAAGCCTTTTTCATTCTTCCATAGTCTTGCTCTTGACTTGTCATGATACTTTCTTTTTTTTTCTTTTCTTTTTTTTTTTTTTTAACTTACATTTATCAGTTATAAAAGGTTATAACTCAGGAATAGCCAAATGGAAGCGGTACACAGGGCAAGGTATGTAGGAAGGAGTGCAGAGTTTCCAGGCTCTCTCTTGGGCAGGCCATTCTCCCCACATATCCATGTGCTCACCAACCCAGAGGCTCCTGTCATCGTATTTTCTATTTGTTATTTAATGTCATTCTAAATAAAGAAAAATTAAAAATTTAAATTATTAGTATAAAAGTTACCATTCATCTTTATATTGTGCAATGCCAGTTTTAAATGCAAATCTACGAACATTTAACTCCTATGAAGAATCATTGAAATTATGCAATTTAGGGTTTCATAACTGGTACATGCATATGTATTTAGTTCTCTCAGAATGGTGGACAAAACCAACACTGCAGAAAACCAATTCAACTTTTTCTTTTCCTTTTTAATACGTGCACATTCTACCAACACTCTATTTTTTTTTTAAATGAAGGATAGTTGATTTACAATGTTGTGTTAGTTTCTGGTGTACAGCATAGCAATGCAGTTACACATACATATATTCTTTTTCGTTTTAGATTATCACAAGCTAATGGATATATTTCCCTGTGCTATACAGTAGGACCTTGCTGTTTATCTATTTTGTATATAATAGTGTGTATCTGCTAATCCTAAACTCCTAATTTATCCCTCCCCCTCCCCCTTCCCCCCTTTGGTAACCATAAATTTGTTTTCTATGTCTGTGAATCTGTTTCTGTTTTGTAAATAAGTTCATTTGTGTCATTTTTTTTAAGGTTTTACATATAAGTGATATCATGTGATATTTGTCTTTTCTGTGTAACTTACTTCACTTGGTCTGATAATCTCCAGGTCCATCCATATTGCTGCAGATGGCATCATTTCATTCTTTTTTGTGGCTGAGTAGTACCAAAGTTCTATCTTTGGCTTACCGTTGAGTTAAGGAGGGTCTGAAAGGAAAAGGAATTATGGGTTTCCCCCTTTCTCTTCCTTTCTGTCATCATTTTCAGCATAAGCTTTTGGATAGTACAGGAAAGTAACATGAGTTAAAAATGGTTATGATAGGGGTCCTCAGTCACTGATGGTTCTTAGAATGCCATTGCCTTTTTTCTGCCTTCAAAACAAGTTCTGATTCCTTAGTGGAAACCATGGCCTTTCTGTGCTGACATAGATTTAACACACTTACCTTGTACTCACTTTGAGCTTTTCACACATTGTGGGGCCACTAGGATTCTGTGCTCATGAGGCCTCATGGCCACTGTATAGAAATGAAGCAGCATGAACTGGCAGACACATAAACTGCATTTATCTCCTCTGCTCCCTCACATGCTCTATGGTCCCATTGGACTTCACCTACAAAATACAAGCGCAAATATAAAAATATTAAGAATTTCAAAATGGCAACAACAAAGCATAAAACCAAGTGAGGGGCTCATTTGAGCCCAGGGCCAGTGCAAACGACGCAGGTCATCCGCACCCGAAACTGGCCCTGAGAGCAACCCTGGAGGCAAGAAGACCAGTAAAGAGGGTAGTGTAATAATCAAACGGAGAGAGGATGTTGGCTGAGACTAAAGGAGTAACCTTGAAAATGCGGGAAAGAGGATGGTTTTAAGAAATAGTTGGGCTGCCAGACCAGTAGCATGTGTACACTACTTGGTTGTAGAGGCACAAGAGAGATAAGAACGATTCCAAGGTCTGGCTTTGGCAATAGCAGGAATAGAAGTGCCATTTTCTGGTCCTGGAATTCCTGGAGAAAGAATTGGAAAGGAGGAATGGGAAGGAAGCAAAAAATGTTGGGTTTGAGATATATGTATCACATGGCAGGATGTTCATAGACAGCAGGTTTGAGTCTCTGGAAAGAGATATGAACCAGAGTTACTGATTTGGAAGTCATCCAAATAGGGATGGTGACTAAAGCCACAGAAATAAAAAAGATTGTTTAGGAAGTATGTTGTAAAGTAAGACAAGAAAGGGACCCAGCATAGAACCATAAGGAACACCGGTGTTTATGTGGAAGAAGTGTCTTCAAAGGCTCTGAGAAGAGGTAGTCAGAAAATGTGGAGAAAATATAGGAGAGGCTCGTGTCACAGACTCGAAAGAAAAAGAGCGTTTCAGGAAGAAGGAAGTGGTCGACACACTCAGATGCTGCTGAGAGGGAGCTCAAGATTCCATTGGATTTAGTGGTAAGGTCATCTAGTGAATGAAATTCAGTGGAATGATGAGGACAAAGGTGAGAAGACAAAGGGCTGAATGTGAGTAGGAGGTCAAAATATGATGAGAGGTATAGACGACTATTTCAAGGAATGGGCTATAAAAGAGGAGCAAGGAATAACCTGCTAGAAGGGAACGTGAAGGCAAGTGATGGTTTAATTTTTATATAAAAAGATATGGGACACCTGAAATTGGGAGAAGCCAGGAGAGAGGGAGAAATTGAAGGTGGAGAAGAAAAAAGTGATCATCTTTTTATCCAGGTTTTTAAGAGGGCAGATAAGCTCCATCAACAAGGGCAGTGATCTTTGTTTTGTTCATGATTTGCGCTGAAAACGGTATATATGTTTCCTAAGGTCAGGGTAGCAAAGTACCACAAACTGGGAAGCTTAAAACAACAGAAGTGTATGGTCTCACAGTTCTGGAGGCCAGAAGTCTGAAATCAAGGTGTTATCACGGTCACACTCCCTCTGAAAATGCCCATGCCTTTTCCTAGCTTCTGGTGGTATCTGGGCAACCTTTGGCTTTCCTTGGCTTGCAGCTGTATACTCTAATCTCTGCCTTCATTGCCCCATGACATTCTCTCTGTGCTTTTGTCTTTATATGACCATCTTCTTATAAGGACATCAGTCATATTGGATAAGTGCTTCACCCTAATCAAGTATGACCTCATCTTAGCTAATTATATCTGCAAAGACCCTATTTCCAAATGCAGTCACATTCTGAGGTACTGGGGTTTAGGACTTCAACATATCTTTTTCAGCAAGGGACAAATCACGATTCAATATTTGTTGAATGGATGAATGTGATTTGGAGAACTAGAAGAGGAGTTTGCCTTAGACCAGAGGAGGGACATCATTCCGTTATAGTGACATGGAAGGAAAAAACCAGTGGGTACGTAATATGGTTCATGTAAGGAAATTGTCATCTGAAGTCTTCAAAATTCTCCACAAAGAGGGAAGAGGGTGAAATCTCTGCTGACCTGAGGGGAGAGTTGAGGAAGGGGAGGGAAGAGTAAAGAGGTATGGAAGAGAAAGGAAGCCAGAAATGGGAAGGAAAACTGACAAGGGAAATGAAGACTGCCTGGTTGCACTGAGGGCTAGTTGGGGTTGGAGACCATGAGATATCGTGGCATAAATCTGCCCTGCTGTGTGATTTCTGCAGCAAGGCAAATGGTGGGGTTCATCTATAGTTGGGGTACTGCCACGTAGTAGCCCAGGAAAGACAACAGGGATAAGGGGATAGAGAATATTGGCATGAGAGACCCACTGGTAAGTCTCAGAATTAGGCTAGATAGGAAGGAAAGTTAAAGACAATTTTGATATGTATAATGAGAGTTTCTTTTTTTTTCTACTGAAGTTTAGTTGATGTATAATATTATGTTTCAGATGTGTAATATAGTGATTCACAATTTTTAAAAGTTATATTCTATTTATAATTATTATAAAACATTGGCTATATTCTCTGTGTCATGCAATATATTCCTGTAGTTTATTTTATACATAGTAGTTTGTACCTCTTAACTCTTTATCCCTTTATTTCCCCTCCCCCTCTCCCTCTCCCTCCTGGTAACCATTATTTTGTTCTCTATATCTGTGACTGTTTTTTTTTTTTAATAGCCTTAGACTCTTTGAGACTTTTTTTCTTAATATTTATTCCTTTTACATTTTCTTTCTTTCTTTTTTTTTTTTTTTGGTGGGGGAAGGTAATTAGGTTTATTTTTATTTATTTACTTTTTTTTTTTATTACAGAGGTACTGGCAATGGAACCCAGGACCTTGTGCATATTAAGCATGCATTCTACCACTGAGCTATACCCTCCCCCCGCCACTCTGTTTCTTTTTTGTTATATTCACTAGTTTGTTGTATTTTTTAGATTCCATATTTAAGTGATATCATAAAGTATTTGTCTTTCTCTGTCTGACTTATTTCACTTAGCATAATACCCTTACATTAAAATATAGTTACCAAAACATTTAAATAAACCAAGTGTATGCCTGCTAAGATCTGAATGTTTGTGTCTCCCCAGAACTCAAATACTGGAATCCTAACACCAATGTGATAGTGTTAGGAGGTTGAGCCTTCCGGAGATAATGAGTCATGAGGGCGGAGCTCCCGTGAATGGGATTAGAGCTTTTATGAAAGAGACCCGACAGAATTCCCTCACCCACTTTCACTATGTGAAGGTACAATGAGAAGTCCGTGACCCAGAAAAGAGCGTTCACCCAACCATGTTGGCGCCCTGATCTTAGACTTTCAGCTTCCAGAACTGTGAGAAATGAATTTCTGTCATTTATAAGCTCACTAATATGTAGTGTTTTGTTGTAGCACCCTGAATGGACTAAAATAATGTGCTTCTTCGTATTAAAAGAACAAGATCTAGCAAAAAGGACCATCATTTCTAGGTAGAAATAAACGTAAATGAAAATTTGAAATATTTGTATGTGATGTGAACTGTAATATAGATAAAAACAGCTGTGTTTTCTGTTGTTGACAATGCCATAGATACTGCTAATAAATCTGTGGTATCTTGCCTACTTTATTATCAAAGGAAATGCTAAATTTCAATTAGTATTAGTATTCAACTAGTAGACTCTCAAATTCTATCCGTAGCTCCTCAGGGATGGCCAGTGGATCTCAGGTGAGAATGCTGGGTGTGGAGAAGCCAGATTGCTTGGACATTGACGTGTAGACCTTGGGGAAGATATCATAAAATAGGACAGTAAACCTGGTCCTGAACTCTTCAAAATCAATTAGAAGCAGTAATTAGAAATTTGGAAAACAACAGCCTTGTCAGGACAAAGGGTGGCAAGCCAGGTGGGATGAGGGTGAAAAAATCAGGGGGTTGTACATAAAAATGGAAGAATAATTGTCAAGAAGTGGCAGTAGGAAGCAAGGAAGATATTGACCTTTACTTCCACATCTGAAGGAGAGAACTTAAGAAGCCTGCAAAGGGAAGCGGTGCCCTGAGGGGAGAACCATATTTTAATTAGTGCAAGTAGGTGGAACGAGTGCCCAAAAACATGATTAAGAACGTGCAGTAGACTGGATAGTGGAAAAGGCTGGGTGAGAGAGCACTTGTTGCAGAGGTAGTTTGGACCAGGATGGCTAAATATGAATATGACAAGATAGGTTGGTTACCTGACGCATTTAATTCTTGAATGGTAATATAAACCCACTACCAGAGATAACTGGTACAGCAGTACCCTTTTGGAATTTTCATTGCTGTAAAATTTGTCATCAGGATAAAATTCAAAGCAATCAAAATTTCTAGTCTTAGGGAATCAAATATCCATAAAAATGAAATGTTCTCCATGTTGCCAATGAGAACAATGAGTAGAAGAATGTTTAATGGCATTGAAAATTGGCACTATAGAATATTAAATTAAAAAAATCAAGATAACAAAACCACATACAGTAAAATTTAAATTTTATTTATATTTATATTTGCATAGAAAAATTACATTAATTCTTTTACAGTAGTTATCTCTAAATGGTCACATTGTGAGTTATTTTAATTATATGCTTAATATCTTATTTTTACATTTTATAAGATATCTTTTTATAATTTTTAATAAGTAAACAAGAAAAACAAATACACAAACTTTGGGAAATTAGGTGCATTTAAACACCCCAGAACCCCATACCTAAAACTGAAAAAAAAAAATTTTACTTACTCAAGAAGTTTGTGTTCTGCAGATTTGTTCTTTTTTTTTTTTTTAATATTGAAATATAGTTGATTTACAATGTTGTGTTAGTTTCTGGTGTACAGCATAGTGGTTCAGTTATACCTACATATGTATTCTTTTTCTTTACAGGTTATTAAAGCTATTGAATATAGTTCCCTGTGCTAAAAAGTAGACCTTGTTGTTTATACAGATCTGTTCCTTATTCAAGTTAAAATTTGATAAATAATTAAAATACCAAGTAAATGGCACATTAAAAGTTGCATAGGAGACAGTTTCTTTTATTTGTTTCATGGAATACGTTATATTTATTTTAAGTTAAGAAGAATATTCAAAGAAGTTTGAGGTACTATTATATGAATCATCTATTAACCATAAATCTAGAATAAACATTAACACAGATTGAGTGTATTGTACTTCCTGAGATATGGCTGTTTAGTAAGATAGACAACAGTACTATGGGCAGGGCTGATATCACTACTTGATAAAAGTGTTTAAAGTTTATGTAACAAGCTTACCTCCTCAAGATGCCACTGAAGCTGAAGTGATAAATCTCATGTTATTTCATTCGTGTCAATAATTAGCTTTTTGGAGTATTGTTTGTTAGACTTACCCAAGGGAACTCTTTCTGGGAAGCTAGATCAGACATCTTGCAGATGTGTGACAATTTCAAGAATGGAGAGTGCCAATACTTTGGATAAATATATCATCTTCATTGGAAAAAAATTAAACCATATTTCCTGTGGAAAGTGAATTTTTAAGTAGCATGTCATTGACCTGACCCCAAAATCTCCAAACAGCCACTTAGACTCAGGTTGCCTCTCTTTTTTTTGATGTTAGCCCCCATGGGTGATCATAGCTAATACATTAATTCATGAGATGTTACAAAATGGTGATACCTTAATTATGTCAATCTTTTTCAGTTATTGACCTGGATGCACCAATAAAGAGGAACTTTCTCGCTTTCTATCTGATTGTCCGTTACTGCAGTTGGTGTTGGAAAGTCCCTTTACTTACCAGTTCTGAAATCGGTAAGTTGGTTCACTACCATCTTCTAACAGCATCAAAACCAGTTTTTATTTTTTAACGTATCATTATGAATCCTCAGATTTGAACATATCTCATGTATTTCAATCTATTGTAGTTATTATCTTTGATAATAGCCTACATTTCCATATTTGGACAGTAGGAGATGCTCCAAACTGGCTCCTGAGTTCCGTTCAAACACCACCAATGGTCTGATAACTTCCTCGTTCTCCTACTCTACAGCAGGATGCAGAAGGCTCATCTTGTCCATTTCTTGCCTCAGATCTGTAACCAGTCATTTCTCCAAGGAGTCTTGTTTTCTTTTAATAGTAAATGGCAGCGATGACAATCTGGGTTATAGGTGTATTGTTCACAGGTTTTGATGCATGTGAATCACACTTTCAGTTTCTGTATCTTCTTTTACGGCGGTTCTCATTTAACTCAGAGCAAAATCCTTTCAAGGACCCATGAGGTCCGACATGATCTGCATGCCCTGTTTCTTTTCTTTCCTTACCACACATGCACCTGTCTTTGGGCTGCTTCCGTGGAAATGCCCTCTGCTCAGATACGTGCAGAGCTCAATCCCTCACTCTGTAAGTCTTTGCTAAATCTCACCTTCTCATTGAAGCCTATCCTGTCAACTTTATTTAAAAATCACAGGACTACTTACCTCCCCAACCCACCCTCAATGTCCTGTGTTCTATTTTTTTTTTCATATCACTTCTCATTCTCTCATATACTTTATGATTTATCTATTTATTCTCCTCCTCCTAAAATGTAAGCTCCACAAGGGCAGGAATTTTGGTCATTTGGTTCACGGTTGTGCTTAGGACATTCTGCACATGGTAGCTATTCGGGACCTATTTGTTCAGTGAACAAATGAGTGAAACCTTAGGATATTTCTGAATCACCACACATGTAAATTGTCAGTGTGCCTTGATCTTCAAAGGAACAGACTGAATTTAAAGCAAACAACATTCATCAAGAAACTGAGCTATATCTAGACTTATGGAAACAAGTCCACGAATTTCAAAACTATCAATTGACATTTCTAGGCATGTGATCAGACCCTGAGCAATGTTTCTGCATTCATTTTTGAAAAAGAAATGTAATATAAACTGAGAGTCTCCATTGGTGATGAAAATAAAAAATCAGAATTGAGATGTACCTCAAAGAATACACCTTACTATTGCCCCAGAGAAGTTTAGTCTGCTTAAGGCCCATGTTCCCAATAATGTAACTAAATTGACCAACTATTAGCAACATGCCCCAAACTGTACCTATGTATAAAATAGTTGATTAAAGTTATTTGATTTGTATGGTCTTTTCCATACCCATAGATTAATGAATTCTGAGAAAATTTAAATTTTTGCTGGGAAAAAAATTGGGGCACCACACTAATAGGGGATTGAACACTGGATTGAGAGACGGGTAGAAGATGTTGGCTGTCAGTTTGATCATTAACCAGCGGGATTACCTTGGGCAAGTCAAGAATTTGAATTTAGATTTGGAAAAGTCTTTGAAGTTGACTAGGGCCAGCCTCCTGCCTTCAACTCACTGGGACAGGAGACCATGATACGGTATGTTCTGTTACTGGAAAGTTCATTTTTAGGTTGAGCTGTGGTTTGCCTCTTTTTATTTATTTCATTGATCTCCTTTGTGTCTTCTAGAGAAACACTTCAGTTAACTACTCCACTCGGGAAGGTATTTAGTGGAGTAAGAACACCATCCTTTGACTTTGCCAGATTTTTAGTTCTAATTCCCTCACTTCCTATGTGACCTTCATTACGTTACTTTTCTAAGTTTCAGTTTCCTCATCTGTAAAATGGGCACAATCATAGTATTTACCACGTGCGGTTATTACTGATATTACTATCATCCCACATGATATACTTTTAAATATCTAAAAATGGTCATCATGCTTTCCCTTGATTTTCATTTCTTCAGATTAAATATTTCCAAGTCAGAGGGAGGGTATAGCTCAAGTAGTAGAGTGCATGCTTAGCATGCACAAACTCCTGGGTTCATTCCCTAGTACCTCCACTAAAAATAAATAAACCTAAATATCTGCCCCCTGCCAAAAAAATATATATTTCCAAGTCATTTTAATATTTTAATATTGCCCAGAATGACATGGTTTCCAAACCCTTGTCTTTATGCTTTGTTTGTCACTGTTTTCTTAAATGTGGCACCCAAATTAAAAAATATATATTATATATGTGCAAAGTACAGATAATGATGAAATCATTCCTTCCAGCGATCTAGACCTTAAGCAGCCTGTATTTAAAGTCTCTCAGTTTGCTCACATCTAAAATGTATAATTACTAATAATGCCCACTTCTAGGGCTACTGTAGGAGCAACCAAGCTAATGTATGTCAAAGTACTGTGAAAAAAGAGCAAGACGTACAGGAATATCAGTCACTATTTTATACTGAGTATTTTTCATTAGTTTAAAAAATCATAACAGGTATGACCTATCAGTTACCAAAAAGTTAAGGGTTTTTTTGCAGTCTTAATGTTCACATCGAAAAGGGAAAATTTTTTTCATGTCAACTGTATTCCTAATACTCAAAAATTAGAATGAACCCAACAGGATGGTGGATAAACAAACTGTGGTAGGACAATACAGTGGAGTAAATCCCTGCATTAAAAAGGGAAAATGACAAGCAACACCACAGCTAGATCTCAAACAATTATGTGGAACCAAAGAAGCCAGACGTGAAAGGGTACATACCGTATGATTTCACTTGTGTGAAGTTCTAGAACAAGTTAAATCCCATTATGGTAAAAATGTGTTAGAATAGTGGTTTCCTCTGCAGAGGGGCAGGGGAAGGTATAAGAGGAAAATTTCTGGGGTGATAGAAATTTCTGTAACTTCTGGTGTATTATCACTTGACAGATTTGTCAAAATAAAACTCTAAGGTTTGTGCAGTTCATGATATGCTTTTTCAATAAAAATTTTCTAGTTAAAAATTTTTAAGATGCCCCCACTTTTTTTTTTTAAATTGTAGTTGAATTAGTTGTGTTAGTTTCTGGTGTACTGCATAATGATTCAGTTATACATATATACGTATTCTTAGAAAAAGGAAATTTTACACTGAAATATCTAGTAAGCTTAAACCATTTTTTATTATATGAAATAATTACAAAGGAACTAATTTCATTCGTTAAAGTTTCTCCTGTGAAGCATAAGACTTCAGAAAACATTCACTTTCTCAGATAGTTTAATTTCAACCTCTAATTTCTTTACTGAGTTTTTTTAATTGAAAAACTGTCCATTTCTCAAATAATTGAACTTGATGTTGAAACAGGTACAAAGCTTTGTGAGTGGCTGCTGTGTTAGTATTCAATAAGAAAGTGCATTGTAGATCATTCCAATGTAATAAATAAAAACTTAAAGGGAAAATGTATAAAACCAGAGAGATATTGTGTGGACTTTTCTCACAGTTATTATTCATAATTGTCTAGACATATAAACTCCACAAATTTTAGCAATGGCCATTTATCCTTTCCTTCCGCCTTAGTCTGTTAAAACTGTCGTAACGAAATACCAGATTGGGTGGCTTAAACAATAGGAAATAATTTTCTCACAGCTCTGGAGGCTGTAAAGTCGAAGATCAAGGTGCCTGCCAGGTAGGTATCATTCCAAGGCCTCCTGTCTGGGTGTGTAGGCAGCAGCCAACACACTGTCCTCACATGACCACTTTCTTGTGAGTGCACATGGAGACGGGGAGAGAGTGAGTTCTCTGGTACTTCCTCTTAAAAGGACACTCATCCTACTGGACAAGGGCCCTACACTTATGACATCATTTTTAAGCTTAATTACTTCTTTTGAGGCTCCATCTTCAAATATAGCCACACTGGGTTTAGGGCTTCAACATGTGAATTTTGGGGAGGACACAAATATCAAGTCCGTCACAGCTTCCAACTTTTCTCATTTCTTTTATCTCTTGTGGAGAACCTAAATCATACCACCATTGTCCACGTTAAATATATGTACTGAATTTCATTTAATTACACGAATTCTTTTTTAAACTTAAAAAAAGTTTTAATTGAAGTACAGTTGACTTACAATGCTGTGTTAGTTTCTGGTGTACAGCAAAGTGATTCAGATATATATATATTATATATATATATAATATATATATATTCAGCTATATATATATATATTACAGACACATATATATACATTGTCATATTATTTTCTATTATGGCTTATTACAGGATATTGAGTATATTTCCCTGTGCTATACAGTAGGAACTTGCTGTTTATCTGTTTTATATATAGTAGTATCTGCTAATCCCAAACTTCTAATTTATCCCTTCCCCACCCTTTCCCCCTTGGTAACCATGTTTTCTATGTCTGTCTGTCTGTTTCTGTCTTGTAAATAAGTTCATTTGTGTTATATCTTAGATTCCACATAAGTGATGTCACATGGTATGTCCTTTCTGACTTATTTCACCTAGTATGATAATCTCTAGGTCCATCCATGTTACTGCAAATGGTGCTTTCATTCTTCTTTATGGTTGAGTAGTATTCCAGTGTGTGTGTGTGTGTACACACACACACACACACACACACACACACACACACATACCACATCTTCTTTATCCAGTCATCTTTCGATGGACATTTAGGATGCTTCCATGTTAGACAAATTCTTAATGGGACATTGTATTAGGCACAGAGTTTAAGAGATTAAAGGGCACAGTTTCTGCTTGCAAAAAACTCAAAGACCAGAGAGAGATAAACCACTAATCAGAAATACAACATGCTATGTATCATTTTGTAGTATAACTGGAGAGGATCTTATTTTACCTCATTTTCATTATCTTTCTGCGGTACATCTGATCTTTGTCATTACCTAGGACAGTTTTCCAGCACTAGTTTTTCCTCCTAATCAGCCTAGATCTCAAGGTCAATAATTTTAACACTTTCATCTACACCCTCAATAGGCCCATCACTGCTCTGCTCCTCCTGGCCAGTTTATCCCTAATTTTGAATTAATCCACTGATCTGCTTTCTGCTCCATGGTGGATGAACCACAAAGGAGAATAGTGAAGAATCATGCTGATTATACACTCGGTAATTTTCAGCCTCATGAAGCATTTTAGCACTGCAAGGCAAACCTCTAACTTGTCTGTAGTCAACTCCACTTTTCTAAGTGCAGTGTTTGATGAAAACCCTTATCATACTTAGTACCTAAATTCCTCATCTTGCTCTCTTCTGCAGACCATTTTGCCTGATACCTTACAAAATTGTCTTCAGATATTGACTCCTCCAATTTTCATGCTGACCAATGCTCTGCATTAAATACAAGGCAATCTCCAGCCCCATTACCCCAAGCAATTATTTGCTTAGTTCTCATCCTTGCTTTCCGGAACTCCCTTTTCATCTAGTTTGTTTCAGTTAGGGCAGTTGAACTTAACAGATTTTGCTTCACAGTTTTTATTTGTTGGTACAAAAAAATCTCTAGGATTTGAACTAGAATGTCTTACTCTTGGAATGTCCCAGGGATCAACTCTTGGACCACATCTCTATTTCTACTCCCTTGGTGATCTTATCTAATCTTAATGGTCTTAAATATACCATCCACATGCTGATGACGCCTCACTTTATTTCTCCAGTTCAGATCTCTCCCCTGAACTCCAGACTTTTGTATATAACTCAAAAACTCATTTGGGTATCACATGCCATCTCAAACCTAACATGCTCAAAATCAAGCCTCTGCAAAAAGGCACTTTTGGGAGAGATAGACTTAACCATTATTTTGATTATGATAATGGTTTCATAGGTGCATACTTATGGAAAGGCTAATCAAACTATACACTTTAAAAATGGACTATTCACTGTTTATTTTCAATAGTTCAATAGACAAGGGTTCATCCAAATTTCTTGACCTCAGTAATGCACTCTATTTGTAAACATTTTCTTCAAATAAGTTTGAGTATTCTGAAATGCTTTTTCCATTGTTGATAGTCTTGAAAACTAGAAGCAACTAGTAAGCCTAACTAGTAAGATAAAATTCCCAAGTACATTGGATTATACTGTACTGAATGTGGGACTCCATGAGATTAAATCTATTTTCTATTGTAAGTCAGATGCATGGCATGCCAGGACCTGAAATGGACTAGTGGTAAGGGGACAAGGCCAGGACTTGGGAGAATGAGACCAAAGATCTGGTTCCATTATTGGAAAGGTTCTATGGAACTGAATAGCTTGAGCTCCTTTGCTCAAAAATCTTAGAGTACTTTAATATTTCAGCCTTATCTTCCAGCTTATTTGTACATCTATCCAGTAGATACCTAAATTCTCAATTTACCACCCTTAGGTTAGATTTACTATTTTTGGTCAGTGCTTCTTATGCCTGAGTGTACCACTAGTTCAATCTCACTAAGTATTCTGCAGTTTGCTTTTTTTCTTGGAACCTTGCATAACTATTGATAAAGAGGACATATAGAGGGTATAGCTCAAGTTGTAGGGTGCATGCTTAGCATGCAAGAGGCCCTGGGTTCAATCCCCAGTACCTCCATCAAAAACACAGAAGTATATGCACTTTTGGACTTTATCAACTAAGGAAATGTATTTTACAAGACAGAAAGGGAAAGGAACAAAACCAGAAGGGACTGCAGAAAGAGGTCAACAGGCTGTAAATGCTAAGTTTTATTTCATCATGTGCCTTGTTTTTAAGTTATCTTTGCCAACTTTGATAAAAGGGCAGTTTTCTCTGAAAGTTTTGTGTAGACCCCAATTGGTCTTTTGAATCATTCATTATTCACTTTTACTGCACAACAAAATGCCAAGGAGATAAGGTGCCAGTGATTGAAATATTATCTTACTACACATGGAAATGGTTTATTAATTTCATAGCCTCAAGAACTGTAGGATTTGTAATAGTCACGATTTTGTCAATCACATTTCTTATACATCTCACTGGATCCTCCCTTGAATGTATTTTCTGTTTAAGGTCCCACAGCTCAGCTTCTGGCAGTATTAAGATACAGTCATATGTGCAAACCACTGTGCTGAATGACATTTTTTTCCACTGCTAGATTTCATAAGGTCCCTTAATTTGCCTCAAAGTATCTGCTAAGGCTCATTTTCCTAGAATTATACTTGATTGTGTTATTTGTGGAATTACTCACCTAGTTTAATAATGTAGATACTCAAAATACTGAATGTTTTCTCTGTATGGTCACACGAACATTGTTTTTTAATATGGCTGCAAGAATCACTTCCAGAGGTTTATTTTGGAAAGTCTTAATACTTGGAACAGATTCACTCTGTGCCTGGCCACTTAACTACAAGCTTATCAATCTTCTGAACTTCTCCTGAGCTGCATGGGACCCAAATCAAATTCTTTTCACTAAGGCAGGCAAATAAACATTTGAACAAAAAGTTCATTTTAAGATGACAAGAACATTTGTATTCTGATTTTGACATTTAAATAAGGCTTGGGAACAATTATTCATGCAGCTATTTAAGGAAAATGACAATGCATGGGGCCCAACCACCTTGGTTATATTGGATGCTATTACTGCTTATGCTAAATCCATTCTTTATCATGCCTGACCAGTTTCAACCCAGATTTTACCAATGACCTTCCTTCATGACCCTTAACTGTTACGCAGTGCTCTCTTCCTTAACTTTCAGTATTACTTTTCCCCACTTTTGCAAACACTGTTTCATGTTACTATTGCACTAGGACGAAATACTCCATAATTTAGCTAGTAATCAGATTTATCATCTTGATGCATGACATTCTGACCCTCAGTCTGTCTCTCCACTTCGCTCTCACCTCCATTCAGTAATGCTTAGCACCACAATAGTTAGTATAAATCTTCACTTGGCTGTAATTATAATTATCCATGTTAAATTCAAACAGGTGACCAAAGGCCAAACATTCATTCAAAATTATTTAATTTCAAGGCTGGATAATCAAAAAACAAGCTTCAGAGCTAGGAAATAATACACTGGTTAACAGGTTACGACTCTAGGGTAGTGAAATGATTAAATAGAAATGGCTTGAATCTTATGGATGCATTAATCTAGATTTGATATTGGTTCAGAAATCCATTTACAACATTAATATAGTCCGTCTTGGTATTTTTCTTTCCATGTCCACAAAATGAAGAGCTTTTCCTGATCATCAGTTTTTCATATTACAGACAAGTAAATCTTGTCTAGCCCTAGAAAAGGAAAAACACTTGAGTTTTACAAGACTATCAACGTCAAAAGAAGTTAAAAAAAATCCTTAAGAATACCATTGTCCTTAAAATGGTCTATCTCAGAAGCCAGATCCGTGTAAGTTTTTTCAACAGAAATTCAGGTTCGGGATAGGATCATCATAGATAAGACCAAGGACACAATAGTCACTGATTGTCAAGCAAAATATCTCTACTCACAAAAATGTTTACAGCTTAGGAATTTCACAGCAAACTAGCCTTTCAGTAGACAGACAGCGACCCCTCACTGTTGGCAGAGAAAAAAAAATTACCGAGTTAACAGTTTACAGTTACAAAATCCAGGCAACAAAAATATATTATTTCATATCTACATATTGGTCTTATCTCAGAAGCCGAATCCGTACATGCTTTTCTTCAGGTAGTCAGCTTCAGGATAGGTTTCATCACTGATCAGACCAAAATCCAGTAAGCTACATCACACTGACATTTACCATAAACAAATACAACATTAAAAGACAAGCACTATATTAGAAATGCTATAGATGTTGTAAACCACATTACCTTACTTTAATTTAAAATGAAGCTGGTCACCAGTGACATCCGTAGCTTCATTAGTATTCACAACCCCAGGACTCTGCTCAAGGACAAAAAATTCCTCATTTAATCTACTTATGAACTGAATACTAGACTCAAAAGCAGTGGTCCAACACATACCTGGTAAGACTGTCAAGTTCCGACCAAGTAATTTTCCAGCAAACATTTTCCCATTTCTGGAATTTTCCTCTGCATCTAAAAATAGCAAATTCCAAATGATGCACCACCATCTTTCCTGTAAATCAACAGGTTTACTTCCACAGTTAAAAAACCCAGCTCAACTCGTATCTTAGCATCTCTACATAACAGCTCCATTACAGCGTGTCACTGTTCCTGCGGGGGAATCAACGTTTAAAATTAAGCATTCTCACAGAACGTCCAAGATTTTCAAGTACGAAAACCCTCCTCTTCACTAATTCGATTTGCACACAGCGCCACCTGGGCACAGTGCAATTTAGTCTCACGCAGCCAAGGCCTCCCGTTTTGAAATAACCGTTGATCTGGCGATGGAAGACAGCATACCAACAAAGGCCTCTGGCTCTTAAGATTAACTCCCCGCCCTAAATCCCAGGAATGTGGTTGTTTTCTTGCCGCCGCTCAGGCTCAGCCAGCCGGCTGCCGGGATTTGGCAATCGGGCCGCATACAGCGCCCGTGGCCACTAGCGGCAACCTCCCCACGCCTAAGCTCGAAGCCTACCGCCACCACGACTCGGTACACGTGGTGGCCCGCGGCATGTTTCCCACGTGCACGGCTTCAACACAAAGCACTCCAAGCTCAAATCTCTGAAACCTTTTCACATTCCCGTAGGCCCCAACCTAATCTGCGCCACCCACCTTCGCTCGGATAACCTCCCGCGCGGCCCACTTACCTACAAGCACCGAACAACCCTCAGGTCCCGACGTAAAAGACCGAGCGATTCCGCCAGCAGCTCCTTATATAGCCTCTCCTGAGTCAGAACGAGGCCGCCCCTCCCTCTCGCAGCTATTGGACTGGAGCGCACGGGGGCGTGGCCTGTTCCTGTCGAGACAGAGCGAGAGCGCGCCAGGCGGCTCTTTTCTTTTGGGAACTCTTTCCGGCGCGTGGTGCTCGCGCCGTTCCTCCGCGGCGCGCACGTTTAGTCCCGGGCGCGCGCCCGCTGGCGCGCTGCGACAAGTCGCTTCCGAGTCTGGCTCTACGTGGCGCGGGAGTGGCGCCAGAATTCAAACGAACAGCAGCCTTTGGAGGCGGTAGCCTACCGCCTTCCCCGAGCCAAGTCCGCCCAGAACGGATGGGGCGGCTCGGGGCCGGGAGTGGACTTGAGTTTTGCAGCGCAGGCGGCCTCAGCCTGTCATTCAGTCGAGAAGACGGGCTGCCTGGTTGGCTGGAGACCGGAGGGAGTTGATGCCCGGCGGCTGCCGCACTCCTGGAAAGAGAAATTGGCGGGCAGAAATGCTCGGACGAGGAAAGTATGTGAAAGTGCCGGTTTTCTCCTGTCCTCAGCGAGAACGCAGCGCCTTTGGAGAGCCGGCCGGCTGCGCGGCACGCGGTCCAGCTGCGCCCCACGGGGTCCGCCCCCCCTCAGGCTGCCGGATGCCGTGCCCTGCTGTTACATCCTGTGATCAGCACAGAGAATTCTCCCCGAGACGGCAGACCCGAGAGGTAAATCCTCCATTTGGCAAGGAGAAAACTTAGGCCTGAAGTACCAATAATTTCCCTAAATTCACACAACCAAGAGCTTTGCTATTTTAACTTTTTTGGCACTAAATTCATTATCATGCAGGAAAAAGATTAATTTGGGAAATTTAACGGAATATCTTATCCAAATGACATTTAAGTTAAGTAGCAACAATGGCATTAATTAGTATGTGTGGGTAAATATATGTACGTATGCGCATACCTGGGAACAGACGACATTTGAACATTTCAGCATTTGAAAATTCAGGTCTCCATAGCACTTACTGCTAATTATTATGTACGTGTACGTTTTATTGTCCACCCCTTCTGCACCGCCCTTTATTTTTCTGCCTTAGAACAATACCTGGCATAAAGTAGGTGGTCAGTAACTATTGGTTGAATAAATGAAGGAATATACGCGGTGGCTTTTTAGCAAGTTAAAATGAAGACCATACTCCATATTAAAACATAATAGTGAAAAGCAAATTTCTGTAACAGGAACCTAAGCGATTAAGTGTTTTCTTGGCTGGGCATGTAGATTTGCAAAATTTGTTTGTAATGTACAATTAAATTTGCATATTGCTCATATTTTAAAAACTAAGATAATACAAAACGATATAAAAAGCAAAGTAAAAATCCATTTCGTGTCACTAGGAATCTTTTCTCCGCTATTAACAGTAACCACTATTAACAGTTTTTGAAGCTTACTATGTATATATAAACATATGTACATATTTTTTCACACACAAATAGGATCTATGTCCTTTTCTGCAACTTGCTTTGCTCCATCATAAATATTGTAGACATCTTTCCACAGCAGTACATATAGACGACTTTCTTGTTTATAAACTGCTAGCATTCAGTTGGATGTGTCATAATTTTATAATTTTACAGCTTTTCACTATTTCAAATAGTGTCGAAGTGAATTATAGGTATATCATTGTGAGAAGATCTGCAAGATAAGTTTCTACAAGTGAGTCAAAGGTTATGTGCACTTAAATTTGTGATAAATATTGCTTTATTGTTCCCACCTTCCACTCTTATAAAATGGTTGTGATGTGATTATATTTTGAAGGGTGTTTTGCTAATTGAAAAACATATGTAACTATTACATTATGCTATTTGCAAACTATTGCATTTTTTCACAATTGAAATTGAAAATTATTATCCCGTTGTTATCTTTGAATCTCTGCTATCCTGAAGACCTTCAAAGTCATTTGTTCAAAAGCAGTATAAAACAATGATTTTCTACCCTGATTTACCAGTTGAATTACTTGGAGAGCTGAAAATTATCAGATTTCTAGGTTCTAACCTGGAACTACTGAAACAGAATCTCCAAAAGTGGGACCCAGGAAGCATTTTAAATAAGCATCGAGGACAATGCTAACAGGAATATAACCTAAACCACAAATGTGAGTTGCATATGTAATTTTATTATTTTTTAATATATATATATTTGTTTTTGTTTTGGGGGGAGGAGGTAATTAGGTTTCTTTGTGTATTTTTAAATTAATTTTTTACTTTTATTTTTTAGTGGAGGTACTGGGGATTGAACCCAGGACCTTGTGCATGCTAAGCATGAACTCTGTCGCTGAGCTATACCCTCCCTTGCATATGTAATTTTAAATATGCTAGTAGCCGCATTTAAAAAATAGTAAAAAGAACCAGATGAAATTGATTCCAGTACGTTTTATTTAACCCAGTATAGCCAAAATATTTTCATTTCAACATATGATCACCGTAAGTTGTGTACTCAGTCCTTGAAATCCATTGTGTATTTTACACTCACAGCACATCTCGATTTGACTGCTCACACTTCAAGTGCTTCATTACCACATGGCCAGTGGCTGTTGTCTTGGACATCTCAGATCTAGGGTGATTCATTTGCATATAGAGATTTGAGAACCACTGTGTCAACACCACTCCTCACACCTGTTAGAATGGCTATGATCAAAAAGAAAAGAGATGACAAATGCTAGTGAAGATGTGGAGAAAAGGGAACTTTTGTACACTTTTGTTGGGAAGGTAACTTGGTGCAGCCACTATGGAAAACATTATGGAGTTTCCTTAAAAAATTAAAAATAGAACTACCATATGATCCATAAGTCCACTTCTAAATATTTATCTGAAGAAAGTGAAAATGATAACTCAAAAAGGTATGTTGCACCCCCATGTTCATAGCAGCATTGTTTACAATAACTAAGATATGGAAGCATCCTCTGTCTATCATTGAATGAATAGAAAATGTGCTATATATATATGATGGAATACTATACAGCCACAACAAAGAATGAAATCTTATCGTTTGTGACAATCTGAATGGACCTTGAAGGCATTATGCTAAGTATGCTAAATGAAATACATCAAAAGAAGACCAGTATTGTATGATCTCACTTACATGTGGAATCTAAAAAAAAGAAGAAGAAGAAGAAAAGAGAAAAAACTCAAGCTCATAGACACAGAACAGATTGGTGCTTGCCAGAAATGGGGGATGGAGGGTGGGTGGAAAGAGTGAAGGGGGTCAAAAGATAAAAATTTCCAGTTATAAATAAGTCATGGGATGTCATATACAGTATAGTGATTATAGTTAATAATACTATATTGCATATTTGAAAGTTGCTAAGAGAGTAAATCTTAAAAAGTTTGCATCACAAGAAAAATTCTGTAACTATGTATGGTGATGGATATTAACTAAACTCATTGTGGTGGTCATTTTGCAATTTGTACAAGTGTCGAATTTTTATGTTGTACAGCTGAAATTAACATAATGTTGTATGTAAATTATACCTCAATAAATTTTTTTTTTAAATACGAGAATTAAAGAGTCTTACCTCTTAGTATAGTGTTCTTTTTTCCCAGTGTCTGAAACTGAACGGGTCAGTTAACTCTAGGTTTGATTGCAGGACAGACAACTGTGAATTGAAGAAAATCTTGTGATTACTTCATAAAATTGTAGAGTGTTAAGGAATGAAATAGTAGGGGGTGAAATCACATATATGTAGAAAGGAGGCAGTTTGATACATGATTCTGAAGTTCAGAGGAGAGGTTAGGGGTTGAGTGTCATTGGTACGAGTAAGATATTTAAAGCATGACACTGAGTCAGATCATCAGGGAAAAAGTATAAATAAAAAAGAAAACTCAGGACAGAGTCTTAGAGCAATGCAAACTTTAGAGTTCTAGTAGAAAAGAAAGTTCCAGCAAAGGAAGCACCGTGGGGAGAAAGCTGGAGAGTGTGATATCTCAGAAAGAAAGTGAAGAGTTTTGGAGAGAGATAGGTCAATTAGCATGAATGCTTCTGAAAGGTGAAGTAAGATAACAGAAATGACCATTGGGTTTGGCAACACGAAGATCACAGTAAACACAGTCTCAGGTGGAATAGTGATGATGGAAGCAGAGTTGAAGAGGACTGAGGAGTAAGGGTGGGGAGAAGGCAGAGCTAGGTCTGTAGCTGAAGAGGGTTGTAAGATCAAGGGACTGTTTTTTAAATGGGAAATACAAGACCATCTTTGTATGTTCACGGGATTGATTTAGTAGAGGGTGGAGATTTATGATGCTGGGAAAAGAGGCAAAAGTTACAGGAGCAAAATCCTCAAGAAGGCAAGAGGAGATGATTTCCAGAATACAAATGGAGGTCTTTGTAGTCTTTGATTGTTAAAACGAGATAAGGCAGGTGTTGGGAAAGGCAGTCATGCATAGCCTGTTGACCCTTGCATAACTGTAACAGCATGCCTTGGTCCTGGAATATTCTCTTACATGGAAATAAGGCGTCTTCACAGCTTGTGCTGGGCATGGTTTGTACATTCCTTGTTCTGCTTTAAGCATGTGCATCATATGACACCTGGCCAACCCCACTGGTATATATATATATGTATATATATATATATATATATATATATATATATATATATATATATATATATATATATATATATATGTATATATATTCCTGGCAGGAAGAGAAGAGGGTTCTTCACCACTGCAGGAGGGGTGCAGGTAGACCATCTTCCTGCACCTGCTGTGGGGCAAGATGCAGTGGTCCTGGGGGAGCACTCACCATTGAGGCTGATCTTGCTGTCTCTTCCCTGCATGAGTGAAGTGTTGTTCCCTCCAGTGTCTGTGTGAGTTGTGTCTTTCTTGGCAACTGTGTAATGAGTTGACATCTTGGTACTGCTGCTCCTGGTGGTAGGCAAAAGGTGTCACTTGCTTGACAGTTTGGTGCAGTGAGCAAGGTCACCAACAGGTACACCATGGCACAAGGTTCATCAGTCCAGCCATCCCAGGGTGGTGCCAACTCCCTAGGGGATGACCTCCATCTGGCTGACTGGGGATAAATGAGATGTAGACAATCTCCCTGTCAACAAAGATAAATGGGTGTGATGGATGAGGGCAGAATACAAGAGGTGGGCCCTAAAAGTTTTCTTGGAAAATTAACCTAGCTTCTGGCCACATTCACACTCCTACACCATCCTCTAACTTTGATGTGCAAGGGGTTGCAGATGACACCCAAGGGGAAATCAAAGACCCCTGTGTAAGAAGCTGCACCTGATCTGTGTTGCTTAAAAGCCCCAAGTAAGGCTTGTTTTCACTCAACACAAAACCACTCATGTTGTTGCTGAAAATGTAACTGTTGAAATGTGGTCCTTCTCTGAGAATGAAATATGAAAACTGAAAGACAGATATGGGCAGAGGCCCTGGGGAGTCTCATGTGACTTGGATGGTCCACCTGTTTGATAAGGATAAACATCTCAGACTGAGTGCTGCAGTCCAGGGAAGCTAATCACTGGCCCCTGGCTGCAGTCTGATTTTGCTCACATCGAACAGGACAACCAAGACAGAAACAGAGATAAGCCCATGTTGCTCTTGATATGGACTGCAAAGAGTATGAGCACAGTATTCCCAATGGTGGGGACTTCCCTAAAACCAGGAGCACCTGGAAAACCATCATAAAGGCATAACTGCATTTCAGGTAAAAGCCATGGATACTGACTATATGACCCTGACCCTTAGGATGCGGACGGTACAGTGGCTGTCTTCATGTGACAGGGACCTCTCCAGTGGAAAACCCTATTATTTCTACTGTTGTCCCCTAAAATGACTGTCGGGGAAGAAAAAGAAAAGCTCCACTGAAATGTCCTGTTTGGGATAAAAACAATAGAATGGTTTCAGTGATTTCCAACAACTTGGGCTAAACAGATGGAAAACCAACAATAAAAAGCCACACCCAGAGACCAAAAGGGGAACCGAAGGGATGACAAGTGAGGAATAAAGGAAACAACAATGTCGACCCACAGAGCAATGTGAGTTCAGTTGTTAAGACTGGATAGAGAAAAAAATTATGAGATCCCTACAGAAGACTTCTACTAATGCTGTTGGACAGAGAGAGGTCCCTCTAAATTAGAGGCTAAAGCTCTAATCCCATGTTCCCATTTTGATGGCTTGACTGGCAGAAAATTACTCAGACACTCTCCAAGCAATCCAAAACAAACAAGAGTCACTGAACTCACTAGCTAAGCTGGTGGTGGTAATGGACAACCAAATAGCCTCGATTATCTGCTGGTGGAACAGCATGGCATTTGTGTTATTGCCAACACCTCTTGTGTCTATATCACTAATTAAGGGAAGGTGAAAACTCAGCTGGAGAAGATCCATGGTCAGGTAGGATGATTATCAGCTATAATCTGCAGTCCCCCCAGACTCTTTAAAAAAACTCTTTAGTTGGCTTATTCCAAGCATCTGGGTTTCCTGATTAGAGACCATCCTTGAGGGAGGTCTGATTATACTCCTCAGTCTGTGACCCTGATGAATTGCTGTCTCAACATGACAGGGAGCTCTGCGAGAAAACTTTATCCATATACTGTTCAGGGGCCCCAATGGACCCAGTTCTATCTCCAAATTGGGGGCAGATGGTGGTCCCACCATATTTGATGTGGTTTATCTGCTATTTCAGTGGCTGAGCAAGGATTGGGGGCTGGACTATTGGGAAAGACAGTCATGCACAGCCTGTTGATCCATACATGGCTGCGTATCACTGGGCACATGGAGTTGTTTGGGAATCTCTCTGTTCTGGGTTTGACTGTAGCTCTTTGTTCTGCTTAAAGCATGGGCATGATATGGCCAACCTCACTGCTATATTTGAACCTGGTGGGGAAAGAAGGGGGTCCTTTACCTGCAGCACAGGAGTGCTGTCAGCAGACCATCTCCCTGCATCAGCTGTGGGGTGAGATGTGCTGGCCATGGGGGGTCAACACTCATCATTGAGGCTGATCTTGCTCTGTCTCTTCTCTGTGTGAGTAAAGTGTCATTCTATCCAGTGCCTCTGTGAATTGTGTCTTTCTTGGTGACCCTGATACCTACAAACCATGCAGGTTGACATCCTGGGACTGCTGCTCCTAGTAATAAGCAGCAGATGTCACTTGCTCAACAGCAGGAAATACAGGTACAGACAATGAAGGTCTTGACTCATTGTTTGTATTTCCTCAAATAACTATGAGGCAAGGTCATCAACTGAGAATGGAAAATTGGAAAGTATAAGAGATTTTAAGAGAAAAGATTGTGAAATTGTCAATAGGCAGAGTAGAAAAGCAGGCAGACCCAGCAAGTGAAGTAGGATTGGTTGGCAGTGTGAAGTGCCCATGAAATTTATGGTCATACACTTATTGTGAGTAAAGCTATAAGCTTCCTATTTCTGGAAATATTCAGACACTTGGATGCAGGCATGGAGTGGGTGGGATTAATTGGGATTAATTAGGGTTAAAGCTTTGTCAGGCAAGATAATGAAGGAAGAAAGGACTGACAGAGAGTTAAGGGTGTTTGCAAGGAAATAATCTGAACAATGAATAAGGAAACATAAACTGGGTAATGGGGGATGATTTGTAGTGAGAAAGTGATGACGACCATGGGCTGGAGGTTTTATTAAGGCCAAAGAAGAGCTGCAGTGGGAAGACTAGAAAGGATAGGAAATGGGAGGGTTAGAAAACAGGGTTCTGCAAAAACAGACTCATGGACATAGAAAACAGACTATGGTTCCCAAAGGGGAAAGGGTGGGGGAGGGATAAATTAGGATAAATACCCCAAATCTGTTTGGGATTAACAGATACACATTAAAATAGAGAAAATAGATAAAACAACAAGCGCCTACTGTATAGCACAGGGAACTGTATTCAATTTCTTGTAATAACATATAATGGAAAAGAATCTGAAAAGAAAAAGTATGTATGTGTGTAATTGAATTGCTTTGCTGTATACCTGAAACTAACATTGTAGATCAATTACACTTCAAGTAAAAGATTAAAAAAATAGGTTCTAGAATTTGAGATTTTGGCAGTTTTATAATTGTTTGTAAAGAGAGTCAACAGTGTTACTGTGGGAGTGGGTGGTTGAGGTGGAAGGATGAAATGATCATTGTGGGGAGGGAGGTTGGGGAACTGAGAATCTAAGTGGTGTTAGGCGGCTCATGACTGTGGATGTTGACACTATAAGTGATAAGAGTAGTGGTGGGAATAAAGGCTATGAAACATGCTAGAATCATCCATGAACAAGGGGATGTGACCCACGGGTTTGAAAGGTGACAGTAACAAGGAGAAAGAGCTAATGTTAAAATATGCTGTCGTACTTCAAAGATTTTGGGGCTTTTGCAGGAGAGAAGAGGAAATAAGATTTGGGAGCTAAAATAAAGAGCAAGGTGAGCATTCCTCCACCTCTAAGGCTGAATTCCATGGGTGGTTCAGTTTGGGACATTTAAAGTACAAGATGTCTGGAGACATCCAAGACACCAGGCATACAATAAATATTCAAGCCTAGAATTTGGGAGAAAAGTGAAGGATGGAGATAGGCATTGATGATTTGGACTAGAAATTTATCATTTTTGGGCCACCTGACATTTACAATTATCCCCCTTCTTCCAAGTTCTGGTTTTTTTTTTGGGGGGGGGCTCTATCTTTCATTTACTCTCAGCTTATATTTGGATGCAGTTACTCCACTCTCAGCTCTAGAGTAGGGTGTGAGTGGCTTAACCATCCAACAAATCCTACCACCTGGCTATAGTAACTGATCTGCAGGTGGAAATGGCCCAGTTGGAACCAGTGAGAGTCAGATTTGACTCTTTTGTCCAATTGTTGGGAAGAAGCTTTCTCTTTCCTTTTGCATATTGAACATAGAGGATGTGAAATCTGGGAGTGTTGCAAACACCTTCTGACCACAAGAGGAGAACCTATCTGAGAATTAAGTCAACACAAAGAGGGCACGAGAGTAGAGCTCTCAGAGGGATGGGATAGCTGCTGTTAATGTGGCTCTCTCCACTCTTCTCTTTCTTCCCTTGCCCCATTGGACCCAATAGTGGTAAAGCTCAACTAGGCCCAGGATACTGTATTTTATCCTTTTGGTCTTCCTACGTCTTGTCCACCCTGTAAATAGCCTGTTTATTGAACTTTTCTCTAACTATCCATATGTTTCCTGTCAGGACTGTGAATAATATTTACCTATACAATCCTGTTTTATAGAACCAGGATTAAGTGCATTTAAAAGTACACTTGTGCTCATAAATATGATAAAGAATAGCCTTGTCTTGTCAACTTTGCCCATGAATTTAATCTTTTAATTTCTGTATACCAGTTTGACATGATCACAAGTGTATGCTTTTTTAAACCCCATCCTGCAAGGTTATGCAACATTGTCTAAGTGAAAGCTGTCTTTCAGTGCATATGTGAACAGTACCTTAGAACTGCCCCTTCTACTGCAGCTTCTCACAAGTAAATTACAGACAGTATTAAATAAGGATGTTCAGATCATTCTTAAGCACTGTTTAGAATGGCTGCAAGCAAATAATTGCCTAGAAACTGGCTGGGAATGCTTAGAATACCTGAATTCCATACCTTGTCAGTACGTTTTATACACTTTCTGTTAGCTATCATTTTATGATATCGTCAGGGACATAAATCCTAGAATCCTAAATCATCAAAGTAAGGTGTTATATCAACCCTTTCACCCTTTAGCTTTACAATACCTAACTGTGTGTTAGGTATTTTAAACTCTGTTTTAGAGAATTTCATAATTCTCTAAATGACAAACAGCTATTATAGATTTCTTAAAGGTATTTTAAGAGGATGAAATAGGGGGCCAAACTTCTGCATGTTATTAAAGTAAATTTCCAACACACTACAAAGCTTTGCCAATGATTCTTTTTATCATACAACCAATGTGATACCTAACTATATTTTGTAAGTACTTCAGCTATTAAGTATCAAATGTCATGAGTGGTTGAGTAATTTCTTAAAAAAAATTAAAGTGGAGTTGGGAATGGGCTACAGCGTGTGGCTTCCTAGATGTATATTTTTGCTTTGGTCTTGTCACACTGGTACTTTCTTGTGATATTTTGGATGGTTTATTTCAGATGTATGAAGGAGCCTGAAATGCATGTACTGACTTTCAAAGCTAATGCATTGCAAAGCCTTGGATCAGGCGCCTTGAGCTCAGAAATGTTATTTAAGAGCCTGCCATAGAGAGAATTTTCCCAACTCATACTGTGTGGGTAATTAGACCTTGTCAACTTGGTGAAATGATTATACAGTGAGGGTTTTGAAATGCAAGGAAGCAGTTTATTTCTGGGAGTTACTTATGATTAGAATTGGAAATAAAAGACAACCTTTTAAGAAAGACACATTGGAAATTAGCTTATTTGGAAAGGGTTTCATCAAATTCAAAGATTCATTAACCATGATATACATTATGGATAGACCTTATGTACACACTGCATGTTCTGAATATGGGCATCAAACATCAGCTATAATGTGTACTTTCATGACCATTAGAAAGCCCTTATGGGTTAAAATAAACCAAAGATATAACAACCAAATAAAGTAAGTGAACCATAATAAATTCTGGTTGAAAAAAATCAGTTAAAAAGACATTTTTTGGACAACTGAGAAATTTGAATTTGGACTAGATATTATATAGTGTTAGGGTATTGTAATTTTCCTTAATGTGTGAATGCTATTGTTTATAGAGGAGAATCTCCTATTTAGAGGTGAAGTTTCATGATATCAATACTGTACTTTCACATGGTTTGGGCAAGCATTCACACATATATTTCATGTATTTACATTGTTTCTATGGATAATGCATAGCAAATGGTTCAGCAATATGTATATGTATGTGAGATCCAAATGTATGTGTATGTGTGTACACACACTGACATATGTATGTACTTTTACCATAATCTCTCTCCCCACTTGCACACACACATGCGCACACAGTATATTATTAATAATTATTGAATGTCGTTGGTGCATATAAGGTTAGTCACTGAATTATCCCTTCAATTTTTCTATATGTTTAAAAATGTTTCTATATATTTAAAAGAAGGAGTTGGGGAGGAAACCCTGGAGTGTGGGGAATCCCTGTGGTAGCATATGGCAGAGACAGTTATTTGTCTCCCAGTATCTATTTTCTCCTTCTTCCTCTATTTTCTTCCTTAGTAATAGAGCTCTGAATTTATTTGGGGTGGCAAGATGCCTTCCTACCTTCCCTTGAATCTGAATGTGGCCATGTGATTAAGTTTTAGCCAGTGAGTTTTAAGTGGAGGTTGTTGGGCAGAATTTTGGGAAGCCATCTTAAAATGGAGAGTGCTCACCTTCTTATGCTTCAGTCTTTCTTGCCAGAAATGTGGACACAATGACTAGAGCTCCAGGGAACACACAGGGCCATGAGGTAACCTTGAAGTTACAAGCCATATGCCAGGATGATGCAGCAGAAAAATAGAAACATGGGACTCTGATGATTGTTACCTTAGTCTGTTTAGGCTGCTTCAACCAAATACCAGAGATTGGGTGGCTTAGAAACAACAAACATTTATTTCTTACCATTCTGGAGGCTGGGAAGTCCAAGAACAAGGTGTCGACACGTCAAGGAATTTTCAGATATGGATTCAGTGTCTGGAGAGAGCCCACATCGTGGTTCATAGACATCTTTTCACTATGTCCTCACATGGTAGAAGGAGCAAGGGAATTTCCTCGGACTTTTTATGTAAGGGCACTAATCCCATTCATGAAGACTCTGCCCTCATGACTTAATCACCTTCCTAAGTCCCATCTCCTACTACTATCACATTGGGCATTAGGTTTCAACATGTGAATTTTGGATACAAACATTCAGATAGCAACTATGTGTCTACCATACCAACCCTTTTGACTCTGGGTTTCTGCTCTGTGTGACAGAAATAACTTCTATTTTGTTTAAGGCACTCTTACAGTTTTCCCATATGCAACCAAGGCTAACCCTAACTGACACAAAGGGAAACTCTGAACAAGATAAAAATCTTCAACACTTTCATTGGGAAAATTAGGAAATTTGCTTGAGCAAATCCAAATCTGAATTGAAAAACTAAAGAACGATAGTATAAGCTCTAACTTTTTGACATTTCAGGGAAAGCCATGTGAGACTTTTCTTAGAGCACGTTAAGAAGTAGTCTACTGATCTTTATACAGTTAGAATAAATGGGATGATGTCAGTGCAAAATCCACTGTAATTTTTAATAGATTTTTGCCAGGTTTCAGGCCCAAACTTGTTGGGAACTTAGTTGGGCTGCTTTGGCTCTTTATACCCAACAAAGAGTCTTTCTAGGTCCTTGTCAAATGTCAGTTGGGGGCCACCTTGGTGAAATACAGTGGGTTAGTTTCATTTCCTCTGACTCATAGATTCTCAATGCTAAGAGAGTCAAGTTAGCGTTTGGTAAAAGAGTATAGTAGGAGAGAAGTATCTGTTTTCCAGTCTGCAATGCCTCAACTGCTTTCTTGCCCTCTGTCTATGGTTTTAGGGAAAACAGAATGACTTCACACAAAGTAACTGTTTATAAGATACATCCTTTTAAAATCAGCTTTCAGATTTTGACACTATTTGAAAGAGTTTTTAAATTTTTCATCCTTTAATTTTTGCACTAGAATCTTAAGCATAGAGGTATATTTGCAATAACATCTTTTCCTCTGTTTTACATGTCTTTAACTAAGCTCTAAAGTGAATTCTCAAATATTCACATGTGGTCTCTTAGGTAAGTAGAAGTTGCCCTGGCAACCAGGGGGTATATATGATGGTTCATTGTATGTGTCAGCTTGGCTGGGCCACAGTGCTAGGTATTTGGTCAAACATTATTCTGGATATTTCTGTGAAGGTCTGTTTCGGATGAGATCAACGTTTAAATTGATGGACTTTATGTAAAGCAGATTACCCACCAGAATATGGGTAAGTCTCATTCAATCAGTTGAAGACTTTAGCAGAACAAAGACTGACCCCTCCTGAGCAAGAATGAATTCTGCCAGCAGACTGCCTTAGGGCTGGAACTGCATCTCTTCTGGGTCTCCAGCCCGGTGCCCTACTCTGCAGATTTTGGACTTGCCAGCCTCCGTAATGCCTGCCAATTCCTTAAAATAAGTATCCTTTTCTCTTGAGGTATCAACTTACATAGATAGAGCTGTATAAATAGATGTAGATTTGTATCTCTAGATATATATGCTGCTATTGGTTTGTTTCTATGGAGAATCCTAATATGTCTGATTTATTTTATTTGCTATTCTTTCTTAGATTTCTCATTGCTGCTGGGACTGCTTTTTGCCTTTGATTCTTAATTTTTTCAAAACTGCTATCTGGTATTGTGTTTGTAAGGAACTCTTCCAGCTTCTTTTACTTAAATGTCTATGATGGTTATGAATTTTCGTCCAAAATATTGGCATGCAAAGAGTGTCACGTTCCTTAATTTCTCTAAGAATTGAATCTGCTTTATGCCTCCACGTGTAACATGGCACTCATCTCTGGAATCATCTCCCTCTTAGTTAACACAAGAATGTCAGTCTTATCAGAATACTAGGGGAGGGACTAGTTTGTTAATCCAAGGTGCTTGGCAGCATCACTGAGATTTCTTCTGTGCTTGCTGCAGATTTCTGCTGCTGGTCCTCTAGTTTAAGTCAGGCATTCTTCTTTGAAATGAGTTAAGTGCCTCTCACAGTGATCATAGATTATCCCCCCACCCTCATTTTTTTTTGTATGTTTGTTTTTTAGTGGGGGAGGGAGGTAATTAGGTTTATTTGTTAATTTATTTTTAGAGGAGGTGCTGGGGATTGAACCCAGGACCTCATGCGTGTGCTGTACCACTTGAGCTATACCCTCTCTCATGGGTTGTCTTGAAAAGAACTTTACTGTCACTCTCAACCTTATGGTGCTTGGTGACTATCTTATTCTGTAGGCGTCCCTACAATCAGAATTATTTCACATGAATTCTTCACCCAAGTGGAGTCATCTCTCTTCCATGTTTACTCCTACTTTCAAACCTCGTCTGTTCCCTTTGTCTTAGAGAATCTCCTCCAGTCCTCTGATTTGCCTGGTACTTCCTCACTCAAAGCGATAGTCTCTCTGTCTCCCTCTCAGAGAAGGCTCAGCTTTTTAGAAATGTCTGAACTGAGATTGTTTCCTAGAAGCAAATTCAAAAGTCTTCATGGCAAGTGAAACCAAAGTGCTGGCTCCCTACCTAGAGTGGAGGAGGGAAAAATACCTCCAGCTGAAAAAGCAAATTAACATATCGATGGATTATCCTGTCATGTGTCTTTGACAATATTATGCTTCCTCTTCATTTCTTCCTTTGCTTTTATATAGAGCCCATTTGTCATTATTTTTCATGACTTCTTCCTTAGAATTCTAACTCTTCCCTCATGAAATACATGCTTTTGTTAAGTATGAAATTTGACAAGTATGACAGTTTGAGTATACGATGCTTTCAGATCTTATCTATTTCCCACTTCAGTTTGTGTTTGACACTTAACATTTCTAATTCTTCACCAAATATTTCACTATTACATTATCACTTTTGATTTCTTTGAGTTTCTCTTTCTCTGTGTATGATTCTGTTTCCAACTCTTAACTTTGATCCTTACCTTTGGAGGTTTGTTTCAGTGATAATGATTATGGAGACATTTGAGAAGTAATTTTTTATGTTGTTTACCAATCAGTCTGGTTCTAGCTAGGCTTTATGCCTGGCGTGACTCTGGTAGGAATTTCAGCCACAAAGGGTTGGTGCAAGGGTGGGGCTTCATGGACTTGAGCTGGATCAACTTTTCCTGGATTAGTTGGAAACTTCTCAATTCAAGAGGCAATTGGAGTGGGGGAGTCCGGAAGTTAGTTAATACCAGCTGAAGAATATTAAGCCTCAGGTCCTAGGGGCAAGTTCTAAGTTATAAGCAATATATGATGTAAGGATTCAGGAAGCAAACTGACCAAATCACTTTACTCTCTGGCTCTTTTCTCTGATTCAGGTAATTTCTTTGCTGCTTTCTCTTCCTTTACCTGTCTCTTAAATGTAGGTGTTCCCCATGGATCTCTCCTCTTCTCATACAATTCACTCCCTCTGAGGGATTTAAGACCATGAGTATCTGCTGTGTGCACTGTTCTAGGAGCAGGGTTGATAGCAGTAAATATGTCAGACAAGTCCTTGCTCTCATCAAGCTTTTATTCTAATGGAAGACACAGTTAGAAAAAATGAATAGTTAAGCAAAGTAATTCCAGATAATCATAAATATTAGAAAGACTATAAAGCAGGATGATGTAAATAATAAAAAATTTGATTCTACAGAGCATAGGGGGCCCTCCATGCAAAATGTGGGGTGAGATTGCTGCAAACAAAGGAAAGAGTTGGTGCGAAGTCCCCAGACAGAAGGAGGAGCTAGCGTAAAATAAAGTTGGCATAATCAGGAATGAGAAAGAAGGCAGTGTGACTGGTGTGCTTTTGAAAAGGCAGAGTGGAAGGAGATGAGATTGGAAGGCAAAAATTTTGATTGCGTTGTGAGTATGAGGGAAAGCCATGGGAGGGTTTCAGGCAGGAGAGCAACATAATAGGTTACATTTTCAAATTTATTTTTTACTTTAAGCCCAACATGTTACAGACAGAAAACCGTATAGAACCAATGTATACGTGAAAGAATTATTAAAAGTTGAACATCTGTGTAACTCCCACTTGTATCAAGATATAGAATTTTGCCAGCCGCCCCAGATGCCTTATATGTGCCCTGTCTTAATCACAAACCCCTGTCTACCCCTCTAAAAGTAACCATCATTAATTTTATTGTTACCAATACCTAGTTTTTTTAAATTATAATTTTATCACCCATGTGTACATCCCTAAACATCATTCTTTAGTTCTTTCTTTTAATTCTCTTTCAACGTCTCTCTTTATCTTTCCCCACGTGTTTTATTTGTTGAAGAATTTGAGTCATTTGACCTATATAGTTTCTTACAGTCTTGATTTTGTGGATTGTATCCTCTTAGTATATTTTAACATGTTCCTCGATTTTCTATATTTTTAGTACATTGAGTCTAGAATATTACTCAGATTCAGTAGGTACATAATGTCTGAATGTCTCTTTTGTGAAGCAGACATTGAAATAGTGCCTAAATCCATTCCTTCTTTAGGAATGATAAAATTGCAATCTCTGAATCTCCTTTGCACACCAAGAATAGTCCTAATTCTTAAGAATATTGGGGATGAAGTAAATATAGCATGACATAATTACTTGTTTGTTTTATTCCACGTTATACACACAGTAGTCTCATTAAAAAAAAACTAACACTACCACCACTCATGTGGTTGCTGAAAAAAATTAAATTAGTTTTTGTGTGTACCCTTCTCATGTCCCCACCTTTAAAGAAAATAAATGTATAGTACAGTAGCAATTTATTAACATTGTAAATGCATGTAACCATTTTACTCTCTCTTGTAATCCTCATCTAACGTTAGTTCTACAAGAAAATAAATATTTGATGTTAAACAATAGTTCTTATGTCAATATTTCTCTAGTCATTATGCTATCTGAAGTTCATTCCCTGGTAGATTTGATAGGAAAGGCTCAACACAAACAATATTCTGTGAGTTCTTGCATGTTGAAAACAGCTTACTTGCAGCATTTCATTTTGAAAGTCAGTTTGGCTGTATATAAAGTCTTGGTAAAATTTTCTTTTCCTGAGTATCTTAAAGATGTTACTCCATTTTCTTCTGGCATAAAGCATTACTGTTGAAAAGTCTAATGACCATTTGGATTTCTTCACTATTTGTGACTTTGTTCTTTGTCAAGATGCCAAAAACCCTTTTTTTCTTCAAAATCCAGTGATTTTATTCACATTTTCTCCTCCCCCAGCATTACTGAGATATAATTGACATATAATATTGTGTGAGTTTAAGGTATACAGTGTATTGATTTGATACATTTACATGCTGCAAAATGATTACCATTACACCCTGTAGTTAACACGTTATGTCACATAATTACCATTTCTTTTTTTTTTACATTTTTTATTGATTTATAATCATTTTACAATGTTGTGTCAAATTCCAGTGTAGAGCACAATTTTTCAGTTATACATGAACATATATATATTCATTGTCACATTTTTTTCTCTGTGAGCTACCATCAGATCTTGTATAGATTTCCCTGTGCTATACAGTATACTCTTGTTTATCTATTCTACAATTTTGAAATCCCAGTCTATCTCTTCCCACTCCCCACCCCCTTGGCAACCACAAGTTTATATTCTATGTCTGTGAGTCTATTTCTGTTTTATATTTATGCTTTTTTTTTTTTTTTTTTTAGATTCCACATATGAGCGATCTCATATGGTATTTTTCTTTCTCTTTCTGGCTTACTTCACTTAGAATGACATTCTCCAGGAGCATCAATGTTGCTGCGAATGGCGTTATGTTGTTTGTTTTTATGGCTGAGTACTATTTCATTGTATAAATATACCACATCTTCTTTATCCAGTCATCTGTTGATGGACATTTAGGCTGTTTCCATGTCTTGGCTATTGTAAATAATGCTGCTATGAACATTGGGGTGCAGGTATCATCCTGAAGTAGGGTTCCTTCTGGATATATGCCATTTAGGAGCTACTCTCTTAGCAACTTTCAAGTATGTGATATAGTGTTATTAAGTGTAATCACCATGCTTCCCGTTAGAACCCTGGAACTTATTCATCTTATAACTGGAAATTTGTCCTATTTGACCAACATCTTTCCATTCCCCCAGCCCTAGCCCCAGGTAACCATCATTCTATTCTCTATTTCCATGAGTTTTGCTTTTTGGTTTCCACATATAAGTGGTCTCGTAAACTATTTGGCTTTCTCTGACTGACTTATTTCACTTAACATAATGCCCTCAAGATTGATCCATGTTGTCACAAATGACAAAATTTTCTTCCTTATCATAAGTGAATAATTATTCTTTATCATAGATGAATAATATTCCATTGTATATATATACCACATCTGCTTTATCTGTCTAGGTTGTTTCCATATCTTGGCTGAATAGTTATTGTGGATAATGCTGTAATGAACATGGGAGTGCAGATATCTCTTTCAGATTATATTTTCATTTACTTTGGAAATGTACCTAGAACTATATTACTGGTTTGTATGGTGCTTGTGTTTTTAATTTTTTGAAATCTCTATACTGTCTTCCACAGTGACTGCACCAATTTACATTCCTGCCAATAGAGCACAAGGATTTCCTTTTCTCCACATTGTCACCAACACTTGTTATAACTTGTCTTTTCAATGACAGTTATTCTAGAAACTGTGAAGTAATATCTCATTGTGGTTTCTATGTGCATTTCCCTGATGGTTAGTGATGCTGAGAACCTTTTAATGTACCTGTTGGCCATTTGTATGTCTTCTATGGAAAAATATTTATTTAGCTCCTGTGCCCATTTTTAAAATGGATTGTTGTTTATTTTTGCTGTTGAGTTGTCTGAGTTCTTTAAAAATATATTTTGGATATTGACCCTTTATTAGATATGTGACTTGTAAATTTTTCTCCCATTCAGTAGGTTGCCTTTTCATTTTATTGATGGTTTGCTTTGCTGTGCATAAGCTTTTTTTTTTTTTTTGAAGCTTTTTAGTTTAATATAGTCCCACTTGTTTATTTTTGCTTTTGTTGTCTTTGCTTTTGGTGTCAAATACAGCAAGTCGTTGTCAAGACCAAAGTCAAGGAGCTTATGTTTTCATCTAGGAGTTTACTGTTTTAGGTATTACATTCAAGTCTCTAATCCATTTTGAGTTGATTTCTGTGTACAGTGTAAGAAAGGGGTCCAGTTTCATTCTTTTCCATGTGGCTGTCTAGTTTTCCTAAAATCACTTACTGAAGAAACTGTCCTTTACTTATCGTATATTTTTGGTTCTTTTTTTAACTTTTAAAAATATTAAATTTATTATAACTAGAATCAATTTAATGGTTCTCAGATATTTGACCATCTTATAGTTTCATTTAAGGAAGGCATTTTTAACTGAAAACTGCATTATAACTTGGTCCAATTACTTACACATTAAAAAAAACTTCCAAAGAGGAAAACAAGAAAACCAACCTTCAGTTTCACATAATTAAAGAACAGGAGAAAGCACACAAGCTACATCATAGTTAAATTTACCTAACCACCAAAGCTGGGGGGGTTTCTCTTCTGATTTTGTGTCATAATTAATTGACCCTACATGTGTACGTTCGTTTCTGGGCTATTAGGTTCCATTGATCTATGTGTTTGCATTTATGCCAATACCACACTGTTTTGGTTACTATAGCTTGGTAATACAGTTTGAAATCAGGAAGTGTGATGGTGTGATGCCTTCACCTTTGTTCTTCTTTCTCAAGATTGCCTCAGCTATTCGGTGTCTTCTGGTTCCATACAAATTTTAGGATTTTTTCCTATTTCTGTGAAAAATCACAATGGAAGTTTTATGTGGATTGCATTGAATCTGTAGATTTCCTTGGGTATTATGGTCATTTTTAACATTATTATTCTTCCAGTCTATGAACATGGAATATCTTTCCATTTCTTTGTGTCTTCTTCAGTTTCTTTCATCAATGTCTTATAGTTTTCAGTGTACAGATCTTTCACCTGTTTGGTTACATTTATTCCTAAATATTTTATTCTTTTTGATGGAATTGTTTTCATAATTTCTCTTTCTGATAGTTCATTGTTATTGTATAGAAATGCAGTTCAATTTTGGAATATTAGTTTTACACCCTGCAACTTTATTGAATTCTTTTATTGATTTGATAGTTTTTTTTTTTTTTGATGGAGTATTTATAATTTTCTATATATAATATCATGTCATCTGTAAACACAGACTTATTTCTTTCTGATTTGGATGCCATTTTTTTTTCTTTTTCTTGCCTAATTCCTCTGGCTAGGACTTCCAGTACTAAATAGTAGTGATGAGAATGGCCATCCTTCTCTTGTTCCTGATCCTTTTCCTTTCAGCTTTTCACTTTAGAGTATGATGCGAACTGTGTCATATATAGCTTTAATTATGTTGACATGTGTTCCCTCTACCCCTGGTTTGTTGAGAAAATTTTTTATCATGAACAGATTTTGTGAAATACTTTTCAGCACCTATTGAGATAATTGTGTTATTTTTATTCTTCATTTGTTAATGTGGTGTATCACATTGATTGATTTGTGAATTTTGAAACATCCTTGCATCCCTGGAGTAAATCCCACTTGTTCATGGTGTATGAACCTTTCAATACATTCCTGAATTCACTTTGCTAATATTTGGTTGAAAATGTTTGCATTCAAACTTATCAGGGATGTTGGCCTATGATTTTCTTTTCTTGTAGTATCCTTGTCTGACTTTGGTATTAGGATTATGCTGGCCTCATAAAATGGATCTCAAAGTGTTCCCTCCTCTTCTACTTTTTGGAAGAGTTTGAGAAGTATTGGCATTATTTCTTCTTTTAATGGTCTTGGACTTTGTTAGGTTATACTTGAGGGGTCCTTTAGTTGGTTAGTTTTGAGATATTTTTGGTCAAGACTGCTTCATCCCTTTCAGATCTTAATATGGACCCTTGATGTTAGAGTATTCAAAACCCTTCCTAGTTTCAGCTGCCATTCTTAAATTGACCCCATGAATTTTTCAGCAAACATTCATTGGTATTTTTTGGGATTCTCAGGTCAAACAGCTGTCTTTTGATTCTCTTTACTTTCCTCTGTTACTGATACCATGCAGTTCTTGTAGCTGTTGGTTTTCATGCCCACACACTCACATTTTGGGGTGTGTAGAGCTACCTTTCACCTAGTTTTGTTATAGCTGTTGTCCTTGGGCTTTTTATATTGCTACCTGAATTGCTTTATCTATTTTTATGGTAAGATTTGGGGAAATCCAAAAACTATGTTGCCTCTGCTGCCATCTTTCCAGAATCTTCTATGATTTATATTTAAAACAAATAAAAGCCATGCCTATGGCTTCTACTGCCTACTGCCTATTAGTTTGTTAGGACTGCGATAACAAAGTACCACAGACTGATTGGCTTAAGCAACAGAAATTTATTTCCTTATAGTTCTGGAGGCTAGAAGTCCAAGGTCAAGATGTTGGCAGGGCTGGCTTCTTCTGACTTTGAAGGAAGGGGCTGTTCCAGGCCTGTCTCCTTGGCTTGTAGATAGCCGTCTTCCCCTGTGTCATCACATCATCTTTCTGTTCATGTCTGTGCCTAAATTTCCTCTTCTTACAAGAACACCAGTCATAGTGGATTAGGGCCCACTCTAATGACCTCATTTTAACTTAATTATCTCTTTGAAGACCTTATCTCCAAGTCAGGTTACATTCTGAGGTCCTGGGGACTAGTACCTCAACATACGAATTTGGCGATATTGGGGGTGGGAGCAGGTGGAGAACATATGATTCAACTCGTATCAACCACACATATTCTAATGACTCCAAAACCTTCTACTTGTAGTTCTCACCCAATACCTCTCTGACAGGTACACTTTCCCACCATTTATATGCTGTCAGTGGTTAGCACTTCACTGGATGCCTAAGTTACCTAGTAGGTAATTGGATATATGGTTCCACAACACTTAAAACAGCATGAAGGCAATTGTACTCATTTTCTTTTCTTTAAACTTGTTACTATCTTTGCATTTATTAACTTGGTAAATGGCACCAATGTAGTCATTCAGTTTCCCAGGGCAGAAATCAGGGGCTATTATAAGCTCTATCCTCTTACATGCCATCATTAAAGAGTCATGAAATTCTTTTGTTTTTATTTCCTTAACATTTTTCTTATCTACCCCTTTTTTCTCCACAGGTGATTGCTACTTGCTTGATTCAGACCCCTTCATCTCTTACTAGGTTCCCCCCTTCCCTTAAATTAATGTTGAAATTATTTATTTAGGAATTGGTAATACACTCACATGGTTCCAGACACAAAAGCTCTCATGAAATGACTGGCCCTAGTCATCTCATCCATCCAGTTCACCTCTCTGGAAGCAACTAAATGTTATCAGTTTCTAGTGTTTCCTTCCAGAGATATTTTATGCATATATTATTTATTCATGTACTGCATGTATATTAAATCCATAAAATACTTTTGTTTATACTTTTCACTTAAAAGGTGACATGTACTACATGTTCTGTAAATTAATTTTTTTGGCATTTAATAATAACTTTGGGAGATCATTTTATATCAACATATAAAAATTTTTAATAGCTCTAAAGTATTTCATTTTATGGGTGAGTATTGAACATTTGGGTGCTATGAATAACCTTGTATATAACCTTCTATACATGTACAAGGGTACCCTTAGGATAAGTTCCTCCAAGTGGAATTGCTGAGTCAAGAGGTATGTAGATTTTTAGTGCTGACAGATGTTGCCAAGTTGCCCTTCAATTTTTTTTTTTTTTTTTTTTTTTTTGCTGTAGTCCTTTTGACCGATCTCTCTGCTTTGGATTCACCCTCTGTGATGCTCCCAGAGGCAATCTCTAAAATGAATCTCCAATCATGTTACTCTGATTCTTAGAAGTCATCAGTGACTCCCAATTACTTATCAGAAAAATCCAAACTTCTTGGTATGAAATATATAACCCTCTTTTTTGGGTATTTGCTTACTTGGCCAGGCTCACTTCTCACCATTTCCCTAAGTACACTTTACACTCTGGTTAAACGAGTTCATGCATCTCATATAATCTGTGCTTCCTGCCTCTGTACACTACATGCTGTCACCCCTGTTTGGAATACCTGCTCATCCTTTAAGATTCGGTTGAGTTTCTTCCCGCTCAAATGAAGTAGAACACACCTTGGTTCCTGCCACCACAGTGCCAGGTACACATCTCTAAGACTGCCCTGTATCACTGGATAGTAATTCCCTGTTTATGTCTGTCTCTTCTAGCCTGCCAATTAAATAGCTATGGAATTGATGCCACACAAAGAAAATGTAAAAGGAATGCAGAATTGAGTCAGGCAATAAGGAGATTTGCTCAATCCATCAACCAGTGAAGGAGATTAGCTGTAGCTCCAGGTGGGGTAAAGTATACCATATGCTCAAATGAGGTGATTAAAAAAAAATGAGAGAAGTTATGATGAATATTGAGTAAATGTGAAATGTGAAAGACCCCCATTGGAAGCATAATGCCAATATGTCCAGCCTTCTTTCCTGTATCCGCCCTCTCACTTTGTCTCCAGCAATAACAGACTACAATTTGTAAGCATTCGTCAGACTAGCCATGTTGTACTCTCTGCTTGGAGCTCCCTTCTCTGTTTTAGCTGCGCGGTGAAGGCCAGCTCTTCCCTCAAGACCCCTATCAAAGGTTAACTTCCCTGGAAAACTGTCTCTAGAACTGAGGAATCATTTCCTCCACTCTAACACTTTTGAAGCTCCAACTTCTTTTTTTCATTGTTCTATCACACAGTACTGTAATTTATTTATTTGCATGGCTCTTGGCCTTGCCTAACAAGACCAAGATTCTTTAAGGGCAAAATTATGTCTTACTTATCTTTGTATCTTCAATATCTCCAGAGCAATGTTTTGGATATAGTAGCTTCTTAATAACTGTTTGCTCAGCTAAATTGATGATATCCTCTATTTGTCATCTGTAGTATAATCCAACAGCCAAGAACATGGGCTCTGTGGTTAATTTGCTAGTAATCAAAGCAGGCACTATCACTTACTAGCTGTATGACCTCACAAAAACTACCGAACCTCTTTAGTGCCTCAATTTCTTCATCTATAAAATGGAGATATTAGTGTATACCTCACAAGATTGTGCTGAGAATTAAATAAAATAACTATGGTTAGTAATGGGTTTAACATGTACATACTCATTTAAGCATTTAAGTACATACACCTGGATGCATCAATTTCTTTGATCAATTTTGTTAAAAGCAGTGCTTAGATTTTAGAAGTAACTCCTCAAGTCCTTGGTACTAGTGCCAACTCTAGATTCCTTGCTCCAAACTCTTTAGGTGCTTCCCCTGACTTCACCCTGATGTGCATCCCCGGCAACTTTCCTGAACAGATCATTAGACATTTGGCACACAACCACTTAGAAAAGGAAGAAGTATTGATCAAGATCCAGGAGGATTTATTAAGAACTAGTGATGGCTAATTAATCTCAATCTCATTTTTTTTAAAGAGGATTATCAGACTCATATCTCAAAGGATTGATAGGTTCCAAAAAGAATTTAAGGTGGCTACATAAACACATACAGAAAATAAAAATAAAATAAAATAAATAAAATATCAGAGGGAAAGGAAAACTGGGATGCAATACTCAAAGCAAATCAGGGAAGACATTGGTTAATACATGATGTATTAGTTTACAATGGCTGCCATAACAAAGTATCACAGACTGGGTGATTTAAACAGTAGAAATTTATTTCTTCACAATTTTGGAGGCTAGAAATCTGAGATCAAGGTGCCATCAGGGTTGGATTCCTCTGAGGCCTCTCCTTGGCTTGTAGATGGTTGTCTTCTCCTTGTGTCGTCACACATTCTTCCCTCTCTATGTGCCTGTGTCTTAATCTCCTCCCTTTATAAGGATACCAGGCATATTGGATTAAGGCCCACTCTGATGGCCTCATTTTAACATGATTATCTCTTGAAAGATTCTATCTCAAGGACATGAACATTTGGAGGTGCTGAGGTTTAAGCCTTCCCTATATGAATTTTTGCAAGACACAATTCAGCTCATAATCCAGAGCAACCTATAGCATAAGATTCCGTCCAATTTCAAGAAGAGAGTCATATATTTGGTTCCATAGTTCCTAAAAGCAAAAAGGACTCAAAAGCTGTGGAGATAAGATCACCCACAACCTATACCATATCACCATTCATTTGAGCTAAGACCTAAATGATGACATTCTATCAGCCACAGGAACATATAGGAGCTGATAATTCCAAGCAGAGGGCCCAAAGGCTTAAAGATAGGAAAGTAATTGACTATAGTGTAATAAAGGAGAGATGGACCAGATCCTGTAAGTTCATTTAGAATTTGGTAAAGAGCTTAGATTTTATTCTAGTTGTCATGGGAATGCTTTGGACGGTTTTAAGCTGGGGGCAACATGATGTGATTAGTGTTTAGAAATAATTTTGGGCTACTATATGAAGAATGGGTATATGTTTAAGTGGGCAAAGTGGAAGCAGTGACACCAGCCGTGGTACTACTTGAAGGGCTGCTCTCCAAAGAAACAGATTACTCCAGAGTACAAATCAGTGCATCCCTTCTCTCATCAAGAAGGTCTTGCTATGAAAAAAAATTGTTAGTTGAACTAAATATTATGCTTAGTGAAGTAGCTGATTTTCATTTTAGTGTAAGATTCTTATGTTGTCATGGACTAGAAATGAGCAGTTCTTGTCTGTGGGTCTCACTTTGAGCAGCACCTCCGAGGCTATTTCAGTGGTCCTGGTTAGAGATGACAGTGGCAGGGACTGGGATGATAATAGTGGAGATGGTAAGAAGTGGGCATATTAGGACTGTGTCATGGTGGCAGAAACTATGGGACTAGTTCACAAATTCACTAGGGTAGGAGAAAGAGGGGGTAAGATTAGCTTTCAGATTTGGAACTTAAGTAATAGGGTTGATGGTGGTGGTGTTTACTGAGTTAGAGAAGAGTGAAAGAGAAGCATGTTTGGGGGAAAAAAATCAAATGTTCCATTTTGGACATGTCATATTTGAGAAGCCCATTAGGCATTTCAGGGGAGATGTTTTGGCAGGCAGTCTTGAGTTACAGAAGGAGGTCAGGGATTTACATTTTTTAACTTATTTTTTGATCCACTTATTTTTGTTTTTAAAGGCAATTTCTTCACATAATTCAAAAATAAAAATATAGGATATTATAAAGTGCAATGTTTTTCTTCCAGGCTTGTCCACCATCTGTCTAGTTCCTACCTTACTTTCTTCCTTTTAGTTTCTTATGTATCTTCAAATATTTCTTTATGTTTATACAAGCATATTCAAGGACACATTCTTTGTTTTGCTTCCTTTTTACACAAAAGCGGTACTCATCTATACTGTTCTTCATGTTGATTTTTTCTTTTAATATAATGTATCTTGAGATATTTCTATAACATTATGTAGCTTCCTCATTATTTATTTAACAGTTGCATAGTATTCAATCATATGGCTGTACCATAGTTTATTTAACCAGTCTTCTATGAAGACAAACTAAGGAGGCAAAAATGTACAATGGGAAAAGTACAGTCTCTTCAGTAAGTGGTTTTGGGGAAAATGGACAGCTACATGTGAAAGAATAAAATTAGAATATTTTCTCATACCATATACAAAAATAAACTCAAAATAGATTAAAGATCTAAATGTTAAGTCCTGAAACCATAAAACCTCTAGAAGAAAACATACGCAGTACATTCTTTGACATAGGTCTTAGCAATATTTTTTGGATCTGTCTCTACAGACAAGGGAAACAAGAAAAAATAAACAATTGTGACCTAATCAAACTTAAAAGCTTTTGCACAGTGAAGGAAACCATCAACAAAACGAGAAGGTTGGGGGAGGGTATAGCTCAAGTGGTAGAGGGCATGCTTAGCATGCACAAGGTCCTAGGTTCATTCCTCAGCACCTCCTCTAAAAATAAATAAATAAACTTAATTACCCCTCCCCCCAAAAGAAACAAACAAACAAAAATCTTAAACACCACCCCCACCTCCAAAACAAAAAGGCAACCTACTGAAGGGGAGAAGATATTTGCAAGTGATATGTCTGATAAGAGATTAATATACAAAATATATAAAGAGCTCATAGAACTCAATATTAAAAAGCCAAAGAACCCAATAAAAAATTGGACCTAACTGGGTATTTTCCCCAAGGATTTTTACTGATGGTCGTAGGCACGTGAAAAGATGCTCAACATCACTAATCATCAGATAAATGTAAATCAAAACCACAATGAAATATCACTTCACACTTGTCAGAATGGCCATCATCAAAAATTCTACAAAAAAACAAATGTTGGCAAGGATGTGAAGAAAAGGGAACCCTAGCACATTGCTGGTAGGAATGTAAATTGGTGCAGCCTCTGCGGAGAACAGTATGGAGTTTCATCAAAAAGTCAAAAATAGAACTACCAGCAGTTAATTAATTAATTAGTTAACCCAGCAATTCCACTTCTTGATATTTTTCCAAAAAAGGCAAAAATGCTAATTCCATAAGATGCATGCATCTAAATGTTCATAGTGGCATTATTTAAAATAGCTAAGATATGGAAGCAACATAAGTGTCCATCTACAGATGAATGGATAAGAAGATGTGGTGTGTATACACAATATTACTCAGCCATAAAAATAATAAAATTTTGCCATTTGCAACAGCATGGATGGATCTGAGAGGGATTATGCTTAGTGAGATAAGTTATACAGAGAAACCAAATACTGTATATTATCACTTATATGTGGAATCTGAAAAATAAAACAAACTAACAAATATAATAAATCAGAAACAGACTCAGAAATACAGAGAACAAACTAGTGGGTACCAGTGGGGAGAGGGTTGGGGTAAGGACAAGACAGAAGAAAGGAATTAAGAGGTATAAACAACTAGATATAAAATAAATGAGATACAAGGATGTAATGTACAGCACAGAGAATATAGCCAATATTTTACATGGTTATATTTATATGAAGTACAATCTATAAAAGTATCAAATCACTATGTTGTACACCTGAAATTAATATAATTTTGTAAATCAACTACACTTCCATAAAAGCAAAAACAAATAAGCAAAAGTCAAGGTTAATTTTTTGTTCTATCGATTAATGAGATAATTGTTGAGTTTCCATTTCTACTTATAATTCTGTGACTTTTGCTTCATATATTTGAGGCCATGTTGTTAGGTGTATGCGAATACAGAATTGTTATATGTGAATTGAAACTTTAAGAAGTAAACCTATGTCTGTGGTAATGCTGAAAAAACCCAGATAAAACAAGACAGCTGGAAAAGATAGTGTGTGTGTGTGTGTGTGTGATGTGTGTGTGTGTGTGTGTGTTTGTGTGTGTGTGTGTGTGTGTGTGTGAAGGTGTTGGCATTGTAGATAGGATGACCAGAGAAGGCGCTCTGAAGTGATACAGGAAAATGGGGGTGGTGGGGTGTGAGAAAGGATGGCTGTGTCCCAGGTCTCGATGGATTCTCCGGGACATGCCCCAGCAACTGAGGGTCCTTGGCTTCATGCAGGGAAGAATTCAAGAATAAGCCATAGTTCAATAAAAGGAGATTTATTTAGAGAGATATACACAGGGAGGGGTAGGGGAAGTGGTTAAAGTAAAGGTAGATACACACTCCACAGACAGAGTGTGGGCCATCTTTGAAGGTGCAGGCACCAGAGAGAGAGAAAGAGAGAGAGCACCTGAGGCAAGGTGTTGCTAACAAGTGAGAGAATTATTCCAATTACTTTGGGGAAGGGTTGGGGAGTCCCAGGAACTGGGCCATCACCCTCTCTTTGACCTCTCATGGTTAGCTTCAGAACTGTCATGGCACCTGTGGGGTGTCATGTATCATGCTAGTACATTACAGTGTGTATAATGAAGCTCAAGGTCTATGGGAGGTCAAATCTCCTGCCATCTTGGGTCTCCAGGTGTCTTGAGAGTTGACTTTTCCGCCATCTTGGTGCTAATTGCTCTATCATTCCTTTAATGATTGTGTCCTGCCCACTTCCTCCTGTCTCAATTCCAGTGTTTGGGTTATTAGTGACTCCTTTGGTTACCTCTTTGTTTGGATCTGTCTTCTACCCCATCTCACTGACCCGCCGTCTCCTTCAGCTAACTCACTAGCTTCCCTCTCTGCATTCTAGAGTGGCTACACTGGAGTAACCTATTCTTTTAGGTCTTTGTTTTCATCTCCTTTCCCTTCGCATCTGCTATCCTTCTGCTTGCCTAGTTTTGCTCCTCTGCCGTGCTGCCATTTTGTTCCGATTGTTGCTGTAATGTGTCTTACTCCACCTCTGTAACAACATTAATCCAAAACTGAGCCCATTAGATCAAAGTCTGTTCAAAATGAAGCTGAGTCCAGTAAAGTGACCAAATTAATCCTTCTTTATTAAGCGAAAATAAAGGAATGCAGACATTTTAACTACATAAATAAGCAAAAGGAGAAGTAGGAAAATCAAAGCCCAAATCCAGGTCAATTACTCATGTTAAAAAACACCCTCAAGCTTTAAGCTTCTTTGTCAGGCCCAGCATTACTCCCTGGGGTGAGTCTCCTTTAAATGCAACAAGGTGGCCTCAGGCCAAACATATCTCATTGCTCCAATTAACTCTCCTTGCTCAGCTCTGATCTCTTGTTCCAAATTCCTACACTTTGTTCTCTGTTTAGGGCTTTACTCAGTCCCTGAGGTCTGCTTGATATGATATTCTAGCTTTTTAGAAAGATCCTATCTACAGTTCTCTCTCTCTGGTTTACACTGATTTCCAGCATCTAGATTACTGGATATTTTCTGTCTATTGCTTTGCTACAACATCCCTGTAAGTCAAAGTCCCTGGTCTTGAATTCCTATCCCTGGGAGGACAATGTAGCACTCCTCAGATTCACTGCTCTGCTCTAATAAAAGCCTGTACTGTTCTGACTTTCCAGCTGGGTTAGCTGTGGGTGACCATTTTAGTATCAGAATCTATGAAATGGCATGAAAGCAAAAACAGTAGTGCCAGGAAGTAAACACAGTTCACAGGTTGGGAAAATTCAGCAGCTCAAAGGGTTGTGATAAAGAAGTCTTATTAAACATTTAGTTAGGAGCAATATCAAAGTTTTATTATAAACTTGCTGTGATGGCAAAAGGTCCCTTGCAGGCCAGTCCAAAGATTCACTCCCATTAGGACCATTTGATAGGAAAAGAGAATGATTATGTAATCCTCAGACTAGCTATATTTTAAAAAAAATCTGGCTCACTGGAGGTCACTAGACTTCACTGGCAATCAAGCAGGTTTGGGGAGTGGAGTTTCCTAAAACAAGTCTTATTAAAAAAAAAAAGATGCCAAATATCGATTGAGCATTTATGTGTACCAGGCACTTTATGTGTATTATTTCATTTTGTCTGTACAGCAAACACCGAGGGAGGTAGAATAATTCATACAGACTCCTATAGTGATGGAGAAGGGTTCGAACCCTCGTATTTCTGACTCCTGAGCCTGTGCTTTACACCGTTATACCATTTTTCCTTCCAAACTTGCTTGCTCATAGGATACTTGTTAAAACTGCAGATTTCCAGGCCTTTCTTCTTAGGTACTCTGGTTCAGCGTATCTGGCACAGAGCCCTGGAATCTTGATTTTTATTAAGATCCTTATGTGAGTTTAGTATACAAATGGAGGAGACCCTACCCTATATTGCACTATCTCTCTAATGCTAGGTACTAAAAAGAAGCTTATCTCTATCTAAATTCCTATTCTAAATAAATGAAACCAAGTCAGAGCACATTATTTGTAACAAGAGGCAAAAGTTTTTATTCCGGAACAAAAACCAACATCTAATTTCCTTTCCTAGTTTTCTTTTCCTCCTTTCCCTCGGCACATAAAATAATCATGTCCATTGTCCTCAAAACAAGCTGCCACCTCATCTTTCCCTTGCCTTTCGCAGCCAAGCTTCTTGAAACAGTCACCTGCATTCATTGCCTACAATCCTTTACTTCTTTATTCTTCAACCCAGTGTAGTTTGGTTTCTGCTTTATGTCTCTATAGAAACTGTGCTCATCACCAGTAACTTCCTGGTTGGATTCATATCAGCTCTTACCCAACCTAACTTTCCTAGAACAAATCTTAATTCTATTAAAGGTTATCTGAAAATTGCTTAAACATTTTTATCAAGAATGTTCATATCTTCCCAGAAAGAGGCCGATCATTACATCAAGTAAAAGGTTCTGTCCTAGACCTGGTTTCAAACAATTTTTATTTTACAGTTGGCAGCTGATTTTGAAAAGCAAAGGATAAAATGTGCAGTCCAAAAAGAAATTATGAGCCAAAAGCTGAAATAGACCTCTGGAAGGAAAGAATGTGACCAGATGGGACAAAGTCCAAAAGGAAGAGTGGATAATCAGTGTAAGGGACAATGGGGAGCTATGTCTAACCAAATTCTTCCAGCCCCAGGAGAAGAGCAGAGGCTTAGTGTTTATAAAGTGGATGGAAGGAAAGATAGGTCTCTGTAATGCTTTACCTGTTGACCTTAGTATTCAATAACTGTTTCAGCTGAAACAATTATTTTAATCTAACTTCATTTTACCCAGGTACACCAGGAGAAATCTTTAATAGATTTAACACTTTTACGACCTAGATCGGATCTTACTCTTCCAATTCCATGATCTAACACAACCTAGGACCCTGATTGCAGTCCTGTGGCCACTCTGTCACGCTAAATTAGACGTGGCCAAGACCTAATTTCTCCCCTTCAAATGACGAAATCCTCATTATTTCAAATCTCATTTTGGTTTTATCTGTAGCTTGATCTGTAAAGTAATTTATATTATTTTTTCCCCCTGTTATTCTTTGTTTTCTTCCATTACTTACTAACTCACCTCTCTCTCATAAGACTCTCCTTTCAGTGAATATTCCTGGCAAACTTTTGCATCATCATTAGATAATCTCCAAAAACTCAGCACTATGTAGTAATTTATTCCAGTTGTAATCTTTACTAAGTGCTTGGCTCTATTTAAGAGAATCTGAGTATTTGCATGATTTATACAAAGCACATATGTTATTCATCCAATTCCACTCTTATTCCATGAGTACAGAAGATATTATCCAGGGCTTTGTTCTGTTTTTGTTTTGTATCCTGGCTCTCAGTCCCAATAAACATATATCATATTGCTTTAATTATAGTAGATAGTCAATAAATGATTAGTGATGATGATGCTGTGTAATACTTTATATTAGTCAAAACCTTTTAACATATGTTGTCCAACATTAATATTGTGTGGTGGATAAAACATATATTATTATTTCCATATTTTAAAAATGGGAAAATAGATGCAGAAAAGGCTACTTATCTAAGGTTATTTAACAAATCAGTGGTTAAGCTGACTTCCCACATCTTGGAAGTGTTCCTCGAAGGTCTGGCTGGTTCCTGCTCTCTTGACAAGAGCTTACTATATTTTTTAAAGAGTTTATCATGTATTTTATCCATTCTTCTAAAGTTATGGCTTTAACAGCTGTGCCTTGGTAAAGGTGTATCCACGCAAAGGAGTAGTACCCCAGACAGAAAACTTCCCAGGCAGAAAGAACCTCAGGTTCAAGGATTATTCATTTTTTCCCTGAATGAATCTGAACTTGAAAAAGCTGTAGGTACTCATTTCTTTAAAAACCTGACTTAAATGAAAATGGACAAATATTTTAACTTGGACTCTTGTATTTCTCCATTTTCATGTTTGTTAGGTAACTTCTTGTTACCACTAATATAGTTCTTTAGGCTGAGCAAAATTTGTAGCTGGAGTTTCTTTATCCATTCATCTGTTAATGGACATTTAGGTTGCTTCCATATCTTGGCTATTACAAATGGTGCTGCTATAAACATTGAGATGCATGTATCTTTCTGAATTAGTCTATTTATTTTCTTCAGATGTATACCGAGGAGTGGAATTCCTAGATTATATAGGAGTTTTTTGTGTTTTGAGGAACCTCCATACTGTTTTCTGTAGTGGCTACACCAATTTACATTCCCATTATCAGTGTACGAGAGCTCCCTTTTCTCCACATCCTCACCAACGTTTGTTATTTGTGTTCTTTTTGATAATAGCCATTCTGACAGATGTGAGATAGTATCTCCTCGTGGTTTTGATTTGCATTTCTGGGCCAACTTATTTAGCCCTGGCCCAATACTCCCCATCTGTCTCTTTCTTCTATTTTTTCCTATAGTACACACCACCTTCTAACACACTAAGTTTTGTGTTTATTGGTTTTTTATATTCCCCCTGCCAAGTGTAAGCTCTGCAAGGCCAGAAATTTTTATCTGTTTTTTTTTTCTCAGCTTGGCTAAGAATAGAGCGTGGCCCATAGTAGATGATAAATAATTATTGATTAAATAATGTGTGGATACATGTATTCTAGTACTTTCACAATTACATTCTCTTGTGGAATCCAAAGTAGTATAATTATATATCAAAATTTGCTAGTCAATGAGACAGTTACTGAGATTGTTGTGTTAAGTTCAAGGGAAATAGAAGGAATGCATAGTACGTGCTTCAAATTTTAATTATAGATATAATTCAGAGAAACATTAGTCATTTACATTAATTTGAACTAGTTATATTCACAGTTTCCTGGGTTATTAAAAAATAATTTAAAAAATGAAGTGAAGCCCTCCTGTCTAATGCTGTAGTTGGTCATGTCACCATAAAAAACTGTTCTTCAACTTGCAGATAATAAGTCATTAAGATTTATTTAAAATGGGTGTGGCATGCTCTCCTTTGGTATGGATTATACAAAACTGTCGTCTGCATAAATCTTTTATAGAAAACATTGATGTTAGCAATGTAAAGGCAATGTAATTTTGGGGTCAAAAGTTCATACAAATATTCCCAGATGTCAATGCCAAATGTTACGGTTTGATATTTAATCAGAGACAGATTTCCTGTATTTCAGGTCACACAGACCAAAATTCGTTTTAGAATCTGGCCAAATCCACACTCCATACAAGTTTTAATCTAAATATATATAAAATATGAGCAGATGGGGGAAAAAGTACACTTCAGACTCAGTGAATCAAAAGTGTCAAAGTAAAAAATCATTCAAAAAGATAATATGTACCAAAAATATAAAAATGAGAATTTTTACCAGCCTTTTGATTTTGGGCTAAGGCTTTTATTAAAAATTATTTTTTAAGTAGTCTGCTGATGTTGATGTTACTGAATGTAGAATTCTTCTAGATTTTTGTGGCTTCTGTTGTCAATTTTCTAGTTTTCTTGTCCATATACAGTCTCAAAAAGTTTTTTTCCTCATTATCTTTCCTGAAGTCATGCAAAGCATCCAACTTAGTTTTGCTTTACCTAATAACACTTTCTTTTCCTTTTAATAAAGCATTATTTTATATATTATTTAATTTACTTACATAATTTGAATATAAATACAATTGATAAATGCAGATTTAGGATCAAGAAACTGACCCTTGGAAAACAGACACCTCACCCATTGGGAGCTAGAGAGTGGGAGCACTCGGAGCCTACCTGTTCCTGAGAATTACTCTTGTTCTGGGAGCGTGTCTAGTTACTAAGCAGGAATGGAGAGCATTTGTGAGACAGTAAAGGGATGATCAGTTGAAAGAGCGTCTGTCATATTTGGATTTTGTTGGAGCTACCAGAACAATTGAAGGTATAACATTTAATTGTGACTTATTCATATTGTCTATTAACATTGTGCAAGTTCTTCAGACACTTGTCATATCCGCATTCAGAAGTGCTGATGCAGATTGGCCTAGCAATAAAGGGCATTTTGTGTTTGTGAATAATTCAGTTCACATTACTTCATAAGCAACTGAAAAATATTTACAAATGTGTTTAAATGCTTATTCTATCACAAGAGGGCACTCATGCCCCATTCTTTAAAGCAATGCTGTTACAGGCATTGATTCAAGAGGAATTATCACTGAAATAAAATTTAGACCAATAAATTGGAATTTCAAGTTCAGTAAACTGTTTATTATTTGGCAGAACTGGGGATTGGTGATTCTGTTTATGCAAATATAGACATCCTTGAAACATTAATATCATAAAATGATTTCACACATAGAATATAAAAATATACAAATCTTGCTATGCTATACAATATTTCATATTTTTTGTTTTTTTGGGGGGGGAGGAGGAGATCATTAGGTTTACTTATTTATTATGGAGGTACTGGGGTTTGAACACAGGACTTTGTGCATGATAAGCTTATGTTCTACCACTGAACTATATCCTCACCTCCAATATTCATTTTTTGATGAGTCATTCCAAGGTCATCATTATTTTGAAATGTAATTATCATTTTATTGATTATTAAATTATTGAAATGAAGTTTCCAATCATCTCTCACACAATCAACATTATTAAACATCTACTCTTTGTGGTGTTGTATTTCAAAGAATATATCAAGAGAGATGGGTCAGAATAACAGAGTAGAAAGAACTTGAGCTCGCCTCCTCTCATGAGCACTCCCAAATTGCAACAATTGGCAGAACAACCATTGATGAAAAAGATGGGACCTACCAGAAAGAATCTTCTATAACTAAAGACGTAAAGAAGGAACCACAACATGGCGGGTTGGAGGGGCGGAAGCTTGTGATCTAATCAAGTCCCATACCACTGGGTGGGTGACCCACAAACTGGAGAATAATTATATTGCAGAATTTCTCCCATAGGAATGAGTTCTGAGCCCCACATCAGGCTCCCCAGCCCAGGAGTCCTGGTCTTTGAAAAGCCCAGAGCATTTGGGTTTGAATGCCAATGGGCCTTAATTTGGGGAGCCCCACAGGACTTAGGGAAATAGAGATTCCACTCATAAAGGGCACACACAAAATCTCACATGCACCAGGACCCAGGGCAAAAGCAGTAATTTGATAGGAGCCTGGGCCAGACCTACCTGCTGGTCTTGGAAAGTCTATCAGGAAGGTAGAGGGTGGCTGTGGCTCACCCTAGGGACATAGACACTGGTGGCAGCCATATAAGGGAGCTCCTTCTACCTGTGGACACCAGTGTGGGTGGGCACCATTGTAGGATACTCCCCTATTTCATTAGCACCAAGACCTGTGGGCCCTCAGGCCAAACAACTGACTAGGTGGGAACACAGCTGCACCCATCAGCAGACAGGCTGCCTAAAGACTTCCTGAGATGACAGCCCCTCTAGACTAGAGGGCCATGACCCAGCTACACTCAGCAGTGGGCAGGCAGCAGCCCTGCCCTCCAGCCACTAGTGGGCGGACAATAGTCCCTGAATCTTCTGGACGTTGACTCCCCACACCAGTGAGTCAGCACTAGCCACAGGGACCCCTGGAGTTCTGCGTGGCCAGTTGCTGCTAACCAGCAACTGGTAGCCTCTGCAACAGGCAGGGCCTGTCAGTCAACTGGGCTAGAGACCAACCAAATCTACCAGACTGCTCACATAGTCAGTCCACCACAATGGAAGGACTCACATAGGGGATCCTCATGTGGGGAAACCCTGGAGCATATAGCTTGGATGATGAGAGGGGAGTATGCTCCTGGGACACATAGGACATCTCCTACAGAAGGCCACTTCTCCAAGGTTGGGAAATGTAACCAACCTACCAGATACATAAAAAAACAAGTAGCCATTTCTTGAAGGGAAATGACTTACTGCAGTTTAGGAGATGAGACATGTAAATTTGGAATTCTTTTTATACTTTTGTGTAGAAGTTTATAGTCCCACTGGGAGATAGATAAATGATATGATCTTGAGACAGTATATCTGTATCACTGTAAAATATGTTGCTGATCTCAGAACTCACCCTCTGGTGGCCAAGACTCTTTAAGGCTCTAGGATAGCACAGGGGCAGGAGTATTTGGCTCATAGAATCTTGGAGGAGGTATGGTTTTCCTCGTGGGTGTCCACCCAGTTGGAGTCATCCTGTGCCTAGTCCAACTCTGATGCAGAAAGGGGTATCTTCACAAAGACTTCATCGAACCAATATGGTAACTTCTAAATTGTTTCCCAATTAATCTCCCCACCCCCATTATCTTGGAGACCTAACAAAAAGGCAGCAGGAGAGATTGTGCTGTTATTTGTCGGGGTTTTGTCTTATCTTTTACTATTCTAAATAGGCTATTGTGAGAAAACATTCTAAATCACTCAGATTGTATATATCAGAGAGAGGACACACTTCATCTTTGCTAATCAACATGATCATTTACAAGAAAAGGTCTATAACTAGCCCCAGCAAGGACGTCTTCAGACTCTGGCAAATGGATTCTAAACTGATTAGTTGGGAATGAAAAAATCGATAGCAAATACATTATGTAAATATAGGCTATTGAAGATTATCCTGTCTTGAAGAGAGAAAATAATATACTTAGGAGAGAAAGGGGACAGTGGGAGCAGATTAGAGTTTCATTTAGATTATGTTTTGTTATTAATCCTCCTTAGCATTAACATCTGGCATCTGCAACTATAAATTGTAAACCTTCCACAGGTACAAGTTTTCAATTGATTTTAAAAATCTGATTTATATATGGCCACAGTGCATGTAACATCTGGGGCAAAATATGATATAAATTGAATGGAATTAATATTTTGGGGAAAATGAATAGTTAGTTGAATGTCCCTGCAGTTTCACCAAGGTATTTCTATATTTTTCTTTGAAGCTTATTTGAAAGTAAAAAATAAAATCTACAATGAGCTTACTTGATCAGTGTTGAACACTTTCATTTTATAACATTAGAGAGTATTTGCAATGGCTTTGTAATGCGTTGACTAGGCTGAACTGAATTTCCCAGAATCTCCTTTCCTATGTATTTCTGGTTCGAGTAAGCCACGGGAGAGATTCTTGTGCAAGACTGGTAGAGTGGAGGTGAAGCAGTAACCATTTTGTGCTTTTGCTTTGCTGCCGGTTCACATTGTTGAAACTGCAACTGCCCCACCTTCTCCCAGGTCCTCTTTCAGTTTCTGTGACTCTTGGGCCAGGTATGTGTTTAGTTCTGTAACCAAGAGCCCCAGAGTCTGCAGGATACCCTTGTCACCACCACCAGAGGCAGCAAGAAGAAAAGTGGCAGCAAGTAAGGATCCAGCTCATGCTGGAGAGCTCCAGTTTGTTCTTGTTCATCCCCTCTATACACCCATCTTCCCTTCCTGACTGCCTTGTGGACTTCAAGCTCCTTCATCAGATTTGGAGACCCTAACCTTACAGTGTCACAGTTCCCACAATCCCTGTATCAAATCCCTTCACACATGTTGTTCTCAGCTGAGGGCCATTTTGTCCCCCATGGGACATTTGGTGATATTTGGAGATGTTTTTGATTACCATGATGGGAGTAAGAGGGCGGGAGGGGTAAGGAGGCAGGCATGAGTGTTGCTATTGGCATCGAGTTCAGGTACATGGCTTAATATTCTACTATGTGCTGGTCAGCACCCTGTAGCACCCCCCACCCACCGCAAACACACACACACACACACACACAGTTCTCTGGTCCAAAATGTTAAGTTTTGAGGTTGAGAAATCCGTAGGGTTTTGGACTGGATAATTCTTTGTTATGGGGTGGAAGGTGGAGGGACTGTGGTTCTGCTTCTCAGATTGAACCCTGACTAATATTTTAAAACATAAATATTTTAGCAATTTCCTCATCAGCAAAACTACATTTGGTCATTAAAGACCAAAAAGATGAAAACTTTTGATGAACATACACAACTATCAGTCTATGGTGATATATTTACAGCTATAGAGCATGATCAGATACTAATGTTTATGAAAGACAGACTATATCATAAAAGTCACAAAAATTCTCTGTCAAATTTTTTTTTAATTGAGAGACTTTTTATTTTTAAACAGCAGCTGTTCGGTTTACAGAAAAATTGAGCAGATTCCCATATATCCACATCCCCTCTCCAACAGAGTTTTCACTATTATAAACACCTGCATTTGTGTGGGTAAGTTTATTACTATAGACAAACCAATAAACATATAGTACTCTTAACTGAAATTCATTGTTTACATTAGGAGTCATTCTGTATTTGTATTAGTCTGCTCTGCGTTCCGTAACAAAATACCATAGACTGATTGGCTAAAACACTAACATTTATTTGCTCATAGTTCTGGGGGCTGGAAGTCCAAGATCAAGGCCCAGTAGAGTTCTGTTTCTGGTGAGAGCTCATCCTGGCTTGTAGATGGCTGCCTTCTCTGTGTGTGCATGCGGCCTTTCCTCTCTGCTGGTGGCAGGAAGTGGGGGGGAGTGTGAGCTCAAGCCTCCTGTGTCTCTTCTTACAAGGACACTAATTCTGTCATACCAGGGCCTCACTCTTTTGACCTCATTTAACTTTAATTACCTTCTTATAGGCCCTACCTCCAAAAACAGTCACATCGGGGGCTAGGGTTTCAATATGTGAGTTTTGGGGGGATACAGTTACAGCAGTGTTGTACAGTTCTGTAGTTTTTGGCAGATGCATAATATCATGTATCCACCATTACAGTATCATACAGAATAGTTTCATTGTCCTAAAGATCTCCTGTATATACCTATTCATCTGTTCCCCCATATCCTTGGCAAACACTGATCATTTTACTGACTCTGTAGTTTTGCCTTTTCCAGAACACCATATAGTTTAAACCATACTATATGTAGGCTTTTCAGACTGGCTTCTTTACTTTCCAATATGCAAGTTTCCTCTATGTCTTTTTGTGTCTTGATAGTTCATATCTTTTTATTGTCCAATAATATCCCATTGTATGAATGTACCACAGTTTGTTTATCTGTTTACCTATTGAAAGACATCTTGGTTGCTTTCAATTTTTGAAAATTATGAATAAAGCTACTGTTGATATTTGTGTGCAAATTTTTCTGTGGATATACATCTTGAACTCATTTGCATAAGTATCCAAGAGTGCAATTGCTGGATTGAATGGTAAGACTATGTTTAACTTTGTAGGAAACTGTCAAACCATCTGCCAAAATTCATGAACCATATTGCATTCCACCAATGAGAATTCCCATTGCTTCACATTCCTGTCAGCATTTGGTGTTGCCTGTGATTTGGATTTTAGCCATTCTAATAGATGTGTAGTGGCATCCCATTTTTAAAATTTGCAATTTCCTAATGACATGTGATATTGATTATCGTTTCTTACGTGTACTTGCCATCTGCATATCTTTTTTGGTGAAGTATCTGTCCAGATTTTTTTGCCTTCTTTTAAATTGCATTGTATATTTTCTTGTTGAGTTTTAAGAGTTCTTCATATATTTAAAAATAAGTTCTTTATCAGATATGTGCTTTACAAAGATTTTCTCTTAGTCTGTGTTGTGTCTTTTCTCTCTCTCAACAGTGTCTTTCTCAGAGCAGTAGTTTTAAATTTTAATTAATTCCAGCTTATCAGTGATTTCTTTCATGGATTCTGCTTTTGGTGTTGTATCTAGAAACTCACTGCCAAATCTGAGGTCACCTAGATTTTCTCTGATGTTGTCTTTTAGAAGTTTTATAGTTTTGTGTTTTATATTTAAATCTATGACCCATTTTGAATTGATTTTTGGGAAAGATGTAGGGTCTGTCTAGATTAATTTTTTCTTTTTGCACATTGATGTCTACTTGTTACCAAAAAGAATATTGTTATGAGCTGAATCGTGTCCCCACCACTCCCCCCAGCGCCCCCCAATTCCTATGTTGAAGCCCAACCCAGTGCTTTAGAATGTGACTGTATTTAAAGCCAGGGCTTTTAAAAAAGTAACCAAGTTAAAATGGGTTCTTAGAGTGGGCCTTTACCCAATATGAATGATAGCCTTATAAAAAAGGGACTACAAACACCAGACCAAGAGGTGATCATATGAAGACCCAGTGAGAAAGTGGCTGTCTGCAAGCCAAGGAGACAGTTCTCAAAAGAAACCAAATCTGCTGACACCATGATCTTGGACTTGTAGGCTCCAGAACTGTGAAAAATAAATTTTTTGTTGTTTAAACTATCCAGTCTGTGATATTTTGTAATGGCAGTCCTAGCAAACTAATAGAACTATCATTTATTCATTGTATTGCTTTTGCTTCTTTGTCAAAGATCAGTTGAGTGTATTTGCGTGGGTCTATGTGTTCCCTATTCTGTTTCATTTATGTCTGTTTTTTCACCAACACCATACTGTCTTAATTACTGCAGCTTTATAGTACGTCTTTAAAGTTAGATAGTGTCAGTCAACTTTGTTCTGGCTTTGTTCTCCTTCTTCAATATTGTGTTCATTATTCTGAGTCTTTTGCCTTTCCATATAAACTTTAGAATCAGTTTGTCGATATGCACAAAATAACTAGCTGGGATTTTGATTGGGATTGCTTTGAATCTATAGATCAAAATGGGAAGAACTGAGATCTTAATAACATTTCGTCTTCCTTTCCATGAACATGGAATATCTCTCCATTTATTTAGATATTTTTTGATTGCAGTTATTAGACTTTGTAGATCTTGTATATATTTTATAAGATTTATACTAATAAGTTTCTTTTTTGAGTGCTAACATAAATGATGTTGTATTTTTAATTTCAAATTACAATTTTTCATTGCTGGCATTTAGGAAGGCAACTGACATATGTTAGTTTTCCTTGGTGGTAGGCAGTTGCTAAGGAGAATGAATTGTTCTGGTCTTATTTCAAAATGGTTAACTTTCCCTTCCCTCTGCCAACAAGCGCAAGGGAAGTTTTTCTCTGAACCTCACCCTGAGAAAGTGGTGGGGCTCCTGGCGGTAAAACTCACAAAAGCGTGAGGTTCCCCCTGAAGCTGGGCACTCTGGAGTTTTTACCTCTTAATTTAGCCCAAACTCAGTAACCAGAAATTAGTGAACTATCCTTTAAGTGGTCCTTCCAAGTTCTAATGGCACCTTCTGCTCCAGTAAGCCATGATTCTCTGTATTTTCCTGTTTCTCCAGTTTTCAGGGCAGTAGTTTGCCCTGTGGTCTCAGTTCTCTGGTGCATTTAAACAGAGTTGTTGATTTTCAGTTTATTCAGTTCTTTTTTTAGATGTGAGGATGTGAGTTACCCTTTCCAAGCTCTTTACATGTCACATCTCACAGTATTTTGTGAAGTATTAGGCAACTCAAATTATTATAAAAATAACTCATCTACAGCATTATATTGAACAATATAAAGATTTTTGAGTATATAATTTTATTAAAAAATACGTGGTTATTAAAGAAAATTTCAACTTCATTAAAAAGAAAGGTAAAGTCATTTAAGAAGCAGTCTCTAGTTAGTTCTATCACCTAACACCATCACTGTTCATATTCTAGTAAATATCTCCTCTCTCTTGTCCTTCCTCTCTTCAGATTTTGTGAAGAGCTTACAATCTGCTATTTCCTGTGCTAGATGCAGGTTCTTTAGAGTTTCTTGTATTATTGTATTCTTGTGTGCTACGTGATGAACTCAATTCTCCCAACCATTTTCCTCTGGTTCAGCTAGTACTGGTTCAATATCACAGTGTCCTGTGATGTCATTTGGTTTCACTTGGAACAAAAAAGAGATTCACAAGGGGACAGATATCACCTCGTAGTGCTTAGTGATGAGACAGTCATCCAAATTGTTTATACTATTGTTATTCTTTATATTATCACAAAATGAAATATAAACATTTAAATTCATGGATTTTCCAGGATACTCTTGGTTATTATTTGAGAAAAGGACTTTTTAAAGATATATATAATTAGATGCCTATTTTGGCCTTAAAAAAATTTAAATCTCACACCCATAAAATATCTAGCTTTTAGTAACACCACTTCTTGACGTACATTCTAAAGAAAACTATATGTGAAATGTACAAGAAGAGATACTGACTAAGATGCTTTAGTGTGTGGATATAAATTCATTATGTGTTTATAAAATCTGATGTATGTTTTATCATAGATATAATTCTTTACTTGGCATTCTAGCAGGAATATTTAGCCCAGTAAATTCGTAAGCGTTACCAGCACCCTAGTGAGTTACTTAACACTGCAGAAATCTTTCCATTATTAGAAATTGAGAAAGGAAACAAGAACAGCCCCCAACGTCAGAAACAGATCTTGCACTCACACCTAGGCCATATTATTCTTCTACGAGACATAAACCATCTCATAGAACACCAGGATCTGACAAGGTTACTCTGGGACCATGATAAAATGAGACAGAGCAAGGCTACTTCATAATTTTGTGGAAGCACCGATGTAAACTAGGTCACTGTGGTACCCACAAAATATCCACAAAACACCCCTCTCTCAGCCAAAATGAGTGACTGCTACTTCTTGTTTTTAATTCTTATTTTTCATTGAAGTGTAGTCGATTTACAATGTTAGTTTCAGGTGTACAGCAAAGCAATTCAGTTATACATATACATGTATATATATGTATTTTTTTTTATTTTTTCAGATTCTTTTCCATTACAGCTCATTACAAGAAATTGAATATAGTTCCCTGTGCTATACAGTAGATCCTTGTTGTTTATCTATTTTATATATAATAAATAAAGTGTATCTGTTAATCCCAAACTCCTATTCCATCCCTCCCTCTCCACCTACTGGTAACCACAGTTTGTTTTCTGTGAGTAAATGCTACTTCTTTAATAATCCAACCTTTATCCTTGTGCTATTCTCTTCTCTCATAGATAAGATTGATGGAGAGGCTTACTCACACTCTCCTCCAAGTCACTTAAAGTCCACATACTGTACTAGGTTCTTTCAAGCACTCTATTACTAAGACACCTCACCCTTCCCAATGGTGTATATTCTTTCTGCATCAAGGATTAAATACAAATCATTCAGCTTTACTTGGGTTTCTGGTCGTTCTTTGGCTGGAGGGCATTGACAGAATACATAAGTACATTAAGTAATTAGTTTGTTCAGGAAACATTAATTAAAGTTACAGTATGCACTTTCAAACTGCTTGAGTGCTTTGGTTTAAAATCTCTGAGAAGATGATGAAATTTACAGACCCTCTTGCTAGAAAAGTGAACATTCACTCACAAATTCACACGTTTCAGAGGTTCACAGACCTCTTTGATTAAGAGTCTGGATCTTGTCATTAAGAATAAGAAACACTCTCTGCTCTCAAGGAGTTCAGGATCAGCACAAGGGAAGAAGTGACATATATCTTTATTGGGAACATTCTTTAAATAGCGATTTGCAAATGAAAAATAGTGAAACCAGATTATGACCAGGGTAAGGTTAATTCTGGAAGTGTATTCTTTTTCTTCTGCATATTTCAAAGATTAATTTAATAACAGTTTATGGCAATAACACATTATTTGTGATCAAGAGATAGAAGGAGAGAGGAAGAGAGAATGGCAAAATGTGCAATTCACATAGTACTCCTTTCAAATGGTATGGGATTGTTCCTTTTTTCTCAAAGTCTCTCATTCTACCGCTTGAGGTAGAGTATGAACAAGATGAAGAAATTAATTTCTTATGAAGGAAAATTGTGTTAAAAGGATCAGAGCGTTTGCATTTGAGGTGACCAAACTATAGAAAAACTGAAAGCCATATGTCTTTCCTCACAGCCCTGGGATTTAAGGTGGAGCCCTGGAAGTCTGAAATCTCCTTGGAGGCAAAGCCTGTATCTCATTTAGCTCTGTACATGCAAAAAAGATACTCAACAAATATTTGTTAAAGAAATGTGTCATCCCAGATGTCCAGTACTTCCAAATTCTCCTCTCTATTTCTGTCCTCCATTCCTACCCCATTGGTCCAGATCCAAATCACTTTTCTGCTGATTTTGCCATGTCAGTCGTATCCTTGACTTTGATCTACTTGGAGTTCTGTCCTGAACTCCTCAGTTTGACTTTTTCTGGACTCTGAGAAGACGCTAGTTCTAATAAGCTCCTCATCAGGCTGGAACCTATTCTTGCAGACCCTCAAGAATAGCCATATATCATAGATGAACTGTTTCCGCCTTACGTGGGATGGGCATAACATAAACATTAGCATCTCCTGTGGCCACTGCCTCTTCTACCTCCTGAGTTTAATCTGTTCCTTGGATCCGTTCATTGGCTTGAATGATCTAGTTCCACTGCTTCTGGGATCAGGACTGTCCTTGTGACACTCCAGACCTTCTCTCCAGGGCCCACCTGTGTAGCCAGGTCAAGTCCTGCCTCTGTCTACTTTTCTTCCCACCCCTATAACCTATGACTCCTTTTGCCCCTGACTTTTTTTCTCTGTATGGTCAGCTCTGTGCTGCTGATGGCCTATCAAACCTCACAGCAATTATTTTTTATTTTATTTTATTTTACCTTTTACCTTCAGAATGATTTTAGATTTATAGAAAAGTTGTTGTATTCGTTTCAGGGCTCCTGCAACAAATTACAACAAACTTGGTGGCTTACAACAACAGAAGATATTCTCTCACAGTCCTGGAGGCCAAAAGTCCAAAATCAAGGCATTGACAGAGCCATGCTCCCTTGAAGGCTCTAAGGGAACATCTCTTCTTGCTTCTTCCAGCTTCTAGTGGCTCCTGGTTTTCCTTGACTTGTGACAGCATAACTCCAATCTCCACCTCCAACCTCACATACCTTTTTCTCTCTGTCTCTGTAATTTCCTCTTCTTATAAGGACACCAGTCACTGGATTTTTAGGGGCTACTTTAAATACAGAATGATGTCATCTTAAGAGCTTACATTAAATTACATTTGCAAAGACTCTATTTCCAAATAAGGTCATATTCTCAGGTTCTTGGTAGACATGATTCTTGAGGGGGGATACTACTTAACTCAGAACTGTTGCAAAGATAGTGCGGGGAATTCCTATATACTTTTTACCTTCATATCAGCTTTTAATTTGATGTAGATACCTTTTCAAACCAGACAGAATAAGTATATCTCTGTGTCACAGGAAGTTCATGCCCAGGTGCCCAAGGTCACATCTCTTGCCCATTCATTTCAGGCACCTCACAGAGTGATTTCTCTCTGAGGTTCCACTATATCAGGGGTGCAACTGTGAGAGCAGTTTCAAGCCACTTCTCTGTGGAGGAACTGAAAACACTATGCCCATTCTTATTCTCTGGATTCTACCCTGGGTATTGGTGTTGGTTTTTAAATTGAATGTTTTATTCTGAGTTAGTTTTTGATCTATATGAATATATAGTTGAAATCTATAGTAGAGGGAGATCCTTTGTATCTTTCCTCCAGTTTCCCCAATGTAACTTCTTGCAAAACTGTAATATAATATCCCAGGGTATTAAAATTGATGCAATCCACTGATCTGACTCAGATTTCCCATTTTTCTTGTTCAATGGGCCATCTACATCAGCATGTTCTGTATTCCTGGGTTCAGCCAACCATGCATCCACAGTTGGTTGAATCTCTAGGGTGGGGAAGCCACAAATATGGGGCAATCCACTGTAACTAGAATGCAAGATAGAAAGTTACAAACTTTCATAGGGAAGATATAAAATTCTATGAGTGTTCAGAAGCAGAGGTAAGTAGTATATGATGAGACCCAGGAACTCTTCAATGAGGATATTAAATCTGAGTTAAATTTATTCAGAGGGGAAACTTTAGAAATGGAGAGGAAGACATTCTAAGTAATGGGATATCATAAACAACATTCTAGAGCTGAAAAGCTTGGATCACACGTGGAAAAGAGGAAGTTGTGTTAATGAAAGGATCAGGGAAGAGCAAATGTGGAAAAAGAGGTTGGGATTTCTATGAAGGCCAGTCCATGGAGTGCATGGTTGATAGACTAGAGAATGTGGCATTCATTGTGTAAGCAATGGGGAGTCCTGGAAGCATTTGTGTAGGGTAGTGGTATAATTGGAGCAAGGTGGTTCTGGAAGGTTTCTGGGAATTGTGTATAAAGGGATTGCAGTAAGGAAAGGTTGTAGGCTGTATGTTGGGGAGTCAGTTATGAGGCCAGTACACTTTTCCACAGGGGCAGTTTTGAAGCCCTGGACCCTGAGTGGAGAGGGGTCAGAGGGAATGGAGAGGGAGGCAGGAGTGTGGTAAAGATAATGAGGGCAGAATCAACAGGACTTGGTGACTAATTGGTCTGACAAACTGTGATATTTCCTTCAAGTTTTCTGTTTTAGTATTTATTTCACTGCTAATTGCTATTAGCTGTGGCATTATCTTAGTGATTGCAATTATTTGAAGGTTTGATAAAAGCTATTATATTAATGTTCACAAATTTGTAATCAGTTTTGCCATAGCTCTTAAAAACTAAGTAGCAGGTGCCTGCTTTCAGGGGGTGATAATGGATCACCACATGCTAGACACAATTATGAACTCAAAATTGCCCTCATGCTGTAGTTTACGAGGACAGTCATCTCTCAGGATGCTATTTAAAGTAAATGGAGCCAAATTCCACCTTTAGCTGAGAGCATGGGTCTTTTAAACTGTGAATGCTTGTCAACTGGCATAATTTAAATCCCATCAAATACAGCAGAAGCCTTTCCATGCACACTGTATTTTTCCCATGAGAAATACATTTATATATTATATTATTCTGCACAAGAGCATAAATCTGTGTTCGTGTGTGTGTGTGTTTGGATGGACTTATGCACTGCTGTGTCTATGGTCAACAATGGATATACAGTAACTTCTGATAGTATGTCATTGCTAGGCATTGAGAGATACAGTCTACTTAAACACATGCCTTCATTGACTATATTATAAAGGAGGTTCTAGTCCTTTGAAACTCTTCTTAGCTTCTTTGTAGTTAAAAGTCAGATGAGTTGTCAACATTCTGAAGAGTGATGAATCATAAACACATTAAAGCAACTGGGACTTAATGTATCCTAAATTTCATGCAGATGTTAATTGTGATGTCCTAGTCAGTTAACTATATAAGCTAATATGAAAATTCCAGTATCTGGATCAATACATAGCTGTTCTATCTGAATAAATGAAAATTATTATATTTTCATTTAAGATTTGCATTTTAGATCTTTGTGGTTGCCAGTGCAGATTCTGGAGTCAGACGGCCTGGGTTTGCAGTACTCTCTCGGTGTGTTTTAGGGAATATGCTTGACCTCTTTGTGCTTTAATTTCCTCATCTGTAAAATGGGAATGATAATTGTACTTAGCTGTCAGGGTTATCATGAGAAATTAAATGAATTAATGGTGAACATTTCATAGATGTTAGCTCTTATTACTGATATCAATACAAATACACATTTATGTATTGCTATCAAAGTTAAGTTTAACATGTGTAAATACTAAATTATGATTCAGAAATTCATGTACTTGTATAACTGCAGCACTAGGTAGAGGTGACATTTCCTTTCCAAATCCTCCCATAGTATTTTCTGCCTTGAGGAACAAATGACATCATGTCTTTATTTGCACTATGTGAGTATCCCACTAATTATAAATAGTAAGTAAACAATTATGCAGCTCATTAACTTCCTCTATAACTTCTATTGTAAATGTAATAGGTAAATAATATCTAATGCTGGATTGGTAAATAATGACACTTACATTCAATTTTTGTTTTATAATATTTACTTTGCTGCTAACTACTGCTAGTAATTGCATCAACTGTATCTCTATGATTTGAAAGATTTAACAAAATCCAGTGTTTTAATGATCAGAGCTCAGTTATTAGTCCTAAATTTTCCAATATTTTCTCAAACTCTAAGAATAAAAAGTAGAATAGAGAGGAAAGAAAAATTTCCCTTTTCCCTTCAATCATATTTTCCTTATACTTTAAAAAAGAGAAAGAAAACCCAAAACAGAAACAAGAAGCCAAAGCAAACATACCACTCATCCAGTGAAACTATTGCCATTTCCAGACACTTCCAGTTTTTTTCTTGTTTGGGTAGAAATTCCTCAAATGAGTGGTTTGTGTATCTTGAACACTTTAAACACACTTGACCTCACTTGTACCATGTTTTCATCCCCATTGTGTACTATGTCAGCTCTCAGCAAAAATGACTGTGTTCTCTTGCTTCCCCAGTCCTTGGCCATATCCTCATTCTCTTCCTAATCCTTCTTGATAATGGGTGTTCCTTATGCTAGCCCTTGGGTCTCATCTCTTCCTTTTTTGCTTTTCTCTTACTACACTCATTCTTTTGGAGACACTAGCCATATATTTTTTTACTTTAATTATGTGGTTGCTACCCATATGCTTTTTCATTAGCTCTGACTTTTCCATTACCTATGAAACTTCTTAGGGCTGCCTGAACAAAATACCACAAATTGAGTGGCTTAAAACAACAGAAATGTACTCTCACAGGTCTGGAGGCCACAGGTCTGAAATCAAGATGTCAGCAGGGCTTCACTCCCTCTGAAAGACCCAGAGGAGAATCCTTCCTTGCCCCTTCCAGCTTCTGGTGGCTCTCAGTGTTCCTTGACATCCTTGGTTTGTGACCACATCATTCCAGCCTCTGCCTCTTCTTCACATTGCCTTCTCCTCTGTGTGTCTGTCTTCTCCTCTTCTGTCTGCCTCCTCTGTCTCTCTCTTTTAAAAAGACACTCATCCCTGGATTTAGGGCCTACCTGGGTAACCCAGGATGTCTCTTCATCACAGGATCCTTCACTTAAATGACATCTGCAAAAGGCACTTTTTCCTGAAAGGGTAATTCCCAAGTTCTGGGAATTAGGACGTAGCCATATGGGGGCTATCCTTCAACCCACTGCACCAGGTCTAAGGAAGACACTACATAGTCCAATGACAAATGATGACTGAGACCAGAGCTGGTGCGAGGGATGAGGGAGTAGAAAACTAGAGCACACACGCCCTGTCTGAAGGGCCAGCCCTTCCTCAGCTTTAGCTGCTGTTGACATAGGAACGTGCAGACTGCTGTTGCCAGTTCTGAAAACCCCAGGGAAGCTGGAAATGCAGACTTTCATGTGCTGATGACTGATTAAAACTTAAAAAATCTGCTCAGTAGGTCACACTGTGGGGAAAACAAACCTGCCAGTGGGTCAGATGCAGCAAGCTGCCAGCTTGTGACCTCGTGTCTACAGTCCGATGCTCAGAGAACAGCTTCAATGAGAAGGGAAGAGAACCCTCACCCCAGAGGTGAGAGGTGGTGAATCTAATGTCAACTGAGACAGGAAGAAAGATGCTACTGTTACCTTTGATTTGCCACTCTTTGCTGTTTTAATTCAATGAGAAATTCAATTTCTAAACCTGAAAAGTCAGTTTATGTTGACATGCTCTGATGAAAATTTTAAATTGAGAATTGTACAACAATACCTGCTTAATAGTGTCTATAAACTTTTGGAAGGTGGTCAGAAACCTGTTCTTTTTTTTTTTTTCATTGTAGTTTATTTCAAGATATTGATTATAGTTCCCTGTGCTATACAATAGGACCTTGTGGTTTATCTATTTTTATATGTAGTAGTTTGTAGCTGCTAATCTCAAACTCCTAATTTGTCCTTCCCCCTCTTTCCTCTTTGGTAACCATAAGTTTGTTTTCTATGTCTGTGAGTCTGTTTCTGTTTTGTAAATAAGTTCATTTGTCTTTTTTTTTTCAGATTCCACATATGAGTGATATCATATGGTATTTTTCCTTCTATTTCTGGCTTACTTCACTTAGAATGACATTCTCCAGTGCCATCCATGTTGCTGCAAATGGCATTATTTTATTATTTTTTTATGGCTGAGTAGAACTCCATTGTGTAAATATACCACAGCTTCTTTATCCAGTTATCTATCAGTGGACATTTAGGTTGTTTCCATGTCTTGGCTATTGTAAATAGTGCTGCTATAAATATTGAGGTGCAGGTATATTTTTGAATTAAGGTTTCCTCTGGATATATGCCCAGGAGTGGGGTTGCTGGATCATATGGTAAGTCTATTTTCAGTCTTTTGAGGAATCTCCATACAGTTTTCCACAATGACTTCACCAAACTGCATTCCTACCAACAGTGTAGGATGGTTTCCTTTCCTCCAAACCCTTTCCAGCGTTTATCGTTTGTGGACCTTTGAATTTCATTTAATCTTAATTGCTTCTTTACTGCAAATACAGTCACATTGGTGTTACAACTTTGGCCAATGAATTTTGGGAGGGACACAATTCTGTCCATAGAACTAAGTATGGGGAGAAATGCACAAGCATCTAACTTATTCTTAATATCTTCTAGTGAATATTTGCATAAATACATCTAACTTTATGATAAATTATTTCTCTTTTATTTTTCCTTTATATTAATTGTATTTAGGGCATATATTAATGTTTTAATATATGTATAAATAATATAAGGTTATATTGTCTGCAAATTTTATTTTAGTCTAGTAAAGGGAACATTACAAAATATTATAGAAAGGGATGTTGGCCTTGGTAGGGTTGATGATCACTGTCCTAGCCCTGCATAACCACAATGCATTATAATTAGCTGGTTGCTTGTCTATTTCCTGCACTAGTCTGCACACAGATTGGAGTCAGAGACAACGTCTTGTTCACTGATGGATCCTCCAATCCCATTATAGCCTATAGAAGGCTCTCAACAATTTCTTGTAACTGAACGTTACAAGTGAATGGATGCATGCAGATGAGCACCATTCTGATTTAGAATCCAGATCTTCAAGGATGCTTGATGGCCAGAACACCATGGAGGATTAATAATGCTTGTTTTTGCTAAAGTGATCTTTAACAACTGCACAAAATGGTGACTGAACCAATCTTTAATATTGTATTGTTCTCCACATTAGGGCTGAACTTTCATATAACTGCAGAAAGAAGTTTTATTATAAATTTTCTGTAACACTGGTACCAAACAAAAGAGTGAAACTTGTAAATGACTGTCTCTGGCATGGCTTTTTCTTCTTTGACAAAGTTGTTCCTTGAGAGCATTTTGTTTTCCTTCAGAAAGATCCTACTTTTGTCAACAGAAATGACCTTCCAACTGTAATTCACTGTCGTCAGTGGGTTTAGCTTGTGATTTCACCAATGTGTCCTTCTCTTCAGTCTTGCCGTAATATTATGCAAATTGGCTCTGGTTTTAAAAACTAGATCCTTTTTGCCTGAAAATCCAGTATGAGAATTTTCCCTCTCTGTTTTCTTTAGAAATTCATTGAGACTTCTAGCATTCTTCACAGGCAGTGCAAAACTATGCTATTCATTTTGACACTCTACTTAAATAATGTTTTTCAACCTCAACAGTAAATCAATAGGATCTTGCTACATGGCCATGGTAACTGACCACCCGGGCACTGAATCCTCCACACTGCTCTTAAATTCTTATCTCGCTTAGTCACTTCAGAAGTAACAAAATACTATTAAGGTCAGCGGACATTGTCCCTTTCACAAAATTCTTGCTTTCTTTTGTGGATAAAATCTTGCTCATTTGAGTAACAAGGGATCTGGGAGGGCATGGTACTTACACAGGCTGCTCACTGAGGACAAAGTGATGGGGGTTAGGGTTGAATTAAACTTTCCTTCTTCCAGAGCTGTCTAGGGCAGGGAGATCACCTGTGGGGAACTTGGACCTAAGAAGTCTGGTCTTGTGTATGGGCCAGCTGCTAAGGAACTAGGCAGCAACTGTTGAACCACTGTCTCCTCTGAAGACTGTGTGGGTTTGTTTTTCTTCAAATGAGGTTGCCAAAAGTAATGAATCTCATGAAAGATTCTGAGCCAGCAATGCCCAGCTAAGCCATTCCCAGATTCTTGACCTACAGAAACTGTGAGATAATGACTATGGTCTGAATGTTTGTATTCCCCGCCAAACTCGTATGTTGAGATCTTAATGACCAAGGTGATGGTGTGAGGAGGTGGGGCCTTTGGGAGGCTCTGCCCTTATGAGTAGAACTGGTACCCTTACAAAAGAGGCTCCAGAGAGATCCCCAACCTTTTCCATTATGTGAGAATTACAAAGAGAAGTCTGTGGCCCAGAAGAGGACCCTCCCCCAACGATGCTGGCACCCTGTTCTAGGACTTTCAATCTCCAGAATTAGGAGAAATTTCTGTTGTTTATAAGCTACTCAGTCTGTGAAATTTTGTTACAGCTGCCTGAGCCAACTATGACAATAATATATGTCTTTTGCCTTAGGGTGCTAAATTTTGGGATAATTTATTACACACCATTAGGTAACTAATACATATCAATGTAAAATTCTGTATATTAAATTTTCCATGTTTAAATTACTGGTATGCTTTCTGTTTTCTGACTGATATAAACATGAAAATAAACAAAAAGGAAATCTAAAAGAGAATAATAATGTTTACTGGGGGTAAAAAAATCCCAGATTAACTTATGTTGGAGTACTGATACTATTTATGAGTCTGGATATTATAATGCCAAGCTCAAATGATTGTTTCTAGGCATCAATCTAGGTTTAAGGGTAATTTTAGACCTAGATTTCTAGGTGTAAGCATAATTTTATGGGCTCTATATCTATGAACTTTGCTAGACATTTCTATAGGTCAGTAAAATTCCATTTAATTCACTCAAATGAATTTTTATTTAGAATCCCCAAAACAGAAGTGTATTAAAAAACATTTACAACCATTATGGAAAACAGAATAGAGGGTCCTCAAAAACTTAAAAATACAATCATACTATCATATGATCCAGCACTCCCACTTCTGCATATATATCTAAATAAAAATAAGTCACCATCTCAAAGAGATATCTGCACTCCTGTGTTCATTGCAGCATTATTCACAATAGCCAACATACAGAAACAACCTAAGTGTTCATAGATGGATGAATGGATACAGAAAATGTGGTATATATATATACACCACAATAGAATATTATCCAGCCTTAAAAAGAAGGAAATCTTGCCATTTGCAACAACATGGATGAACCTGGAGGACATTATACTAAGTGAAACAAGTCAGACACAGAAAGACAAATATTGTATGATTTCACTTATATGTGGAATCTAAAAAAAACTTAAAGTCATAGTAACAGAAAGTAGAATGGTGGTTGTCAAGGGCTGGGAGTGGACGAAAAGGGGGAGGTGTTTGTAAAAGGGTACAAACTTTCAGTTATAAGATGCATAAGTTCTGGAGACCAAATGTTACAGCATAGTGACTATACTTAATAATAATATACCTGAAATTTGCAAAGAGAGTATATCTCAATTGTTCTCATCATAAAAGGAAGGGTAATTATGCAAGGTGATGGATATATTAATTAGCTTGATTGTGGTGATCACTTCACAATGTATATATATGTCAAAACATCTTGTTCTGCAACCTAAAAATGTACATTTTATTTGTCGTCATACTTCAGTAAAGTTGGAGAAAAACATAATACATAAATGTATATATTTTAAAAGGCCTGTATATATATATACATACACACAAATATATTTATCTCTATATAAAATGAAGGATGTAGCAAACCCAACTATCGGTCATTTAAATAAAGGGACATTAATTGTTCTTAAGTTGAAGAAAACAAATTAACTGAGTTATACTACATTTATCAGCTTGTAGACGTTAGCAGACCTCCAGCATTTTTACCTTGAGCAGCCATCTTTTTTGATATCAGCTGTGAAGTTATTGACAGCTCTGGTATTGGACCCAGTTTAAATATTGTATTTTGGGAGGGATGGAAAGTCAATTTTATAGTTTCTTCAGAACTAGAAGTCCTTTACTTCAAAATGACCCCTAGTCACTTATTAACTGTGAAATAATTGCTCTTCCAACCACAAGCAAGTAGGGAGGTGGCCATGAAGTCGCTATTGGTGGGACTTCAGGTAGCTGAGAAAGTCAGTGAGTGGCTACTGTCATTTATCTCACTGATTACCATTACAAGATGGCACAGAAAGCAAAGATTTAAGCTTGCCAAAGAAAGCACTGGAGGAGTTTATGGGAGGATATAGTGACAACCAAGAGTTTAAGTATCTTGCAAACAGTGAATCTCATGAGTGACGGGGCTGAGATTTAAACTCAGGCGTTCTGGCTCCAAAGTGTTTGTTCATAATAGCTAGAGGGATTTGAAGAAAGGAATATCCGGCAGAAAAGGTAAAGAATGATCTATTCATTAAGGCCTAACTTAAATCCTACTTCCTAGGTGAAACCTTGAATCATTTTAGCTGGATGCAATTCCCCCTGCTCTGAACAACTCTAACTCAATTCCAGTACTCCTGTGACATTTATCGTAAATGACCACATAATACAGCTGTTTGTTGCATAGCTCACAAATCCGTTGAGATCTACTCAATTGAGGTATTCAAAAATTTTCATGCATAATTTGAAATTTTACAAGTCCAATTTTAAAAGGATTGTAGAGATTGCTATTTAAAGCAACTTTGACAATATCTATCAAATTACAAGTGGGTACAACCTTTGGTCCAGCAATCCCATTTCTGGGAATTTATTTTACAGATGGACTTGCAAAATGATGCATGTACAAGGTGATTCTTTGCAGCATTGTTTGTAATAGCAAAACACTGATGATACTTCCCTGGGAGTCTTAAATGCTTTTTCTGAAATATTTCCACCCTCCCCCAACCCCCTGCTATGGTTAAGATTGCTTTTTCTGATTCCCTTGTGGTTGGGTAGGGCCAAATGATGAGTTAGTTGTAAGCAGAAATACGTATCACTTTGAGATCAAGGCATTGAATAGCCAATGTGGGACTCTCCAGAGCTTTTCCCTTTCCACCACAGTGACTGGCAATGTTGGAAATAGAGACTCCTCCATCAGCCTGGGTCAGATCTGAAAAGATATGGAGCAGAGTACCTGGCTGAACTGCAGTTGATATCTAGCATGAGTGAAAACTGTCTCAACCCTTTGAGGCAACTTCCTAGTAGGGAGTTTGCAGGGATTATGGTAGATAGTTAAAAGAAGACTTTAGTTGGAATGGGTTTTCCAGGTACCATTTCAATGGTTCACAATTAGGCTGCCAACACTGTCTCAGATAAAATGTGAGGCCTGGAAGCTTTTGCCATCTATCAAATCCTAACCTGAACTAAGTCCAGAAGTTTTAAAAGCGTAGAACAAGTTGTATTAATTTATGTTCTTTGTAATTTGAAGTTATCTAAATTGAATGATTATTACAGGAATACAGTTTTCATTTTTAAATATTCATGATTGTTTTGCACACAAGTCTTTTATCACTTAACACACTAAATAATGTGTACTAGTTGTGTAACAGCAACTGACAGATACAAACTGTGTAGGTAAGCAATTGGTCTTAAACTTTTATTGAGATGTCTGACATACTTGTGTAGAAACACAACAGAATATGAACTTTAATGTGCAGGAATTTTTTATCTTTAAAGAAATGTTCCTTAGATGGTTAATTTTAGAGATCTCTTTTAGAATGTGGAAACCATTATGTTATGAAAGGAGTGAATTTCCCAGTTAGTAATTCACATTTTTACATACATTAATCATTACCCAAGAAATGGTCAATTACCAGCCCTGTCCATTCTCCTCGCTCATTAACTCTGAGGTTTATTTTTCCCTTGATTCTAAATATTCATCATGTTCAAATCAGCTTTGTGCTGCTTTCTCTAAATCATTTTTTAATTTCAGTTTGAGCTTTTGAACTCTTCTTTTACACCTGGCATTAATTTTTTTCACAAACAAAAATGCTGTTTATTGAAAATATCAATAATTATAATTGAACCAGACCACTTTCCTCTGCAGGCTACTTCCTGCTCTAAATTATAGTCAACAGTATTACAGGCCCACTGCCTTCAGTGATCATTAAACTGGTCCTTTTCTTTCCTTTAGAACTCTCATCAGGGAATGAGGATTGCACTGGATTCTTACTTGGGGATGGAAAATTCCAGCTGCATTATGCGTGCCACATAAAGCATCAATATCTCCCAATTTTCCTTGGTTAAAATCCACTTTTAAGTTGGATCAGTAGGTAATGTGAAGTGACACATACAAAAGGCTTCTTAATGATATAGAAATGGAACTTTAAAAATTGTAACATCATCAAAAATCAAACCAACATGCCACCTGCTAAATCAAATATGCATTTAGAAATTAATATTTATTTCTGGGAAAATCAACTGTTCTGAAAAAATACTGTTGTCTTTATTTATGCTCTACAATCTCATTTGTAGTTGAATTACTGAGAGTTTCAAATTTCCCAGAAGGTCATTTTTTGAGGGGAAAGGATTTTAAAAAATTGTATCTCAGCAATTGGGACAAATATTTATATATAACAGATGATTAGAGGTCTTATATCCATTCTTTGTTCTGAAAAAGAGAAATATATAAACTGTAAGGATTCCATTATCCATTTGTGCATTTTCTGTCTACTATCATTTTATTTGAACCGTTTCTTATTATTTCTTGACAGTTTAGCTTTTTTTCTGACCGCCTCTAGGGGGCACCTTAACCTAAATTATCCTTGGTTGAATGACAGACTACACTATACTGGAAAAATTATGTCAAATGACATGACAGAGTTAAAATGATTGTTGTCTGAAGCAGATTTGGTGGAATTTGCTTCTGTTCATGGTATCAATTTGAATGCATTCATTGTCCATAATTTCAGGCTCTCAAATTCTGTAGGGATATAAAACTATGGTGCTTGTATGGAGGGAGAGAAGATGAAGAGGGCACAGATCAACCTTACCTAACTTCATTCTGAAGTTCTCCCTCTGCTCTCAGACTACAGCGTGGCATTTGAGAAGATGCAGAAACGAAGGTCAAAGGTGCACCACCTTACATACCGACACCTATTTCTCTTGCTCAGTTATGTAAGGGCTCCAGTTTGCTTGATCTTCAAGCACGTTCAACTTGACACTATCTTAGTAAACACCTAGTTCTATTTCCAAATTTGATCAAGTTTTCTTTCATAGACTTTGTTCACTTCTTACCTAAACTATTATCTCAGGTCTTTATGTCTTGTCATTCTTCCTAACATGCCTGTCAAAGTTACCTTCCCTGTTCTCTGCTTTGTATCAGTGAACTACAAGGAAATGATTTCTCTTCTTCGGTATTGTGTGCATCTATGTTTTGCATAGATGTAAGGTGGATTGTGATATATTCTGACATAATTAGTTGGTTGAGACCATAAAGTATGGACACATCCCTGTGGGTAAGATCTTGTTATAAAGGCAAGTAGTGCATTCTCAGTGGAATTCAGGACATGGAAGGCAGACTTGCAGCAGATAGGAAAGGGATTTTGTGATTTTAATGGGAGTAGGTACTTTTGGATCATTGCCCAAATGATAGGTGAAAAATGGTATCTTATTGTACTTTTAATTCAAATTTCTATTACATATAGTGCTGAATCTCATTTCACATCTTTGAAAATCATTTGTTTCTTTACTATGAATTACGTCCTTCTCTAATTTTCTTTGAGGCTATTGGTTTTTTCTTTACTGATATGTAGAGACATTTTATATGCTAACGAAGGCAGCTTTTGTCTGTAATACAAGTTGCAAATATTTTTCTTAGTTTGTTATTTGACCTTCAACTTTGCACTTTTTTTCTAGGCAGAATATTTTTTTAATGATATGCGGCCATGTTTACCAATCTTCTTTTTATGGTTTCTGTATTTTGTGATATACTTAGAAAGTCTTTACCCACTGCAAGACTCTTAAAGAAACTCTTCATTTTTTGTTTTAAAGCCTTTATGATATTTTATTCTTACATTTATTCTGTAATTAATTTTGCTATAAAGAATAGGAATGACCCAAATTACGTTTTTAAACAAATTGGTAAATTGCTACCCAATTTTCCCATCACATTTATTGAATAACCCATTCCCCTCATTGATTTGCAAGTCTACCTATAATAATATTCTAAGTGTCTATATTATATTCCATGCTTTTGTCTGTTCATATACTTGCATCACACTGTTTTAATTACTGTATTGTTATAACATATTTGAGTATCTGGTAGGATTGGGTTCACCTGATTACTCTTCTTTTCTAGAATATCTTGAATATTACTGAATGTTCATTTTCATATATGAAATTTAAAATCAGCTCTTGTTGATATTTTGACTGAAGTCACATTCATTTTATAAATTATTTTGAGGAGAATTGGCATCCTTACAATATTCCTGTTCACAAATAGAGTAGACCTTTCTATTAATTTGAGGATTTAACATTTTAAAATTAAATTTCATTGAAAACAATTTTATTTATTTTTGTTTTTTAAAAAAAATTTTTGAGGGGGATGTAATTAGGTTTATCTATTTACTTTTAATGGCGGTACTGGGGATTGAACCCAGGACCTCATACATACTAAGCACACACTCTACCACTGAGCTATACCCTCACCCTGAAACCAATTTTAAATTAATATACTCCAGATTTTTTTGGTCATAATGCAGGCATTTTTAAAAATTAAAGTATAGTTGATTTATAATATTGAATTAGTTTCAGATGTATAGCATAGTGTTTTTTTAAGATTATATTCCATTATGTTATAAGATATTGAATGTGATTGATTCCCAGTGCTATACAGTTTTTGCTTATCTTTTTGCTTATCTATTTTATTTTTATTTCTATTTATTTATTTCCTTTTTCAGGATTTTATTTTTTTGTTGTATTTATCTGTCGGATACTTAATAGGCCCCTTCCCTGGTCTGTCCTGGAAAGACAGAGATGCATAACAACAGCCTCTGCCCGCGGCCGCCTCCCAGTCTCGTGGCATTAACCTTGCGTGAGTCGGGGGGAGGCAGTAAGGGGACGGTAGGAAGGACTGTGTCAGGGTTTCGGGGAACACTCAGGAGGGCAACGGCTGGAGTGAGGAGTGGGTGGCTAGGGGTAGGGAGGTATTTCCTGGAGGAAGTGATGCAAACTGCAGCAAATGGGACCTAAGACATTCAGCTGGTGCTTATCTATTTCCTATATAGTAATTTGTATTTGTTAATCCCATACTCCTAATTGTCCCTCTCACTCTCCCTCTCCCTTTGGTAACTATAAGTTTGTTTTCTGTGTCTGTGAGTCTGTTTTTGTTGTTTATATAGTTCATTTGTATTATTTTTTAGATTCCACATATAAGTGATATATAATATTTGCCTCTCTCTATTTGACTTATTTCATGGAGCATAATATTCTCTAGATTCATCCATCTTGCTACAAATGGCAATACTTTATTCTTTTTATGGCTGAGTAATATTCCATTGTATTTATAGACCACATCTTCTTTATCTAATCATCTGCTGATGGACACTTAGGTTGCTTCTATGTCTTTGCTATTGTAAATAGTGCTCCTATGAACACTAGGGTGCATCATGTATCTTTTTATTGGGGATATATCTTTTTGAATTAGAGGTTTTTGTTTTTGTTTTTGTTTTTGTTTTTTTTGGATATGTACCCAGGAGTGGAATTGCTGGATCATATGGTAGTTCTATTTTTAGTATTTTAAGGAACTACCATTCTGTTTTCCGTAGTGGCTGCACCAATTTACATTCCCCAAAACCAGTGTATGAAGGTTCCCTTTTCTCCACACCCTCTCCAGCATTTATTGTTTATAGACTTTTTGACTATAGCCATTTTGACTGGTGTGAGATGATACCTCAATGTGGTTTTGATATGCATTTCTCTAGTAATTAGTGAAGTTCAGCATCTTTTCATGTGCCTGTTAACCATCTCATATCTTCTTTGGAAAAATATCTATTTAGATCCTCCATCCAGTTTTAAATTGGGTTATTTATTTTTGCTATTGAGTTGCCTGAATTCTTTATATATTTTGGATATTAACCTCTTATCAGACATACGATTTGCAAATATTTTCTTCCATTCTGTGGGTTACCTTTACAGTTTGCTGATGATTTCCTTTGCTGTGCAGATACTTTTCAGTTTTCTGTAGTCTCATTTGTTAGTTTTTGCTTTTGGTGCCAAACCCAGGAAAATATCACCAAGACCAATGTCAAGGAATTTACCACCTTTGCTTTCTTCTAGGAGTTTTATGATTTCTGGTCTTATGTTTAAGTCTTTAATCAATTTAGAGTTGACTTTTTTGTATGATTGGGGTTCATTCTTTTTACATATGGCTATCCAGTTTTCCCTACATCATTTATTGAAGAAACACCAATGTATATTGGCTCCTTTGTTATAAATTAATTGACCATATATGTGTGGGTTTATTTCTGGGCTCTATAAGCTGTTCCATTGATCTATATATCTGTTTTGATGCCAATACCATAATGTTTTGATTACTATAGCTTTGTAATATAGTTTGAAATCAGGGTGTGTTATGCTTCCAGTTCTGTTCTTCTTTCTCAGAATTGCTTTGGCTATTTGGAATCTTTGGATTGCACATAACTTTTAGGATTGTTTTTTCTATTTCTGTGAAAAATGCCTTTGGAATTTTGATGTGGATTGCAGTGAATCTGTAGATTGCTTTAGGCAGTATGGCCATTTTAATGATACTAATTCTTCCAATCTATGAGCACAGAATATCTTTCCATTTCTTTGTGTCTTCTTCAGTTTCTTTCATCAATGTTTTATAGTTTTCAGTGTATAGATTTTTCACTTCCTTAGTTAAATTAATTCCCAAATACTTTGTTCTTTTTGATGCAATTGTAAATGGGATTGTTTTCTTATTTTCTCTCTCTGATTGTTTGTTGTTAGTGTCTAGAAATGCAACAAATTTTTGTATATTGATTTTGTATCCTGCAACTTTATTGAATTCTTTTCTTCTAATAGTTTCTTGGTAGAGTCTTTAGAGTTTTCTATATGTAATAGCACCATCTGCAAATAGTGACATTTTAAACTACTTTTTGATAACATTTCTGTGTAATGTAATGCTGTAAAATCAGGGTGCCATTTTTTACTTTTTATTTCATAAGAAATTTCATGTAATTAATGAATTGCGAGTGAATATTAAGTGGCTAAAATATAAGAAGAATATTGGTACATTATTTAAATGTTGGGACACTGGAAGGACTAATTGGTTATAAGAACAGGAAAGATAAAATCTGGCTAAATTCTGACTCCAAATTCCACACATTACTTATTCGATGAAACAGTACTTCCAGTGGATAGTTGAGGCATTTTCCTCTATGTCAGATAAGCTACTTTAAGCATTATGGGCAAAACTGAAGAATACAATAAGTGCCTTCCTGCAAGACAATGTACGGTAAACTAAACATACATCCAACTGACAAGTTGGGTGACATCAGGATCAATCGTTGGACATTTGAATGATCAAGTATAAATTTATCTTGAATTCATTCAACTTCTGAAATCAGTTCTTCAATGCTGAGCTTCCCAAATATTTTTAGGGCAATATATCAGTTCTTTATTTAAAGGAAATATTCAAAACCAGCTTCTCAGGTTCAGCATGTTGTGATTTTTATCTTCAAAAGAGTAAGAATTGTTTTAAAATCAATTTTATTTAAACGTTCCAGCCAAAATTAAGCATGAAGCTAGTTTTGAGGAGTAGAGTGTGTGCAGTGGCACAAAGACCATCTGGAACTGTTTGGAGATTCATCCTGTGTAAACCACATGGAATGCTTTATGTACGGGTGAGTTCTTCATGGCCTTATTACCTATCTTTCCTTCACTACAGATATATACTATGTGCGCTTAACTCTTGCCTTCTTAAGAAAGTGACTTCCAACTGTGATGAGTCAAAATTTTAATGAATCTGAGTATTATATTGCTAAGGTGAGGATTGTCTGCGTGTGAGGAGGAAGGTCAGGTGGAGGTGGGAGAGAGGGATGTTAGAAGACACAGGACTGGCAGGTAAAATACATGGGGACTCTTTCAAGAGTAGCTTTTCTTCAAAGCTCCCAGGAACACTTCAGATCCCTTGACCTGGGAGACTTCTAAGCTAGTAGCATGGAGATCAAACTAAATTGTTTGAACAAAGTGAGAGAACTGTTGGCTGTTAGTTTTTTTAGAAAAGAATATCTGTGGGTTAAGGTGAAATGGAGGGAGTGAAATGATGACAAAACAAAAGTAGTGTTTCAGCAGTATGCCTTGGGGGAGAGGGAGACAAAGAGATGAGGGCCTTGGCAGGGCCTGATTACCATCTGGGTAAGTGGGTATGGAAATGGGACCTTGGTCAGAATGTCTGTCAAGTTTTGTTGGGCTCTAAGAATTATCCTGGAGGGGTTTACAAATCTAACGCTGTACACTGAGGAAGGTGTTGGAAAAGCCTTCTGCTATGAATAAAGATTTTCCACCTGCTTTTAAAAAAATTGATCTGTGTCAATACATTTTCCTTATTTTTTTCCTCAAACACTCCACATTCTGCATCTCTATGGCCACAGCTACGCTAAGAGTTGGTGGTAAACTCCTACCTTTTTTGCACGCCCAATTCTAAAGCATAATGTGTCTATGAAAATCTTTTTTTGGAGTACCTTTATTATGGTATGATTCTTGTACAGTAAACTACACGTATTTGAGATGAACAATTTGATGAGTTTTGATAGATGTATGCACCAGTGAAACCACCACCACCACAATCAAAATAGCTAACATTTCCATCACTCCCCAAGAGGTGAAAATTTTGAATTCCCAATTTATCCCTTCTCACCTTTTACCCCCTGGTAACCATAAGTTTGTTCTCTATGTCTATGAGTCTGTTTCTGTTTTGTAGACAAGTTCATTTGTGTCCTTTTTTAAAAAATTTGTCTAGGAACATCTTTGTTAGGTAATACCTCGTGATGATTATAAACAAACCCTGTGGGATGTTATTCCTTGTCTGCTAAAGTGATTTCATGCGAACAACAACATTCAGAATCTCCTCTTCAAGGCTGCATTAGCTATCAGGGAGAATAGGTTTGGCTTGTACTAATTATTTTGACTATAAAAAAGATTTTATTATTTTATTTCTTAGAAGACTTGCTGCAAAGTCAGCAGTTTGACCTTTAAACTACTGGCTTAAGCTGTCATTCTACTGGTACTCTTCCTACTCTGCTATTGTGCTCTTTTCAAAGAAGGCATAAAAAACAAGTCTGGAAGAATACGTAGTCATCTCGAATGGATTGTCCCAGTCCACACGCAAAATTTATCCTTTCCCTCTGTTCTAATTTTAGTTTCTGTACATTTTGATACTCTTATGCTGGAAAATGAAAGGAACGTTTGAAAGTCTGACTTCTGACTGTAGTTCTGCTGCAATAAAATTATTATCTCCAATAGCTTTTATTTATTTATTTTTTCCAATAGCTTTTAGAGGATAGTATTTAGTCATAATTAAATGCAAACAAAGCACTTATTTTCCTTTCCTTTCTAACACTTGTAAGGGGAGGGGATGAACCTGATGAGAACTAGGGGAATGTAGATGGAGGGTAGCAAACACTGATGACTGCTTACCCCATAGGCATTCCTCTCCTTCTGCTGTGGCAGGCAGGGTAATGTCCCCCAGCCCAGGTGTCTACTTCCTAATAATCAGGACCTGTGAAACTGTTACTTTTTATGACAAAAGAGACTTTGCAGGTGGGATTAAGTTAAGGATCTGGAGATGGGAAGGGTATTGTGGAGTATGTAGGTGGGCCCCATGTAATCACAAAGGTTTTTATAAGGAAAAGAGGAAGGCAGGAGGGTCAGAGAAGGAGATAAGATGATGGAAGCAGAGATAATAATAATAATAATAATGTGAAGAAGGGGCCATAAACCAAGGAATGCAGGAGGCCTCTAGAAGCTGGAAAGCACAAGGAAATTCTCCCCTAGAGCCTCCAGAAGGAACTCAGCCCTTATAACACCTTGACTGTAGCCCTGTGAGAACACTTTTGGACTTCTGACTTGCAGAACTGTAAGAAAATAAATTTGTATTGTTCTAAGCTATCAGTTTGTGGTAATTTGTTATATCAGCAATAGAAAACTAATACACAGTCCCAGAAGATGAATCACAATTTGTCTAAATCAACTGTGGAAATTCCGCTGATCTCTGCGAAGTGTCCCTTACGATTTACCATAAAGAAAAGTTAGCTTTCAATTGCTGGGAAATTTTCTCCTTTCTTATCCATCCATCCTTTCCCTCCTGCTTGGGATGTTGGTATGAGAATGTGATGCTTGGACCTGCAGCAGCCATCTTGTGACTGTGAGTTGACAAGATCTTAAAAGTCTAAAGGCCTAAAAATCAATACTTTGGGGATACCAGAATTAAAGGTCATTGATGACACTGATAAAACATTGCACCAAATCTGGAACCAGCTATATATGAGATTATATGTGAGATAATTAATGATTATTATTGCTTATTCCAATATTACATATGGAATTTGACTTTACAGATACATTTGGTATGGGTGATGTGATAGAAGTAGTAATGAAAAATTGACTCATTTTTTTCAACTAGACCTCTTCAGATTTATCTTGTTACTCATTCTGAGAGGACTGCTTTCACTATCAGACTGTTGAAAAGCACCAAATCAACTAGTAGAATATTTGCTTTGCTGACAATTTTAATCCAAGTACACATTTTTTGCTGAAATTTTGGAGAAAAATATGAGCTATACCATTTTTTGGGGCTTTGTTTGCAAGGTAACAAAATCAAGAACTAAACAGAAAAACTCATTTTGATGGCAAAATAAAAAACTGGCTGACATTCCACTGATTAGAGATCCAGGCAACTAATGAGTTCACAAAGTAATAATGGAATATTGTAATTTGTGAAACACTTAATATAGTTCAAACAAATTAGACAGTAAAGCATTAATTACCAGCTTTGATAAATGGTCTTCTGGCCTTATCCTGCATGTTATTCTCTCTAACTATTGTAACAGTAGAAAAATGAGTTGTATTTAAATAATTTCAAGTCAAAGAAAAGCAAGATTGTGCATTTAAAAATATTTAAATTATACTCAGATATGCAAAATTATTCATGAGGAAATTTTAAAATAACCTTTAATTAATAATATCCAAATCCCTTGATTTCTTTGGCTAAGAGAATGGCTGAGTTTATAGCTATTATTGCAAATGTGAATTGATTTTTCTTCCCCTTTAAATAGCTTGAAGTGACTTTATCTAGTGAATTTCAGACCCTTCAAAGTCAAGATTTTGAAAAATTTCTCCACTTTTTTTTCTCTACAATTTATCAGGTCTTCACCCATTAACATTTTTGGAAGAGATAATACTACAACACTACGTGCCTCATCTTCCTATTTATTCTTAAACTCCAACCCATAAACTTTTTATTCCCTTTCTTAGGTCATGTTGAAAAGGGCAATTTGAGTTATTTCTGATCTATTTCAACTAAACACTCCTCATCTTCAAAAGTAATGTAGGTATAACTCACTGTTTCTGATTCCTTAGGAGTGACCTCAAGCTTACCTGAGGCTATTTCCAGACACTACTGGCTTTAGGCTGAGCCCAGTGCCCCAGTGTTGGTTGAAAAAAATGCATGAATACAGAAAGGTATATGTGGGCAATAAATTTTACCCTATCATATACCTGCCTACAGATCATATGTCTGATACTACCTGTTCTCAATCTTGGAACATATGTTTGGAACTTACACAGAATTTTGAAGTATGTTTTCCTCCTGGGTTTTAATAATTAGAAAGTTATTACATGGAGAACTGAAATTTGATATAGGCTAATCACTGTTTTGTTCCACTAATCTAACCATACATTATTAGTAAGAATGCTTGGCTGAGAGTTAAAAGTTCAACCATTAAAAAAATAAGTAAAGGTGTTATCTCACAGAGCAAGAATTCCAAACACAATGCTTTTCATGGTTGATTAGTTCAGCAGTTCATTGATGTCATCCAGGACTTAGGTCTTTCCAGAATTCTGCTTTGCTGCCCTCATGTGTAGACTTGTGTCCTTCCAGGGAACAGCTGCGGTAGTTCAAGGTCTCATGTCCAGGGCACCAATGGCTAGAGGCAGAAGTGAGCTGCCACCTCTTCCTAGTATCGCTCTCTCTTTTAAAAATATCCAAAGTTATATATGTTCATAGTTTAAAGAGTCAAATAGTTTGACAAAATTTTTTATTTAAGCAATAGCCAGCTCATCCGCTCTCCATTACTCCCCTCTCCTCAGAGTCTACCACACTTTTATCTCTTTTAGTTGATTATTATTTTAACCTTTACCTCCATGTCTCCAAATAACAAGCTTGTGTCACATGCTTATATGCGTAATTTTTCAGGTTTAGACATTATCTATTGATTTCTTACAGTGGAAAATGAAGCTTTAGCTTTCCTTTTCCCCAGACTCACTTCCTTCCTCCATGGATGGCATAAAATTTCACTTGAGATCTTCCTTTGCTATTATTATCCTGGGGAATCCTTTTGCTCCTCTTTTGCGATCTACTATGTAATGTAACTCTTTCCTATTTTAATCTCTCGTTTTATGGAGTACTTCTAGTAGCTTCCTGAGAGAGGGGAGCAGGGAGGTAAATTTCTGCAACTTTGACTGTGTTTATTCTACTTACACTTAAGTAGCAGTTTGATGAGGTATAGAATTTTAGGTTGCAAATAATTTTCTTTGAGAATTCTGAAGGCATTGAAGCTGTTGTTTCCTGATCCTTTGTAGGTGGTCTTCCTTCCCCCACCCCCTACCTGAAGGCTTGTTTTTGTTCCTAGTGCTTGAATTTCACGATGATTTTCTTGGATGTGGCTCTGTTTTCATCTGTTGTGTTGGGTGGTTAGTGGGCCATTTCCATTTGGAAAGTTAGTTTTAAATTGTGGCGATTTTTCTTACAATTTTTCTTTGATGATTTACTCTATCACTTCTCTTTTTCAGAGAATCTTATTATTTGGATGTTAAATCTCTGTCATAGTCAGCCTCCAAAATGACTCTCCATGGTTCTTGAGCCTTGTTATTCATGCCTTTGTGCAGTCCCCTCCACACTGAATCCACTGACCTGTGTAACCAATAGGATATTGTGACAATGGTGAAGTATGTCTTATGAGGTTAGGTTATAAAAGACATTGTAGATTCCACCTAGCTCCCCCCAGAATTTGCCTGGGGAAAGCCAACTGTCATGTTGGGAGGATACTCAAGTAGCCTTGTGGAGGGACACCATGGTAAGGAATTGAAGACCCTGCCAGTATCCAACATTAACTTGCCAGGAAAGTGAATGGGCCACATTGGAAGCAGATCCTTTAGCCTCAGTCAAGCCTTCCGATGATTGAACCTTAGCTGACATCTTGACTGCAACGTCATGAGACCTTGAACTGAAGCCTCTCAGCTAAGCCATCCCTGGATTTCTAACCCAGAGAAGCTATAAGAACTAGTAAACATTTATGGTTGTAGGCTGGCATAGTTTGCTATGCAGCAGAAGATAACTAATATGACCTTGTTTGATTTTTTAATTTTCTTATTGAATGCTGAAGTCCCAAGCTGTTAGCTCTCTGCTTGGGACTTCAGCTGCTCTCCACGTGGTCTCTCTGTGTGGACTAGTTCTTCATGGTATGCTAGCTAGACTTCAGAAGTCATGCTGCAACACTTTTGTTGCATTTTATTCACTGAGGCAGTAACACTGTCCTGCCCAGATCTAAGGACAGTGGCAGTGTTCTGGGAGAGCGTGTGGGACTGGAAATAGCACTGTGGCCATTTTTGAAAACACAATCTTGCACACAGTGTCTATACCAAAACACCGATTAGGACTCAGAATTTAACTTCATGCTCTTGGAGCCAACATTGACAAGTTGGAAGATCTCAACTTTTGTCATTAAGAATTAAAATAAATACTACTTTCCTAACAATGATTAAAGAGCAATTTCCCTTTCTACCCTACACCTTCCTGTTTTCCCTTGTCCTCAACTACTGTTATTTTAATACAATATTGGTTAATATAAGCTATACTATCCTTGGCTTATTCTTTGTGTCTTTTCGTTGTTGTTTGTTTTTGTTTTTAATTTGGGCATGTTGACTGATAAAACGTCAGTGGTCTATGACTACAATAATGTCTTCAGCACTGAACTGTCCTCATTTCCATTATTTTTCTCTGACCTATGAGAAAAGTACAATACTTGTAACTTGAGTGCTTTCTCCGCAGTTGTTTTGAGCTTTGCTGTTAAGCTGTCTAACCCCTTCTGCCTGCTTGCACGACAGGATCTCTGTCCCAGCAACTGAGTTGAGTTTCCCCAGGTTGGCAGGTTCATGAAGACAATGTCATCCTTTATCTTTATGAAGAATCAGCTCGCAGTTATTTTTCTGGCAGTGCTCTCTCCAGATCTTCAACAGATGGTGTTGGCTTTAAAATTAGAATTGACAATCAGGTGGCTACATTGAAGTTTTAAAGCTACTCTGGGAAAATAAAGTTTTCTGAAGACTGACTTATTTTTAAAAAAAGGCTAAACTGAAGCATATATAGTTGGAAATTTCAAGTGATACTTAACAATTTACTCTCAGAATATATTAAAAAAATTCTCAAATTAAGGACTGACACAAAATAGCTCTAAGTTAGCATTCTCATGACTCAAATAGCTTCAGGACCTGCATTTTAACTGACTCAGACTTTTGAACAAACTAAACATTTTCATTAATTAGAATGTATATTATCAATAAAATCATTTTTTCCCCAAGTGGAAGACTTTTATCATTCCACTCTCCAAACTTATAGTTAAAATTCTAAGATTTAGAAAAACTTTATGAATTTAATTTAAATATTCTCAAATAGTCTTTCTTCAATAGTTCCATAGCTTCAAAAGGTCTTTTTCCCATATTTTATGAAAGAGAGAAATCAAGAGGCTACACTTATAAAAATCAGTTTTCCAGTCCAAATTTGATTATTCATTTATTGAGACTGTACTATAGGCCAGACTGAAGAAATAAAGAAGATGGAGGAGACAATTTTGTAAACTATTTCAAACGAAGAAAATAGGTGCTTTAACAGAGACAGAAATATAGAGGAATGGAAGTATAGACGAGGGGTAACTTATTTGTTTAGGGAGTTGGAAAAGTTTTATAGAAAAGGGACAAATACTCTTTATAGAAGAGGGATCTTAAAGGTTGAAAATAGCTTACCTGGATGAGGAAGGGCATTTCAGAGGGAGAGAGGGAGGACTAAAACTATAAAGGGCATTAAAAAATAAAGTTGAGGTTAGGAAGGAAGTGAGAGTTTTATAGAGACAAGAACACTGAATGACTTTAAGCAGGGGAACCACATTAACAGATTATGTTGAAGGAAGATGAAAACTGGAAGGGGGACTGGATGCTGTGTAGACTGAACAACAATTAGGAGAGGTGATGAGGAGCTGCAACAATGAGGTAGAACGGGGTAGAAACTGAGAAACTGTTTGTAGGTAGAATTAATAGAGTTGAGAAAATGGTTGGGGATTCAAAGGAAGACTGCATCACTTAATATCTAAAACAGAAAGCTGAATTTATTGCTTATTAAGGAAGAGTTTGGTATGTTTGTACTATATACAGTCTCGCTGAGAAGTAAACTGCTTTTAAGAAGCATGGAGATTGTGCATTTGTGAACATCCATCAGCAGGAATTTTAGGGATTGGTTCCCTGTTAGCCATGGAAACATGCTCACTGGAGTGTGGCTGTTACTGATTGGTGACTGTGAGAAGCTGTCACTGAATAGTCAACCCGGAGCGTGGTTTCTGATGCATGGTTGTCACTGACTGATTGGGATGAGTTTAAAATGTATTCTGATGGTTACTTCTTCCTTTGGACAAAATGCAATGTACCTTTTCCTTTCTTGAATTGAGAGAATAAAGGGTTTTATTTTTAGGGGTTAAAATGGAAGAAGAAAATGTCACTGTTAGCTTTTGCTTGATGGAAAGAACTAGAACAGAAGGAAGAACCAGTGTGGGATGTAGGTGGGAAAGGAGCAGAGTGGACAGAGGAAGTAGTGATTTGGATGTGTTAACATGTATGTACGACATCCAATAGGTAGTTAGAGATTTGAAAAATGGTTGGTCTATAAGCACCATCAGCATATAGGACAGCATTGAAACCATGAAAGTTCTAAAATATAAACTTGACAGGAAGTGATTGAGACCCTGATATTTTGAGTGTAGGCCTAAGCTGGATTAACTACTAGCTTATTTATCAAATCTAAGGCACTGTTCATTGGAAGATGCACTGTTACTTTATGTGCTAAGAAAAAAAAAGGTTGCCATTTGAACCACAGCAAGATGTTTTATTAGTCCGAATTTTTATCTTATGCTTATTGCAAGAGTCTTTCAGACAGTTTGCAAGGATTTTTCTTGTAATCACTCACTGTGTATTCATAAAAAGAAAAATATAAGGAAAACGAATTGATTAAGGTATTCCTAAAATTTCTTTACATGAAAAGTTAGGCCCTTTGAGTTGTATTTTTGATTGGGTTGTCAGTGTCTATGATTTGCACATGTTATTTTCCTCTGTGCCACAGCACTAGTGACCCAACATTTCTTTAGAAAAGTGCTTCACATTTGCCATCAGGATTCCTTCCTAAGCCATTGATACCCTTTCTGCAAACATGGATGTGCAAGAGTTGTGGCTGGCCAATAGCAATTCCAAAACACATCCTCATTTCATATTTGTTACAATATGAAAAAACGTGTCTCTTAAAAATGGATGAAATGTGATGTTTCTGCCGTGTCCACACAGTCTTCTCACTCCCCAGAATCCAAAACTCTACTAAGAAAGCATAGTTAGTATCTGCAAATCCCAGACTCCTAGTTTATCCCTCCTTGGTAACCATAAGTTTGTTTTCTATATTTGTGAGTCAGTTTCTGCTTTGTAAATAAGTTGATTTGTATTTTTTTTAGATTCCACATATAGGTGATATATGATATTTGTCTTTTTTGATTAACCTACACTTCATATGATGATCTCTAGGTCCATCCATGTTGCTGCAAATGACATTATTTCATTTTTTATGGCTGAGTAGTATTCCATCGCACATATATACCACAGCTTACCACAGGAAACTATAGTCAATATCTTGGAATAACCTATAGTGAAAAGAATATGAAAAAGAATATGTATATGTATAACTGAATCACTATGCTGTACATCAGAAAATAACACAACATTGTAAATCAACTATACTTTATTAAAAAAAAAAGAATACAAAAAAAAGGAAGCATAGTTAGGAAATCACTGTTAAAAGCCAACAGATTTTCAATCTTAATTCTAGCCCTGGGTAGTTCACACTAATTGATGCTCTATTTCCAGGTGCAGGCATAGTTGCTGATGTATGGTTTTAGCTGTAGACAGAATAGCTGCAAAGCAGGCTGAGTGGCAAGTTGGGGTGGCTCCACCAGGATGACGTAATTCTCATGATGAAGCCTACTCCACAGGTTAAGACTCTATTATATTGGCTCCTCCAGGATCATCATGTCTGAGACTAGTGTTTGGCCAGAGAGTTTAGTTAGAATGTGATTTTATTGCTGGGAGATGCCTTAAATGTAATCATCTAATCCAATGCTTTCACTTTAAACGAGAAGAAGCTTGTTCTGGAGAATTTAAGTTCTTTGCATAAAATAACATTGTTGCTATGAGTGGCAGAAATGGGAGTTCCAACTGCTTTTTGTGAATTGTCCTACATTCAGCTTTCTTTGTGCTGTAAACAGGATAATAGGACCTTATCCTCATGATGTACATTTGTTTTGAAAAGTCATACCAGAGGAGAGTAAGAAGAAACCTCTGGGATTTCATTTGTTTAATGAATGTTTCCCTGAAAAATCACAAAATAACTGATTTTCCAAGACGTGGTATAGTGCAGTCTGAAGAAATGATCTCAGAGTAATCACATTTGAGACGTATACTTTGGTGAAGAGTAAGCTGGGAGGAAAGAAATTGGGACGACATTCCGTCACTTTTTCTGCAATATGCTCATCTAAACTTCTTACCTCACTTTGAATTCTGCCCCATTCAAACAAAATACTAATAAACATACCACAGTTCATGACAAACTAAAGAGCTCTGGGTGCCTTCAAGCCTCATGTCTTGAAAGACAGTCTCCGGTACTTCTGCTCTGTGGGCTAGGATGCTCTCTGGTGCCAGATAGAGGATTTTCCAAGGCAAATTCCACAGGAAATCCTCTTCACTGTAGACTAATTATCTCCTACAGTCTCCCGTGTGAGCTTAAGAGTCATTTGGTTGAAGTAATAAACTCTTTCGACTATCTTAAGTAGGAACGGACACAAAGTGTCTCATTGATTGCAAGAGCAGAGCTGCACGCAGGCCTTAGGATGGGACTGGCACCCGAAATCCAACACCCAAAGAGCCTTCTTTCTCTGTTCCTTTCTGCCCAACTGCCTCTATCTTGCTGATTGACTGCCTCTGCTTCTCTGGTCTAAATGAAAACTGAAAGTATGGCTGCTGACAGCACCCAAGCTGATATTCCAGCTGAAGCCTCCTGCCTCCAGAAAGAGCACCTGCTAGGAAAGGTGGGTTTGGAGCACATCTGGAGAAGGTTTTGGCTACGTGGTTAATAAGGAATTGCCACTACTGTTATTATTCTTATATCATTAAACACCTTGTACCTATACACAGAATAGCTTTAGGGAAATGTTTTCAATTAATTAAATTCACTATTGAAAAAAAGTGAAAAGAAATAAGGGAACATTGTAGAAGTAGGCTATAAAATAGGGAAGCATTTCATTGAATGGCAGAGTTGGAAAGGATGGTTATGTATAATAAACTCTAGCCTCCGATTGAGGAAGTAGGCTTGAAAAAAATAACAGAATGTTGCAGAGGAGAGTGTTGCTATAGGAACAGTTACCTAAAGATCTAATCAGTGTCTTGCTGAGTGAAAGGATTTTCTTTTTAGTGTGAAGCATTTCAGCAAGTGCTAAAAATTGTTTTTTGAAAAGCCCCATGACCTCTCTGTCCCCAGATCTGCTGGTTCCTAAGATTTTTTAAACAAATTATTAAAAACAATCAAAACTATGTAATGACCATGTCACTGAATTTTGATTCACATGTTTGGATCAAACCTATCTTTATTACATCATGCATTTAGTTAGAAGGGCCAAATGTGTCATAGCTAGTTTCCCCCACAGCTGAGCCTAAGATAAGGAGCTGCGGAGAGTAGTTTATTTGGAAGGTGATTCAGCAAACAGGCATGAGCCAGTTGGCATAGTGAGGAAGGGTAGGAGAACTGCCTCCGAAAGATGGAGGCCAGGGCATTTATCCACTAGTTCTGCCCCCATTGATTGAGGGTTGCCCTCCGAGTGTGCTTGTTCCTCAACTTACCTAGAAAGGGGGCTAAGTTACTTCTGGCGACCTGGGAGAGGACCCTTGGGCAGAATGTGAAAAGATGAGAGTCTCAGACTTAAAGCAGGACACTGGCAGCAGGTGAATGTAAACCCATAGAGAAGTGATGTGATATGAGTACCAGTGATGTCTAACCTGCCCCTACACCCAAGTCTCCTTTCTTATTGCATAGTGCTTTATTTTCTAGCACAATGACACTTACCCAGCAAGTTATTTAATCTCTCTCTGTGTTAGTTTCTTTGTCTCTAAAATTGGGATAAATAATATTATTTACAAGAGGGTTATAGTAGGGATTGACTGCATGAATACCTGTGATACACTTAGCACAACACGCAGTCCACAGTAAGTGCTTGATGAATGTTAGCCATTCTTACCGTGAATTGGAGTAGTGATGTACCACCACTCCTGTGATTGATAGTGAAGCCTGTTGTTGCATCTAGTGTCTCCACGATGTCAGTAACTTCACTGCAGGGCAATTTCCAGCTTATCTCACACACGTTATCTGATTTACTCCTCGGTGCAGTTCTCATGAAGAACCTGGTACTTTGAATTCTGAAGAAACCTCTTAGAAAATCATAGGCTGTTTTCAGAACACTGATGAATAATGTAATCCTTGTCAACTCTACCTAATATGTCTTAAACTTGCCTAAAGCTGGTGAAGTATGTGTTCTGAGCTTTAAAGCCTTCATTATGCCACTTTATTCGGGCAATCTCAAGTCCTTCAGCTATTGAGATAGCAGTAGGTCTGAATACTATTGTTCGTACTGGAAGGAAAATTTTAGATTGCACAAATGGTTTCCTGCAGTGCCAAGATGATGGCATAAATCACACAGGAAGAGGAACCAAAGTTCACCTGAAAGAAACTACAACCATCATTTACTAAGGAAAACATTTTAAAGCGTCTGTGTCTTAGAATACAGTGCTTCTTCACTAGGGAAAAGATAAAGTGAACAAGTTCATATTTTTCAAGTAATATTATATCACTTTCCATTTTTACATTTGTTTTTTATTTGAAGTGTTTTCAAATATATTATCTCAGTCTATATGAGCTGCAATTCCTAAATAAGAAAATAAAATTGGGAATGGTTACTGTATTCGTTTACTTGGGCTGCTATAACAAAATATCATAGATTGGGTGGCTTACACAAGAAAAATGGATTTTTTCACAGTTCTGGAGGCTAGAAGTCCCCATTCAAGATCTGGCAGGACCGGTTTTGGAGAGGGGTCTCTTCTTGGCTTGCAGACAGCAGCCTTCTCACTGTGTCCTCACATGGTGAAAAGAAAAACTGCTCTTTTCAGTTCTGCACTAAGATGATCAAAATGCAGAACCACCTGGAACTGATCTTGTAGCTTCTTGTACATAATGGTAGCGACTTATGTAGAAGTATAAAACTAATTACTGGGGGCCAGAATCTGGACTTTCCATTTTGCCACTGACACAGTCACATATCATCAGTGAAATGCAATGCAGAGGCTTTGGAGTCAGAGTTCTGGGTTCAAATTTTGGGTCTAGCACTATCTGGCTGTGTGACCTTAAAGGTTAGTTATTTATTCCCTTTGAGCCCCAGTTTCCTCGCTAAAATGAAAATAATAATAACTAACTTCTAGAAATATTATTAGAATAAAATAAAATAACACAGTGCCTGGTACGCCCTGAGCATGTCTACCAGCTGTCATTTACAGCTCAGGTTGACTCAGTTATACCTACTCTAGGTATGCTGCTGGTCTCACTTAATACCCTGAATTCCACAGCTCTTCTTCCCCTTTCTCCTCCTCCCCCTTCTTTTAAAACTAAAATTTAGTTTTAGATTGAAATATAGTTGATTTACAGTATTATATTTATATTATATTAGTTTCAGGTGTTTATTATAGTGACTGAGTATTTTTACAGCTTATATGCCGTTGAGTTATTACAAGATAGTGGCTATAATTCCCTGTGCTACACAATATATCCTTGTTGCTCATCTTTTTAGACATAACAGTTTGTATCTCTTAATCCCACACCCCTAACTTGCCCCTCCCTGCTTCCTTCTCCCCTCTGGTAACCATTAGTTTGTTTTCTAAATCAGTGAGTCTCTTTCTGTTTTGTATATGCACTCATTTGTATTTTTTTTTAGATTCCACATGTAAGTGATATCGTACAGTATCTGTCTTTTTCTGTGTGACTTATTTCACTAAGCATAATATTCTCTAGGTCCTCTGTGATGCTGCAAATGGCAGAATTTCATTCTTTTTTATGGCTGAGTGGTATTCCATTCCATATATGTATATATATATATACACGTATACACAATACATCTTCTTCATCCATTGAAATTTTGGGGTAATTTGTAATGAAGCAATAGATAATTAATATAAATATATTTCTTTATGAGAATAACCTTATTAGACAATAATTTATTATATTAAAAAGTTTAGCATTTTGTGCTTATCATGTACCAGACATGGTATTAAATATTTCACCTGTACTATCTTATTTGATCCTTACTGGAATCTACTGGTATAAGTTCAATTATATATTTTTAGTTTACAGAGGAGAAAACTAAGTCTTAAAGAGTTTAGGTAACCTGCTGAAATGAAGAAGCCATGATTATAATGTAAAAGTCCACACTAGATTGACTCATCCTTCAGATAGTTGGAGTAGATCTCTTATTAACGTCCTTGGGAAAGTGAGATGCAAAGCACTGTACACGCCACATTCCAATAGCTCAAAATACTATTTTGTCCTTTAATTTCCATATTATGTGCTATGAACTTCCTAGGCCTGCTTCTTCTTCTGTCAGTGGTAACCAAAGGAATCCCAGTACTTAGTCTTGAGACACAGTCCTTCCTATTCTAAAGAAAGAAGATGGTGAAATATAAGAAGGAAATTTCTGCTTCCTCTGCTTTTGTACCTGCAGAGAAAACCAGAAACTATTCTTGCATGTATTAATTCTAGACAAGGACTTTAATAGGATATCTGGAATTCAGAGATTGTTACTGTTGACAGTAACCTTTAATCTCTGAAAGGTCAGTAGTTTTGATTGGTTGCTTTACTTAATAATGTGTTGCCTTGGTAATTTTGATGTAGACATCACTTTTTATCTAAAAGGTATAAAACTTGTGAACTCTCTGTGAAATCCAAAGATCGTTGTTATTTCCCTCTTATTTCACATGCTTAGGTAAAATAAAAGTAGTCTGCAAATTTCTTATTTAAACAAAGAACTTGGAAATCTGGTCTTATTTAAATTTAACAAAGGCATACTTCAGTAGTATATTTTTTAGTCTTTACTTTTTTGAGAAAGTCTTTCTGTTGCTGTTACAAATGAATAACTACTTGGATGGCCACAAAATTCCTAGGTCACAACTGGGATCTACTATTCATCACTCAGTAGACTTGATGGTTCTACTGTCTTCTGGTATGTTTAGGGTTGGAGGGGAATGTGAGGCAAATATTTCCCCAGATGCTTGTGGAGTTTCTTTTTATCTTTGAAATTATGGAACTGTATGAGTATATGTGTATATACATACATACATATATGTGTATAAAATTTAAATGCCAACATTAGATATATATAATATATATTTATTATATTGATATATATATATTTAATGTTGGCATTTTGTCTTATTTTTCTAAAATCCCCAGGAATACTTAGGCTCATGTATTTTTTCAACTGAGGTGTTTTCTTCTATTTGATTGTTATTTCTGTTCCATTGTTTTTTCTTTCACTGGAACATTTACAATTCTTAGCTGGCTCTTTGTCCTCTACCCTCCACATGACTTATCTTCTCTTATTATTTTCTTCTTTTTGTTTTTCTTCTGGGCTTCTCATTTTTGTCTTCAGTACTGACTTGCTGGGGGTGAGGTGGCCTTTTCTTCTGTTTCAGAGGGTAGAGTAGGTGATATGTGGTTCAATAATGTACTTCTCAATCCATCTTGACTGATGATACATTTAGTGGGAATCCCACCAGGATTTTCCAAGGTGTTTTCTTATCATTTATTCTCAAAGCCAGATGTTTGCAAGGATATTTTATTAATGAGTTAAGAAGAAGCTTATTAGGCTTCTGTCATCATGTAGACTCTCTCACCAGATTAATCTGGAGGTCAAAATTCAGTAATTTAAAATGCTTGCAAACACAAAATAATATAGAGATTATACTTTTTTTCAGACATCTGTTTGGAAACTTACTAGATGTTTTCTCATTCTTTCTTTAGTGATTAGGGTATAAATATCTCACCTTCTACCCTTCCCACATTGATTTTGTTAGCAATGTATTTCTAATGATATAAAGTTTTAAACAGTCTTTTGATCTCTGTCCTGGGAATTAGGAATATTCAGTATTTGATCTTTATGAAACTTTAGCTTCCTAGGATAAAAATATTAATCATGTTTTTATAAATTTCCTATTAATTAACCAGGTTGAAAATTTGCAAGCAGTTGTAAAAACAATCCTTCATCAACTTTTTGAAAATCTTGCATAGTGCTTGGAATAAAATGTACCGTATCACAGAACATGTTCCTTTGTGTGAACTTCAGGTTAAGAAAAATAGATCGAGTATCTTGTTCATCTAGAACTATACTTTATGAAGTGGGGAATACAAAAGGAAACATAGTCCCTGAGCTTAAGGGAGTTCAAAACCTTCCTGGAGAGAAAAGATTACATGAAGCAATACAAGCCTATATATAATTGATGATCATGGATCAAAAAGGAAAAAAGAAAATTACCTATGAGGTGATTCTGTCCAGTTTATTTATTTGTTTATTTATTTTTAAGTTAGAAGATAAAGCAAGGTATTGAATTGCTTAACATTTAAAAATAAAACGAAATCTTCTGCTTTTTTCTCTGTGGGGTTATCTTAAGCCTGTGTTTAAATTGCATGAGGAGCAACATATTTTCCAAGACAGATTGTTTAGAAAACAGTTTGTATTTCAAAGATTGTTCACTGTCTTTACTTTTAACAAAATGTTTAATCTCTTTTTTTCACTAAAAGCAAAAAAAAAAAAAAAAAAAAAAAAAAAAGAAAGACATTTCTAAAGCTACAGTGTCTCTTTTTTTAAGCAAATAAAAAAGAAATCAATATTTGTGGGTCAGAATTTCTTTAGGTTTTATGCTGCTGAAAATTATGTGTAATTTGATATTGGATAGTAGCAAAATGCCACTTTTTTCTTTTGTTCCAGCTGCTTTTAGCCTTGGGATGCCATCTGCAGTGCTGGATACAACAGCAGACCTTTCTGCAGCCAGAATTTCCCTGGAATAAATATGTTGACCATATTGCATCATTAAGTAAAGTTCTCATTAGTTTCTTTTCCTTGGATAGTTTCAGATTTTTTTCCTTATTATAGGGCTGTTTAAGAATACACAAAATTAGGGCTGATTTGAAATATCTGCATGACAATACTCAGGAAAGGTTTTCTTAGTGTATCGAATATCTTAACTTCCTGGGCCGAGAAAGGAAAAATAGGGAGAAAGGGAAAGAGGGAAACAGGGGAGTCAGGGAAGAAAGAGGGAGAGGGAGAAACGAGATATTAAAAAGGCCTACATATAAGTAGTTGTTGTACAAACTTTTATCTGAGGTGTAACATGGTTTTAAATAAGTTGTTTAATAGCTTTGTTTGTAACTCCAGAAATGAAGACACTGTTACTGCCGACCAAAGGGTGTTTTGTAGGTTAAGCAAAAGAACTGCTCAGGTTCCCCCAGGCCTCCCCAGCCAGTTGCCCTGAGACCTGGCCTTGCCCATCAGCCTTGCCTGACATCAGCCCTGGGGACCCCCAACGGTCCTGCAGCCAGACACTTCAGGATCCAGCCCCACCAACCAGCAGGGCAGCACCAGCCCCAAATCCCCTATGCCCTTCAGTGAACTGTGCCAGGGCCCAGCCCCACACACCAGTGGGCCAGTAGATACCACTCGAGGCAGGGTCTGGCAGCCACCTGGGCCAGGGGCCCTGCCTACCAGCATGCCCAGTAGTAAGCCCTGTAACAATAGAAGGGTCCCTGCAGCCCACAAATGGGGCATACCTAGAGCGTAAAGCTCTGGCAGACAGCTACAGTAATCAGCATAATATGGTACAGACACAAAAACAGACTCATAAATCAATTAAATAGAATAGAAACCCAGAAATAAACTTATGCACATATGGTCAATCTATGACAAGGGAGGCAAGGATATCCAGTGTGGAAAAGGCAGCCTCTCCCATATATGGTGTTGGGAGAACTGGACAGCTACACGAAATAATCAAACTGTACTACTTTCTCACACCATACACAAGTTAACCCAAATTGGATTAAAGACTTAAATGTAAGAACTGAAACCATAAAACTCCTAGAAGAAAACATAGGCAGTATTCTCTTTTGACATCAGTCTTAGCAATATTTTTTTGGATATGGAAACAAAAGCACAAATAAACAAATGGGATGACATTTAATTAAAAAGCTTTTGCACAGCAAAGGAAACCAGTAACAAAACAAAAGTCAGCCTGCTGAATGGGAGAAGATATTTGCAAATTATATATGTGATAATGGGTTAATATCCAAAATATCATATAACTCAACATCAAAAAAACCCAAACAAACTGATTAAAAAATGGGCAGAGGATCTGAATAGACATTTTTCCAAAGAAGACTTATGGATGTCCAACGGGCACATGAAAAGATGTTCAACATCACTAATCATCAGGGAAATGAAAGTCGCAACCACATTGAGATACCACTTCACACCTGTCAGAAGGACTATTTTAAAAAACTCAACAAATAACAAATATTGGCAAGGATTGGAGAAAGAAACCCCTTGTGCACTCTTGGTGGGAATGTAAATTGATGCAGACTCAATGGAAAATAGTACGGAGTCCCTCAAGAAATTTAAAGTAGAACTACCATATGATCTAACAATTCCACTTCTGGGTATTTTTCTGAAGAAAAAAAAACGCTAATCTGAAAAGATACATGTGCACCTATGTTCATTGCAGCATTATTTATACTAGCCAAGATATGGAAGCAACCTAAGTGTTCATAGGTGGATGATTGGACAAGATATGAGATCATATATATATGCGTGTGTATGTATATATATATGTATAGGGATATGTGTATATATTCATAGACAATAGAATATTATTCAGCCATAAAAAGAAAAGAAGTCTTGCCATTTTGACAATATTGATGGACCTAGAAGGTGTTATGCCAAGTAAAATAAGTCAGACAGGGAAAGCCAACTACCATATTTTTTCACTTATATGTGGAATCTAAAAAATAAAACAAATGAGTAAACATAAAACTGAAACAGACTCGTAGATACAGAGCACCAACTGGTGGTTGCCACAGGTGAGGAGTGTGTGGGATGAGGGAACTTGGCAAGGGAGATTGAGTTACAAGCTTCCCGTTATAAAATAAGTCCCAGGGATGTAATATACAACAGAAGGAATATAATCAATAATATTGTAATAACTTTGTATGGTGACAGATGGTAATCAGATATTGTGGTGATCATTTTGTCATGTATAACAATATTGAATCACTTTGTTGTACACCTGAAAATAATACAATACTGTAAGTCAATGATATTTCAATTAAAAGGAAAAAAGGAATTACAAACTTTTTAGATTTCGTAGGGGCTGTTCATATACTGCACTCAGCCCGATTTCCTTCTCTCCAGCAGCAGCTGCAACAGGCCAGGTGGTAGCTTCCATGTAAATGTAGTACTTTCATGTTGTCTGTTTTCTCACTGATCCAAGCCAGAGGGCGACATCACAGGTCTGCCACTTAGAACATTCTGAGCACACGGGCCCTGATTAACCGTCTTATGCATAATTCAAATCCTTTTCCTCAGAATCTCCTCTTTTGTTTGCTGCAAAAATGGCTTCTCACTTCTTTCCAGATCCTTCCCCAAAGTGGAATTAGCTCTGCCTTAATTATTATAAGCTTAATTTTTATGTGACTTTCTCATTGTAAATAATTAAACTAAAAGGGTTTTGCTGCTCAGGGCATCTCTGTGGTACATGCATTTTAGTCTCAGTTGGACCCTCTACTCCATCTGATCAAATTCTATTCTTGACTTGTTTCAATTTCATGGTAACACGAATGGAAATATTCTTTCTTTCCTCCAGTTTCTGTCCTCTTATTTTATCTTCACAAAGCCTTGGTGACTTGGAGCATTACCTTGAATTTACTGACATCATACATTCTATTCCTACTAACCAACCCTGATACATTCCCTTTATTCCAATAAAAATTTTCTCTCTGCCCAGTGCTGTCCACTCAACATCACTCATTTATAGTCTATTGATTAGCAGCTGAATCTGAAAGTATTCTCTTCCAGGGCAGAGTGCTGTGCAATTTCTCATTTGGTATCTTGGAATTCTTTCTGTTCCAGTTAACTATTACTATTTAACAAACTACCCCCCCACCTCAATTAGTGGCTTAAAACAACTATTTTATTATATCTCACTATTTTGTTGATATGGAATTTGAGAATTCTGGTGATTCATCTATTCCATGTGGTGTTGATGGAGGTTGTTTGGTGGTGCTGAGCTGGCAGATGGGCTGGTCTGAAAGGTACAAAATGGCTTTGGTCACGTTTGCCTTAGATGGAGATGGCTGGAAGGCTGGCCTTAGCTACTCAGGTTAATGGGATACCTTAAGCTGGAGCTCAGGGCTTCTAGAGAAAGCATTCCAAGTGGCCCACGCAGAAGCTGAGAGCTGTTCATGACCAAGCCTTAGAATTTCCAAAATGTCAACCCTGTCACATTCCATTGGTCAAGCCTAGATTCAAGGAGAGGGGAGTTAGAATCACATCTTCAGTAGAAGAAACAGCAAAGAATTTGTGGTTATCTTTAATTTCCCACACTTTTACTGAAGATTTAGTCTGAAACTTGATGTTCAGGGTAAATGGCATGGCAAAAAAACTTAGAAATGATTACTTTGCATCCCTGCATTCACATTTATGAGTGTGTGTTTTATTATTTATTTTATGAACGAGGTTATAGAGATAGGTACAGGTCCCCTTGAAGTTTGTTTCTTAAGTAGCCATTGCAAGATGAGTTTGGTTACAGAGGAAGTCTATTCCCGCCATGACAATGATGACAATGACGATGACAACAACTACTACTGCTATTACTGTTCCCACCTCCACCACCACCATTTATTGAGGGCCCATGAGCTGTGTGCCTGGCACAGAATTGTCTAATGTTGGACAATTCTGCCAGGGAGGAATTATTATCTTCATTTTGTACATGAATACAGTGAGGCTCTGAGCAGCTAAGTAAACTGCAGTGTGGTAGAGGCAGAGAGGGGTGTCTGGAACCAGACTGAATTCAAATGCCAACTCAGCCCCTAACTACTAGTCTGACTTTCGAGCAAGTTCCTTAATTTATTTGTGTTTATATTTCCCCTTCTGTTAAAAAAAAGGGACCAGTAGCAGCAACCACCTCATGAGAACTTAATGGGTAAATATAGGCACCAAGGACAGTACCTGACATTTGGTAAGTGTTATTATTATTGCCCAAAGTACACAGCTAGTAAATATTACTGAATTCTGCATACTGCAGCACCCAGTGAAAGTGAATAGTTCCAAAATGCCCAAGAAACCTCACTGACTTGGGGACTAGAGCTACCGTGAGTCTGTGCCTCGTTGAATTTGCAGAGGTAATCATCTATTTTGTAATGAAGCATAAAAACAAATAAACAGACAAGACAATCCTCTATTTGGCTTTGTCATCTCAAAGTAGGAAGCACCTTTGATAATGTTAAACCTCTTTTACCTCCTGAATTCACTTACGTGTTCATTCAACAAAGATTATTGCAGACCAGCCATGTGCCAGGCATAGGGCTAGTGCCTGGGGCTAAAATGTTGAACAGACAAGCAGTATCCCAGCTCTCAGGAGCTGACCTCTTTTTAGAGTACAGCTTTGCCTTAGGTTGCTAAGCTGTGACATCTTATGGTTTGGAGCTGACCATGTTTATTCTCTGCATCCCAGAAACTCATCTTGTACTTGCCATGTTGATTTTCATAAAAATACAATGCATCTCTTTGGATGTAATAGACCATATTTAATTCAGGGAGTTGTTTAATGTGATCCATTCTTAAGAAGATTAGCTGGTTAGGACAGAAGAGAAATCTGAAGAATTTGGAAATTTGCCTTTGTTGTCTTCTCACTTCTCATTTTATGCTTGTGATGGCTAGTTTTATGAGTCAAGTTGGCTGGACCATGGTGCTCAGTTGTTTGGCTAAATACCACTCTAGATGTTACTGTGAAGATATTTTTCAGATGTGATTAGTTTTAGTAAGGAGACTAAGTAAAATAGATTATCCTCCATAATGTGGGTGGGCCTCATCCCATCAGTTGAAGGCCTTCAGAGCAAAGATTGACGTTTTCCAAAGAAGGATCAATTCTCCTCAAGACTGCAACATAGAAACCCTACCCAATTTTCCTGCTTACTGCTCTATGTATTTTGGACTCAAGATTTCAACATCAACTCTTATCTGAATTTCCATCATACTAGCCTGCCCTACAGATATTGGACTTGTTGGCTTCTACAGTTAGTTGCATGAGCCAATTCCTTACAATCTCTTTCTTTCCTTCTTTTTCTATTTCTCTGTCTCTGTCTTTGTATCTCTCTCCTATTGGTTCTCTTTCTCTGCAGGATCTGACTAATACAATGCCATTCTCTAGACCAAACTTTATAAAGACAGGTAGAATACTTTGGGGAGTATCAGATGATAATGGCATCTTCCTTTTGTGAATACAGAAGTGTGAGAGTTGAGTGGGCTTTGGAATCTATAGCACTAAATTCCAATTAGTCTGAAAATTAAAATCTGACTTTGCAAATGCTGTCAGTGTGTATCTGTCTCATGGGGCTGCTGTTGGAGACCTGCTGTTTCACCTTCAACATCAGTGGCTGTGATTAATCTTCAGTCATAGAAATTTCAGCTTTCATAGCAGTAGTGCCTAGATCCCTGATGAGGGTAGACTTAGCCTGTTTGACTGATAATTTCACAGCATTCCATCTTTTAAAAGAAAGAGGAAAACATATGCTGGCTTTATGAGAGTTTCTTTGATCACTACTGTCCTTTCCCATAAGACCTGTTCTCAGTCACATTTATCCCCATGGTTTTTTCGGATGTCTACACGACTCAGACTGCTATAACAAAATACCATAGACTTGGTGGCTTAAACAGTTTTCTGAGATTTATTTTCTCAGTTCTGGAGGCTGGAAGTCTGAGATCAAGTTGTCAGCAGGGTCGGGTTCTGGTGAAGACTCTCTTCCTGGCTTGCAGATGGCTGCCTTCTTCTTGTGTCCTCACATGGCCTTTCCTTGGTGTGTGCATATGAAAAGACACTCTGATGTCTCTTCCTCTTTTTATAAAGGCTCAAGTCCCATCATAGGGCCCCACCCTCAAGGCCTCTTCTAAACCTAATTATCTCACAAAAGTTCTACATCCAAATACCATCACATTGGGGATTAGGTGGTTAGGGCTTCAACATATACATTCTAGGGAGAAAGAAACATTCAGTTTTCATTGAATACAAACAAGAGATCAGCTTTAGACAAGAAATTTTCTTTGAAAATAAACATACATATGCTTGGATATTCAAAAGAAAAGCAAAAGAAGTAAAACCTGGTTGAAATTTATATGGGGAGAAAATGCTGTTTACTTCTCCAAAAGTGTCTGATTTCAGATAAATCAAACCTTCCTGTGGGCTGAGTCCCTGCCAGGTACTATTGTGTATGATGAGGACAGTGAGCACAAAGAAGAATCCTTGCACTTTTCTCCAGCTTGATTTTATTGTACTTTTTTCTAGAGGCCATGCATGCGGAGCCTGCATATTGGAAAAATAGTAATATAGGCCAATATTCATGAATTACTGCTGGGTACTAAGAACTGTGCTGGTTGATTATGATGATGATAGTGTTGGAAGTGAACTATCAAGACAGTTCATTGACTCTGAGCAGTCTGGTTGGGGAAAGCATTTGTTCTCCCAGCCCTTTCCCATGTATGTGTTTATGGTCTATTTTGCTGGTTTTTAAATAATCCATTGGTCCCACCTCATTTAATGTATAGAATGGAGAGTCTGGCAAATAAAAATAAAGCATTTGGATATGTGCATTCTCAAGAAGAGGAGAGTAAGAATGATATAAATGTTTTGGCCTCCTGATATTCCACTACATATACCATAGGCCACATGTACACTTTCCCAGGGGAAACTGGAGGAAAGAATTAGGATCAGAGGGTTTATGACTTAGGTCATTTATCATCAGACTCTGAAACAAACGAAGGCCTATTTATCAGCAAGAGACAATGTACAATTTCTTTAGCTGCAATGGAACTTGGTTTTAAAAATATCTAATGTCCTCTGCCAAAGCCTTGGCTGAGCTGTGAGAGTAGCCACTTGCCTGTCAGATGTCTAATTATTTCTTCCTCCTCCTCAGCCATGCCAGAAGCAGGGAGCTACTGAGACCATATTGTTGCCCATATGTTGGAATGCTACTAAGTTACATCCTACGTAACATGCTGACAAGTGTATTGCAGGAGTTGAAGGTTGGGTGACTAAATTTCTCAAACCTATCATTCCATCGTTAGTTGTTTTGAGTTTTCTCTCTCTGTGGTGCAAACCGGTTGTTCTTGTCAAGGACTGAGAGGTTGTTATAACACATCAATGCCATCGAAAAAGAAACTGAATCTCTGGGTTAGACCGGATTCCAGCACTTGATGAATTAGAGTTAGGCCTAGATCCCTAGTATTAGATCACAAAAACCTAATATTCAGCCTGTCCTGCTCTGAGGTGTGCAGGATGTTCAGAGAAGTTAGGTCAGGGGCCGATGATGTTCTGTTCATTTACAAAACCCAGACACAGTCTCCTGAGATTCAGTGTTCATGGTGGGAAAGGTTCTCTTCTCACTCCCCATTTCTTTTGCTTTTACTGTTGTACTTCTTTTAGCATGGATGACTTACTTATTTTATTTTTCAATGCATTTTTTTATTTTGGGGGTTAACTTTAGAAGAAGAGAACTGACCCCTAATTGACCCTAATTTTCCCTCATCTATCAGTAACTACTGTCCTAATGGGACTGCTACTTTCCTCTTCCTTCTGTCCTTCTCAGGGGATGGATAGTCTTTCCTTTGAGGAAGAATGGAAAACCTTTTTTTTTTAAACTTTTTTTTTTATTGAGTTATAGTCATTTTACAATGTTGTGTCAAATTCCAGCATAGAGCACAATTTTTCAGTTATACATGCACATACATATATTCATTGTCACATTTTTTTTGCTGTGAGCTACCACAAGATCTTGTATATATTTCCTTTTTTTTAAAATGATGGACAATATAGTGTATTATCTTACTGAACAATAACACCAATCAGTGAAGGCTGCCTTATTGCCTAGTTTGCATTTGGGGAAACTGAGGCTCGGAGAGGGTGAATAACTTTCACAAGGTCATGTGAATCCCATAATGGCAGAATTGTGGTCTGTTTGGCTCCAGAAGCTTGTGCCTTTTCTTCTCAAGTCTGCTTATTGATTTGAACCAGACAACTGAAGATTTCTCAGATTTTGCTCCACAGGATACAGATGTCCTTCTAAATGTTAGCAGATATTCTCCACAAAGAGCTCTATGGTCAAATATGTCTAATATATTAGGGTTCACCAGGGAAACAGAACCTATACATATGTGTATATGTATATTTTCAGGTAACAGATAAAGAAGCTTGCTGTTATCTTCTGCAATGATAGGGAAAGTCACTACTTCAATTAGGCTGAAAAATCTGTTGTCCCTCTTTAACAGGGACATAGTCATCAAGGAAAAATTTTACTTAAAACAGGAAGAGTATTTTTTTATATATGTGCCCTGGCAGTTGAAGTGTTTATATATATATATAAATTTACTCAGAAATCTGATTACTGCAAAGCTTGAGAACAAGGCATGTATATTTGCTCCAGCCCAAGAGAGCTACTGCCATTACCCACATTTATTCCTTGATTCAAAGTTGCCTAGATTGGTGGGTTTGCTGCAAGCTGAAAATGGCTTCCTACTGGCACGTTTCTAAAATACAAAATCCCAAACACAAACCTGATTCATTGTAGGTGAAGAAGAATCTGGCACGAAAAGAAAAACCCTTGCCTGCTTGACTTTTCTCTAGAACCTCGATAGATAAGATTGGATCACTTTAAGCAAAATTTGATTAGGGCTCAGACAATTTCAATTCATGCTATTGGCCTATTAACAAATACTTTATTAGACTGCGAAGAAGGAAAGAATATTTACATCTTCTTACATAGAGTGGAAATAATTTCCTTTATGGCTCACATTTAAGACCCCACCACTCTAATTTCAATATCTTTTATTGACATTATAGGACGAAAGACTTGCTTGTGTACAACTTTAAACAGCTGATCTCTACTCTCCGTGGATACAGACAGTTAATGAAGCAGCTAAAGTCAACTATTCAATAACTCCCTGAGATCCTTGGGCTCAGCCACTCAGCAGTGTTTATTTAACACCCTTGATGAACATAGAATCTTAGATATGGTCAGGGATAAAAAGTAATAGATGCAGTTCTTGCCCTGAAGGATTTTCCAGCTGGGGAGCTATGAAAAACAAACACACATGAAAAACCATGAAACTCTTAATATTTAAACAACTTTAAATTATCCTAACAAAAGTTTATGAATTTGTGTTGGTGTTACTTTTATTGTATCTGTGTGAATGAATTTCCAAATAACAAACTTTAATTATTTTCAAGTTTCAATAAGGCAACTCCCCCCTTCTTCAGCTACACTTACAAAGTTTGGGGGAATAAAGACTTTCAGGGGCATGCTCTGATAGAATAAATTTTGCTTAGTAGAACAGCTCTTCACTTGTGAATCATCTTTGAGTCCCTCTAGTGATTTTTTTCTATAAATTTTATTGACATATAATTGACATACGGCACTGTATAAGTTAAAGTTGTACAGCGTAATGGCTCGATTTACACATATTGTGAAATGATTACCACGATAAGTTTAGTTAACATCCATCAACTCATGTAGTTACAAAAAAGTTTTTTTCCTTGTGATGAGAACTTTTAGGATCTATTTCAAAACACCTTTTAGCGACTTTTACCATAAAGCAGTGTTAACTATAGTCATTATGTTACATGTTACATCCCTGGTACTTATTTATCTTATAATTGGAAATTTGTACCTTTTGTCGACCTTCATCCAACTTCCCCAAATGTAAATGTTTTTACATTTTAAATTACATTTTATTATTTACATTTAAATAGAATTGTGATAAATATCAAATGAATAAATGTATTTATATTTAAATGGAATTTTGATAAATATCAAATGAATAATATCTAGCACTCCCAAGATATGGAATCAGCTTAAATATCTATTGACGGATTAACAGATGAAGATAAGTGGGATATACATACAATGGGATACTATTTAGACTTAAAAAAAAAGAAAATTCTTCAGTACGTGGCAATATGGATGAAACTTGAGGACATTATGCTAAGTGATATAAGCTACTCTTGGAAAGACAAATACTGCATAATTCACTTATATAAGGAATCTAAAATAGTTTAATTCATAGAATTAAAGAGTGGAGGGGCTGGGAGGGACAGAGAACGGAGAGTTACCAATGATGGGCTTAAAATTTCAGTTAACCAAGATGAATAAGCTCTAGAGTTCTGCTGTACAATTTTGTACCTATAAACAATAGTGTAACATATATTTTAAAATCTGTTGAGGGTTGGTTTCATGTTAAGTGTTCTTAACACAACAAAATTAAATTAAAAAGCAAGAGTATTTTATGAAATGTGAAAATTATATCAGATTAAAATTTCAGTGTCCCTAAATAAAGTTTGATTGGAACCTAGCCATGCTCACTCATGTAGGTATTGTCTATGGCTGCTTCCATGAGGCAAGAACGGAATTGAGTAATTGTAACAGAGATTGCACAACATCTTCAATTTTCCCTCTTGACTCACAAAACCTAAAATATATTGCAGATACTAACTACTATATATAAAACAGGTAAACAACAAGGTCTTACTGTATAGCACAGGGAACTATATTCACTACCTTGTAATAGCCTATGATAAAAAAGAATATGAAAAGAAATATATATATGTATAACTGAACCAGAAACTGAACATATGTATATATGTATGCTGTACACCAGAAATTAACACAACAGTGTAAACTGACTATACTTCAATAAAAAAGAACCTAAAATATTTAGTGTCTGGCCTTTACAGAAAAAGTTTGCCAATTGTAATGCTGGATTGTGGGTTCCTCCCTCCTGCTCTATCTGTAGTGTTCCTTTATCTGCTTTGTGTCTTCTATGAATTTATTGAAATCACTGTATTGATGGTTCTTCTTATTCTGTCAGTATGAGTTCATTCCACTTTTATTCATTTGCTAATATTTTGGCAAGCTGAAACCCACTCAAAGATGAAGTGCATGTGTGTGCTTTGCACACACAACACACGCACACACACACACTCACATGACCACACACACCATGTGCCTTGTAGTCTGCAAGACAGATGAAGCCTGAAGCCCCTTTCTGTAAGGTGATGACTCGCTAACTAAATGCTGATGTCAACAAATAAGTAAGATCCTTGTAGACACAACAATTGTGTGGAGTAACAATTATTTTCTACCACTGAGTATTTTCAACAGGCAAATGAAACCTTGAGGATTTTTCCTTAAATATTTGCTATATCCACTGTTGAGAGCCTAGTTCTTCTGAAATATAATATATAAAATTGCAAATAAAATTACTTTTTAAATGCTGACATTTGTTTCTGAGTCTTTTTGCACAGTTACCATAGATCTTCCATGGCTCTAAGGGAGAGTTACAGGACCCAAAAAAATTACCCAACTTGATTCAACTGTGGGAGTCAATTACACTGTGTTGTCTGAGATGGGCATCTCATGGGCCCCAAGAACCCAGATTTGCCTTTTTTAGCTCTCAGGGTGAATCTTACCATCTGGCAATAAAGATTTTACATTTACTTACTCTGATTATAGATTAAATCCAGGTTCATTTTAAAAACAGCTCTTCTGTTGCATTCATTCTTGGAGGAAACATTGGATTAGGTTTTTTGTTTTTTGATTTTAGTCTCAAAGGACATCTCTCCTCTTTGGGCAGGAGATAATGGCAATCTAGATGACTCCTTACATATGATCTTTTTGTTTGTTTGCTTTTCTTGAGTACTCTCTTATTTCCTGGCACTTGAGACACCCATCTCTTTGTCACAGAGTCATTAGACTTTGATTTAGTCATACCAATAGTCTGTCTTAACTGTGGGGTTAACAAGGTGTTCATGTCATTTTCTGTGCTGCTGAATTTTTGCCTCTCTGATTGCTGATAAAATCATCTTTGCCATTTGTTTTGGTCTCAAGAGAAAAAGAAAATGCCCTCAACTTGAAAGCGTACAAGGTAATGAAGAAATAGCTCCTGATCAAGGAATGTCACAGCCAGCACAGCTTTAAAATCTTCTGTGTCATCTTGACTTTCATGTTCTGATGCTGTTACTACTGACTCGAGTTTAATGAGCGAGTGGCAAGTGTGCTCCATTTGAGAGCTCACGTGCCAAAGTCTGATGGCCATTGACCTGCCCTGGTTAAAACGTCTTTATCATTTTAAAATTAGAAACTAAAAGAATCTGTTCCTAGAAAATATGAATACTGGGTGAAAATTGACTAAATGATTAAAAGACTTTTTTTTTTTTTTAAACAGAGTCCTGCATTCTAAACAATCTGGTATGGATGGCGGGAAATTGTCCGAAGAGTGAGAGCCTGGAGAACCCGGTTGGCCTGCTGTCTTCCAGTTTAGAGACCAAAAGCCAAGGTTTGTTTGGGGGAGTCTTTGAAAAGCGTGTTGAAGCATCTAAAGGTCTGTGACAATTTCAAAGGTAAACTAGAATGGTGGAGTTTCCTGGATCGTGTTTGCTCTTGATGTTGGTGAAAGGTGTAAAACCAAGGAGGCCACATCATGTGTCTGCCCTCTTTGTACACAGAAGTAAGTCTCATACACGTCTGTGAATAGCTATAGCTGTTTTGCATCTGTGTCTAGAAGTTTTGGGGGGAACTCTTTGGGGGGAAATGAAGTGGTCATAGGAATTTGTTATCTGTACACAGATGTGTAATGTGTCTAGTGTCTAATTCCAATAAGAAGCATATCAGAGAGGTGCAGAGATGGAAGACAGGCACCAGATACTTCTGAAAGTGGTGAGCAGAGGACCTGAGACAGGGTGATTGGTTGAAAGTGTCCACATGAGACAGCTGGGAGCCTGGATCCCTGTCTCACTTCCTGCAGCCAGGTGAAGCCCTTCCCACCCCTGCCAGAGAACTGGAGAATTCTGTTTGGAGAGACTGAATTCCAGTGATACTTAGGCATAGATGAAGGTAAGGTGACAAATCTTGATGAATCCTTTGATAAAAACTGTAGGGAATGTATATATGAATTGTCTTAGATTATTGAAAATGTTTTGCATGGCTTGGAAAAGAGAAAACGAACTTGTCAGTCCTTTCCTGGTTCGAATGATCAGCCTAAATGTGTGTTGGAAGGAAACACAGATGGAATATGAATGATTCTTTCTGGTTTGTCTGAAAGTTTCTTCTCAACAGGCAACTCTAAAGGGCTATGAGTTTAAATTGTGTTCTCTCTTTGCTCTCAAAAGAGAGTGTCAATTTATAAAAATACACCAAAGCTATAGAACATGGCATACTTTCTCTGTCCTCTCTAATAGAGTCGACTTTTACTTAAATGCTAGACCACCACCTCCCTTAGTGGAGCCCCTAATTTTCTTATTTTTTCTTTCGTATTTTCTTTTTCTATTCTCTAGGAGACTCTCTCAACTTTATATTCCAATGCTTCTCTTGAATTCTTCATTTCTGCCATTGTATTTTTAATTTCCAAGAGCTCTTTTTTGTTCTCTGATGTTGCTTTGCTTTTTTTTCAGCCTCCTATTTATATTTAATATGCAATCTCTTTCTTTGTCTTCTGAAAAGAATTATTATTATATTTTGAAGCTTTCTTGGGTACCTCTCTGTTTCTAGGAGTTTTTTTCTTAAAATTTTTTCCCCCTATATGTTCATTTTGATTGCCATCTTTCATGACAGAAGGTGGTTTTTTAAGATAGAAGCAGTAAAAACAGACTGGAAACTGTATATTTGAGTGGAGGAGGTTAACCCGTGAGCTTTAGTCTAGGAAGTTGTGGCTGGACTGTTTGGTTGGCTGACCACCAGTTCAACATCTTCAGATCTTTTCTCTTGGGTTGATCAGTTTCTCCAGTGAGGAATCCATCAATCTTCTGTGGAAAGAGCCCAAGCCTGCTTGCTAGGTCCTGCCAGCTGAGTGGGGCTAGGGTTTAAGGTTTCTTAATCCCTTATTTTTATTGGGGTATGTCACTCCCAACTTCTTATGTGCTCAAGTCCAGAATCCCCTGAATTCAGTTTCCTAGACAGTAATCCTTCAGTCTTCCTGCAAAATGTGAAGGGGGCTTCTCTGGCTACAAATGATGGGCAAGAGGTTTGGGGTCCCAGTTGTCTCTTTTTTAAACTTTCAGTCCTGTTTTCAGACTCATTGCTCTGCTGCTTTCAGAGGTATCTGGTACCTTCATCTGTGAGGTGTTATACCAGGGTTTGGTATACTGTGGTCTGCTCAGCAAATCACAATCCCCTCTCCTCCAGTGCCTGCCTGTTTTTATAAATAAAGTTTTATTGGAACATAGGCATCCCTAGACATGTATTGCCTATGGCTGCTTTTGCACTACAAAAAAGAGTTGATTAGTTGTGACAGAGACCCTATGATTTGCAAAGCTTAAAATGCTTGCTATGTGAATCTTTACAGAAAAAAAAAAAAAAAAAAAGCCAACCCTTGTACCACACTACAGTATGGATCAATTTGCTTCTGGACTTCCTCTTTTGTTGGCTTGGGTGCCAGTGCTTACTGATTTGCTAAATTGATTATCACTTGCCCATCTATTCTAGGTTTCAAAAATTTATTACTGTTTTATGTTCTTCCATTGTCTTTGTTGGCGTATGCCTTTTCCCTTCCTTAAAATATTTTAGCAGAGTTTCAAGGGGGCATAGAGGTAAACCTTTGAATTCACTTTGCCATGTTAAGGCAGAAGTCTGAGGTAGGAATTACCAACCTCATTAGACATGAAAACCAAGTTTGCAAGAAGCTAATTGCTCAATTTACAAAACAAAACTAGGAGGCAAGCCCAGGTCTTTATAAGGCCCAGAAGGTAATGCCACAGGGGTAGCTATTTTGTTTTGTCGATTATTATACCTTTGGGACTTGACTGTCATTTAGGATAATATACTGGATAAAAATACTGGATAAATATTTATTTTGGTTGTTAAGTACACGTAGTAACCATTATGTTCCTTCAGTGTCTCCAAGAAAGGCTGATCTTCTCAGGGACACTTGTCTGACTGTTCACATTGTGGATTTGAATTCACGTAAGCCTGGGTTTGTCACTAACTTTCACATATCAGAGCAGAGGCTATAATAGTTTGACTTTTAGTGGTTACAACTTTGTTCTTACCACACTGAGTGTGGTATTGAGGACCATATGAGAAATGATGTCTGAAAGCTCATTGAAAAGAATAGATGTGAAATGCAAGGTTCCATTGCCACAATGCCATATTAAATACCACCAACTGCATAATATAAAATCAATGTCAAATAATAAGTATACTGTAATAATGCTCCTTCTTCTTCAAACACTTTTTTGACTTGACTCCAGAATATCTCTAAATGTTGGAAGGACCAGGGATGAATACTTAGGCCTCTTCTTTTCTCTTTTTATATCCTGTCCCTAGGTGGCCTCATCCAATTCTGTAGTTTTAAATATTGTCTGTTTTTATTAATTACTCATAATTTTTTGACTGTGACTCTGCCAGACTGTGTTTCCTAATCTTGGACACAGGCCAGAAGCATAGAGGCTAATTGGGGCATGCTCCTGTTTATTCTCAGAGAACAGGAACGTAAATGGGCACGGGGAAATAGGCAAGGTGTTTTAAAACCTTTCCTTGGGATTGTCACACTCTCACTTCTGCCCACATTCCATGGGTCAAACTCAATCACATGGCCGAACTTAAAGTGAGTGGGGCAGAGAGTACACTTCACCAATAAGAAGGCCACTGTAAAGGCTGAGAGGGAAGGAAACGCTGTGAACAAATAATACCATCTACAGCTTCACTCTAATTCTGACCTGAACGATGTTAACAGCCTTCCAAATGGTCTCCCTGATTCTCCTCATGTTCCCCATCCAGCAGCCAAAGTGACTGTTTGGAAACGTAAATCAGATTCCATCACTTTTGACTTAAAAAACTCTCCAATGACTTCTATCACACTAATAATAAAAATTAATCTCCCTTGTTGAATGAAAAAAATCAAAGTGCAAAAAAACCCCAAACCAAACAAACAAACAAAAATCAAAGTGCAAAAGACATATATAGTATGCCGTATTTTGTGAAAAAAATAAGAGGAAATAAGAAATTATATATCTATATCTACATCTACATCTATGTCTATATCTGGTTTTCTTCATAAAAGGAAACACTGGAAGTATAAACCACCAACCGATAAAGTTGGTTACCTACAGGGGATTGTGAGGGAGGGGAATCAGGGTGGAAAGGATATGGCAAAGACCAACACATCTCTGAGTATACCTTTTTGCATAATTTTGACTTTACGGATGCTGTGTAACCTCAGTCTTGGGTGGCGCTGTGGTTTGGGACAGGGCAGGAGAACTGCAAGCAAACCCTACACTCCTTTTAGTAGGTTTGGTTTTTATGTTGGTGCCGGTGAAGCAATTCTAAAACTGCTTTTGAAGCATATAGGCTTGAGCAACGAAGAAGTGAGTTGATATTTTGGGGAGCCAGGGTTCCCAATGAAAGAAGAGACATAGAAAAATAAAATGGGGGAAGGCAAGGAAGACACTTGTGGAGATGGATTCGAACTGTAGGTATTGATGTGAACCTATGATTCTATAATATTCTACAATATTCATATATTGGTGTATATGCCTGTATATGTGCACAATTTTATGTATGCGTGAGTGTGTGTATAGTATATATGTGCGTGTATGTATCAGATCTGGTCTCTAATATCATTCCCTTTTAAAGGGAACCAGGGTTCTTTGAAGAAGGTGCTAATTCCAGGACTGTGGCCAGGAAAGTAAAAGATGATCCTAGAACATCTCATCTTGCTAGATTATTATGGTAGCTACTAGCTTTCAGTGGCTATTTAAAATTACATTAATTAAAATTAAATAAAATTAAGTCATTCAGTTACACTAGCCACATTCCAAGAGCTCAGCAGCCACATGGGGCTGGTGGCTACAGTATTGGATAGCATAGATATGGAAACTTTCCATCATTGCAGAAGATCCTACTGGACAGCCGTATGCTAGAAAGTATAAAGGAGTGCTCCAAGAAATAATGAGACCATATTACAAAAACACATGAACCAGTTTGAAGGGAAGAAGGGGAAAATTTGAGCATTGACGTTATTAAAAACATTAATGACTTTTATATCATTGGAAAAAATACAAATCCTTGAATCTGTACGGATGATAAATAAATACATACATATATAAATGGGGGAGAAGGGAGGACTCTTGCTTACAGTAGAACACTAAGGACGAACTGGTAAATGTAAAAGGAATCCTGCAGTTTGAAATCACCATTTTGCAACCGTTACAGTATAGACTGGTTCAGTTAAGAATCATTAACAGATGTTAAGTCTAGGGGGAAATTTTGATGAAGAGCAGGATAGTTACATGGTCTCTGTGATTACTTATTGATTATAAAGAAAGAAATGTAACTGCAATGGAGAAATCAGATAACACCTTGACTGGGTGATCAAAATTAACATTACCAGTGAGGGGCAGATGGATGGGAGTTCAGTTCCCCTAAATGTGCTAACCTGGGTAGGACACAACATCACTCAGGTGGTGTTCTGGCTGGGATCCATTACCTGAACCTAATCTCCAAGCGACCATGAGACAAACACCAAATGAGTAATGTTTTGTTTGGGATATGACAGCTAATGAAATACCTGATTCCAGATAGAATTCTGTACTGGAGGGGGAAAAGGCTGTAAAGGACATTGTTATTAGGTCAATTAATAAAATTAGATCATGGATGGGAGGTTAGATAAAAGTACTGTATTAACGTTAAATTTACTGAGGTTGATGATTGTACAGTGGTTATATAAGAGAATATTCCCATTCTTAGGAAATATATATTAAAGTGTTTAGGGGTATAGAGCCATGATGCATACAACTTAACTTTCAAAGGTTTCTAAAAAATTGTGCAGATACACACACACACACACACACCCCTCACACACATGCACACACAACACAAGTGATAGAGCAGATGGGGTAAAATGTTAACAATACGCAAATCTGGATAAAAGGCATGTGTATCTTCTTTGTACTATTATTCATTCCACTTTTATAAGTTTGAAATTATTTCCAAATAAAAAGATTGAGAAAATAGTCTTCTTAACCTTTTACTAGAAGGTCTTTTATAATTTGGTCCCCACTAGTTCTCTGATCTTATATCTGATGTTCACTCTCTCCGTCTCCCTGGACACACCAAACTTGTTCTAGACTTAGGGATTTTACATCTGCTCTCCCCTCTGCCTGGAATGCTCTCCCTGGGTCTTTGCCGAGCTGGTGTCCTTCCATCACTGAGATTCAGGTCTCTGTCCAAATGCCATCTCCTCAGAGAGGCCCTCCCAGAAATGCTGTGCATTTCTTCTTTGCACTTATCACTAGCTGAGATTGTGCTCTATTTAACTGCATGTCTCTTCAAGTGAATGCACATTCCATAAGGACAGGGACTTTGTTTTGTCTGCTGCTGGGCCCCTGATGCCCAGAACAGCCATGCAATAAATATTTGTTGAATGAATAAATGAATGACAAGGAGTTTCCTGCATGGTCACTATGGCCTTGACTTTATCATTAATGTTTCTAAAAGGTTAGGACTCATTTATGCCCCCTCTAGGAGCTGGCCTTGGGACTTTTGCACCTTGGCAGTGAAATTGAAGAGTTCATGCCTCGAGTCAGCTGTCTCAGGTCCTAGCCTCACTCTGTCATTCATCTGTTCTTGCCTTTGGGCATGGTGGTGATCTCATAGGCTATTTAGGTGAACATTTAATGAGGAAATAAATATAAAGTGTTTAGCACAGTGCCTAGCACCTAGTAAAGAGTCAGTAAAAACTTGCTACTTTCTTATTATATCTGCCTAGCACAAAGCCTGCCAGATCTTAAGTATTTAATGAATATCAAATTGCCAAATATAAAAATGCCATTCTCATTTCTTTTTGTTCTTTTATTTTAGAAAATACTTCCTAATTTTGGAAGTGGCATCTGGTTGCTGTCTTTTGTTAGCAGAGAAACAAAAAAGTCAAATGATGAAACATTCTATGTACTTATAAGTTACATTTTAAAAACTTTTTAAAAGAATTTATTTTTATGATATTGTTTTAAAGAATCTAAATCTTTTATTTTCGTGTGTATATTGTCCTGAATACAATAGATTTTTCCACAGTTATTTAAAAGCATAGTTTAACTAAACTATGCATTTAAGGAGGCATTAGCCTTTGTTTCCCAGTGAACTGCAATAAATACATAGCTCAGTTGACACTATCTTTAATGCTATTTCTTCCTTTACTTGTTTTGTTTAACTTTTTTCACTAAAATCTCTGTAAGAACTCATGTTAAAGAGAAAAGAAGATCTATTTTATTTCTGTTAGTCATATTCACATTTTTTTGTTTATTTCCACTTTCATATGTTCATTAATTGTGATTTGAAATTCTTGTTGACAAGAATTCTTTGTCTTTTAGAGTAATTTTAATTTTTTCGTTTGAGAGTACAAATCATTTTTTATTGATTTATTAGTGAATCTGTGTCTCTTTCCATATATTTACGACTTTATTTTGCCTTCTGTATTTTATATATTATTTTAATCTTGTTCATAAATGTAGTATTTCTTACCCTCTTCTATATGTGACCATTACTAACTCTGACTTACAATAAATTATTATTTTTTGTCCGCATTACTGATAATATTTTATCCTATTTGTTTTTTCTTTAATTAAGGCTTTTTCTTTTTTTTGATGGTACATTTTTATTGCTGAATAATGCAAGAGGTGTTAATACCTTGTTCCATTTCTTTCAGATTATGTTATATTAGGCCTAATATCTCTAAAGACCTGGTCTAAAGTTATTTAAAAAGAATTTATGATGAGAATCTGTACCCATTAGATTATTCTAATCTTTATTGTAAATTAAAAATCAGACTGCATGTATGACAAAAGATTTCACCCCCAACATGTGTTTTGGAATGTACTTATACAAATAGATTTTTAAAGATAGAAGGATCAAACTGCAGTTTTGGTAAAAAAAGAGAGCCCAGTAAGGCACTGTAAATTAGGGTATTTTCTGATAGCCACACTGGCAAAATCAACACTCAAGTTTGCTCTGTGACCTCGGGGGGCATGATGTGGACCTCTCAAATTTGTTTTGAGGATCCAGCAGGGAAATACTATTTCCCTTTTATTGAAGAAACTCAGCTTGGTTAATACTTATTAATTCTTTCATTTTAAAAGCATCTTTTGACAAATGTTATGGGCTGAAATGTGTCCCTCCAAATTCATGTGTTGAAGTCTGAATGTGACTGAGTTTGGAGGTAAGACTTTGAAAGAGGTGATGAAATTAAAAGGAGGCCACCAGGGTGGGCCCTAATCCAACGTGTCTGATGTCCTCATAAGAGGAGGAAATTTGGACACACGGATGTGGGGAATGTATGCACACAGAGGAAAGGCCATGTGAGGACACAGCAAGAAGGTGTTTGTCTGTAAGCCATGGAGAGAGGCCTTAGAAGACACAAACCCCCTGACACCGTGAGTTTGGACTTCTGGCCTCCAGACAGTGAGGAAATAATTTCTGTTGTTTAAGCCCCCCAGCCTGTGGCACTTTGTTATGGCAGCCCTAGCAGACGAATACAGCGAGTCTGTCAATAATTCTCTTTGTTGGACAAAGAGATTTTTCAGTTTTAATGGCTACTGAAAAATGTTCTCACTCCCCAGGTTTGCTAGTAAGTCTCTCAACAGCACATGTATACCTGAAGCAGAGGACAAAGATAGGCTTAAAATGCGTGGGCTGTTAATATTCTTTATCTTAGCCTACATTCTGACATCCCTTTGTCCAATATGATTAGTTTATTCTCATTCAAATGAGACTTAAGACTAGAAAACATATTAAAAAGTTCATTATATAATAAAGTGAAAACAGTACTTTCCGAAAGATGTCAAATCTTTTCTGGATTATCCCACTGAGGGCTTTAAAAAAATAGAAAACAGGATAACGGGAGAGATCCTAGTAAGACAATATTCCAAAGTCTTTTTTCTGTTTTAGGCAATCAGAAGTTCTCCTTTAAGTCCAGGATTCAAACCACAATTCATAACATTTTTTTTTCTTCACTATGATGTGAGCATTATTATCATCATCAAAGCACATTCTCAGTTTTACCAAGTGAGTTCATTTGATGGACCAAGTTTTATTTTATTTTTTAAAATAAAGTGTTCAAATAAACAAATGGATATTTAATAAACACTAGAGTGCATTCTACTCTAGGTACAGGTAATTATTTTCATTTTATTATTTATTTTTGATTGAAGTATAGTTGACTTACAATATTACATTTGTTTCAGGTGCACAACATAGTGATTTGATATTTTTATAAGTTATAACCCATACGACGTTATTATGAAATATTGACTATATTCACAAACTAGCGATTGCCAAAGGGGAAAGGGGTGGGGGAAGGGTGAAAAAGGTGAAAGAGATTAAGAGGTACAACCTACCAGTTATAAAATAAATCACAGGAATCTAAGTTTCAAATACATACTTTAACATTTTTTCAGACATTCATTTTTTAAATATAGTTGCTTATAATACAGTTTAGAATCTGAATGTGAAAGATTAAGTCATCCCTTATCTCTGCTTCTCAGTCTCCTGGTCTTTTTAGTTGGTTAAATATGTTATTCATTTCTATCAGGTGCCTGTGGAATTTGTAGAGGAAGCATGGGCCATGTTACTGTTTTCTTAGAAACAGAAGGAAATGTTCCACAGCTGTCTCTTCGTGAGTTTGGTTTTCTTTGTTCAGGTTTGCATGCTTTGGCAAGCCTTGTGAATGTTCTGAGTCATACAGAGTACTTTCAGTGAGGCCTTTGGGTTCTCATCTTAGAGGCAAGGGAACTAATTTCTCTGAGAAGTTAATTCGATGATCAGCACCTAGTCTAGTACATGAAAAGTCAGGAGGGGCCAAATCTGGGAATCTAGTGCTAGGAGAGGGTGTGGTGGATGTGAACGGTCAGGGCATTTGGACAGGGATGGGTGTTAGATGGGAAACCTGGATGGGAAAGAACCTGGAGTCACCAGAATCCCCCAGCGGTGGGTGTGAGATGCAATACAGAAGTGGGTGTGAGAACTGCATGAGGAGGGTGCATGGTAGGGACTGGTTTTGGAGTTCATGGAAGGTCCTCTGGGTCTGGAAACTGGGAGTCTTGCTCAGGAAGGTGGGCAGGCAGACCTAAGCCCTAGGATGCAGGTGAGGCGGCCTGAGCAAAAGGGAACTTAAAAGCTTTGCAGAGCTAAGGATACCATCAACAAAATGAAAAGACAACTTACAGGATGGGAGAAAATATTTGCATATGATGCAACCGGCAAGGGACTAATTTCCAAAATATACAGACAGCTCATATACCTTAATATCAAAAAAAAAAAACCCCAAAACAAGAAACTCAATTAAAAAATGGGCAGAAGACATAAATATACATCTCTCCAAAGAAGACATACAGATGGCCAACAAACACATGAAAAGATGTTCAACATCACTAATTGTTAGAGAAATGCAAATCAAGACTACAATGAAGTATCACCTCACAGCAGTTAGAATGGCCATGATTAACAAGTCCACAAATGATAAATGCGGGAGAGGGCATAGAGAAAAGGTAACCCCATACTGTTGGTGGGAATGTATTTTGGTGCAGCCACTATGGAGAACAGTATGGAGAGTCCTCAAAAAACTAAAAGTAAACTTACCATATGATCCAGCAATCCCACTCCTGGGCATATATCCAGAGGAAGAAGTTGTGGTATGTATATACAATGGAATACTACTCAGCCATAACAAAGAATAAAACAATGCCATTTACAGCAACACGGATGGACCTGGAGATTGTCATTCTAAGTGAAGTAAGTCAGAAAGAGAAAGAAAAATACTATATGATATCACTTATATGTAGAATCTAAAAAAAAAAAAAGGCAAATGAACTTATTTATAAAACAGAAACAGACTCACAGACATAGAGAACAAACTTACTGTTACCAGGGGTAAAGTGGGTGGGAAGGGATAAGTTGGAAATTTGAAGTTTGCACTTGTTGGGGAGTGATGGAAATGTTAGGTATCTTGATTGTAGTGGTTTCAAAGTTCATCAAATTGTACATTTGAAATACGTTTAGTTTACTGTACAGGAATCATACCACATTAAGAACATTAAAAAAATAAATAAATAAAGGGAAGGGACTCCAGCTGGGCTGCAGTTCAGTTCAAGTTCTAAACTGGCTTTAGAAAGCCGCTGGAGCTCCCCAGCAGAGGGGGAGCCAGAGACTAGTGAGGAGGGTGCAGGCATCCCAGGATCAGGCAGAGGCTGCTTGTCACCCTTGTTCCAGGCTTTCTGGTCACTTTGGGATGGCAAGTCTGGCAGGTGTGTGTCATGAGCCTGGGAGGGGTCGGCTGTGCTTGGAGTGAAAGCAAAAGTCCACACCTAACATATTACTGGCTTTGATTAATTTTTTTGACTTAAATGTTTAAGAAGCTCTGATAATTTAAGCAGATCAGGTATGCACTAAGATAGTACAGTTTTCTTCTTTTGTTGTTGTTGTTTTAAAGAAAAAGAAGTCCAGTGACAAGATACTGATCTGAAATACCTCAGCAGGATTTCTGAAAATTGCTTTGCTTTTCAGGAGAAATGTCATCCAAATCCAGTGTCATAATTAGGGTAAGCAGGAAGGTACTTTGTGTCTGAAAATATTACCTGACTCAGGGCTCCTTTGGGACGAAGAGTGTGTCAGAGGTGGAGAAGCTAGGCTCAGTGTGCCCAGTGCTACCAAGACACTCGATTTTATCTGGCTCTGGGCATTTTGGGGCTGTCGTGGGGGCATTACACGGATCATCAGCTTCCTGAAGAAATCTGCAATAACACTGGGGGGCTGCCAGGTCAGACTGTTTTCTCTGCAACTACACCCTGTACAACCCTGCTGCAAGGATGTACCTAAGTGCCCCTGTGACCTTATCCCCTGGCCCAGCAGTTTGGTGTCCTGGTGGACTTAATCCATTTTCTGGCAAGTGCTCCAACGATTCTTTCTCTCAAGAACTTGAATCAAAAGACTCAGTTTGTGGTGGGTGCTGAATCAAGGTCATGAAATGTTGGGGTAGGGGTCTGTGCCTTTAAAGCCAAAACCACCTACAAGCTAAAGTTGGAGGCAGTCAGAGAAACTGTGAATAAGAGAACTTATGGGCAGATGAGAGAATATAGCAGACAAAGAAAAACAGAGACAGGAGTTGGTGGGGAGAGAGATTTAGATCAAGAAGCAGACCACGAGGCTGGGACAGTACTTGCTCTGATTTTTGATGGCTTCTTTTTTCTAGCTCTGTGTCCTGTGAGGCTCCCTTTATCTGAACTAGCTCGAACGATGCTTATTTCCTTGCTCCTACACTAACTTTGACTACAACAAACACAGAAGGTTAGGCCAAAGAACTGCTTTTAGAAATGAGGTAAGTTCAAGAGCAGGTAGTTCTGAAAGTAATCAAAGCTTCATGAAGAGAATTTGACTTGAATAGAAAGCTCTAGACATATATCAAGCTATGAAGAGTCAATAAATGTGAGACCATAAACAGCACTGTTCCCTGAAGTTAATTTTACTGAAATATTTTCAGTGTCAGCAGTCAGCAATTTTGGAAATTTCTTGCAGCATATCACAGTTTAGCGGACTCCTGATAGATTGACTAATAATTTTAATGTCACCTTTTATTTAGTATTTTATACCTCCTTAACTGGAGATGTCTGAGGAAGGGAAGATGTACTCATAATATTATGGGAGAGACAAAAGCTTTTAAGTCTATACATTCTCAGAGAGAATCTTGTCACACTACCAAGTTGGTGACAAGAGAAAGTGAAAGAAAACTCATTTATTCCTCTCAGCTCGCACCTAAGAGTTATGGTTATGCTTGAGTCATCTGTTGGCCCTGATCTGTTTTAGAGATATTTGTGGGTGATTTATTTCCCTTTGGCATTATTGGGTGCCAGAATTTTGTGAAAAGAAGTGCAACTCAGAACTCTGCGGGAGGATGTGTTTTGCTATTGGCTCCTTATACAATTAAAAAAGAAAGACATTTATTTACTGAGTGGTTGACTAGCCATTTCTTTTGGAATTTAAATGATTTTAGAAGAAGACCCTTAACCCTGAATATTGAATTAATGGAAACTTGGGAAAAAGAACTTGAACATTAGCTGAGGTTTTTGACCATTGATGGTTGCAGGAATTAGGATTGTCTGATTGTCTAAGTGATTGAAGTTTTCCTATAATAAAACTATCTTTATGGCTTAATGGATATAAAATTTGTTATCAATAGAACATTGTTGATTTGGTAACAAAAGTTCTCTGAAAGAAGCTGATCCTTTCTCTAGTTTCTGTGATGTTGCACTTACTCTATGGTGAAAAAATCTGCGACCCAGATATTTTCTTGCTGGGTCTTTGAGAGAGGGAAACTATAAGAGGTCAAACTTCAGCACAGCTCATCCCAGGCTAAAATGTAAGCTCTCCAGTCTGGACACTAAGTCCTTCTTGATCCAGCCCTTCTTCAGGCCCATCTTCCCTAATACCTCGGGTCTCACGGACATACTAATGTTACCACCTGAATGTCTCTCTTGCATACCTCTCCCCGAAATAACCTCTCACCACATCTCTCCTGTCTGTTCTTTCTGAGTCAGCTCAGACATCTCTGGGCAGCTCTCCTCCAACTCTTCCAGTTGTAATTCCTTTTACAGCCATCATTTCATTTGGTGATCACAGCCATACATGATTTAGGAAGGGCAGTTCTTAGTCGAGAGCATTCCTGTTCAATGAAGGAGGGAAAGGAGATCAAGATAAGTAAGTTACCTAAGCCGAAAAGTCTTCCAAACAATGGGATCATGATTGGTACCCAGATGTTCTTACACTAAGCCTACGCCACACTGACTTTGGAAGAGAGAGACCAGGATGGAATTGGACTTCTCGTTTTAGCTGCCGCAGTTGGCAAGGCTAGTAAGACAAAACAATTTTTGAATGAGAATGAGGGACAGTTCCTAGAAGAAAATTGTGTTTTACTGTACTCATGTAAATATTTACTTGGCGTCCTATAGTCATCTGGTATAATTGGGGTTTTAGAATGAGTATCTATTAGCAGTCTCCTTGATTAGTTTCTTGGCTTAGGGAGTTGCCTATATCAAAATCTAATCACACCCACCTAGATCAGAAGTCAGTAGAACTGGATTCCTAGAGGCACCGGCTATAGCACTGCCCTTTCACCTCTCTCCTACTCAAGGGCTCTGCTTGTATAGTGATGATTACTTACTATTGCTGTTGGACAAAGCTTTATAGAACATAGTCAGTTGGCCACCTGTGGGCAATGGACATGACAGCAACTAACCATCCTTGGAAAGTAGTTAATTTTTGATATTTAAATCACTGTTATTTTTATTTTTTAATATTATGTTTTATATGTTTTTCTTAACTTTGTTTCCCTGGGTTGTTTTACTTTTCCAAATGCTCCTTCACTTCTTTGCCTAGTTTATATTTTTAAATGCTCATGGACACCTTTTCCATTAACTCTTTTCTGAGACATTTAGGATCTCTAGAATTTTTCCTCATCAACCAGTCTCTTCATGTTTGGGCACGTTTTTGTTTTTATTAAATTGCTTCAGATTCTCTTTAAAAATCCTTAAAAAAAACTTGGGCATGATCTCATTAGTCAGATGCAGGGTAGAGACAGGGACATCCCTTTCCTTACTCTTAATTTAATGCTGCTTTTATTACCAATTTGGATTGTTTATGCCCACGGGCCATAAGTTTCCCAGGAATGATGCCCTCTTTTCTTGGAAGAGATGAGGGACAGATTAGGGTTTATGGGCAGGTGATTTGTCTTGGGATTAAACAGAACTTAGCTGGACGAGAACTTGAAATTGTACCCACTGGGGGCTGTAACAGAAGTGAGTCCTGGGAAAGAGACTCAATGTCCCCAGATATGGGCAGAAAGAAAGTATTAGTAGGGATTCCAGGGCCAGCAATCCTGGAGATCCAGGCAGTGCGTTAGGGGTGAAGTTTAGGGAAGGAAGGTGAGTAGAGCAGGTGCAGGCTGAAGAGGACCCTGGAGCCCCAGGGTCAGAATCTGCACTCATAGAGGACAGCAGGGCAGGCTGTGTGCACTAGAGTGGGGGCTTGGGAGTGAGGTCAGTATCATACTGGGACATGGACCAGTAAAAGGAAAATTCAGTTGTTGGACTTTCCTTGATTGCACTGCATGGAATCTTATGTTCCATTCTCTGAGAAATTTCCTTGTGAATGATTCTCTGTGACTGCAAGAAAAGATAATTAAAGTGGAACTCTACCCTTACTCATTTTCCTCTCTCTTGAGAACTAAGGTATTTTTGCCATTTTCTTTCTTGGGACAGTGTTCCATCTTTGTTGTTAATCTAGAGAAGAAATGATGTTGGTTAGAATTTTACTTCATGCAGGAGAAGAAACTATCTCACTGGCAAGCCTGTGAAGTCTGTTATAATGAGGAGAACTGATTTAAGGTAACTTCTGCTTCCCAGCTGGAAAACAAAGGCAATGCCACTAGGGCAGTTTCTGAATTTCCGGCCATCAGCCCCAGCTGTTCTCCCCATATTTATGTAATGATAGCTTCCTGTCCCCACTGTAGGACAGGGACACTCCAGTTTCTGAGCAGGAAATATATTAGCAGTTTAATTGCTAATAGTAAAAACAAGTAGGACTTTTGACTTGATTGCTGCTCCCTAAAGAGCAAGCACTGGGTGCCCATGATGGCAGGATTTCTTGGGACTGTGATAGGTTGCAAGGTTGTCTCTCAACAACAGTTGAGAGACCCCGAAGTCTCACCCTCCCATGAGCTCCATGCACCACTGGGTCTCTGGGTACTGTGGCTGTGCTGCTGGGGTCATCTCTGATTGTTTCCTAATCCCAGGTGACTCCTGGTCAAATACTCCTTCCCACTGGTTGGTATCCCAAGGTCAGGCATGCTTCATTTCTAACACAGTGCCCATGTGACACAAGCTGAATGTGGCTGGAACCATGGCCACCATGACCAGCACCACCATCACCACCACCACCACCACAGCAACACAACAAAATAACTTGGAAGGAATAGATTTGGGAAGGAAATAACAGGAGGAAGCTTGTTCTCTTTGACTGGGAACTTGAAATTTGCAACCAGTTTCTGGAGCAGGTTTATTAGCTACATAATCCTTCCTTCTTTCCTTCCTCCCTCTCTCCCTCCCTCCTGCCCTCTCTTTCTCTCTCTCTTTCTTTTTTTCCTTTCTTACCTTTTTTTTTTTTCTGGATCTCCTCCTGAAACTGAAATATAGATTAGAGTAGCAGTCATATTTTAGAGAGGAATATATGATAATGTCTTTGCGTTCTTAAGTCATAAAAACAAATAAATAAAACAAACAACAACAGCAGCAGCAGCAGCAGCAGCAAGAGACCAACATCGACGACAACAACAGCCAAAAGCCCAGCAACCAACCCCCCAAAACACTGGATTCATGGATTCTTTTTTCATACTCTATGCGGAGAAGGGGACATGTTCCAGAATTAGAAACCCCCCTCCTTTTATTGATGAAACTCTTATTAGATTTAAATCTTCAATTTCCAAGATTAGTGAACAGGAAAAAAAGGATTTATTAAAATTGTGGCTAATGGGTCATGGAAAGGACCTTCTATCATGAAGAGAAAGATAATTTCATTTCCCCCCAGTATGTTTCAATACAACTTAAAATATCATGTCAATCTTATCTTCTGGTTATTTTGGCTTGCAGGCAAATATCCTTGCAACTCAAACCTTTAAGATGCTCTCAAAAATAAATAACATCAAAGCTCTTCAACAGTGCAAATGAACTTTTGACGTTAGTGGGAACAGTTTCAACATGTTGATAAACTGCAACTTCATTAGCAAGCTGCTGTAACCAAGTCACACTTAATGAAAAATAATGCTGAAGTATATTTATGTAGCTCTTTCTTGTACATCTGGAAAAAATGCACAGTAATAAGTTTTCTCATGAAGGTACTGTAGCTACGTGCAATATATAGATGACATTCTGAAAAACCCAAAATACTAAAATACTCTGACTGGGCATTTAAAGCTGTTAATTCTGAACAGTGATGCTATCTCACTGAATTTTGAATTTTTAAGCTTCAGCATCTCAGATACTCACATGGCGTGTACTGCTTCTCCCACGCCTAGAAATGTCCAGGTAAAACCTGGCTGTCTTTTGAATCCCAGCCCAGATGTCAGCTCCTTCAGGTCAACTTTCTTATCCTTCTTCCTTCCTTTGAACATCCAACTCCCTTTCTTCTCTCTCTTTTAAAGTACCTGACTCTTCCTGTTGCCCTCACATCGTAAGACATTATCTGTTCTGCTAGATAAGCTCCCTGAGGGTCTGCAGCCCTTTTCTTCACCTTTGCATGTCTTACAATGAGGATATCACAGAAGCTAATTTAATGAACACATGTCTCCTTATTCCATTATCTCGTTTTATTTTCTTAATGGATATTCTCACCAACATTTTGCTGGGGTTGATTCTTACTTATGTATCATATCTTATTCTCAACTTAAATGAAGCCCCACAAGGAGCAGGGACCTTACCTGTCTTGTTCACTTCTGCTCAGCATAATAGATGACACCAAGTAAGAGCTCAGTAAAAGATGCTGGCTGATTAAGTAAATAATTGAACGTAGTGATGTATAAATTATTCAGTAATGCAAGTAAAAATTGTAGAGGAAAAGGAATGCTAGGGGTGTAATTATCTTTGTTGATTCATAGGTGGATCTCAGACTACAAGCCCCATCAATTCATTTCCATGATAATTCGAAGGTCTTTCTCTTTTAATTGTTTTGTAGATCACTCACCAGGTAAGAAACGGGAGAGCAGTGAGAAGAACTCACTCATGGTTATAAAAGTATTGATGGGAGAGGTGAGCTCAGAATCCACAGCTCTAGAATTCTGGTCCAAGAAACTTTTTCTCCATCTTTGATTTGTGGTAGATTTACTCTGAAGCTAAGGAAGCGTAAACTTCTGGCCCCTCCTTTCATGGGACCCTCCCAAAGCCTTGGACCTAATTTTGTATTTGTAAATTTTAATTTTTTTCTTTTAAAGAGGATTCTCCCGCCATCAGTTATATGAACCTCATGACCCACAAAATCTAGATCCATCTCTCCTCCTCCAGACTCTAACTTTGCCTCAGTACTGCACAGTTGATCACCACCCCTGCGTTCTTTGATATCTGGATTCCGTTGGTTTCTGCTTCTCTTGAGTTCTCTGAGCTCCCTCTGTGTGTTGATACTCTACCAAAGCTTTTCCCCAGTCTCAAAAAATTCTAAAAAATACTGTGGGTTTGTGATCCAACTACACAGTTTAAATACAGGTTGTGATTTCATAATTTCCCCTGGCTTTTAGTTATTGGGATAGTCTAAATTTCCAAGTTTTAAGAAATATTCAAAGTCTGGATTTAGAGAAGATTTTATTTAGCCTGGAAGCAGGTTTGTTTTTCTCCATAACCAGTCAGGTCCCCAAGTGTAATGAAAAGCATGTCTCATCTTTAATAAATACCTGGACAGACCAGGATCATTGTCACAAACAATATTCCATCAGCTGTAAGAACCAAGTACCCTGGCTCTACCCAAGAGTTTTGGGGCCACCAGATACCCATGATGTTTTAGGCTTTAATTCCCCTACAGGTCTATACATTGCATTTTTCAATTTTTTTTTCAGAATTATTTCTTAAACACATTAGAAGCACAAAGCTATCTTTTCTGTCTTTACCATTTTCTCTAAATACCCCTTGAATTTTAAAATTTGGTTGTTCTTTAAATGTTGAAAAATTCAGTAGGGAAAAGCACCTTTTCTTTCCCCTTACTTGTATTTTTCAGCTTCTAAAAATAAGGCACACTATAGCAGCAGCTGCGAGCGTAAATAAAAACACAATAATAAATGAGTTGGAGCTCAGACAAAACACTCCAGGCCGGTTCTTGCACCTCCCATGCCAGCCTTGGCAGAGTCATGATGCTGCTGGGTCAGCTGGCAGGAAGGCTCCAGGGAAACGAGGGGAGCTGGCTGAGGGAGACACTAGCGCTGCTCCTCTCTTCCTGCAGGTGTTGGGCCAGCACTGGGGCTTAGTAGGTGCTTGGCAATTATCTGCTGAATTTATTGCCAGTACCAGGAATCTAGAATGATGGCAGCGAAGGAAAGTGATACCGATGGCCACCATTTATTGAGCACCTACCATGTGCAGGAACATATGTGTAGCGCTCTACATACACTGTCTCAAAGGGTGTTGGACATTCTGCTTGAGCTATGCTGATGCAGCTGTTTTGATATTATTTGCAGGCCACAGACACTTTAACAAACCATGATGCTTTCAGCTCTCTTTTTTTAAAATTGAAGTATAGTCGGTTTACAATGTTGTGTTAATTTCTGTTGTACTGCATAGTGATTCATTTATACATATATAGTCTCCTTTTCATATTCTTCTTCATTATAGGCCATTATAAGGTATTGAATATAGTTCCCTGTGTTATACAGTAGGACTTTGTTTTTTGTCTATTTTCAACTTTCTTTATTACCAAGTCTTCAATGCTCTGACTCTGTCCCTGGGCCACAGCCCATTACCAACTCCCAGTCCCGAGGCAGGGCTCAGGCAGCGGTGAGTGAGAGGAATCCTCTCGTTTGACAGCACATAGAAGTAGAATTCACACGATTATCACACTTGCTAAACACAAAAAACCTTCTCATGCCATCAACAATTCTAAAAGGCATGTATTCATTCCCTGAGAGTGCCCTCCTGTGTGTCTTACAGTCTCAGATTTCCTCCAAACATGTAATGGTCATACGTAAAGATTTTTAATTAATAATCACGTGGACTTATTTAATAATAAAAACTTTGATTTCCAGTTGGAAAACTAGAGCAGTGAATCTCAGTGTTCCTAAAAGAGAACATGTTTTTTAAAAGGATATTCAGCATATTATATACTTGTATCTCTGGAAAAGGATAAAAATAATCATTAAAAATATCAACTACACAAAAATAAATAAAATAGATCATAAAAGCCACCATAGCTAGGGTGAGTATTCAGGATGAAGCAGGAGGCAGGGGTGGCTATAATTATTATTCAGTGACTGAACTACAACAACAACAAAATGGTGATTTTCCTACGTCAAAACAGGCATAGCAAAAATTCTCGCTTCAGTATCTACGAGCTGGATCTCACACACATATTTTGTAGACCTTGTCCAAGGTCACACAGCTTTGTAAGCATCAGAGTCTAGTCTCTTTGATTCACAGGCCACGCCCCTTTCAGCCATGCTTTCTGTGAGTGACCAAGTGATTGCAGCTGACTGCAGGCAGCTTCTGGTACAAGGTGCTGGGTGTTGAACAGCGTTGGCTGATAGCCCTGGCTGTGTTGGCTTGGGCGTGAAGTGGCTGGGGACACAATTCAGACCCTGAAAACTGAAGATGCCCTCTGTCCTTCCAAGGGCTCTGGGTAGCTGATCCTGGTGTTTAGGGGTGGGGGTAGCTTGCTGCCTTGGCTGAGATGTAATGGCTCTGTCACTTTATGGAAGTGTCAGCTGGTGTCATATCACAGTGTCAACTATCTGTAAGGGTGGATGGGAAGCAGCCACTTGTAGAGCTATTTGTAGTTTTGTAATTCTTCGTGAAAATGGGCCATTATAGCCATTGTCTTAGAAGAAAACCCACAGTGACAGCAAGCAGTGAAATGATGTTGTGGTCTGTTAGTCTGTCTGCCCCAGGTAGGGAAAATGATATTCATGGAACTCTCGCTCTGCCTCCATCAAAAGATTACACTTACCAGAGCCCTGCTGAGGTGTTTTGTACTGTGAGATGTGATGCGGGAAATTGCTTCCTTTACTCAAAGGTCTCTTTTGTTATTGTTTAATAAATAAGCAAAACCCATGTAAGGCTATGGTCAGTTGATCTGGCTATTGCGTGAACCTTTTCGCTTTCAGCTGCAGGGGCTTACAGACTTACAGCTTTGTATTTTGGCATTATGGGAGCAAATGGGTTTAGCTATTTCTTTTGCCAGAGGTAGAAAATATTTGGCCATAAAATACTATGAAACGATTATAAGAATTCCAGGGACTAGAATTATAAAATATTAGAATAGGAAAGAGGATTGTAGGAAAATTATTTCTTTTTAAATTCATTCATTCATTTGTTCATTCATTTATTTAACAGATATTTATTGATTGCCTACTAAATTCCAGGCATTGTTCTGGTAGTCACTGGGATCAGTGAATAAAGCATATAAAAATCTTTTTCAACCCTGCTTCCATTTTACAGATGAAGAGGCTGAGTTCCAGAGAGGCCAGATAATTAGGAGGAGAATTGTACTCGGAATAGCATGGAAGCTGGGTGGACGGGAAGTGAGGGGAAGGAAGGGCATTGTCTTTCTTCCTCTGTCTCTTCCTCTTCTCTTGAAGGGCTTCTCCATCCCCTTATTATCCCGTGGGAACTCCCCCCAGGGTTGCACCCTCCTTTCCCCTGCCCTCGGAGCTGTGTTGGTGGTGCCTTATTCTTCCCTCCAGTACTGTGCCTATTAGCTTAGTCTGCATGGTGGACAGGGTAAAGGGCAACACGATAACTTGGAAACTTTACCCAATTGTTATTTTCAAAAAATGTTCCAAAAAAATATTCATCACCTTGATTTTTGTCAAATGTCTAATGATCATTGGTTATTTATTTATATTTACAGATGAAGGACTGAGTTTATGATTATAGGCTGCTGGTGTGGGTTTTCCCAAGCAGTTATTTTTGCTGAGGCCTCTCCTCTGGATTAAAAGACTGATTTGTCAGCTCTGGGTAAGTGGGCAGAATGTGTAAACAGAGGAAGTTTCCTTTTATGGTATATGAGAGGAATGTAGTTAATTACTCAGGGACCCCCACCATTGTGAAGAGAAAGGAAGAAAGAAGGAGAGAAAGAAAGAAAGAAAGAAAGAAAGAAAGAAAGAAAGAAAGAAAGAAAGAAAGAAAGAAAGAAAGAAAGAAAGGGAGAAAGAGAGAAAGAAAGAAAGGAAGGAAGAAGGAAGGAAGGAAAGAAAGAAAGAAAAATTGATTTACTCCATTGCTAAGTGCTTTTATACATTTCATTTTCAGTTGGAGTTACCTTTATTCTTCTTTTTTGTGCTAACTGTAGAGTTACTTCCAACACCCAAACTGTACCCTTTAGTCATCATCTTCTTTTTTTGAAGAGCAGTCTTCACTGCTTTTTCGTGGAGGCAAATGCCACAACCAGTCCAGTTATCCAGCAGGCAGTGCTAAATACTCTAATGATTCCCATCTCCTTCCACCTTGGCCATCTCTGCCAACCTTGGCCAGATTGGGTCTCATCCTCACCGTGGCCCTCTTAAGCATTTATTGTTCTTGAGGTTTTGTCTGCTCTGGTTTTAATCCAATCTTACCTGTTCTCAGTATTCCATGAACTCTACCATTTTGGTTAGCTATGGCAACTTCGTCTATTTTCCAAGACCATTATCTTTTCTGCATTTCCAGGGGATTGATGAAGGCAGGAAGATAAATGTGTGTGTTCAGTCCACCATGGAAAACTTGCCCTTACTTCTTAATTATGCATAATAATGAAAGACAGAACTGAAATAGTTTTCAGACAATCCCCCAAAACTTCTTTTAGTCATAGCTGCTCTCCCTCAACAAATGGATTGATTTAAGTTTAATTTATCTTCCTTCTATTCTTGCAGTGTAAATGTAGAGTGAAAAATCAAAAGGATGAGTAACAGGAAGGAGAAGCCTGGCCAGGAATCAACTATGTGTACTTAATGGCCTATGGCGTAGACTGCTAGTGACCCAATTATATTCATTTTCTCCTTCTTTGACAATATAATACCCATGGTTTAGCTGGGCACACAGTTCCAGTTTACTGGTGATATGGGTGGATTATGGCCAATAAGATGTGAGCAGAGAGCTTCTGAGCCAAGTCCCTGAAAGGAATTCAGCTGCATTTCGCTGGACTCTTCCTCTTTTCCTGTTGGCTGAGAGATGTCTTAACTGGAGCAGTCCCTTAAATGAAGAGTTGAAAGCAGCCTATTGAGACTGCCGGTCATGCCCAGAATTTAGGACCACCTACTCATGAATTACATGAGAGAAATACATTTATATCTTATTTAAACTACTGCACTTTGGGGTTTCTTTGTTGCAGCAGCTTAGCTTGTATGATAATTAGTATATAGCTTAAAAAACTAAATACAGGTTAATTTCACAGGCTGGATGGTATAACGGGGAAAGCAAAAGATTTGAAAAGAAAGGAACTGGGTTAGAGTCATGATGCTACCACTCACTGACTGTATAAATGTTGCGAATCACTTAACGTTTTGAGTCCAGTTTTCTCTTTGGCAACATGAACATTGTAATTCCTTCACTTATTGTTTTCTTTTCTTTTTCTTTTTCAGTTTTATTAGGTAGAATTACTACAGTTTGACTGCATATATACATTATATTGAGTGTAAATACATATATACAATATACTGTACATTTTTTTGTTTACATATGTGTACTGATCATTGTTTCTAAGAAAAGATTAGAGCTTTAGCTTTTTAAACTTACATAGTTATCAAAGGAATAAAGCCAACCACAAAACAAGAATCAACAGAATGCGTTAATCCAATCATAAAGGACAGTCATATTGTGTTTACACACATTCAGGAAATCACTTATTGTTTTCTATGTACGTTTATTACATATCAGTTGTGCTCTACATGTATAACTGAAGATATAAAAGTAGGATTCAGTCAAGGTCATACACCAAAGGATTTAATTACATCTGTCATATACCAAGTACTCAATAAATGTTTAGTTACTCACAAAAGGCAATTCTGCTTACATAGCTGTATAGCATAACTTTGGTGTTTCATGACCTGGGAACCTTCTAACTCTTTGACATGTTTCAATGACAAAAATGATGGTAGAGAAACTGTGCTATGAAAAAGAAAAATCAGGTTTACTTTCTTGGACTTTGGACTTTTGCTAACTCTGTTTCTTTGGAACAGAGTTTATCCTAGAAATAAACCAAACATATCTGTAGTGGTAAATTGGTTTTCAGTCAAAAATATTTACTTTATTCATTATGAATCCTTAGTTGGTCTTGGTATAGTTGCCTCAGAATTCTGCATATGGTAGCGAAACAATCGGAAACAGGAAGGATGGAGATACAGAGACTATCATGGTTGACAGTGGAGTCAGAAGAAATGTAAAGCCACTCGTTATAAAAGGAAGATTTCTCTACATTTTCTGGTAGCTTCTGGAGGCACCTCCACATTGCAAACTTTGTATAACAATAACTGATGCTCGTAGGATGAGTGTCCAAATCAAGATAAAACAAAGAGCAGCATGTTCTTTCAGTAAGGCAGGGCACTGATGAAGGCATTTGGAAAAGGATTTCTAACAGGACGAGTGCAGTAACATCTTGCCTAAAGGAGTAAGCTTCAGTTGGCAAGACAATTTGGTGCAATACTACTCTCCCCGAAGATTCCTGATCAGTGAGGCATCGCTGTTACATATATTGAGACAGGATTGGGTAATGGCGTTATCTTGAGAAAAATCACAACTTTCTGACTTCTCTTTCCTCAAAAGGGCATTATGACATTTGAATTGCTATCCTTTTATGATTCAGAAGTGGTAGTCAGTCAGCATCAAGGCCTTGAGAAAACATTCAGAAGCTGATGAGCCTTGGGTCCCTTTACTGTAGAGTTCTGAGAACTCTTTCCCAGCAATATGTAGACTTACCAAGGAGAGGTTTTCTGACTGTTTTGCCCTTTTGGTATGGAGATGGTAAGCTCAGACTCATACTGACATTATGCCATTTCTTTTGCTTTTCTTTGGGGACTTTTATTAATCCTTGATACCCCCTGGAGCCTAAATAAACCCCCAAGCCCTCCATTTTAGACTTGGAGGAATTGGATAATTATTTCCAGAGTTCTAGTAATTCACTTTCATGAGCGAAAAGCACATAGCTTGGAGAAATTAGAGAGGCTGAAAATGAATAGAAGATTTAAAATTTAATTACAGGTTATAAAGATATTCAAGAGGAAACATGGGCTTCAGAGGCAGACCAACACATCTATTCAAAGAATGTAACAACACTAAATCTTCGTCTCCAATCAACCACAAAATAAAGACAATCAACTGCAAAGGATGGATTGCTTCTGTCCTGCAAGTTCAAGATTCTCATGCCAAAGAAAAAGAAAACGAGAAGAAGGGATTTAAAACTCCCAGTGGCAATTTCTTCCTAAAAGCTCCAAGCCTTAGAAAGAACAGATTCTGAGCCATTCTGATTTATGATTTTATAATCCTCCAAGTTGAAAACCTTTAATTTAAAATTTAGATCGATGTGACTTGATTACATAATGATATGGTGAGATTTCTTAAGTTAGTTAATAGGGATATTTAATATTTCCATACATGTTCAGTTACCCATGCTTCTTTGTGGGTTGGTTATTCATAAATATTGTCTCTTATCCTGTTACTCTGATTACTCCCACATTCTATTTATCTTCCTGTCCTCCAAATGGAAATATTCCACAAAGTCTGGCTCTAAAGCATCTGCTCTTTTCTTTCCATGTTTTGCAGTGAAAGCCTCATTCACTGAAGCTTGCTGTAATTCTCTCTTCTATATGAATAACACACACACACAATGCACATAAAGACACACAGACACACACACACCTGACTTTTTAGTCAAGCCTGTCTTATTTCTCTACCCTTGATGAGCAGAGCCTCCTGCAAATGGAAGGGGAAAGACTGAAGAGTTCTTAGGAGTCATCAACTTGAACCTTCCTTCCAAAACCAAGTTCTCCAGCTTCCACTTGAATTTTTCCAGTGACAGAGAACTTCTGTGTCAAATACATATATGTGAGAGTATCAGCTCATCACCTACAAACCGTGTCACTGAGGGTTATTTACATACCTTTCCCCACCTTCATTTTCTCATCAGAAGTGATGATAGGAACGGTACCCCCCATCCAGTTTCATGGCAAATGTCCTGCACGCCTTCAGCCCTCAATACGTATCGGATGCTCCTCTCTTGCCTTTCTTTTTGGCAATTCTTATTGTTTATAACTGGTATCTCCATTAACTTTTTGTGTATTATTCTTATTTCTCTCCTCTTATTTTAAACATGAAATGATGTTGAGGTTAGATAGTTGTGGCTTCCAAATTTTATCTTTACTTAAATAAAAAAGAGGTAGTAATATCTTGGCATTCTCCATCATTGAAAAAAGATCACTAGGTTTAAGCTAATTATGTGTTCTACCACTGAGCTCTACCCACTTTCCTTAGACAGGAATTTTGAGTTGCACAGAAACTGTCATTTGTTCCTTGAGATTGTGTCTGTCTCCACTTCTTACCTTGGAATGAGTGTACTTTCTATGGGTTCAGCTGCTTTATTTGAAAATCTGGCCCCAAAGTCAAGTTTTCCATCAAAACCACAAAGCACTTATTTGTTCTTTCCCATTCTCCTTCTCTTTTTCCATCCTTTCCTTTGTCTCTCCTTCCCCTCTTCTTTACTTCTTTTTACTTCTGCCGTGAGAATGTACAAACCTACTTCTTCCAGAATGATACCCTTATTTTTATTTGTTGTTTGCCAAGGGACTGGACATAAATGTGTCATATCAATGGAAATACTAACAGTTACAGTTTTCCTTAAAACAACCAAAATGATATATTTTTTTGAAGTGTGAAGGAAAATAAAAATTTATGCACAATTTAATGAAAATACCCTCAGGTCTGCATCTTAGTAGCATACAGACTAGATGGAAGACAGGAGTAGCCAGTGGTCACTACCATGTACACAAGTAGTAAATTTCAGAGCAAGCAGTTACTTTTTTCCTCAATATTATTTGAAAAGAATGGAAAGAAAAGGAACAGATTCAGGAAAGATCTTTTTTGATCGTTGTTTCAGGATAAAAAATAATCAAGTATTCTTTAAATCAGAAGAGGCCATAATGGATTCAGTTAGATATGAATTTTGATAAATAATAATACTTATTTAAAAACTGTCTGATAATATCTCATTTTTTCAACCTTTGTGAGAAACTGAATTTTTTCCTGTTTTTCAGATGATAAATTACCATCACATATTGGCTATTTATATCACAAAACACGCAAGCTCACTATCTCTTGATGTGTTTCTTTTGTGTGACTATCTTTTCTTCTTGAGAACCATCACTGTTTTCTTTTGTGTGTGTGAAGATTCTAGGGTTTTTTTGTTTATGGTGGAAATGCTGGGTCAAGCCTTGACTCGAGATCTTTTCGGTTAGTTTAATTTCTTCTTGAATTAATGCTGCTTCTTTCCTTTTTATTTCTGTCCTTATATGGAAACAAAATTTTAAAAAAATCTGTAATCAAAAGTAAACTATTTCTTTGTGTTCAATCAACATGTTGAGTCTGATTTATAATATTTTATGCAAATATTTTATATATGTTAATGCTATTTGGTATTTTTCACTGCTAAAAATATTTTCTCTTAGAGATCATCAAAAAGTAGCATCAAAAATGGAGTCTGCAAAAATGAGAAAAATCACCTCATTTAGCAGCATATTTGGATGGACACTTTAACCTGTTTACTGAAAGTCAGGATGATAACCACAACCATAGGCAAAACCAGGTACCATACTGGTACCTGTGACGAAGCACTCTATGTAATTTTCTGAAAACTGACAAAATATATTTTATATTTTACATAATTAAAAAAATTTTTTCGAAGCTAAACAGCTCAGATTTTATTATTTTAACAGTTCTTGTATAGTAAACTACACATATTTCAAATGTACAATTTGATGAATTTTGATAGATGTATACACCAATGAAACCACTACCACAATCAAGACAGTTAACATTTCCATCACTCCCCAAAAGGAGCAATTTTCGAATTCCCAATTTATCCCTTCCCACCCTCTTTACCTCCTGGTAACCATAAGTTTGTTCTCTATGTCTGTGAGTCTGTTTCTGTTTTGTAGATAAATTCATTTGTAAGTTAGCCTAAATATATATATTTAGCCTAAATATTTATATTTCACATTAAGGTTTGCTTCCTGAGGAAAGATTAACAACTTATTCTTTATGTGAAAAAATAAGAAAATACAATCAATTAATTACATTGTGTTTGTTCTACTAATTTGGTTTTTTTAAAACTTTTATTCAAATAAAATTTCAAAAGTGATGAATCAATTCTTACCTTCTTATTCTTGTATTTCCTTCTTAAATGATAAAACAGTCTTCTTAAAATCCACAATAGTTAGTGCAGGTATCAAACTTCTTACTATAGAATTGAAGAGTAAAGTGGGGGTAGTTTTGAATGTTATTTACTGATTGTTACTCAGTTCATAGTGCTAGTTTAGAAAGTGCTGGAAAAGTGAATCGATGGTAAACTTCTAATGGTGACTGGTCTTCTTCTAACTCTTAAAATTCCCTTGGGCTTTTGTGACGCGTTGGTAATTTTGAAAACAACCACAAAAGAAGATGTACCCTCTTAGGATCTAGAGAACTCCTTTGTCTATTTTTAGCGTAAGGAAACAGAGGAAGATTATACTGGCACTGATTTTCAGAAGCTTAAATTGGCTCCAGAATACACTTAACGGCTGCAGTCAGACATGATCTGGTGATAAACCAGTTGTAGAAATGACACATCAAAGTTAGAGGAGAGGCTATGGTTTGTGCCCCAGAATCCGTACAGTTAAAGAACAGAGGCCGATCCCTTTTGATTTTTTAAAATCATACTTTAGATAATTGCATTTGAATAATTTTGAAATTGCTTGGTGTCTTGTCTTTTTACTTCACTGTTAATTCTGTTTATACCCAAATAAGCATGAAACTGTTTTCTTATCCAATGAAAGTTTGCTAAGAGATGGCGATTCTGAAAATGTGGAATTCGTATCACTTACTTCAATTTCAAATACTAACAAAATGATTAAAATCAACCCTGCATTTGCCTCCATGTTGGTAATTTAGAGTAATTAATCTTGAATTATCCAACAATGCACTAACCACTAATGTGGAGTCAGTAATGCATTCTTCCAGAGCCCTTCACACATGATGACATGATAGGTTGTAATATCTTTTTATGCTGATAAAAGTAAGACATATTTTCCACAGGATCTATGGAAAATATTGAAGTGGGTAAGAAGAAACTAAAAGCTACCAAAAATACCATTCAGAGTGATGTCTGTTAACCTTAAAAATTTTTTTTTCTGTTTTTTTTTGTGTGCATATCTGAAGAGTCTGAAAAAATTGGGTTATTTTTATTGCAGTTTTTAATTCTCCTCTTTTACTTAACATTATGTCTCAAAAATTTCTGTCTTAAATATTCTACAATATTTCTGTCTGAAATATTCTTAAATATTTAAAATTATGATTTTAATGACTGTATTATATTCCATTTTATAAAGGCCCATGATTTATTTAGCTATTCTCATATTTTGGGAAATTTAGTTTATTTCCAACTTTTTATATCTTCCACATTAAAAAAACCTTTCTTTGATTATTTAAGGTTTCAAGAATTAGGAAAATTTGTTTAAAGAGCATGAACATTTTAGACTTTGATCTATGAGTCCAATCTATCCTTCAAAAAGTTGTACCAATTGATACTCAGACTACCAGATTTTGACATTGTTTCTCTCACAGCACCAGTGTTCTACCCAGTACCATCTAGTTTATTTTTCCAATTTGATAGATGAAAAATGTCATTTCTCTGTTTTAGTATCCATTTCTTTGAACATCTTAGAGTGTATTTTAATGGCCATTTTTATTTCTTTTGTGCGTGACTCTGCTGCTTATGTCCTTTGCTCATTTTGTGTTAAGGGTTTTCGAATTCATTTTTGAGTCCTTTATGTATTAAGGATGTTAATCTTTCTGTGTTTAATTTGTTCCTCCTATGCCACTTGACTTTTAATTCAATTTGTGATATTTTCCTTTGCTTTTATATTGAGGAAATAATTTTCCTATGTTTTTTTATGTTGAAATAATTTTCCTCCTAGACACTAATTAAATATCCAACTATATTTCCTTATAATTTTCTTTGATTGAATTTCTTTTGCATTTAACTCTTGACTTGAACCAGAAATTATTGTGGTATAAAGTGAAAGTTTCTAATTGATGCCCCTCACTCTTACCCAGAATAAACAATTTCCTGACATCATTTATTGATTCATCTTTTTTTTTTTCCCCTCACTGGCTTCGGAGGCTTTATCATATATGAAGATTTTTTCTTCCAATAAATGAGTCTGTTCCAGAGCAACTTATTCCGCTTCATTATCTATTGATTCCTGAACAGCATCAACATGATATAATGAGTTTTAAAGTAGGTTTTAACATATGGTGAGGCAAACTGTTTTGCCCCATTTACTTTTCCTCCCTAATTTTCAGCTAATTTCACTTATTTATCTTATAGATGGGTTGAGACTTATTTTGCATGTTTAAAAATGCTAATGAGATAGTGATTAAGATTGCTTTAAACTTTACAGAATATTAATTTAATAAGAATTGATATCTTACTAATCTAGAACATGATCTATATTTCCACTTATTTAAATTGTCTTCATAGTTCTCAACTTATATCTCTGCATATTTTAAAATTAATATTGGGAATTGACTTTTTTTCCAATACAACTTGCTCCTACACTATATGGAAAAGATTTTACCTTTTCTATATTTAGTTTGTAGAGATTTTACTTAAACTTAGTATTTCAAACTTTTTTCAGTCAATTTTCTTGGGTTTCCTAGGTAAATGTTGATATTGCTTTTAAATTTAAGTATAAAATGTCATTATATCTCTTACTGCTTTTTCACTTCTCATTTTATTGAACAGAATTCTCAGAAAATGTTGATGAATTATGATTTTCCTCATTTTAATGGTAGTATCTGTTTTATTTTACCATCAAGTATGATGTCAGCATGTTAGTTTAAGATAGACTCTTTATTACTTCAAGAAAACATTTAATTCAAGTTTTTTTTGAAACCTTTGGATTTATTAGGTATTTATTTAGTATTATTTTATTTAAAATATTACATAATGACTTTTCAAAAAAATAGAGTTGGATTATAACTAGCAAAGCCTAACATAAAACTATCTGTCAAAGGAGAAATGTCTGTAGGGTCCAGAGGAAATATTACAAAGCAGCACAAAAAAGGGTGGAATTGCAGCTAACAGGCAAAAAGTTAATAACTGGTACAATCCACTCCTTTGGCTTCTTAGCACCATACACATATTTCTACACATATCTGAACTTCCATACAATGACACAATCTAAGTTTCCACCTTAAAATTTAGACGCAGCCATCCATCATATAAGTGAAGATGTTTATCCCCTTTCGCAAAATAAAAAGTCACATCATCCCAACAGTTACTATATTAATCACTGATTGTATTAATTATTTCATAATTTCAATCCCAGTCTCACCAAATGTTTTGTTACCTAAAGAATCAATTTTAAAGTTTATTTCCAACAACCATAGAAATAATAATGGGGAAGAGGAGAAGGAAGAAAGTAGTTATTACATATAAATAAATACATATGTGTAACAAGAAGAAAGTATACAAACTACTACATATATTGGAGTATTTAGGAGTAAAGTAAATTGACGTTTGTGACTTATTTTTAAGTGATTCAGCTAAAAATATTCAGATGAAGCAAATATGGCAAAGTATTCTCAATTGCTGAATTTAGGTGGTGGCTATATGATTTTTTTATTGCATTTTTTTCCTTTTTTTATATGTTTGCAACTTTCATCACAGATTTTAACATTTATACTTATAGTAGAAATTAAATTATTCATAATTTACACATTTGGGCTTATTTCTAATATTATGATACATGCTTTCTGTTTCTCATGTTTTCTTGTTTCTTTTTTATCCTCTCTTTTGCATTGTGTAATATATTTTGCTTTATCCAGGACCTCATGAGACTTACATCTAATGTCAATGTCATCTTTTTAATATTCTAAAATACTTAGTGTAAAATCATTTAATTAACGAAGTCAAGAATGTAAAGGTATCCACTTAGCTGAACTATGCATAGAATAGATGTGTGGCTAAACAAGGAAGGAGATGAGGGTAGGAGGCTGACTTCTCTAAGTACCAAAGGCCCTACTTACCTCTTCTTTCATTGGATGCTCATTGCATTTAAACATATATTAGTACATTTACCATTGGCTGGCATTAACAGTTGTATCTGAGACCCCACTTGTTTCTTTTATGGGATCCAAGTCCCCCTCCTAGCCCTAAGTCAACTTCTTTTTGAGGCTCCCTGAATATTTCACATCTAGTGTCAGTCTAATGAAGGTGCCTGGGGGCAATGGCCATTATTACTGCTCCCAGTTTATTTAAATATTAACCTATACCACATTTACCAATTTTGAGGTGTTTTTAAAGATAAGAGAGGGTTTATTTCCAACCAGTGCCATTATTTATTCAGCTTCTCAAATGTACTTGAATATTTAAGGTTTTAGTATTCTTTTTCTTGAAGAAGTTGGGTCAAATTCTCAATTTGTGGACATCCCAGGGACTTAGTAGGGAACTCATAATACTTTTATTAACCAACTATGAACCAAGAATCCAAGATAAGGCCCAGGTACCTTGACTCTCTCCTAACTCATGGAACAGTTACCAGTTACCCGCCTCCTTGAGAGGCTGGGAAACACCATTTATTGTCTCTTTTTTGTGTATTAACCTTAGTGTCCTAAGTTTAACTCCCAGTCCCAAAGCCTCTTTTACTCTTTCTCCCTAGAGACCTGATGTGTTCTAGTGTTAATAAGAAGCCTGGCTGCCTGCCATGATGTCCTGGTACTTGCAAATTGTCACTCAGATTGGATCACCCTCACTCAGGTTAGATTAGATTGGTTCATTGCCTAAATTTACTCTTTCTTCTACCTGTCAAATGACCTCCCACTTCATATGGATAAGTTATTCAAGGATAAGAAGACAGCTCACAGAGATACTCTTGCCACTTTTACTGCAAAGTTGGATAGTTAACAAAAATACCCTCTGCATATTTATCCCAAACTTCCATTAAGGCAGGAGATTCACTCTGGTAACTTCTCTCTCTTTGAAAAAATCCTTTTCTGTTGAAGATTTCTCTGTAGAGCAAAATAGTTTATATCAGAATTCTCTGATTACTAAAGAGTTAATTATTTATCCAGTGGATAACATGAAAAAAATCCAACCCACATTACTCCCTATTAGTTGATATGTATTCAAGCCATGCAAACTAGGAATAACTAAATAAATAGTAATAGGAATTTGTTTTTCTCCTGAAAATTGTGTGTTCTATATTCAAATAGAAGTTGTTTTTGTGTCACCCCTCACACTGGTTCATTAGATTATTTAGCCTAGTCAATAGTAGATACCATAATGAGCAAGAAATATCTTAAAATTATATTTACAACAATTATTTTGGAGGATGAGAAAAAGGAAAGCCTAAAGCAGTTTGTGTAGGAATAATTCACAGAATTATGATCATATGGTCACATGATCATGCATCATGTCCTCAGAGGGGAGAAGTAAAACTTGTGTTTAGGGTTAAATACTGAGTATGGTACAGTCACTGAAACCTGTCTGCAGGAATAAATTGATAGTCCTAAGTGTCATTATATCCTGAATCCCTAAATAAGATAGGGAAATTGAGTCAGTTATAACCCTCACTTCTTGGACTAGGCCTTAGGCAGAAATAAACCAGTGAAAGATTAAACCTTTGTCTCTGATGGAACAGTCTGAATTAGGTGGCAGGTCTGCCCTCAGTGAATAAGAAGGGAGACGAAATGGCATTATCAAAGGGCAGAGTGCCAGTTGTAGGGTAGACTTTTCTGGGCATACTTCTTGCTTGTCTGTTGCCTTGGGACTGACTTCTCATAGAAGAGTGAGTGAAAAAATGGGATTGTGGAGCAGTTCTGGCACAGCCACTTTATGGTCCAAAGAGGATGAGTCATTAATATCACATTTGTCATCAGCTCCAATTATCCGGGCAGAAAAAGTCTAGAAAATGAAAGCATCGTATCTGTCATGGACCAAGGGGAAGGAAAAGAAGAAGGTAGATGACCATTGCCACTTATTTTCTTTTATAATCCATGGCTTTCAATCCCCATTTGAACCATGTTGAAGGGCTGGGATAGGCTTCCATTTCCTGATTCCTCCAGCTTGTCCAGGAGCCATTCTACAAGCTATTGTTTTCCTGGGGTTTTACATCCAGTCTTCCTGCAAGACTGTAGAACCACTAAGTGCAGTCAGATCTTGCTGAACTTCTCTAAATCTTCATATGCTGTCTCTGCTGTATAAGCTCATCTTTACAAATAGTTAATGCGCAGAGAGTTGTATGTTTTCTTTGGATAATTATATGACCGTAGTTAAATCTCAAGTACATCAGAAAGTATTTGGGTTGGTGAAACGCTTGCAGAGAAGGTAATACACTCCGTTTCCTCCAAGCACTCTGTGTAAAAGCCCTAAGTTTGGTAACACTTCTGTCAAACCAAGGTTACTGTTTTCAGAACTGTTCCCTTCACAATAGACTGTAACACTCTAAGATGAGTAATCACTTTATGTCTTTTCCAGGAGATTTATTTGTACTCTTTTTGTGGTTGTCTTTTGACAATTGTATAATTACTGTCTAAAAGAATATGCTTTTACTTTTTCCCTCTCTGAAATACAAGACTTCCAGCCATTTGGGATTATTACATCTTCTTGCTGATTTGATTTCATAATCATTTGTCTTTTTTCACCAAATTCCTGTGAATTAAGTTACTTTTTGAAAATAGTTCTTACAACCTCCCTGGAATAAGTTGATCTCATTATAAAAGCTTTCAAATTAAAATTAGAAACCATAGTCTTAATAGTTAACCTAATCCCTAGATTTAACCCCATCCCCCTTCTCAATTTTTCTTCTCTGACTGAAGAATCATTTTTTAATTTTATGGCTAAGTTCCAATTTTACTCTTCTTTGATTATTCAGATATTATATATTTTAAATAATTTTTTCTATTTTTTAAACATTGTTTATTTTAATCAAGATTAAACAGTACTATTTAAGGAGTCAAGTATTCCACAGCACTTATGACAAAGGCAGACTTCTGAATGCTCCATCTCTCTGAGCCAAAATTCTTCCAAAGTCAATTACTTTGAACTCTTTTGCTGATTATTTTGGTACTACCAACGACTCCAAAACACATAACTCTTACGGTTACGTCTTAAGTTTTCCGTTTCAAGCATTATTCATTGACTTCCTACCATGGAAGATGTGGATTTAATTCTTTTCTCTGCCATATTCCCTCAAACACTCGACAGAGTTCTGTCTCTTGTCTTCCTGTTATGACTTACAGTTTTGTTGTGATTGGCTGCATTCTTCTGTAGCTTTGGGTGTATGGATGGTTAGTCTTTTGAGCTCTTGCGGGTCTAAAACTGTTTAATTCTACTCTCATACTTATTTTACAGTTTTTCTGAGTATATAGTTTCATCCTGAAAATAATTGTTCCTCAAAATTTTCTTCAGTCTTTTTTTCTTCCTAGGTCTTGGTTTCAATATTTTCTATGGACGTGTCTTCAAGTTCATTGATCTTTTTTTTTCCTTCTGTGTTCAATTTGATGTTATCTTATTTAAAAAAAATTTAGTTACCATATTTTTTAATTCTAGAGATTCAATTTGATTCTTTTTTAGAATTTCCACATCTGTCTTCAAATTATTCCTTCATTATATGCATCCTTTTCTGTCAATTAAAAAATATTTATAAAGTTATTTAAAATTTTTTGGCTGTTGATTTCATTACCTGGGTCATGTACTCATCTCCTTTTATTGACTGTGTTACATTACCCTTCTTGGCATGCCTATTAACTTATTTTGTATATTGAATATTGTGGATAATACAATGTAGAAATTTGATTGTCTTCTAAAGAGGTTGGTTGATTACTCTGATCCTATGGAGTCTTGGTTCTAAACTTTGTTGGGGTAAGTTTATTTGCTTTTTTCCCCCTTGGTCTAAAACTTCAGCCCGTGGTTCTGAGATACCGCCCTTCATCCTAAGGTGTGGCTCCTCCGATATTTTCAGTAACAGCTCAGAACTTTATGTCAGTTGCCATGTTCATGCTACTAGGCAGCTGCTGACATCTCTACTCACTTCCTGTCCTTCTAGCTGCTGCTTCCCACTGGATTCCTTACAGTCTTGCTCTTTGCATTCAGTTCAGGAGTCAGTAACCTTTTGAGGGCATTTGAATGCAGATTTTGTGACTCTCCTCTCTCTAACTCTCTCCTTTCTGGGATTCCTGTCCACCCAATTTCCCACCACTCTAGTAACCCCAAATGTTGATCTCTGACTCCCTAGGGACCTCTCCTTTCTGTATGGGCTCTGTTCCTGTGCATCTGGGAAGTATTGTCAGTGGCAACCGGAAAGCACTGTAAGTGAAAAAGCCTCTTAAATATGGATATAATCAGTGTGCTTCTCTTCTTTCAAGGTTCGTCTCTCCTTATTTCTGCCTATTTTTCATTGCTTTCCCATTGGAGGGAAGGTACACTAGACATGAGCTACATTGCTATAACCTAAAGTGAATGAAGGTTTGGAATAATTGAATGGGATAAATTCATAGAACAGGAACTAATCTAACATTGACTATTAACTGTTACTGTTGTTAAAAGGTCCTTGGCCATCCAAGATGGATAGTTTGCACTCTTCTTGGGATTTTCCCACTTTGTCCCTTTAAATCTTACTCTTCTTCTACAAATTCCAGGCACCCTAACCTCTGCCTTGCAGTCTTCCATGTGTAAATTAAAAAATTCCCATTACTTTATCACTTGGCTATTGACTCTAAAAACTAGGACACAGAATTAATCCCCTGTACTGTTTTCCAGATGAACTTCATCTCTAAACAGTATTTTTTATGATTTATTTGAGAATACTCTTCATTGAAATTATTTTTGGGTTGTAGAGAATTGTCATGTCCCACTACGCACAGCATTTCCATTAAAATATCCTCATGCTTACTTTTTACTTTCCAAAGTGTCTCCTCTCTTTGTCAGCAGGCATAACACTCCCTCTGAACACTCTGCCTCTCCCTTTCAGATTTTTTTCTTCTTTTCTCTTCTACATTTATTTTTCAAATGAGTAAATTCTTTTGTTGGTTGAGGATTCCGCTGGGTTCTTATCCTCAGTTCCCAATGGCTCATCAAGTTATTTCTTCTGAACACAAAACTGCTTATCCTAAGAGGAAATACGGTGAGCTCATGTGTCTCTGTCTTGTTCCGTGGTGGTGTCTTGTTCTCATTCTTTTAATCTTTGCTTTCCCAGATTATCTGGGGCTTTGTTTTTTAGTTCTATTTTATATCTTACTATTTTTATATGTAAAAGTTGCCTATAACTTTTTCTAAACAAAAATCTCATTTCCATACTTTACATGAGATTTGCAAATATATTTTTGGTCTTTGTGAATCAGTGAATTGATTTTGGGGAATTATCATAGAGTCAATGATAACTGTAAGGTCCCTATTAACTCTGGATCATATTGTTCTATGACTCACTAATGTGAAATAGAAGTAAGTAGGCCACATTCTATTCTGAGCTATATAGCTGTTAAATACTAGGCCACACAAAATCACATGCTCTCCAATGACTTATTGTTCAATACCAGAGAGTAATTATACTGTCCTTTTTTTTTTTTTTAAAGTTTCGGTCTATGGTCACATCAGTGGATGGTGACTCTTCCATCTTTTGGTATAATAATAAGGCAGATTGTATGCAGGATGAGATTAGAGGTTCCATGCACTGGTGGGAAATCTTTGCTTTGGCGCCCCATGGCTAGTAATTGGGGAGAGAACAACAGTGGCGGTCAGATTGCCATGAGATGATGGGTCAAACTCCCCTGGATTTAGGTTAACTGTCACCATGGTTTTTTTGGAGTTAGTTCTGGCATTTCTCAATCACCATAAACTAAGAATGTCTTGTCTACTCTGGTAGAAAACAGGTACACCACACAGTCTCTGGTTGCTTCGTTTTTCTCTCCTTTGGTCTTAGGAAAGAAGCTCTCTTAGGAAACTGAAATCTCTCTAACTCCCATATAGTACCTAGATGCAATGTGGAACAATGCAAGGATGCAGCACCATTTTGCTACTACTAGACCTGGCTGGGCATCAGGAACAGTATGAAAGAACTTAAGTGAATAAAGAAGATAAAAGGCATTTACACATTCATCATCTAAGAGACAAGATGTTTCGTTTGTTGGTTGTCCAAGAGCTAAGCTAACAATCATTATGTGCTTACCATGTGTCACTGCACAACATGTGTTTTAGATCTCAATTCATCCTCCCAATAACCCGTGAGGTAGGTAGCTTTATTGTCCTTCATTTACAGATGAGAAATAGGCTGAGGATTACATAAAGTGTTCAGAGTGACATGTTTCACAATGGTGCTGGTATTCAAGTCCGGCTGGCCCTACTCCACAACCTACATAGTAGACTAGAATGGACACATCAGTTTAGTGAGTCACAGATGGAGTAAATGGGTGTGGTCAGCTGATTTCTAGTTGCTTGCTTCTTCCCAAAGGTAATAGCATAGAGGACTCCATGGGCCTTTTCCAAGGACTGCTTTTTTCAAGTCCAGAAGTCTTCACTGTCTAAGTTTGCTCTCAAAGTTTACCCACTTTTTTGCTTTTTGGAGCAAACATCCCATATTTAGGGCTCTTCTATTATTTGTCATGAGTACTTCCTCCCCTCTGTATGAAGGGTTAGAGATGTTAGGAGGGAAAGGAAGAATGAATTAGACAGTAGTAGGACATTTTAATGCAGGAAAGATTTGGACCCCCACTACCCCGGCTTTTAACTCCAGGCGGAGTCCTGGAGAAAAATATAGGGGAGGCAGAAGCAGCCCAATGGAACCAGGTCCCAATATTTAGAAAGACCTGTAATTTCCCAGTGGTTGGAAATATTTCAACCGGGAGGGTGATTCAATGCAAATGGCCTGCAGCACCCAGCTGTGTCTGAACAGTTTTGATAGACACTTGAGTTGTCATTTAATGTTCTGCTGTATGTGCAAGGAATTAGCTTTATTCATTATTCCTTTTAATGGCTTGCATTGCTGGAAATTGTTGTGTTCTACCATTTCTTTTGTCCTTAATCATATTTTGATTTAGCTAGGTAATGAAAGCCAAGGAAATGTGCTATTATGCAATTTTTGATTCAGATTTAACATATCCATTTTATTTGGCCTATTATGTTTTTGTTTGTAGACCACAGGTTAGGCTCTTCAAATGACTAACTTTCCTACCAGAAATCCAAGACAGTTTTCATCTGGAAAACATGCTAATGAGTCCAGGAAATAATTGGAAATGTCCATCTTTGTTGTCAGGATAGAAATCAACAACAATTAATGCTTTTACCATGAGGTTAATGTAGGATTAATTATACTTCCATCAGAGATACAGGTGTTTCCAAAAGCAAATGACTACTTTGATGCAATTTATTTTGCTGGTTCTTTTAGCTGGAAGCAGCAGGAGCAGCGGCTGCTGTGCAGATAGACAGAGCCAGCAGAGTGGTTCTGCACACTCATGGTCAGCCAGCCTGCCTCGGTTTGAATCCCAGCTCCAGATCTTATAGTACACGTTAACTGTGCAATTCTGAGCAAGTTATTTAACATTGATGCTCTCAGTTTTCTTATCTGTAAAATGAGGGTAGTAGAAGTAATACCTCATAGGGTGGTTACAATCCCTAAATTAGTTAATAAACCAGTAGTACTCTTAAAAGGTTACCCCCATTTTGCACGCATACAGTAGCTTTCAGGCATACAGTAATAATATAGGAGCTGGATACAGGAACTGAATTTTTTTTTTAATTGAAATACTGGAGAGTGAACCCAGGACCTCAGGCACGCTAAGCATGCTCTCTAAGCTATTATTTCCCACCCAGGAACTGGATTCTTGTATGTGCCACCAAACTAGTGTAACTCTAGGTGGATAACTAATTAAGAAAATCAGAATAATAAATTTGACATGCTTCCCTCATGGTGTTAGCACAAACTTCAATAGAGAAATATTTAGCTAACTTTCTGTTCTGTGCAAAACGTTCAGCTACCTGGATCATCCTCAGCAAATGTTGAATTAGCAAGTGACTTTTAATTCCTGTTCATTCCTTCTCTAGGCTACTGTGAAAACCAGTCACATAAATCTAGTTTTAAAAAGAAAGCTCCTAAAAAGAATAATAAATTTATTGGTTCTCAAGCCTGGCTATGCATTGAAGTCACCCGGACAGCATTCAAATCTGATTTAATTGGGTCAGAAATGCTTTTAAGTTATGTCCAGTGTTGGGAATCAGTGATATGATGCATCACACAGACAAATCTATATATGTCTGGGTTATCTCCAATATATATCTGTTCATGGGTGAAAACAGCTGAGAGCTTCATCTTAAGGGCTTTTCCTAACCTGTAATTTTGGGCAGTTTTTCTTGAAGTTGGTGCAGATATCACTATTAGTATGTGGACAAAATTTTTAATAATTTAATAATTTTATATAATTATAATAATTTTATATAATAAATAATTTTATATAATAATCATATATTTTGTAATAATTTTATATAATATTTAAAGATGGTTTTATATTTTTATAATTTTTAATCATTTATAATTTTTCATGATTTAGGGGGTTTGTGGTATGTATTAAAGTCATACCACTAGCTTCTCAGACATATGATTTAATGGGTATTATTGCTTAGGAGTTAACTTAAAGTGAGTTGATTTAAAGAAAGCATTAAGTGACTAATGACAGATGGTTGAACTGTGCTGGATAGTGTTCCCCCTCCAGTTCATATTCTTCCCAGAATCTCAGAATGTGACCTCATTTGGAAATAGGGTCATTGCATATGTACTTAGTTAAGACAAGTTCTTACTGGAGAGGGTGAGTCTTTAGTCCAATAAGGACTTAAGCCAATATGTTCTTAGAAGAAGAGAAGAGACAGAAACAGATACACAGGGAGAATGCCATGTAATAATGGAGGCAGAGGTTGGAATGATTTGTCTACAAGCCAACGAAAGCCAAGGATGATCATCAACCACCAAAAGCTAGGAAGAGGCAAAGATGTATTCTCCCCTAGAGTGAGTCTTCAGAGGGACCCATGGCCCTGCTGACAGCTTTCTGACTTCTAGCGTCCAGAACTGTAAGACAATAAATTTCTCTTGTTTTAAGCCACCACATTGTGATACTTTGTTAAGGGAGCCCTAGGAAGCTAATGCAGGGACAGAGTGCAATAACGATTTGGGAATATGAGTGATTGAAATTATGGAAACTCTGCCTTAGGATTAAACTCAAGGTCTTCAGTTTGGCTGAAAAGTATCTCTGTCATCTACTCCTGCTGACTTTTCTAGTTACCTCTCTTGCCATTCTCTCTTTTGCAAGTTATGCCTCAGCTATATGGGGCTCCTCCCAGTTTCTGAATTTCTCTACTTCAAGGAGACGACAGGTGGCATTCCTTCTCCCTTTTCATTGACCAGCTCTTCTCATCTGCTTAACTCCTCCTTACCCTACAAATCTCAACTAAACATCCCCAGACGTCTTCTCTGTTTTATTTGTCAATAGCTCTCTGCAGTTCTTCCTTCATTATATTCCAATTTTAATGTATATGCTGCCAAAGCCAGCACCCCCTTTCATTATGTTCATTGCCTTTTATTGTTGACAATTACTGAACTGTCTATTTTCTTTGATAGACATATCTCATATCTGTTTTGGTCACCACCATTTCTCCAATACCTAATACAGTGTCTGATATATAGGAGACACTCATAAATATGTCAAATAAATATTTAATATTTCATTTAAATCCTAGAAAAGGTATATTTTCCATTGCCCTTCCTGTGTATAACTTATCTATATGTATTTTATATATGGTCAGATCTGATATTGAAATGTTATTGCCACTCTTTATTACTTGTTATCTCTACAGGTATCCCTGGAGGGATGAAGAGGACTAGACTAAGAGTTAGGCAGTATGACTTCTGTTCTTGGTTTTGCCACTGACTAGCCGTGTTTTAAGGAACCTAACATAATCTCTGGTTCTTGGTTAATCAAAGGAGACAGACTGGTGATTATTAAAATCCCTTCCAGATCTGAGAACACATTTCAAGGTGGGATGCTAGGTATGTCTTAGAATGCTAAGAATAACACTATTGTGAATTTTGAAAATTGGCACTCAGTAACCATTCTACCTTCCTTCTGGTGTGCCTCCTGACCTGCAGAGACTGGAAAGCCAGAAGATACATTGCACAGACTCCCTTGCAGCTATTGTAATGAATGTGATTTGAGTCTGGCTGGTTAGATGAGATTTGGAAGGCAGAAGTGAGTTGAAGCTCCATCTCTGATGCTTCTAGAGTGTTTCTACTGCTAATTCCAGGTGTGAAGGATTTTGTTTTTCTGAGGTAGTGTTAACAGAGGTCCTGGTGTCCAGCCACCAGCTCTGGGGGGGTGGTGGTGTCATAATGCAGGACATGACATCCTTTGTGCATCCATGGATCACAGTGGGCACAGTCAATTCAGGAATGGGCAGAAGTTGCAGTGGGTCTTTTAATAATCATGATTTTGTGATCATCAAAGCTGGGATGTGGTTCCTGACCATTGAAGAAGCAGCAGCTCCTTGGTGGACCTATTCTGTAGTGTGGTTTTGAGTGTAACTTTTCAATCTAAAATTTGTGTCTTCAGCCTTTCCAGAGATGTGTAAGCTATTTAATGCTCAATTCTGAATTCCTTTCTGCTTAAACTGGCTTAAGGGGATTTTGTTTTTTGCAATTGAATCCTGACTGACATAAAGGTGGACATCTATGGAACTCAATCAGGAGCAAAGTAATTTCAATAAGGTTTTATAATTTAATAGGGTTATTCTCCATTTCACTCTGATCCCAGCATTAAGTTCTAAAGGACAGAGACTTTGCCTGTAAATGGTTCCCATTAGAGTCATCATGAAGTAACTCCCAATATCTAGTTGCCTGAGAATGTTTTGCCTTATTACCATGGCACTGATACTCTTAGACATAGTGATCTCGTTCTTTTTGTTCTGTTTATGTTATAGCTCACTTGACAGATTCAAATATAAATAAATCAAGGTCCGTTATCTGTGCTGAGAGAGACATTGGGTAATTCTATCCTTATGAATGACAAAGTAAGCAAAAAGTCATTTTGAATATCCTGTCTGAGCTAAGGAAGCCAATGTTGTCAACCGCACTCTAGAACATGCAGATCAACAGTGCACAGGTCACGATGTGGTTACTGGCCCCCAAACATCACATAGCTCAGCTTAGAGAGTTTGATACACAGGTAAAAATGTGCATATCTTACATTTGGATCAACCCTGGGTGATGTCTCAGGTAAATAAGAAAATTGCTTGTTAAGAGGTTCAGAAGGTCAGCAGAAAAGCTCTTTAAAAATACAGAGAACATCTAATTCTTCTCATTGACAGTGTGTTTCTGGTCAGAAATTACATTTTATAAAAGCCGTCCTGACCCAGTTAATATATACCATGACTGTGGTTTTGTTTTTGGTTTTTGTTTTCTCAGGACAAGTGTCTGGCTCCAGGGGAAAAATCCCAATAAACTTATGATCTATTCTTTATCCAATACAAGTAGGAGATCAAATCATTTGCAAGTACTGTGTTTATTATCCTTGGGTGTTTCCTAATAAAGACAGAGGCTGGGGGTGGGGAGCAACTTTTTAAAAGTATTTGGCTAGTCTCATATAGTGAATCATACATAAAGGTATTTTTCCTCTGGACAAAAAAATAATCAGAATTAAGAGAACATTTTCATAAAATGAAAAGGCAACCTACTTAATGAGAGAACGTATTTGCAAATTGTATATCTCCTAAGGTGCTACTAACCAAAATTGATAAGGAACTTATATAATTCAAAACAAAAACAAAAAACCCAAACAATCTGATTAAAAATAGGCAGAAGATCCGAGTAGATATATGTTCCAAAGAAGACATACAGATAGTCAACAGGTACGTGAAAAGATGCTCATCAGGGAAATGCAAATCAAAATCTCAATGAGATATTACCTACATCTGTTAGAATAGCTATTAAAAACACAAGGAATAACAAGTGTTAGTGAGGATGCAGAGAAAAAAGAACCCTTGTGCACTGTTCATGGGTATGTAAATTGGTGCAGCCACTGTGGATGGTTCCTCAATAAATTAAAACTATTAGAACTATCATATGATTCAGCAATTTCACTTCTGGATATTTACTGGAAGAAAAAGAAAACATTAATTCAAAAAGGTATATGTACTCTTATGTTCACTGCAACATTATTTACAAAAGCCAAGACATGGAAACAACCTAAGTGTCCACTGATGGATAAATAGATAATGAAATTGTGGAATATATACAATGGAATACTATTCAGCCACAAAGTAGAAGGAAATCTTGCTGTTTGCCACAACATGAGTGGACTCAGGGTATTATGCTAAGTGAAATAAGTCAGACAGAGAAAGACAAATACCGTATAATCATTTTAATATGTGGAATGTAAACTAAACTCATAGATATAGAGAATGGTGCTTGCCAGATGTGTGGGTGGGAGAAATGGGTGAACTTTTTTTTGTTGTTGTTGAGAAAAGAAAAAGTGGACATTTTTATGGTGCCTAGATGAAGAGAGAAACTATAACATCTTTCTTTGTTTTATGATGCTTGAGAAATAATCGGATTATGTAAGGTCTAGCTGTTGTACAATGTACTATGACATTGCATTTTGGCCAGTGACCTGTATAGTATGATTTTTTCCTACTTTACAGATGAGAAAGATGAGGTAAAGAGATGTTAACAGAAGTTGCTAAAGTCATAGAATGGAGGAGCAGATCTTCTGACTTTGACCTAAGGCTCTTTCTGCTACTGCCTGTTATTTTCACACTGTATTCCAGAGATGCCTCAGGCAGTCATGAGAGGCTGTGTGTGGTGAGGTGCTGGGGAAATGAAAAGGGAGTGTTTGAAGGGAGGGTTGCACTGATAAGTTCCCCACCCCACCTTCAGATCAGAGCAATATTGTCTTGATTTGTTATAGGTACCAGGATACCACAAAGATTTCATTTAAAGAGATTTCAGATCTAAAAATGTTCAGACTATAAATGCTTTCTTGATATTTCTATTCTATCCTTCCTCACTTTTTCTCTTGTCTTGCCTTAAACTTTTCTAATTTCTTCTCTCTTTACAGAGAAAAAGAGTGGCAGAGGATGCACAGTGGCATGTGAATGGGTCCAGGCATGTGGGTGTGGATTCAGTTCAGTTCAGTTCAATAAACACTCTTCAATTACTTATTTCTCCAATATTCTTCAATCCAGTAAATATTAGTGGAATCTGTCCCTTGAGCTGGGGATACAAACACAAACAACACGTGGTGTCTCCTCACCCGTGTGTGTGTGAATTTGGGGTGGGAGTGAGGAAGGGAACTTCAAGACCAAAGGAGCATAGATATTTAGAGATGAGAACTTTTGTTGGCCACACTAACCCCATGGTGACGTGGACTAGGTAGAGTTTGGCTTTGGGTGACTATCCATTCCTGGTGAGCATCCCCACTTCTCACACAGGTGAGGCTAAAGGACATATTCTTAGGATGGATCCAAAGAGAAAACCAGAAAATCCAGGAGGAGTGTAGGGCCTTCCTGTTCTCACCTGAGTATTGCCAAGAGAACAGAGTTGAAGCTACAAGTTAGATGCAGGATTCCAATCTTAAGTGTTTTCTAGTCAGATGACGCCTCTTTTCCAACTTGGATTGGATTCACATATATATTTTTTAAGGCAGAAAAATTTGTACGTGGGCCCTTAGGAACTATGAACAACCAATCTGGATTTAATTCAAATGATAAATGGTCCATCATATTCTGATAGTCTCAGAGGATGTCACATAACCACTGGAAAAACCACAGAATTCATGATGTATCCTTACATTCAATGCATGTATTTTCCAATATACTATTGTCTTAGCATTACTAGACAGTTTCCTGCATTTTAGAGACATACTTGATAACCATCAACAAATGCCCATTTTGTGTTCTAAAGGTAACTAAATTTATCCTGCAATGTCATTCTGACAGACATTAATGCTCATTCCCCAGGATATAGGACAGTTTTAGCTGGGTTTCTCTTAACATAGAAGAGACCTTCCTTGAAATTACTTACTTTGACAGTTCTCCAATTACTGATGGCAATCATGTTAGCAACAAGCAAGGCATTTTTCATTAGCATAATGGACTCTACTTAAAAATCAAGTCTTTGGCTCAGAGTTTGCCCTGGCTATAGGATTTAGGCTTCCTAATGTCTAAGCCATAAACCTCCAACTACTTGCTGGTCTGTCCTTTAGTGTGTATATTAGTTTGCTAGGGTTGCCATAATGACATACCATAGATTGATTTAAACAGTTTATACAACAATAATTAAATTTCTCACAATTCTGGATCCTGGAAGTCCAAGATCACGATGGCAGCAGGGTTGGTGTCTTTTGAGAGCTGTGAAGACAGTGTCTGTTCCAGACTTCTCTTCTTGGCTTTGTGAAAATAAATAAAGGAAAAACGCATTTAAAATGGAGTCAAGAAGCCCTGAAGGAGGAGCTCTTACACATGTACCACTCAACACAGTCCACTTTTCTTATCCCAGCAGGGAGAAGGAAGATTTTCTCCTTGCCCAACAGCAACCCAGCCAATGAGAAGCCGCCACAACCCAGAGCTCTCACTTTTTTCCAATGAACTTTCATTTAAAACAGCACCTCCCAACTTTCTCTTTTCCTTGTAAAAGAACTCTCCTCTCCTTTGTTCTCTGGACTTGTCTATGGTTCCCCATGGTTTGCATGTTCACAATTCCTCTGCTCTGCCTGAGTAAACTCCATTTTGCTGGCTAAACCACTTACATTTTTATTTTAAAGTTTGACAGTTTATTTTCTTTATTTTACTTTATTTTAATTTTTGAAATTGAAGTATATTTCATTTATAATGTGTTAGTTTCTGTTGTATAGCATAATGATTCAGTTATAGTTCATTTATAATGTGTTAGTTTCTGTTGTATAGCATAATGATTCAGTTATACATACATACATATATATATTCCTTTTCATATTCTTTTTCATTGTAGGCTATTATAAAGTATTGAATGTAGTTCCCTGTGCAATACAGTAGAATCTTGTTGTCTAGGTATTTTATGTATAGTAGTTAGTATCTGCAGATCTCAAACTCCCAATTTATCCCTCTACTCCCCCCCTTTCCCCACTGTTAACTGTACGTTTGTTTTTTATGTCTGTGGGTCTGTTTCTGTTTTGTAAATAAGTTGATTTGTGTCATCTTTTCTAGATTCCACATATAAGTGATATCATATAGTATTTTTCTTTCTCTTTCTGCCTTACTTCACTTAGGTCCATAATCCCTAGTTTCATCTATGTCACTGCAAATGGCATTATCTCATTCTTTTTTGTGGCTGAATAGTATTCCACTTATAAATATACCACAACTTCTTTATCCAGTCATCTGTCGATGGACATTTAGGTTGCTTCCATGTCTAAAGTTTGAGTTTATGGATGGCTGTCTTCTCACTACGTCTTCACATGGTCTTCCTTCCGTGTGTGTCTGTGTCTCAATCTCTTTGTATAAGGACACCAGTATACTGGATCAGGCCCATCCCTAAGACCTCATTCTACCTTAATTACCTCTTTAAATAGTCTATCTCCAGATACAGTCACATTTTGAGATTCTGGGGTTTAAGAATTCAACATATGAGTTTTGAGAGGTATATGATTCAGCCAATAATAGTGTCCATTTGGGCTAAGGCATCTGAATCAGAACATTTCATGTAGATATGAATTAGTGCACTTCTCTTTTCTTTTTTAAACTTTGGATTCATTAATAGCATGGGAAAAACATGAACTGAAAATTTATTTTGGTTTATTATTTTAAGGCTCTAAACAAAGGTAACTGATTTACACACATGTAAATCTCTCAAGAATGCTAAGAGATATTATAAATGTAAAAGGGAAGATAAACTTTTTGTTGCAGAACATTAGAGATTACACAAATAGATACTAGTTGTGTAAGAGTAAGTCATTATGTGGTTACCATAAAGAGGTAATGGGCACTGTCCATTTTAAGCCTTAGCGATGGGGTTGCAATGAGATCATTATTGTTATAAGATCTTTAAATTGTCTCATGCTGACTGATTTTCAGGAATTAAATATTTTGGCAAAATCAGTTATAAGAATTACAAGATTTGTTGTAGCCAAAGAGCTACTTTATATTAAGTGGCTTCAAATTCTGAACAAGATAAGCACATGTATCACTGTGATGCCAGTCTCCTGGGTAGTTACTGAGCCACCCACTGTCACGCCTGTTCTCTAGGCTAGTTTGATGGTTGCCTGAAATTCTAGAAATGCACAGCATCTTCTTGCAAAGTGTATACTTACTTATTTTACAAATAGTTTTATGGCGTTTGCCATGTGTCATTCAAATGACTTGAGTCTATTGGCTAACTCAATCTATCGTAACTCTGTGTGGGAGGCATGACTATAATTAGCAATCCTATTCTATAAATAGTGAATCAGAGACACAGATGGGATAAGTTACTTGTCCATAGTCACACAGCTTGTAAGTGGTGATGCTGAGATTCTGAGGGTCTGGACTTTTGATGACTATGTTGTGCTATGAGGAAAGTAGGGGAAATGAGGAGCGACTGTGGCACCACGGAGAGAAGTAGAGTGTGGTGCTGGTGAAGGTCCACCAAGTAGGCAGGGCAAAAAGGTCTCTGAGGACAGACCAAACATTAGGACTGTGCCCTTTGGTCCTGGATCAGAAGCTGTTTGCTCTCTCCCTCCCACCTCATGACCTCCTCCAGCTACTGGCCCATTTTTCTGGCCTCTTCACAGCAAACCCACTGGAGATGTGTCTGTATTCAGTTTCCCTGTCCTCACCTCCTGTTCTTGCTTCTGCCCACCTGAATCTGATTCCCATCCTTGCTGCCTGCTGAAAGGGATCTTGCCAATGTCACCTCTCTCTTGCCACATACAGCGTCCATGTGTTTGCTCTTATCTTAGGTGTTCAGAAGCACGTCACATAGTGTGTGCTTCTTTCTTTTCCTGAAACGTCTTGTTCTCTTGGTGTCTCAGGGTATTCTCCTTCTTTCCTCCTATCTCATCAGCTGCTGCTTGTCAATCTGTTCCTGTCTTCCTCTAATGATGTTGGAATACCTTACTAGGGCTCATTCTGGGCACTTGTCTCTTTTCTTCCCATATTATTTTCTTAGGTGATTGTTATGGACTGAATTGTGGCCCTCCTCAAAGTTGTATGTTCAAATGGTTGCTTTTGTGGCTGTATCTGGAAATAGGGTCTTTAAAAGGGTAAGATTAAATGAGGTCATAAGTGTGGAGCCTTAACCTGATAGAACTGTGGCCTTATAAGAAGAGGAATCTCTCTCTGTCATGTGAGGACACAGTGAGGAGGAAGAGAGGCCTCCTCAGAATCTGACCATGCTAGTACCTTGATCTCAGAATTCCAGCCTCCAGAATTCTTAGAAAATAAGTTTCTATTGTTTTAATTCCCCCAGTTTATGGTATTTTGTTATAGTGGTCTGAGCTAATACAGTGATCCCATCAACACTTTGATTTTAAATGCCATATATATGCTGAAGACATAAAATTTTATATCTTTAACTTTCTCCACTAAGCTCGAAACTCATATGTGAAACTGCCTATCTGACATTTACCTTTGACATGCAATAAATATGTCAAAGTTAATGTCAAGAACTCTTGATTTTTATCTGCAAATTTGCTTCTATCTTCCCTTCCTCAGTAGATAACACCACTGTTTATCATTCCAGCTTCTCAAGCCAAAAATTTAAGAGTTATTCTTTTTTTATTGAAATGTAGTTGATTTACAATGTTGTGTTAGCTTCTGCTGTATAGCATAGTGATTCAGTTATATATATACTTTATATATATGTATATATATACTTTTTCATATTCTTTATCATTATAGTGAAACTAACAATTGAGTCTTTTCTTTCCCTCATTCTTTATGTCTTTTTCATCATCAACCCTGTCAGTTTTGCTTCCAGAAGATAAAAATGCTCTCCTCTCCCTGATGGTCTTCAGTGCTGACTCGCTAGCTGCGATCTCCTCTTGACTTAACCGATGGGGTTGGCTCTCCAGCGATCAGTGTTAGGTTTGTGATTTGTGAGCTTGCAACAAGCACAGGCTGTTAAACCCAATTCTGATATTTTACCTAAGAGTCCGTTTAAATAAGTGTTAGCTTTTCTGTTTCTCTATAGCGAGAAAAAAACTGATCCTGTTATATTTAATGGCAATGCTTTAAATTAATGGGACATCATTCCTCTGATGTGAACTCACTATAACGTGCCACTAGACCTTTCTAATAGCCTGCCTCTCAGAGTCGCAGACTGATCTTGTGTGGCTAAAACTTCTGCAGGGTCTGTGCCTGTGAGTGAAGATGGTGGAATGGATTAAGCAGTGCCTGAAGTGTGCTTGAGATTTAGAGGGAACACAGCACTGTTGGAATTGTTCCGATATGTTACATAATTAAAAGTAATCTAAGGATAGCAAAGTTTTTGCACAGCAAAGGAAACTATAAAGGAAATGAAAAGACAACCTACAGAATAGGAGAAGATATTTGCAGATGAAGCGACTGACAAGGGCTTAATTTCCAGAATATACAAACAGCTCATACAACTCAATAACAACAACAGCAACAAAAACACCAAGTAACCCAATCAAAAAATGGGCAGAAGACCTAAGTTTTCCTTGAAAGAGCTAAACCAACCCATAGAATAAAAAGTTGGGCTGATACGAAGTATGAAATCACCTTGAGAGTCCAACTGATGAAAAGGACTGAAGTTTTTAGATTTGGAGCCAGGTTCTAAAACTTACATTCTAGTCACCATTCCAGCTGATAACTGGCCATCTAACTGTGGATAAATTGTTTCTCCCTCTAGAGTCTTATTCTTCTGGAAAATTGGGAAGGGCTACTACTAGAACAGATGATTACACTAATCCGCTTCAGTGCCAACATTCTGGAAAAATTACTTCTTGCACATGGGCACATACGTATGTGTATGTGAGTACACACACACAGGCACACACACACACACACACACACACCCTATAAGGAAGATTGGTCCTAGGTTTCTTTCTTAAATAAAAAGCTAGTGCTGAGATGGGGAAGTCTGCCATGGGGAATACTGTGACTTTATTGGAATGTGTTCAGTTTGAGATGCCTGCCACATAGGCAAGTTGACTACGAATCTAGAGCTCAGAAGTGGATTTTGTGTTTGAGATAGAAATTTGCAAGTCAGCAATATGCAGATGATATTTAAATCCACAGGTATTGATGTGCTTACCCAGGAAGCAAATTTAGAGAACAAAAGGTGAAATTTTCAAAACAGGAGTTCTGGGCATGTATTTTTTTCTTTTTTAAAATTGAAATATAGTCAGTTTGCAATGTTGTATCAATTTTTGGTATACAGCATCATGTTTCAGCCATACATGTACATACATATATTCCTTTTCACATTCTTTTCCATTGCATGTTTTAAGCAAAGGAACAGTTGAGGAAATGTATGGTATCTAAGTTGGACATTGTTGGAGGATGTCAACCATTTGGGTATCTGTTATTTTTGTTAAAAAACTCAACTTCTTTTCTCTACTGTTAAACTCAGTGTTAATATAAATCCAGTTCTTAATACTCTTATTCAAGTGGAATTAGAGGTGTTTGAGTAAAATAAAGGCTGAAGTGTTCACTGTTGGATGCCTGCAAGGATCCATTTCCCTCTCCTCCATCATTACAGAATCCTATTTTTTGGTTCAAATACTTATCCCTGTGCCTTAGGGAAAGTGAGTCAATCTTCGGCTCTAGCCATTGGCCTGATTGGTCTAAGAGTGATCTCATGTCCTATGCCTGTGATTGGTCCAGGGATTGTCATGTAACCCAGTTCATGGCAATGGAATGAGAGGAGAGATTTCTGGAGTTTCTATGAATTATATTTCTGATTCTTATGGGAAAATTTCAGGGAGTGGCTCCATTTCTTCCAAAGTTGTTTTGCATGGATATGAGGACTAGAAGTGTGAGGACAAAGGATGATTAGAGGAGGGCAAATCTCAGAAAATGGAGGGGAAAAGGAGGAGAGAACCTTGAATACAGTAAGCCCTGAAGCTCACCTTGTGTCTAGACTTTTAGAACTGATAGCCAATAAATTTCTTTTTGGTCTAAGCAATTTTGAATTGGGTTTTTGGTACGTGTGGCTGAAAGTAACCTGTATGATAAATACACAGTTTTGACAAATTAAAGCCCATTTATAGCTAGAAATATGCAATGTACAAAATGTTTGGCTCAATATGTCTTGTCTCCAAAAGTTTCATTTGCTTTTTTAAAATAATGGTTGAAGCCACTGCAGAAGTGAAAAGAAGAATCTATCTTTTCAAGGGTCTTTTATTAAAAGTTCTCACTTTCGGATTTAGCTGTCACTGGCAGACTTCTTTGATGGCTGAGAGGTGCAGGTTCCAAATTCAGATCCTCAGCCCACTCTGATCTTACTTCGAGTGCTAACTCTGCCCCTCAGATCACAAGCCCTGAGCTAGAGGTGTGTTAAGAGGGAGGAGGTGAGAGTGACAATGAGGAACAGGGATCAAGGGCATGGGCACTGATGGGAGTCAACAACCTGTGAAACGAATCCTGCGAAGTTTGCTCAGGATGAAAGAAATGAGAGCAGTTCATAGTTCTAATCTGTCTTATCAACGATGGTTGCAAAAAAGGGAAAAGGAAGCCAACATGTATTAAGTAGCTACTATTTTAAAGGCACTCTGCAAAGAGCTAGGAGCGTTTGTGCATGTGGGGTGGCAGAGATAGGACCCTCTCATTAAGGTATGTGTCTTCTCTTGCTTGTATGTTGGGAGGCATATATATCTTACTTAATGCTCAGAGAATTTCTTCGCAGTATTATTATTCCTATTTTTATAGAATGAACAGAGAAATTGAGTAACTGGCTGAAATTCACACAGCTGATTGAATCAAATCATATTTCTCTACTTGAAAGCCACTCTTTTCACTACGTTATTCACACTTTCCTCCACCATTCCCATCTTCGCTCCTCATTGTCACCCTGACATCTCTGTCAGGTAAAGTGCCTCAAATTGGCTTGTCTCAAAATGGGGATAGGGAAGTAGTTCTGGGTTACATGTTGCAGGCGACAGTGATAGGCACCAGATCTGGGGGCAGAGTGGTTTATAAACAATCCCTTGCCCAGCTTCACCTATTGTCTTGCCGGTCAGTTTGATTCCTGGCAGAAGTTTGGGATGTTTATTTGCTCTTAGTCCTACTCTTAGTTTATCCATTTTCTAGATATGGTTTTTCAATAAACTACTTCTCAAATCCAAACAGATTTTATCAGTTCAGTGAGGATAAAATGTAGGAAGGATCTGAGTGTCCAGGAACAATGACTACTTGCAAAATACACTTTAGCACCCTACATAGTCTTGTTATCTTCTTTTCCCCATAAGTGACCTCACCTATGGTTTTAGTACGTGTTACTTCCTGAGGAGAGATGTCTTCTTTCGATTTCTTTTGTATTATTTGCTGTTCCTGGTACAGTGCTCCACAGATGAGAAGTGCTTGGTAGATTCTTGTCAATGTGGGTGTAATAGATGAGTTTCAGTGGTGATGACTGAGATGCTCTGCAATTAGAGAAGAATAACAAAATTTTATGTTGTGGGCACAAAAATTACTCTAAACAAGAAATGTCACATTTCTAATTTTTCTTAATCTCACCATCATTTTGACTCAGCCCACATCCTAGTTATTAATGTGGCTTTCTTCCATTTTGAGTGTTGCCCAAGAATTCCAAGACTAACAAGGGTGTGGAGACTAGAGGAGGCCCTTGAATCGCCAGTTCATCATGACAACCCCTGCTGCCTTCATCTGCAAGCCTGAATTATACAGATGGGCCCAACATAATCACAGGGTTCTTATCAGAGGGAGGCAGGAGGAATAGAGTTGGAGTAGGAGATGTGACAGGAAGCAGAAGTCAGACAGTGAGGATCAAAGATGCTATGCTGTTGGCTTTGAAGATGGAGGAAGGCACCAGGATCCAGAAAATGAAGATGGCCTTTAGTAGCTGGAAAAGGGAAGGAAATGGATTTTCTTCTAGAGCTTCTAAAAGGAACACAGCCCTTCCCTGACGATAGCTTGATTTTTTCCCCCAAAGGAAATGCATTTTGAACTTCTGACCTCCAGAGCTATTTGTGTTTTACGCCACCAAGCTTGTGGTAATTTGTTACCATAGCAGCCATAGAAAAGGAATACAGATTTGCAGTATTTTGAAGCTTTGTGTTCTGCTGCTTTCTTTCTGAATGAGTGCCTGGGGTTGGACTGTGGTTGTGGGCTGGTTTTGTACCATGGTGCCATTCTCCTATGCCGCATTGCTGGGATATGTGCTTGGAGCAGAGGCTGTTCTATGGATTGACGATGTTGCTTTTCCATTTTTCCCCTCATCAATTCTGTCTCCTCCCTCTGTCCCCTCAATAAATCTCTTCATTCAACTCCAAGTTATGAAGAGAGGCCTTCTTAAATGGAAGAGGGAAAATTCTGTGCAAAGAAATCGCACATGTATAGCTCAATACACCATCCTACCAAAGGTACTTACAGAATAATAATAAATTCTAAGCAGTGGGTTTTGAACCAGGAAAGAATCTCAGGTACTGCCAACTGTTGTATCAGTCTGTTTTTGTTGGCTCACTTGCTTTTCTCCTGTTCTCAGTGAACCTAAAACTCCTTGTCTGCTACCCTTTATATATGGATGCATCTGTGTGTATCTATGTGTGTGTGTATGTGTCAAATTACTATATAAATATTACTGTATGAAAAATTACTGTGCATAATATTAATTCATAAAAGGAATGGAGAGTTAAATTTTTCTCATTTAGAATTTTCTAGAAAAGACTAGAACATTTCTTGATTGCTTCGTGAGAAGAGAGATGGAGCAAATGTTTGAGAATTATTCTAAGAGTTTTTTTTTGGAAAAGGAGGGTTTACGGACTCTAAATGATGTGGCAACAGAAAATCTAAAGAGATTCTTCACTCCTTTCAGAGCCATTAATGGTTATGTCCCTATTTCCCCCCTGGCAGTAGTTCATATATATACATTTTTCTCCTTTGGACCATAACTGATAAAATGAAGAGTTGAAAAATAGAGACTTGAATCAAACATTAAACTCGAATGAACCAAACTAATTTGCTGAATCTTGAACTATACCCCAAAATTACTTTCGTATTCAACCATAAATGCATCAGTTTTCTTCCAAAAAAGTAAACTGATTCGAACCAGAACTGAGTCTGTATATATTTTCCCCCCAAATAATTGAATCGGAAGAAAGCTAAAATGTCAGAATGTCCCCTGAACAAAATTCTAGCCAAACTATTTCATTTGGTTTGAATCTCTCATGAAAATGGAATTGTATCTCCATGTGTGTTTTCATCTCTGGCTTTCAAAGGTGCAAAAAGCATGAGGATCTCTTGTATTTTTCTAACTTTGACAGCCACAATTAGTCGTACTGAAAATACCGTTCAGAGTTCCAAGTAAAGTGATCAAAAGGACTCACTTGTATATGGGCACACAGAGGGGCTGCCAAGGAGACAACTAGAGGCACATCTGTGACTGGGGAACCAAAAGTATTCATAATACTAATTGGTCCTTCGTTACTTTAAAAAAAAATAGAATAATTCATTCATCTTGATTTTCTCCTGGTGTTCCCATTGCGCTGAGCCCCTTTTTCATAGACCTTGAAGATCATTTTGAGTTGGTGCTGTCTGCCTACTATTTCTCTGAAATTCAGTAGGCAGCCTGAGTCAGGAGGCAAGTTTGGGAGAGGTCTTTCTAAGGTCACCAGCACTCCCAGAGCCTTGGTGTCTGTGGAAGCTTAGGTCTCTATCTAGACAGATATCAGGGCCCTGTATTCTTCCAGGCTGGAAGCTTAGAAATTCAGAAAATTCTGTGGGTTTTTGGATTAGAGGTAGGGATGGGGGTGCAGGTGGTGCCTGCCTTACTGGATAATGACTAGGAAACTTGTCAATATTAGATTTCCTCTGAATCAACTCTTCCGAGTCAGGCTCTAGATGGAAGCCATTTTTCTACAGTTATAAATTATGCTTTATGTGCACTCTACAGTAGACGAGGAGGACCCTTGAAGCCATGTGTTCTGTCTCTCTGATAGCGAAGGCCAATTCTCTGTCATGCTTTCTTTGGGATTTTGGACCAACCTTTGGAAATAAGAAACCCAATACCCACCAGCATGTAGAGTAATTCTCAAGAGGGATTATTTTCTGAACTCATAGACTTCCCAATCAAACAAGTTTCTTGATTAAGTTTGTTTCTTGATTAGTGGAAGTTTCTTGATTCTACCCATTATTGTGTTTGACCCCTCTGTCAAGTTACTTCCTCCCTCTCTAATTTTTAGACATTTGTTGGCAAATACATCTTTCTTCAATCCTGTTATTTGTTTTACTAACACTTAAATATTTCTCAGTATCAGTTCATGACTCTTTAATTAGTCTTGACAGATTTAAAAATATAAATTTATGATAGCTGACTACATTTTGCATTTTGTAAATACCTTTCTAAAAGCATGTTTTTTATTTCCAACCCCTGATGCTGATGTTGCTCTTGTAATTGAATTAAGTAGAGAAAACATTGGGAATTTAGTTTAGATACTTTTTTATAGCAAACAGTAATTATGAAAGCAGAGTAGCAGTTAATGTATCAAATTACCTAGGTCCATGTGTGCTCTCTGCAAAGCACATAGACTACAATAGATTTTAATGGAGATTTAAAGACTAAAGGAAAAGACTTATTACTGGATCATTTGAATATGATAACATTCTCTCTAATATTGATTTTCAACTTGCAAATCCCTTTTGTGTACATAATCTCATTTTGTCCTGACCACAGCCCCAGAAACAAGGCAGAGAAGGAACTATTACTTGCAGATCTGGAGAGAGAACTCCAAGGACGAGTGCTCAGAGTGGAAGAGTACAACTGGTCCTTGTTTCTTGCAACCATTAGCCTATGTCCCACCTATCATCCCAGGCTGCTTTCTGAAGGTTTGGTGAACACTTCTATTTCGTTTTCGTTTAGTTTTACAGAAACAATAGCCTTTCTTGGCTTTGATCTGAATCATCCTCTAGGTTCAAACAGTTTGAAAAAGTCTGAGAAACAACATTCAGGCCAAAATTATCTCATCTTTGGGGTAAAAAAAAAATTCCGTTAGGATCACATAAACATCTAATTCCCACTGAAATTCTAACTAAAGGATTTTATTTATCTTCTAATTAGATGCTATTTTATTTCCCACTCTACTAAAAATTATGTATTAAAAAGTTTAAAAAATTCTGTGTTTGTTCATTAGCCTACAATAAGTTTATGAATTCAGGAAGAATTAAGGCCAGAAGGCATATCATAGGCAGCCCTGACCTGAGTGGGAGACCAATGTCCTAGTCCTATATCTACACTGATTCTTTTTTTTAATATTATTTATTTATTTATTTATTGTTGTTTGTTTGAGGGGGAGGTAATTAGGTTTGTTTGTTTGTTTGTTTGTTTGTTTGTTTATTTATTTATTTATTTATTTATTTATTTATTTATTTATTTATTTAATGGAGGTCCTGGAGCTTGAACCCAGGACCCCATGCATGCCAAGCACACACTCTACCACTAAGCTATACCCTCCCCCACCCACACTGATTCTTTATGCCCATCAAAGCATCACCTTATCAATCTATAGTGTGAGATAGTTGAACTAGCTTAGCTCTGCAATTTCTCCTGCTGACTCTAAGATTCCAAGGTCCAGCACTTAAAAATGTTGATTTCTGATTATGCCAGATCTTCCAGACTATATTCTAGAATGATGAGATCTATATTCTTCTAATTATATGATGGGAGCAATATTAGAGTTGTGTATGGCTTAGGCTGCTACGTGTTTGCCAGAACTCATTTCCTCTAGCTCCTGGCACACAGTAGGTGACAAAGATTTTACCTCTGTAATGTGGGTAGAATGTGGGCATTTTCTTTTTCTTTTTTTGTATATACATATATATATATATTTATTAAAATATAGTCAGTTTACAATGTTGTATGAATTTCTGGTGTACAGCACAGTACTTTGGTCATATAGGAACATACATATATTTGTTTTCGTATTCTTTTTCACCATAAATTACTACAAGGTATTGAATATAGTTCCCTGTGCTATATAGTAGAAACTTGTTGTTTATCTATTTTATATATATTAGTTAGTATCTGCAAATCTTGAACTCCCAATTTATCCCTTCCCACCCCAACCACCACCCACTCCTGCCCTGGTAACCATAAGTTTGTTTTCTATGTCTATGAGTCTGTTTCTGTTTTATAAATAAGTTCGTTTGTCTTCTTTTTTTTTTTTTTTTTTTAGATTCCACATATAAGTGATAGCATATGGTATTTCTCTTTCTCTCTCTGGCTTACTTCACTTAGAGTGACAATCTCCAGGTCCATCCATGTTACTGCAAATGGCATTATTTTATTCTTTTTTATGGCTTAATAGTATTCCGTTGTATAAATATACCAGAGTTTCTTTATCCAGTCATCTGTCAATGGACATTTAGGTTGTTTCCATGTCTTGGCTATTGTAAATAGTGCTGCTATGAGCATTGGGGTGCATGTATCTTTTTGAATTGAGGTTCCTTCTGAATATAAGGAACTTCGGCATTTTCAAGTCTGATTGCAAAGCACTCCAGCCCAGCCATCTTCCTCCATCTCTCACCTTTGACTGGAAGCTCAGGACTTGCTGGTTTCAGCTGATAGTGGAGACACAGATAAAGGAATCTGAGTCCCTGAATTGAATGTCAGCAGTTCAACACATGATTAGACTATATGTGAATGAGAAATAAACTTCTGTAACTCTACTGAGATTATCTTTTACTGCAGCTAGTACCAGAGTTGGATGCTGATATAATACAAAAAATTAAAATATATACCATTGGTTTGACAGTCAGGTGGTGGCAAGCAAAGAAGAAATGTAGACACCCAGAAGGCTGAAGAACTCTATTGTGGCAAAATGTTTGGTACAAATATCACCTGTGACAGCTTGGAAGGCATATATTTGCCTAGAACCCTGTAGCTCTAGCATAAATGAGAGTTGCTGTGATCATATTGGCTATCATTGACTGTTTTGAGAAAAATATTGTAATAAGGAGATAAAGCAAGATTTGGCTAGTTCTCAAGCAGAGAATCAAGGAAATGGAGAAACTCTAGATATTAAGGTTCTTATAGTTTGCAAAAGACAACCAGTTCTGGACTTTTGAAGCTTTAAGATTAAAAGGGCTTTATTGAAAAAGACCTGTTAAACACAATAACTCAGATTAATAGTGTTATCTTCCCACCAAAGTCTATTATTTCACATAGCCTCAATATAATCATCATTAAATTATATGAGAGAGAAAGGCATGGGGTAAAGCCAAGAAATAAGACAGGTTTGAGAACTATATCTGAGAAGGAATTTTGGGTGTAATGACTGGCACTTAAAACTGACCAGAAGCAGTCTACAAAATTTTTGAGGGAATCTACTGTGAAAGAAAGCATGAACCTGTTCTAAGTTTGTACTGGTTAGAGACCTGAAAACAACCTTGGGCAGGAAGTGGGCTGCAAAAGTTTCACAGCCCATAAATGTCCATTTCAGATATGGCCTTGGAGGTTCATGGACAAAGAAGAATCTCAGAAGGTAGTCTCTGTGGCCATGGAAACTGATGGACAAGAGTACCTTCCAGAGAGCAGAGTCAGGGTACAAGTAAGGAACTTCTCTGATTTCCAGAGCTGAGAGCCTTCACCGTGGCAGCCCAGCAGGATTTGTTTTTCCTTTTTTCATTGATCAGGAACTGATACGTGCCTTACATTCTTTCCTATTTTAAGTGAGGGATTTGTTATAACTATCCTGTCCGCACTTCACCATTGTGTGTAGGATGTTTATGCAGGAGTGGACAGATAACTTGATAGTTAGTTCTTAAGTAATTTTTTTTTAATGTCCTAGTTGCCAGGCTACCAGGGGCCAGCTGGTAGAACTGATGCATCAAGGGGGGAGCCTGCCTTTTGTACCAGCTGCAGTGACTGCACAGGTTTTGGAAGTGCCTCGTGTGGGGGTTTGGGAGGGCCTGCTAAATGTATTCTCTAGATCAGAGGGAGGGTAAAGTGATATTTGGTGACAAAAAGGGTAGACCATGGCAGAATTTGTGTGTGTTCACAATGTCTTTTCTCCTATCTCTTGGCAAACAGGGAGGCTATTTTTCCTACTCTTGCTTCGTGTGGTCATAGGATTGATGTTTGGCCAATGCAATGCAGACTGAAGAATGCCTGCCTCCTCCAGGCCTGGTCCACAGAAATCTCTAGCAGAGTCATCTACGCTCTCTCTTTTCTTGTCAGTTGGCTGGAAGCAAAACAGTCTTATGTTCTAATGCAGGGGTTGGGCAAACTACAGTCTGTGGGTTAAATCTAATCCTATTTGATCCTATTTGTGTAAATCAAATTTTACGGAACACAGTCATGCTCATTTGTTTGGGAATTATCTGTGGTTGTTTTCACACTCCAGCAGCACACTTGGTTGTAACAAGGACTGATTGTTTAGGCTAGGAAAGGTTAACATATTTACTAGCTCTCCTTCACAGAAAGAGATTTCTGACTCCTATTTTAGGAGATGGTGCATGGAAGGATTCTGGATTACTGTTTCACCTCATGGAAGACCACTCACTGCGTATCCTATTAGATTTTACTAGAATAAATTCTATTGTGTTAGGAATTGAGATTTGGGGGATTTACCTGCACAGCAGCTAGAATTACCGTTAAGTGGGATGCTGTGACTGAGATTTAAATGTGGAAGCCTTACGACCAAGGTCTCAGAGTGAGATTCATGTCTATAAACAGTAAAAATAGATCTAACCTTTCAAAAAGAAAGTTTGAAAGAAATTTTGGCTCCAATAAGAAAGAGAAATGAATGCATTCATCCAATAAAAATCTGCTTAGTATTTTTAGGGATTAAATTTTTTAGAGTCCAGAACACTTTTATGGTTTACATTAAGTTTATTCATTGTCACAAGAAATTAAGTTATAAAATGCACACTCCAGATGTCTTTAAATGTTTGTTCTTGCTGAGTACTTAGTTTCAGACTCTCAGGCTAAGAGTACAAGCTCTGTTTTGCCATTAAATGGCCCCAGCAGAGCATATGTGTGTCTGATAGCTTTTAATTAAGATACCTTTACTGTCCTCTTAAAGTGGACCTTTATAGAAAATGTTTAAAAATATAACTATGAAACAAAAATATAACCATGATTCTTAACAAATCAACTCTACGTTAATTGTTAGCTTTGGAAAATATCCCATAGAAGTTAAATATCTAAAGCATATTTTTAGGGAGGCTTACACCAAGGCTCCTGGCTCACTCTGGCATGTGTGAGCTCCAGTGTCCCAGGTAGCTCATGTGGTACCAGGCTACCTGCACATCCTGCACACCCAGGCTCTGAGCTCATCACAGTGCTGACTGGCTTCCACGACTCCAGACAGCTCCGTGGCCCCAGGCTCCCACTCTACCCACCAACCCAGGCTCCAGGCAGGCATCTGTGAACTCAGGCTCCTTTCCTCTCTGTGTTGAGTGGAATCACTTAGATAAGATGTCTTTGTTGCTTATTGTTTCTAAGCTTCCTAGACTAAATTAAAAGTGAAAGTTACTAAGAACCTTGCTATAACTATACTTTGTAAATTTTGCAGTTAGTCCTTTAAACATGCTGCTCCTGCCATATCTGGAGATGAAAGGCCACTGACTTCTGTGTGTTTTCTCACATCCCTGTCCCTTAGCAGTTAAATAGAAACTTGAGAGTCTAGCTGATTTTACTTCCTTTTTCTTCACCTTGTTTTCTAGTCCAGTTAGGAAATTTTTTAGGACTCTGTCCTTTTTGGTTGATAAACTTTATGTCTTAAGACACACTCGTGCTTATTCAGAGATGCTTGGGCTTATTGAGAACTACCTTATGGCAAGTGTCACTTACTATTTGCCAGTCCTGCCTTGAAAACAACAGACTGGTGTTCTGTGAATAAGTCAAAGATGGCCTCTGTGTATTGGCCTCTAGGTTGTTAGTTTCTTCAATGCAGGCTGAGATCCATTAGTTCAAAAGCCTATCGGCACCAAACCCAAATTTTTACACTTCCAATTATTTTAAAAATAGCTCAAAGAAGCAATTTTTTAGCCGTTTAAAGATTGGCTGCTTTGCATACCCTGTGAAACTGTTACCTAATGCAAGTTTGTGTGCCCGATGCCCTGAGGCCAAAGAAACTGAAATGTCGGAGTTTGGAACAGAGAAAAGTTTCTTGTAGGGCTGAGCAAGAAATAAAGGACGGCTCATGCCCAAGAAAACCCCCAGCTCCTCCAAGGGTTTCAGCACAGCATATTTAAAGGCCAGGTAAGGGAGGGAGGTTGCAGGGTATGTGATCAGCTCGTGCACAGTTCTCTGATTGGTTGATGTGGAGGTAACAGGGCGGTCAACACTATCAACCCCTAGGCGCCAGAAGGTCTGGGGGCTATGTGCTCCCGATCATCAAGTAGTTGATTTCTTCCCTTTGGTGATGGTTTTTAGCATCTGAAAAACTCAGGAGATATACATGAGATACTATTATCTGGGTAGTTCAGAGAGGAGCTTCAGCAGAGCATATGGGGTTGGGGGGGCAGGTCTGTCCCGGAAAGGCCCCACAGGGTCCTGCTCTGTTAAAAAACAATCTCATTCAACAGCTGTTACCTACGTATGTGATTGGGCCTTGCAGCTATAAGGCCCAAGCTGCTGTGGCCCTTGGGATCTCTCTGACCCTGAGACTCCCTGTTGTGCAGAGTGCAGCTGAGTGACATCACTCAGACATATAAGCCTATTCTCTGACCTGCCTGTCCCCTGGGAGTTCGCTGGCTCTCCTCTTTTTCTGACTAGCAACCCCGCCCCACCAACTATAGCTTTTGCTGTGAGGGATGTCCCCTCTCATGCAACCCTGTCCAAGCATCTCCCGGTAAAGCTTGTGGTTGCTGTTTCTTGTGGTCATATTCTTCTCTTTGATCAGCTCTAAATCCGTCCGACCCTGACAGTTGGGTTTATTGATTATTGCTTTGCTGGGAAATGGCAGCTCCTTGGACTGACTGACACGGCACTGGGATTTCTATTCTCCTATATATGTCTCAGCCTCCTTTGGGAAACTTATTTAAAGATAATACTGCTATTGTTCTTTACATAATTACCCTGATTTTTTCCCCTTAGTATTAATAATCATATTTATAAGCTTGTTAATTTTTTTCTTTGCCCCACTAGAACATAAGCTCTGTGAAGAAGGAAATTTATCTGTCTTGCCTCTCCAGTGCCTAGCACGACTCCTCCACCTAGAACACATCAGATTAATATTTGTTGTGTCAAGTGAGATAAAAACACACAACGTGAAAGTTGTGAGTTAAATTTTATTCGGGGAACTTACTGAGAACTATAGCTCAAGAGACAGCCTTTCAGTGCTGGGGAACTGCCCTGAAGAGGTAAGGGAGGACTCAGGATATATATGAACCTTTCTGTTGGGAAAAACATGTTGTCAAGTACAAAAAGATGACTACTAGTCACAAAAAGCGGACATCTCAAGTTAATGGTTTTAGGGCTTTTCTACACAGGGGAAGATGCAAGAATCTGGGGTCCTTGAAAATTTTCCTTAGATATGCATCTTATCCAGGATCCAGTATATCCAAAGCACAGACTGCTTTCTGTCTTTTTCCATCCTGAATTTCTAACAAGGTGCACTGTTGATGGGCGACTGCAGTGGCCGATGGCTTGATCCTTGCAGAGCTGGAATGGCTGGCAACTATTTTTTTTCTTTACAGTTGAATGAATGAGTGAATGAATATATAAATGGTTGCCTCTATTAAAACTTGTGTGAGGCTTTTTCCACATTTCATGGTACACATCTAGGTTGAGCCAACACTGTTATGGGTGCCAGTTTATAATCCAGAGTTTATAACCCAAACCCATAAATAGTTATCTCAAAAACTCATTAAGCATGGATTTATTAATTGTTCTTTTTGGGAAATCTGTATTAGATTTTAAAATATACGCATACAAATAAGGAGAAGCATATTGCATTAGTAATAGGCTCTCAGCTACAACTGGTGGGGTACCTCACTAAAAGTGCCTCAGATGACTGAGGTTTGTTCTTCTTCCATAACTAGGCATTAAGAGGAAGCCCATTCCAGGGCTGGGCCAGTGCTCAGTGGGGTCAGAACATTTGGATAAACTTTTGCCTTATGATCATAAAGTTGTGGCAGCAACTCCAAACCTCATGTCCTAAGATGGTGTCCTCCTAAGCAGGAAGGAAGGGAGAGAGCAGAAAACTTAGTCAACAGAGGGAAAGCCTTTCAGCAGCCTTCAGAAAACTTTACCTCAAATTCCACTGGCTAGCCATGGGGTCACATGCGCATGCTTAGAACACTCATTGACAAGAGAGGAAGAAAGTTCTGCTGGCTTAATCTGATTTATCTGCTGCAATGGGATAGCCTTCATGAAGAGCAAAAAAATTCTACTAAATACTGAATTAAATTGGGATTTGCCAGTCAAGAAGAAGGGAGAATATCTTTGGGTGGACAATTCATAGTATATGCTGCATATAATGCATTAAGTCTCCAGCCTCCATTTTGTTTCCCCCCATTTTTGCATATCTTTTTTATTAGTTAAAAGTTCTGGGAGAGCCAATAATTAAAAAACCCTTAAATTTTAGAAGTATCTGTATCAATCAATCAATCAATCAGTTTTTAAGTATTTATTGATCACTTACAATGAGCTCTGCATTGTGCTAAACTCTGTTTCCTAGTCTGACAAAGGAAAAGGTATGAAAACACAAAATAAGGAATAAAGACTGTAATTATAAAGATCCTATGCCTTACTTTCAGTTGCGAATTGCTTTTGGTTTGTCCAGAGACTGTGATTAGTGCTCACTTAATTGTTCAAATAATGATTAACTTTGTGTGCAAGATGTTTCCTCCACAGAACCATAGTCCCCTGGCAGGGGACTGTTTTCACCGTGTTGTGTTTGTGATTTGAGATTTGTAAAAGGAAGGGGAGAATTCCAGTGTGACATTAGGTTTGTCTTGCTTCTGCGGCTTCTTCGGAATAGTGGCATGTTCACTTAGAGTAGCAATAAACTACTGTGGGGCTCATGGAGCTGGGACAAATCACGAGGTTGACTCAAAAGGATGACGGGTCTTTCTTACCTTATGAATAAGCATAAAACCCTGTGCCCTCTGTCCTTTGAAGCAAATTTACTCAATGGCCTGTCTTAGTTTTCATTTTTGTTTCCCTGGCATAAAGGCCATCAATGACACCATTTTGACCTGCCTATCGCTTTCATGAATCACTGCCCAGTGTTACCTGACTGCCGCTATAGCACTGTTTTTAGGAGGCAGTACTCTGCTTAATTGCCTTTTGAGATGCTGAATCTTTAAAGAGTTTTAAATAGACTCTGTTCTCCTTAGTTAGCCAGTTTAAAAAGTCTAGTGCCTTGCAACTCAAAGTGTCATCCATTGACCAGCAACATTGGCATTAATGGAACTTGCTAGGAATGCAGAACCTCAGGCCCCATCTCAGACCCATTGAAGCAAAATCTGCATTTTAATAGGATCCCCAGGTGATTCTTATGCACATTCAAGTTTAAGAACTACTGGGCTAGTAGACTTTGTCCATCATTATTGTTATGGTTGCCACCATTGCCATCATGATCATCATCATACATGCAATGTGACCAGTCACAGGGAGCACTGTTAATTAAAAACAGACAGGCAGACCACACTCCTGGTTCTTTCACATCTTTCCCAGCTGGACCTAGGTGAGAAAGTCCTGCTGAGAACTTGAAGGAAGGGTCCTTTAACAGAAGGGCAGTCTGAAAAGGAGCCTCAGAGGCTCTGAACATGATTCTGCATCACATAGATTCTTTTCACAACACACAGATTTCTGAGCCCCACTCTAGATCTCTTGTATCAGAATCTTTTCTGAGGGCTGTGGAATCTGGTCTTCTCAGTAATTCCAGGAATTCTTGTGCAGTCCTTGCACTAGTTCATATAGTAGCACTGGGAACAGCAGTTTGGGCCCCATTTCTAGTTGATGCTGGACTTTTCACTCCCACACTATGACTCATTGTCATAGACCTCAGATTCACTATATACTATTAGGGGAATTACAAGAAATATAAATATAACTTGAATGCACATGTGGCCTCCTGAACTCTTACTTCCCTGGCTAGGTTTAACATTTTTCTTTTTCCCTTTTGTATCCTGCGTGGAATGGTGGGAAGAACCCCAGATCAGGTCATAGTTCCAGCTATCCCATGGTTTAAATTTATTTAAGTCCAGAATTATTATTTTGTGGAAAAGTCTGAAGACAAAAAAGGTGCTGGTGATTGTGGGCAGGCTGATGAAACTTTCTGGTTTCTTCAACTGTAGAATAACAGTGCTGAACTGAAATTTCTTTTCCTGAAATCCACTGTGAGATTCTAGGAAGACCCAGGTCCATTTTCTCATCTTCCAACAATTTAATTGGCTTTTAAGTCTAGCACTGATATTGCTGCAGTTCGACTGACCACATCAGCAAGCTGAAACAGACCTTTAGTGCCTCTGAAAAAACTCATGTACATTAATATTTACTAGGTACGAATGACATTTACAACGCATTTTGATTAATGGTCCCGAAAATAAACAAATTTCTTAGACCAGCTGGAGTCTTGGGGCCTGCATTTGTTTTGGGATGCAGAAAGGCAAGACATACAATTATTCAGCCTTGTCACTGAGAAATAGTTTTCTTTCAAGGGTTTTCAGCAGAATTTCTGTTTATTTAAAAATTCCAAGTAATTCCTATAGCATTCAGGAAACATCATCGATCATCATATGAGGTACATTTTAGGGGTTGAAATGGTATTACTTCAGTTGTGCATATTTTTTGAACTAAGAGGACCCCTGTGAGGTGAGAACATGTGTTTTTAAGGGGGAACTTAAATCATCAGGAAAGCTCAAAGTCAGGGAATTTTAGGGACCCCACAGCTTGGTTATAGAAATGTCAAGTGCAACCTGGAAGAGTTTTTGGCTAATATCAGGCCTGAAATGCCAACTGAACAAAAAGCCACAGCAGAGTGGGAAGGAAGACAGGGAGGGCCGATCTGCTGCTGAGGAGCCTCAGCTAAAGGAGCCTGTGCTGGGAGGTCTGCCTGCACTGCCCCTTCCCGCAGTGCTCAGTCTTACTGCTCTTGGTCTTCTCTTTCCTATTCCTTGACTCTCACACAGCTTTCTGTTTGGACCCAGGAGGTTGATTTTTATTTTTATTTTTTTAAAATCATTTCACAGAAAGTGCTGGTACCCCACAGTGAGGTCAGAACATGCAGACACACATTCGTCTAACTCACACAGTAGAATGTTCACAGAGAAATGTCTCTGGCTTAACATGGTGCTGTATCTAAAGAGACAAGAGACCAAGGATGAGTTTTCCAATACTATGTTTTTCAAATCTTTAAAAATATTATTAATGTACTTATTATGTTTTCTAATAGAATTTTAAAAAATGATGGAACCACAATATGTACAACGAAGCTGCTCGGGGTGAACAAGGGAAGGGACTCTGCCTTTTTTGGTCATCCCTTCACTTCCTCTTCAAAGCCTTATCAATCCATGTCGTTCCAGTGACACAAATACAGTTTATTAACCCTGCTTTACTATATCATCTTTGGAAAATTTTGCTTTTCTTACTTGAATTCTGAATCCTTACTGATATCTTTTGGCAGTCTTAGAAACTTTTTAATTAGCCTTTTTTGGGTCTTACGTGATCCTAGTGAAAACATATTCTCATTTTTCAAAAGTCAGCTCATAATTCTTTTTGTTGAGGGCAAGCATTGCTGGTCTTACAGGGCTGATTTAAATGCTTCTTCCTCTGTCCTCCAATAGTGTTTTCTAGTAGCCTGCCTGCATCCCTGGGTAGCCACCTCAATACAGGGGATTGCATGATTAGCCATTCCAGTCCCAAGTTCCTGTTTCTGGGGAGATGGTTAAAGCTGTGCAATGAGAGTTTGTGTTCAGATCAGATTCCAGGCAGTAAGTGCATTTTCCCAACCATAAAGGGATTTACACATCCTCTCATCTCAACAGAAGAATAAATCTCATTTTGGCTGAGACTCATGAGTCTATAAGTGGGGAGTCACATGAAAAAGTCAGAGAGCTGCAGCACCATCCAGCCTGTCCTGGGTTGACAAGGACGAAGGAGGGGGAGAGAACTAAAGCTTTCCAAAAGGGTCTTTTGATGATAATTCAGTATTTAAAGGTTATATTTTTGCATCATCCATTAGCAGAGGCAGGGCATTCTGGGTGGGTAAGAAGGAAACTGAGGCAGGGAGCAGGGAGCCCTGTGTAGAGATGGGGAGAAAGAGAGTCATGGAACATACAGCTGTGGACCAGAACTACAGCCTTAGCCCCACTGGTTAGGCTTATGTCGTGTTCCCCAGAGAGCTGGGACTGGAATAAAGTTCCTGAACCCCCTGTGCCTTGTTGGGAAGTCATAATTTGAGTGTGTGTGGTGGACTGTACACATGGAAAAGAAACTTGACCCTGAGAGGGTGGTGACTCAAACTGAGAAGAGCTGACCAGGGTGCTGACACTTCCATCGAGTTTAATGTCTCCTGAGTCTATCCTCCCACCAAAATCTTAACAGACTTTTCAACTCCTACTAGATTTCTTCCTCACTTTAGGAGCACATTTTGCACTGGATAAATATATGTCGAAAGAGTTCCATAAACAACTTTTTCCCTAGTCTCCATTTAGAGCATGAGGAGGACTTGCTCACGTCACAGACCTCACTCCCTGTGAAATGTGATATTCCGCACTTTGCTGCTGGACATTTAGCACTTCTCTATTTTTGGCTAAAAGTGCCTCTCTTTTAAATCTCTTCACTTTCTCTTCAATCGAACGACCAGCACTAGCAGTTGCCTGGAGTTAGAAAAACTAGGCCATCAGCGCACTTTACCGCAGGCTGTCTTCACGAGACTAGCTTCTGTCTGCACTTGCTTCATGCTGCACTGTCACCATTCACTTGCTGTAGTTTACTGTTACCCATCTTCCTTTCCCACTAGGTTGTGTGGCCTGGATGACAGGAATTAGGCTCCATTCATAGCTGGCTCTTCACATTTAGCATGTATTTTGGCTCATGGAAAGTGTACAATAAATATTTGTTGAACAAATGATTTGTCTGAAATGTGGTGAGAATATTTTGAAAATACATTGATGTGCTTTGTGATATATCTTTTTACCCTGTTTCTCTTCCCTTTTCCTATTTAGACAAGTGTGCTGCATTTGCTGCCTCTACTTATTTGGGAATGGAGTGACACACACAAATAGGAAAAAAATATGAGTCGATATTTTGCCAATATATGGAGACGGAGGAAGGGGAGAGACCTCAATGCACAGAAATTGCCCTTCATGGGGCAAGCCAGGTTTCCCTTCACCCCTGAGGTTAGAAATGATTGTCTGGGCTGGAGAGAAGGAAAGGGTTGAGACAGAATTCTGTGAGAACACGGACCAGGGTCTGAACCTGGAAGGATACTGTGGGGAGCAGCAGCGCTAGGATTCAGGCACCTCCTAGCTGGCCTTGAGCAGCCTCCGGCCATGGTCTACACAGGAGCCCAATTTTCAGTACTGAGTGAGATCATTCTTCAAAAGCAGCCGCTAGGTCCCCACTGATTGTCCAGAGGAAATGGCACCCATCTGTGCCACAAATTCCTGCAAGGATACTATCTGAATCCCAACTTAGAGGGAAAGCCACATCCCCTCCAGTGGCCTGCAAGGTCTTGAATGCTGTGCCTGTATTACTGCTCTGACCTCGTCACCTCATCTCCTATTGCTTCCCTCTTGCTCCCTGCACTGTAGCCATGTGGCCCTCTTCGCTCTTCCTTGAGCACCCCAGGCATGCTGCCATCTCAAGGCCTTTGCACTTGCTGTTTCTCCTGCCCCGAAGGGCTCTCATCCAGAAATTCACCTGTTGTTGCTCAAAGCTGACCTCCTCAAAGAGATCTTCATTGACCATTCTGTTTATAGTTGCTGCCCAACCCAAACCCACTCTGGCACTCCGGATCCTTCCAACGCTGATCTACTTTTTCTTTTTATCATAGCAGTTGCCATCTCTAACATACTGTATGCTTCACTCATTAAGTCTTTTCTTTATTGTCTATCTCCCTCTGCAAAAATGCAGGCTCCACATGGGCAAAAATCTCTGTTTTGTTCCCAGATGTATCCTAAACATCTAGAACAGTGTCTTACATACAGTAGATGCTCAATAAGTATTTTTGGAGTGAATGAATACTGTAAGAGACAACTACTCTTTAATATCTCAGACCTCTCTATACCCCCTGACATAGAGGGTGGACCTAGATATGGGGTGTGTGTGTGTGTGTAAGAGAAGTTCCCCATCCCTCATACTTGGGTGGGACTAAAGAAAGCCAGACTGGGAATTGTCTTCCTCTTGTCTCCCACTCAGGCTGGCACAGCGGCAAAACTGATCTCTGTTACACCAGGAACTCTGATTTAATTAACAAATATGGTAATAGGAGAGTCAATACTATTTTTGTAAGTGTATTTCTTGGTCTACCATTCAAAAATCAAAATGAATTTCCCTTTCAACTCACTATTACTATAAGGAGGTTCTATCCTTAGGCCAGCCCTTATAAACAGATGTAACTCATAAATGTATCTGAACCACTGTTCTACTAGCATTATTTTCTACCCTCTCCTCTTCCCCCACCTCTCCATTTTCTTTCAGTGAATGGTCAGATGGAAACCTACTGGATCACGGCACCCTTCCTGTTTCTAGGTTTTTCTTTGGGTTGGCCATTTCCTGGCTTTAATGGAGAACAGATAGGCCATTTATTTGGAGAGTAATAATGAAAATTATTCATCACTGAATATGTCAGGCAGTCCAAAAAAGAAGATACTAGAAGACTTATTTTGAAGATGAGGACATGGAAATTTAAAATAAGCCAGGCTCACACACTCAGTCAGAGACTAAGCTGAAATTTACCCTTGTTCTGTACAACACAGACCTTCTGTTCTTTCCATTCTGCTGGATGGAGTGATTGTTAATCTTGTTAATATTTCTTTAGCACCTTCAACTTTAATGAGATTATTGATGTGGTATCAGTGCTCAAAAACTCAATTTTGATGACCCATGAGTTGCATGAAAAAGAGCGACTGGAAAATGTTTTCTACCCCCATGAACAGCTGGGTCCATCGAGATTCTCTGACCCACCTTAGTACTGAGACTTCATGCTTGGGAAAGACGATTTGTTGAAGAATCCCGCTGGGCGTCATAGCTATTGCTGTGATATCTTTCTTGTACTAAGAAAAGGAATATCTTGCATTGGTTTGCTTCTGATGTAACCACAAAACCTTTATTAATCACATCTGCAGAAACCTGAAATATGCAAGTGACATACAGGTGAGCATATCCTTCTGAGACCAGACATCTGTGTCACATGGGACACAGGCTTGTTTTGTTTTTAATCAGACTTCATCGTTAAACAGAATTATAGCTTGCAAATCTTGAATGCACAAATTAGTCCACACGTTGCAGTGACTATTAACATTTTGGGATTATTAACCTTTTTGAGAGTCTAATTAACCTTATACTTTCTCCCTAGGAAATAGGTACATATAAACATACCAAATCTGCTCACACTGAGAAAGTGTTCCTTGACCCCAGTTAAGAACCTTGCTCTAAGAAGATCCAGGGTAGGGCACTTAGACTTGAAAGAAGTGTTTCATCCTCTCTTCTTGCATTATCCCACTTCCACTCCTAAATATCCTAAAATAAAGGCATTTTATAGAACAGTAGAGTGGCAGGAGCCTTTTTTGTAGAATCTTGATCACAACTTTATTCTTTTTAAAATTAGTGATTCTGAGTAGTTCCTAGAGAAATCAGCTGAACTAAAAAACTGCCAGTATTCTCAAATACTGTTAGCCAACTGGGGCCAAGGCTGCATCAATCCAGTGGTTATCTGCCACCTGCAGCTGACATTGTGCCGTCTGTCATAGTGGTCCAGAAGCTCCCAGTGACGCTGTGTCCAACTGATCCAGAGAGGTTGGCTTCATTCCTCCAGGCAGTGAGTGCTTAACTGCTGAAAGTTCTATCATGCTTATGGCGCAAGGTGAATTAAACTTCCATGGTGCCAAACTTTTAAAAGGCAAGTCTTGATCTTCCTGGAATTGTGGAAATTTTTCATGGTCACCAGAGTTTCCTTAAAGCCCTAATGGGTATGTTTTTATTTTTACAAAATAAACTAGTTTAAAATCAACTTTATTTTGAAAATTGGTTCGATTTTAAAATCATCTGGTTAGGTGATGAGAGAAAATGGAGATTCTGTAAAACACGTTTCTGGCTTTCAGGACTCCTAGAAGTTCTGTTGCATACGGGAAAATACTAAGGCACCACTGTGCAGAACCCCAGTTAGTTACTGCATACATCACATGAGGTGAATGTTTCAAAGGATTAGATATTTGTAGTAAGTTTGTAAACAGAGGTTTTGGTGTACAAGGGACAGTTTGAAATCATTGATTGTTTAACATTGTCATTGAATAGATTATTGATTTGACTTTTTGTAAAGGATTGTCAAGACCACATACTAATTCACTTAGAAATGTGAATTTTTTTTTAGAATTACTTTCTTTAGTCATAGTCTGAAATGTTCCTCCTGGAGTTTTGGACAATGCAATCGATACTCTGCTAAATTTACCCTAATCTGTGCATTAAATCAGAAATTAAGATTTTGGAAAACATTACTGCTTCAAGTGTTCTGTTTCCTGTTTTTCTTCAGTGTGTTCACTAAAATCTTGATCTACCCAGTCCCAATAGCTGCTTATCAAATCTTTCTGAAATGAGTCCTTAGCATTTTGAAAACAATAGAAATAATCCACAGATTTAATGCAATCCCTATCAAAATACCCATGACATTTTTTACAGAACTAGAACAAATAATCCTAAAATTTATATGGACCCACAAAAGACCCCCAATTGCCAAAGCAATCCTGAGAAAATAGAACAAAACTGGAGATATAACCGTCCCATGCTTCAGACTAGAAAACTACAGTAATCAAAACAGCATGGTATTGAAACAAAACCAGACACAGAGATCAATGGAACAGAATAGAGAGCCCAGAAATAAACCCACGCACCTATGATCAATTAATTTATGACAAAGGAGGCAAGAATGTACACTAGAGAAAAGACAGTCTCTTCAACAAGTGGTGCTGGGAAAACTGGAAGCCACATGTAAAACTATGAGATTAGAACATTCCTTCACATCATATACAAAAATAAACTCAAAATGGTTTAAAGACCTAGGTGTAAGACCTGAAACCATAAAACTCCTAGAAGAGAACATAGGCAGAACACTCCGACATAAATTGTAGCAATATTTTCTTGGATCAGTCTCCCAAGGCAAAAGAAATAAAAGCAAAAATAAACATAGGAGACCCTAATAGGTTTTGCATAGTAAAGGAAACCGTCAACAAAATGAAAGGACAATCTATGGAATGGGAGAAAATATTTGCAAATGATGTAACTGGCAAGGAGTTAATAACCAAAATATACAAACAGCTCATACAACTCAATATCAAAAAACAATCCAATCAAAAAGTGGGCAGAAGACCTGAATAGACATTTTTCCAAAGAACACATACAGATGGCCAACAAGCACATGAAACGATGCTCAACATGACTAATTATTAGAGAAATGTAAATTAAAACCACACTGAGATATCGTCTTACACTTGTCAGAATAGCTATCATCAAAAAGTCTACAAATAACAAATGCTGAAGAGGTTGTTGAGAAAAGAGAACCCTCCTACACTGTTGGTGGGAATGTAAATTGGTGCAGTCACTATTGAAAACAGTACGGGGGTTCCTTAAAAAACTAGAAATAGAACTACCATATGATCCAGCATTTCCACTCCTGAGTATATACTTGGAAAAAATGAAAACACTGATTCAAAAAGATACATGCACCCCAATGTTCATATCAGCATTATTTACAATAGCTAAGACATGGAAGCAACCCAAGTGCCCATCAACAGATGATTGGAATAAGAAGATATGATATGTGTGTGTGTATTTGTGTGTGTGTGTATACACTCTGCCATAAAAAAAGAATGAAATATTGCCATTTGCAGCAATGTGGATGAACCTGGAGAGCATTTTGCTAAGTGAAATAAGTCAAAGACAAATACTATATGACATGACTTACATGTGGAATCTAAAAAATAGCACAAATGAATGTATAGACAAAACAGAAACAGACTCACAGATACAGAAAACAAACTTATGTTTACCAAAGGGGAGAGGGAAAGGAGAAGGGAAAAATTAGGAATGTGGGATTAACACATATGAACTACTACACATAAAATAGATGAGAAACAAGGATTTACTATATAGCATGGGGAATTAACCCATTATCTTGTAGTCACCTATAATGGAAAGTACTCTACAAAAAAATAATCTATTATTATAATATAACATAATAATTATAACATTTATTTTCATTTGGTAGATTTTCACTTCTATGTATATTTTCCAACAGTTTGATACTATTGTATACACAGTTTTGAGTCATGTTTTCTAAATATGAAATGAATTTTTATAAATTCAGTATCTACACTGAAAAACATCAGAAGACAACACCTATTCCAACCTTACTTGTGCTGGTGATTACTACCTACGGTAGGATGTTAATATTTCATGCTTATGCCTAATATCATATTCTTCCTGTAAAATACACAGTAGGGAATTTGAAAAATGATTTTTCTATAGAGCTGTGCTGATTGTTAGTCTCTTTTCAGAGTAAAACCCTGTGCTTTGCTCCTTCTGAGGCGGGCGTGGAATTCTTGACATTCATTCTTTATGCTTGGATGGAGAGGCAAACAGTAGGAAATGATTATTCCTAAACTCAGCAAAGAAAATTTCCATTTATTTATTTTTCTCTCTCCCCATCACAGATCTCTGACAAATCCCAGGACTCCTTTCCCCAGCCAGTCCATGACCAGGCAGGTTCTGGATTAATTACAGTTGGGTTAGTTTGCAGGTAGTCATAGCCAAGTCCTTGGGTGACTCTGGTACCTTGACCAGCATCTTCCTTGGCAGTGTCAGTGTGATCATGGATCATTCTCTCCTCTTCATACTCATTTGCAAAGGTTTTAATCAACATAAGACCCCTCAAACCTTGAGCTTGACCCAAAATGAAATTTTTAGGGATTCCTGTGGAAGCTTTAGGCCTGTCTTAATTGTGCATAGCCATTGGAAAGAAACAAAGATTTGAAAGTGTGGATTATCAGGAAGCGAAGTTAGTCAAACTTTGGATCAACTTTCAGTGCAACTAAAGGCACAATCTGACAGTTGCAGAGGCCTTGAACATTAAGCAGTTGGCTAACTGTCGTTCCACAGAAGATGCTAGGGAAAAGCATTCACAGTAGATCTGCAGGCAACCAGAACAACTGTAATTGGCGTTGTTGAGATTATGCATAGAGAACAGTGTTCAGTTTTGATTTCAGCACTTGGAAAATGATATGGAGTAGGTCCAGAGAAGAAAAACCTGACATTTTCTGGCATTTTAAATTGTTACTTATACTATTTCAGTTAAAAAAAAATTTCCCTAAACCAACTTACCAAAAAAAGAATGTGAATTTTTGATCTGGCAGATTGCAGTTTGAATATAGACAATGTCTCCTTTAGCTATGTGACCTTGGAAATTAAAAACCACTAATATTAAACATGTTAAATTATTTATAGTTAGCATATATAATGACATAAATATAGGAATAAAATGAATGTGTTTAGTCCTGCAATAAGAGAGTTATGTTTCAGAATATTTGTTTTCTATACTATCAGAAATGAAAGTTGGGTTATTAAAAAGTTTCTCCAAGTTTCTGTCCTCTTATCTGTAAAATAAGGATAATGATCCCTGATTCACAGGCTTTCTGTGCAGATTAGATTAGACAGACCATGTGAAAACGGTGGGGAGAGCACCGTCTTAGGAGTGGTCCCACCCACTGCCTGGTGCCCATTCACTTCTCAAGGCAGTGCACCCTGGCCTCTGCCCAGCACACCTCGGGGACCAACGCTCAGCAAGAGCAGCGACAGAGCCTCATGGTTCCCCAAACTGATTTCAAGGCAGCCTTTGTCTCTTTTCTCCACTCACTCCTTCTTGAAGACACATCTCTGATGCTTGTGCAACACTACTTGCTCTTAGTTTTCCTCCCACTGCTCTGATTGGTCTTGTTCATTCTCCTTCTCAGGCTCTTTTTCTGCTGATCCCTTAAATGCCAGTGTCTCCCCAGGCATCTGTCCTTAGCCTCGTTTTTCCTTTTCTCTACATAGTCTCCCTGAGTGATTTATTGACTTGATGTTTAAACTTCTGCTCCAGGCTGCTAATGCAAATCTCTATTGCCAGTCTGATATTTCTTCTGAGTTCCAAATTTATCAATCAACTTCCTATTGGTCTTTTGCACTTAAATAATCCACAACATCTCCCAAATATACATATATATTCTGTTTTGTTTGCTTGTTTGTCTTTGTTCTCTATAGATTGATGGGGTGTCTGTGAGGTGCCAAGCCTTGCGTATTTCTCCAACCCCATGTTCAGTCTGTTCCACAGATGACGCCCTGCCTTACAGTCCAATGGCTCTATAGAATCCCCCAAATCCATCATTCTCCCTTATGCCTCCATACATAGAAAGAAAAAAAAAAGAGATAAATAGAGAAAATTACTTGGGGGTCCTGGTTTTCCAGATTCCTGATTCCAGTCTTTATGAGACCTAGCTGTTCTGCTGGCTCTTGGCTTCTGTGAAATAAATACCTTTGTTATTCCTCCAATACATTTTCCTTTAAGACTAGGCTAGTTTGGATGGATTTATTCTTTCAGATAAAGGATATTTGAACTAAATGGCCTCTTCATAGAGAGAGCTTTGGAGGTGTTATGATTCCAATGAGCTAATCTTTTCCCTCAGTAAATGAAATCAATGATCTATGCAGAGTGGCATGGCTGCAGAGTGTTTTCCTTTAGGCTAATTTACTTTCTAAGTATAACTTATCTCTATTTCATTTCCCTCCTAACACCAGTCTTAAGGCAAAACACAATATTCACTGTAAAAATAAGTTAGCAATGATGATTTCACTGTAAAAATTCACTGTAAAAATAAGTTAGCAATGATGATTTCCTGGGGGATTGGAGGGAAGAGTCCATTGCTATATTTCACTTGAACATGCTTATGGGATAGTCTCCTCTTCCAGATTTCTCTTTTCAGGGGCCAGCCACAGGGTCTCACTTCCCTCCAAGTCTTCCCTGCCTCTTTCACATCTTCCTGTGTGCCCTCTCATCTTCCTGGGTTTCTCAACTTCTTGCCCCTTTCTTAGGCAGAGAACAGTGCTCGCATTCTTTCTGAGATGTGGAAAGTTGTGTTAGTACTAACTGATGAGACTTTTCTCCTGGTGACTTCTCTTCTCTTCCCCCACCATTTATGGGAGGCTGTGATGGGACACTTCCCTAAGGGTACAGTAGGTCTAGCAGGTGTCCAAGAGGAAAAGGAAGAGAGCATTTTAAGTTTCTAAGATGACTTTAAACAGTCCATTCTGTAAGTAGAAGGAAAACGTTTTTAAGCTGAAGAAAGTCTAACTTTATGTTATACACAATGTATTTGGGAAGAATGTATGATGCTTTCAAAGTCAGTCTTCTGCTCTAAATTTGTTGAAGAGTCATGGGCTGACAAGAGGGGAGAAGAGATCAAGAAGAATGAACTATCAGTGACGACCCAGTGCACTCCCTCTCCACCTCCAGCCATCAGCAACCCTATTTAAGTTCAGTGATCTGAGGTTAGAGGGGACCAGTGCTTGATTTCCAGGTGAAGCTCTGAAAAACAAGGCCCCTAGAGACCCCCTGTGTGGTATCAGCAGAATGAGATGCTACCTGCAGTGTCTAGGCACAGGGGGCTGGAAGCAGCCTCCAGTCTGCCAAGCTTCCCAGGAGGCTGGAAAGCAACTAAAGGGACACAGAAGTGCATGAGCAAGTCTTGGCAGAGCTGAAGGGACTTGGCAGCCCAGGTGAGAGGACACAGACAGTGAGGAATGATGACTCAGGCTGAGATCATCAGTGTGAAGCAGAGATGATGGCTAAGACCCAGGTGCTTCTCCCAGTGCCATGGGATGACACAAGGGACCTGCAAGGAATGAAGGGAAGGAAGGAAGGATTGAATAGGGAGATGCTGTACCCCTGAGGGCATCCTCGCAAGTAGCACTTAGAGGATGCTTTCTTATAGTTCTCCTTTAAGCCCAAACCATCAATGAAATTGCATTGAGAATTTCAGTGGGGAAAATAAAGACTAAGTTGTGTTGGTGAGGAGGGACCCCCCCCCCCTTTTTAAAGTAGGGGCTATTTGGAGGGGGCTGAGCAGTGGATGGCCTGTCAGAGGAGCAGCACAGGCAGCCTGGACCCTGGAAAGGGACTTGGAGAAGGTGTGAATGGTGGACTCAGGGAAGGTGTGTGCATTATCCAAGGATTCCCATAAGTATCTGGGGAAAGAGAATTCTTTACAAACCAGGTTTGGCTAATTACACTTCAGGTTGCATGGGTGGTTCAAAAGTCATTAGAATGTGAACATTAAAGGAAAGGTTACTAAAACCAGAACCCAAAAAGATCTTAGTAGCCTGGGACAATGGGACAGATTTATTTATGGAAGCATTTGCTTTTAAACAATGGATCAGATACTTATTATATGCCAGGAATTAAAGGAGGATTCAGTAGTATATCAGGCAGACAGGGACCCTGACTTTACAGAGTTATGGGTATTGCAGAAAAGATGAAATTTAATAAGAATAAGCATAAAAGTTTTTACTTAAGTCTATGAAAAAACAAAGCAGAACAAACCCATGCTTTATAGGCCTCCTATAGCACAAAAGCCTAATAGTGGAGCTGTGACTTAAAAGCTGTGTCTGGAATAAGATTTATAATTCACATTAAGCTTCATACAAGTCAAGAGTGGGAGGTGGTATTAAAAAAAACTGTTATACTCTAGTTACATTCATAGAAAGAAATACGATGTCTCAAACAAGGAAGATTTTGTTGTTATCATAGCCCATGATGACCAGATCACGCCTGAAGCATTGTCTTAACTTCTTTTGTAGCACACTTTAACATCAACTAATTTAATGAGGTCCTGAAGACAGCAATAAAAATGGTGAGGGAAGCTCTAGAGAATATTACAAAAAAAAACCCAAAAAACTGGGGTTTTCATCCAGGAGAAGAGACATTTGCAGGCTACATGATGATGATTTTTCAAATACCTGAAAAGCTAGAAGAGGAAACAGATTTGCTCTGAATGACTGTCTGGTTCTGTGTGGAGAAGGAGTAGGTTATTGGGCAGCCAAGGGCCAATGTCTACGCCTGAGCCATTGAATAGGGTAAGGACCAATGGTGTCTAAATCCCTTCTCTTTTCACACTTGCATGGGGAAAAGAAATACAAGTCTCAAGAAACATTGTCTTACTGGCATTTTTGAAGACTATATCCAAGAGGATAGATTGACATGAGTGTGCCATCTCATTTCCAGATGAACACATTGCAGACCACAGAGTTTTGGTTTACTGTGGAGCATCTGGGTTCCTGCGTGATAAACCACTACATAACATACAGCTTTTCATTTTGGTCGGCTCACTTGAACAATTTATATTTCCCTCTGGTGTAATGACAAGTCAGGCGTCTGGACAATTCTTCTCACTCAGTATGCCATAAAAAATGGGCCATTAGGATCTTTAATTTTGGCTTTCATAAATGAGATTCTCAACGAGGAGGGATGGTTTGAGAGAACATTTTGTGCTTTCAACCTAGAATTAAATGCCAATTAGGGTGATCTCAGAAGAACTGCTGTGCTAACTGTGGAAGCAAAACGATCCTACAGGAATGGAGCAATTAATTGTTCAGCATTTGGCTCTGCATGCTCAACATTCTCTACCAAATCAGACTCTAATCTGGTAAAAATAAATATTATGAGTAACAGATCAAAATTTTCTCCCAGTTTTTTCCCTCTTTCCTGTAAAATATAAGGAGAGACTACCTCTTCCACATAAAATATACTTGAATGTATGAAAAGACAAATTATTCCCTGCCCATCTTCTACAGAAATCCAGTTGTAAAAAGCCTTCAATATATGGGACTTTACAAAAACAATTTCCTTAAATGTCACACAGTTCTTTAACTGGGTAAGATTTTAAAAATAAGTACTTCAAATTCATTATTTAGGGCTTGTTGGTCAACACAAAACTTTTATAGACTTACTGTTGTTTTCGTTTCTAAGGATAATAAACAATATTTCTGGATGCAGTTGTTATATTTGGGAAATGTGATCTGGCTAGGACTATTCCCAAATCTGGCAATACTGAATTAAATTATTATAAACTCAATTGCAGTAATAGCAATAACAATTGCTGTTCAGAGCTAGATAATGATGACATAGTTGTATGGTGCTTCTCGCTTTCCAAAACCTGTTATCTCAACTGATCCCATAAGGATTGCCCCTCGAGATTGGTATTTTATTATCATTATCTACTCTTTACTCATGAGGAAACGAAGACTCAGAAAGGTTATATAACATGTTCAAGGTAGGCTTAGAAACTTGCACAAGTGGAATGTAATTCACAGCTCCAAATTCCAAATTCTTCCTTTATGCTATTTTGCCAGGTTGCAAGAAAACACAATTTAAAGGAGGAGTTCAGATTGCTGACGCACCTGAGAGGAACATTACCAGTATATACTCTCATTGGGAAAAATTCCACAAAAAGGGGTCAAGGACATAGACTCTGCACTGTAGAGCATACAGCATGCTAACAATGGTGGTGTTTGTAAGAACTGGAAGAATCTGTTTTCATCACTAACTACAAACAGAAGGCCATGTTCTTTTGCTAAGAGTCTCGTAAGTTGCACTTTTAGGGAGAGTCTGAAATTACAGATCTTGAAACTGTGAGAAACACTGGGATATTGTTAAACTCTGAATGACTGGCCCAAACAATATAGGAGCGCGAGTGTCCTTTTGATTGCTGAATTTGGAAGGAAAAACTGGATGAATGAATCCAGACCCTTCCTTTCTTTTCTTGCTCTTGGGAGCCAGCCTCCTCACAAGACTCTGTCCTGATCTGCTCCTCCAGACTTTTACGGATGTAGGCACCACTCATGGAGATTTACAGATGCCTACATCATACATGGAGTTTCACGGATACAGGCACCAAGGATGGAGACCACTGGTGACAGTAATGCAGTTCTGCCTACTTCTGAGGCCTGCCCTATGGATGGGAGCCACGTTCTTCAATATCACCCATACCAGTAATGAAGGTAATATCTTACCTCTCTTCCCATCTGCCTTATACTTTCACTTTACATCTCAATTGGTGAAGAACTTAGGGAGTGGAACTGATATTAATTGGGGCCCTTCAAATTCCCGCATATGGGTTAGATATTAGGGTGAGGGTCCCTGAACTTTGCTCTCTCCTGTGATGATAGGTGCTCTCAGCCATAGTCAGAAATTACTTGATGAAGTGCTGTACTTTTTAGTGTTGATGAGCATGGACTCTGGATCCAGCACATATTTCCAATTATCTGTAAAATGGGAATAATAACGGCGCCCGTCTCATAGGGTTGGAATGTGTAAAGCACTTATGACAACACCTGGAACATAGTAAGCACCCAACCAATGTTAACAGTCCTTTGATAAATCCATATCAGTGCCAGGAGATGGACTGGGTGTAAGTAATGGGCTTGTGGTGAAGGCATTTTTCATTCTTTTTTTTTTTTTTAAGTTGAGGTATAGTTGATTTACAGTGTTGTCTTAGTGCATTTTTCATTCTTGAAGAAACACCTCAAATGATACAATGTCAGTAGCTTTGGATATAACAGGCAGCTTACTATTTAATGCTGTGGTAAATCGTGTTTCAAATCAATGTTTGTTATTTACGTGTTTCATGTTCTCTTCAATTTCTTTTTGCTTCTAAACCAATTATTTCTTATCTTCAAGTACTAACCTTATACATACTTAAATGCATATGGCTTATTTCTTAAACACTTCTAACCACACCTTATATGTACTAGAAGGGAAATCTGTAGGAAAGCTTTTTGTGGAATTGCAAGGGTAAAATGACTAATTAAGGAGCTGTTCTTATGCCATTCAAGGGGATTAAGGAATCTTTATTGACAGAAATTCAAGATTTTGAGAAAAAAGAAATGTTTATTATTTTTACTCAATTACAAAAGAATAATGAAATGAAAACTGTATAATTTGACAGAATTCAGGAGGACATTTTTTGCCCTTTGTAAAATATATGACAGCTGACAGAGAAGACGCAAATCCTTTCTGTCAGATGTTTGCAATTATCGATTATGGAATTGTCTTCTTCCTGAAATTCAGTCTGAATCTGACCCCTCATCTATTTCTAACTATCAATGTACAGAAAATGCAGGGGACAGAGGTCCATGTTAAATGGTATTATGAGGATGTAAATTAAAAAAATTCAAGCTGTCAGACTCTATAAGACAACCTGGTTGCTCTTGTAAACAAATTGCATGGAGCAAGGAATATGATAGAGGGAACTTATAAATTAAAAAATATTTAAGAGGCATTAACCGATTAGCATGTGTGAGTCTTGTTTCAGTCCTGATTCAAATAAACTATGAAGACAAAAATCATTGTTAAGAGACAACTGAGGTATATGATCTTTTTAATGTATTATTGGATTCAGTTTGCTAATATTTTGTTAAGGCTTTTTGCATCTAGTTTCATCAGTGATATTGACCTATAACTTTCTTTTTTTAAATAATATCTTTGGCTGGTTTTGGTATCAGGGCAATGCTAGCCTCATAGAACAAGTTCAGAAGTGTTCCTTCCTTGGCAATGTTTTGGAATAATTTGAGAAGGATAGGTGTTAACTCTTCTCTAAATGTTTGGTAGAATTCACCTGAATGAAGCCATCTGGTTCTGGACTTTTGTTTGTTGAGAGTTTTTAAATTGCTGATTCAGTTTTATTACTGATAATTGGTATGTTCATGTTTTCTGTTTCTTCTTGGTTCAGTCTTGGGAGATTGTACATTTCTAAGAATGTGTCTATTTCTTCTAGGTTGTTCACTTTATTGGCATATAGTTGTTCATAGTAGTCTTAAAAAAGGAGAGACAGTTGAGAGATTGGGACACTGACAAAATTTGATGATATTAGTAATTATTTTTAATTCGGGGGGATGTGATGATGATGTTTTGCTCATATGTCTTTGGAGGTACAGACTGAAATATTTACAGATGAAATGATGTAATGTCTGGAATTTGCTTAAGAACAATACAGGTGGGGGAGGTTGGGGGCTTGCAGAGAAGCAAGACTGGCTATGGACTGTTGAAGCTGGGAGGTGAGGGCTTGGGGGTTTATTGTTCTGCTCTCTCTACTTTTGCATATTTGGTGTGTCTATAATAAAAAGGTAGAAAGAAAGTAATATTCACTTTAAAAAGTTTCACAGCTAGCTAAGGGCAGGAGAAAAAAATTTGTTAGAAGTTTGACATTCAGCATTTATTAATTATTTTAGGAATTTTCCTACTCATGTAAGAGCCCCCAAATGCTAAACTTATAATTTCTTCTGGGTTTTAAAAATCTTTTTTAATTAAAATGATATAATCTTTAATTATACCAAAATTATAACAAAAAGATATTCTTGAGCTTCATATATTAGTCTTTTAGAATTATCTATCATTTAATATGTGAAAGAAAAATAAGTGATATTTCTACAAGTACAGTTTCTATGTTTAAACAATTATATTAATAAGAGACTATCTCCAACATATTTTGAACTGTTAATGCTGTTGGACATGGAATATCCTATTCCTTTCATCCCAGAAATCTGACTCTTTTTCATTATTTAGGTTCTTAATACTATTTGTTAAAATGATTTGAAGCAATGTGCTTTGTATTTCCAACTGAATAGTAAATTCTTTGAAGATGAAGGCGATCTTCTAGAAATTTTGATATATTCCAGTCAGATTTTATCATTGTGCTTTACAGATGGTAGGAGATCAGTGCAAATGACCTCACTCATTGCTTTGCTAAAGCATGAACTCTGATCACCAAAATTGGTGTGAGTGGCGTGCTTCTCTTAGAAACAGTGATGCTAGGTAACGTTGATGTCTGCCTCAGATACAAATGTTGCAGAAACATAATACCTGTGATTATGCCTGATGGTACCAGACGTTATTGCCTAAACCATATGCCTGACTGGGTATATGTTCAACAACGTCTTCCTCTTTTCCTTTCTCTTTCCCTCTTAAGACTAAAAAGATACTGACTGATTTTTGCATAACCTTGAAAAATAGTTAGCAAATGATATATATTTATTGCAGAAAGATTAGAAAAAGAGGACTTTCCATTTGATAAGGCAAATTCCTGGGTCTCTTTCCCCAAAGTGTGTACCAGAGAAACCATAGAAATGAGAAGGGAGCCAAGAGCTGAGGAACTAAGCAGGAAGGCAGAGAAATCTTCTGATGGAGTAGGAGTGGGGCCAGTCTGGTGTTGAGGGCAGCTGCAGGAGCAGGGGGAGCCCAGTGGGAGATGGATAACCTCATGTCTTGCCATGAAGGGCCCTTGTCTCCCCAGCACCAGGGCAACCCAGGCTGCCCAGTGGCTACTGATAATCCAGGGCACCAAAAGACCCTGCTAAAGGCAAGACGCTGATGAAAATGGTGTGGGTGCCTGGCCATCCTCGGGCACGAATCCCTTACCCACTCCCCCTCCAAATCTTCAAGGCTGGTGGGTAACAGAAGGAGCACTTCTCTGTTTTCCCTCCAAGTGGCACTTCTTTCAAAGAATTAAGGCGAATTCCTGGACAGAGTAGCTGTCTGATGAGGAGTGATGCAAATAAGAGGACTCATTCTTCCTCTGTCTTTAAACTTAGGAGAAGGGGCCCACACTAACAGTGTGCCTTCTTGATATCATACTATCAGGTAGAGGAGCTGATAGCTTTCAGGAACCACGAGCTCAGCAGCCAAAATAACTGGCTATGTGAGTGGTATGACCAAGTGAAAGTAAGACCACAAATGGACCGACAGATGCAACACGGACACAGGGTCCAAACAATGAAAATAAACCTAATAAATATTCTCAAAGAGATATGAGGATACATTAATAATCAAAAGCCGGACCAGGAACAAGAAGTCATAGAAAAGTCCCACCAGGTATGAAAAATGGAAGAGTTGAAGTAAAGAACACACTTACATACCCTTTAGAGTTTACAACATGCCCCTGCATCTTAGTCTCATGACTAGGCTGGACCATAATGTTGCTTTAAGTACAACAAGGCACGTGTAGCTAAGGAACATCACACCCTTATGCTCAATTACATTTGCAGATATTATTACTTAATTTGTTTTAGGTTTCACTTACCTGCTATTAAAAGAAATGTGCAGCTGTGCTTAAGAAGAGCTAAATTCTGGTATGTAAATTTCACACAGTTTGTTTTCATAGTTTAGGAAATAGGTCATTGAATCATTTAAGCAAATCCCAGATTATTGGAACACGCAGAACAATGTTACTTGTTCTTTTCCCCTTAGTGGAGGCACTGGGGATTGAACCCAGGACCTCATGCACACCAAGCACACGCTGTACCACTGAGCTGTACCCTCTATGTCCAGAATAATGTTACTTTTTAAACTGAATGTTGAAAATGTATTAACAACTGTTGTTTTAGGCATTTTATAAGCTTTGACTCAATTTCCCTAATCTCTTCCGCCTGGTGGTGAGAGACAGGATTATAGTTGTTTTCTTCTAACTAACTGGGGACTTTTTTTAGTCCCCAAATGTAAACTTCTCTCAAGAAACTGCTATACTATTTTTCAAAATGATTGTACCATTTTACATTTTACTTAGTGTATTAGTCTGGGTTCTCCACAGAAACAGAACAAATAGGATGTATGTGTGTATGTGTTATTATAGAAGGTAAATTATTTGTCCACTATTTCCCTGAATATCTTGTTCATGTCCATATCAGTAGCCTTAATTTAAGCCTGAGAGAAAGGCACAGAATGTTACAGACCTTTCTCATTATTCAATGCCCAAGTCAAATGTCAGCTTCTCCTTGAAGTCTTCTCTTCAAATTCAGTAAAAGAAAAAAAGATATGTGGATGAGATCAGTTAAATGGAAATAGGGTCAGCTTGTGGAATTTGTGCCTCTCTCCCTGTCCAAATCAAGCATAATTAATCACTCTGTCCTGCTTCCATATGTAAAAAAATAAGACAACCTAATATCTAGTATCATCACATTCCAAGTAGTAATTTGTATATGATTCTTTATCTTCCTTACACAATTTTGAACTCTCATTTGAAAGTGTGGTCCATGTTTAGTTAGCCTTTGCATCATAGTACCTAGCTTCTTACTTGCATAAATGGATACTCAGCAAATGTCCCTTAAATTGTAATGAACTAGTAAACATTCTAAAGTGAAAAACAAAACAAAATAGCTACAATAGGACTTACAGGAAATCTCTGAAATCTTTCCTAATATGGCTCCCAGTATGTAGTTGCTTGGTAGATTGATATGAAGTTCTCTGATCTGTGAACACTACACACCCCTTATCCATTAGCCAAATGTGCTACATCAACTACTGGGGTTGGGTGAAAGCATAAATCCCTTCTAACAGGTGGACACTTACTCCCCTCACTACAGGGTGCTAGAGATGTGATCAACTTCCCTTGTGTTTCTTATTCTACCAGGAATGTTGCTGTCAAAGGGAAAATGTTCAGTAAGAGAACAAGGATATAAGGATTAGATGAGTTAAATGGAAACAGGGTCAACTTGTGGAATTTTATAAAAGTTATGTATCTTTACAAAAAACAATGTAATTTCCTCCTGTTTGGCATAGTTTTGATTCGAGCATCACAGGAATTGTAGAATTTATAAAAGAACAGGTACATTTATTTTTGGAAAGTGCTCTGAAATTTCAAATGATAGGAAACATGCCAAACTCTAACATGAATAAACTTTTATAAAGATGCAAATGAAAAATGATTTCAGTTTTCTAAATCCAGAATTGAAAAAACAACTCCAAACCAGGGGCCATTTTCTTCAAGTGTTGAATAGCATCATGTTTGAGAGAAGACAGTTAATTTAAAACATTAAGGGAAAACTGATGGAACTGTTAATGAAAAATGGAAGATTACAGCTTTTAATGGCGTGTTAGACAAGCATATTTAAACAATTTAAAAGTACTTTCCCCACAGGATCGCTTGTGTCTCATTCCTGAATTGTCATTCCAGCTGCTTCTGATTAGTTGTTCATCTTTTTGAAGCAATGTAGTTTCATTGTGATGAGTGAAATGTATCTTTTCTAATGCACATGAAAAGCAGCTCTCAGCAGCACCCATATGATGATGTGTATCACATTTATTAATCTAAGCTACAATTTAGAAGATGAAAGTCTGACCAAGCAGCCAGGACACCAGGGATGATGTTTTCAAACGGCCAAGTGTGTGTGTGTGTGTGTGTGTGTGCTTTAAAGCAGGGAGTATGTGCCCCATGTCCTGTTTTATACAAGGACCACGTCAATGACAGAAGAATACTGCCAAGTGACTACTGTAAACCAGGCAGGATGGTGGCAGTAATGCCTTCTCGGCTGGAACAAAACATGCTGGAGGCAGTGAGAATTTCAGCCACAAGCATCCAAGGGCTGTAATGTGTGAGCTTTAGGACTGAGTTTTGTTGGGTGAGTTCATCAGTGTAATCCTTACAGGACCCTTCCTGCAGGTGATAACAGGTGGCTTCTAGGAGGTGGCTATATTCTTGGAGTATGGCAGGGAATTTTGGAAGAAAGTCAATTGCCTGCCTCTGGAGAAGAAAGGTGGATACATGAGTGATTCCCCAGAAGCAACATCCAATCCTCCAAAATATATCCAAATCACTGTCACATCCTGTCAGTCTTTTGTGCTACTACCCTAGCCCCAAACTGTCATTAAACACCCGGATAACTGAAAAGAGCCTCTCGACCATGTTTCCATACTTCCTTTCTTGCTCCCTTACAATCTATTCTCCTTGTAGCAACCAGAGGGGTATTCTTTAAAAATAAATAAAATTGTCACTCCTCTACTTAAAGTCCTCCAGTGCCTTCCCATTTCACTAAGAATAAAATCCAAATTCCTTGCACTGGGCTTCAAGACCCCAAGCGGCCTGGCCCCTGTTACCTCTGCAGCAGCATCTGCCACTTTCTTCTGCGGCTACAGTGACTTGTGGTTCCTTCCTAGGGCTTTGGAATGTGTTTTTCCTTCTGGCTGGAATATGCTTCTTGAAAGTGTCCCTATATTTGAGTCCTCCTTCTTGTCATTTAGGCTTGGCTCAATTATCTTGATCCAATCGAAATCACACCCCCCGTCTCCCTCCGTCACATCACCCTTATAATTGTTTTCATAGCATATATATTTGCTAATATGTTATCTATCTATCTATCTATCTATCTATCTATCTATCTATCTATCTCTTAGTTGCCATTTAGTGACTGTCTCCCCACCCCACCCACTAAAATATATAGAATGCAAATTTTACTAAGTTGTAGAATTATATATGAAAGTATATATATATATATCTCCTTAGATTCCAAACACTGCCAACCTCATAGCGGACACTCAATAATAATCATTAAGTTGACTGTATGGGACATTTCACAAGATAACACGTGCATTCTGTGGATGCCTGACTACTCCGTAAGAATCCTGACCACATTCAATAACCTCACAGGAGGAGCAGCCCCTGGACCCTCTCCGCAGGTCAGTCCGACCAAACAGTACTCTGTCTCTCTCTCGCGCTCTCTCGCTCTCTTGTCTAGACCATAGTTGTCACACCACCTACACTCTGTGGATGGAAATCCTGCCCTTCCCCTGAACAGACTGACCCAGTGCTGCTAGACCCACAAGATGCCAGACCAAGTCCAACTGCCCAACGCCCTTCACGGTCAGGGTGAGAACAAGTATCCATCTGTGCGAGAGCTGTTGCCCTTTCTGTCACTGGGGCTGGACCGACCCCCTCCCTTCCTGCTGGCTCTGGGAGGGCAGGCAGGTGAGGCTCTGTGTGAGGACCATTTGGTTAGATAAAAGAACATGTTCTTTGTCCACTTTCATTACTAGACAGTGAGCTTTAATCGGCCTGTATCATTGAGCAAAAGTCTGATATCAAGTATTTTGGCTGTATTTCTCAGACCCTACCTGTCAGTGCTTTCCAAGGGTGGGATCTTGGGAAGACACCTGATGGCCCTGGCTGAGGTGGAGGCTTTACCACGGGGTCAGAAGCATTTCCTATTGAGCGACGAGGCAGTCAGAGGAAGAGTCAGTATCATTTAATACTGAGAAGAGCTGTCCAGCAGCTCAGAGAGAATGTCCACTGCTCAGTACCCTAGGAAACCAAATGCTAAACCCCAAGGCAGAAAATACAACCCACTGTAAAAGCAACCAACTAAAGTACACACACACAGAAGGTCAGAAGCTGAGTGTCTCTCCGTGGTTGTGAGACCGTGCCAGTCTTTTTCCTTCTTCCTTTCTCTATAGCCTATAATGATGGTGGCATCACCATAGAGAAGCAATCACTAGAAAAATGGTTAGATATTGGCATTCCCGGATTATTTTTGGAGGCGCAGGTGGGGTTTAATTTTCCAATATAATGTTTCCTTTGTGGCAAAATTTAGAAAATTATTTGTATGACCATGAATGCTGTAAAAATTGCAACTTTTGTATTTCTTAGTGTTTATTTACCTGCTGCTTTTACAGCAGTAGTAAAGCGCTTCTTTCTGTTGTTGTTAATATAGTAACTGTTCACAGTGGGCTTCCCCGCTGGAAGGCTACCCTTTACCCTGCTTGAGGATGCTTTTACCATGGCATTTTGTGTAATGAGTGAGCATGTGTGTGCAAAGACACCTGTTTCTGACATCTTTCTGACCCAAGTACTGTTCTTCATTTTGGCACATTATATACCATTCTTCAGTGTTTTATTAAAGTCATTCTCATAGAGCATCACATTTAGGCTACTATGAGGTTTAAGATAATTAAAAACTTACCAAGTGGATGGTAAAACTAATTGTTCCAAATCTAAGGGCCATGGTAATTTTTCACCATCCAAAGACTTCTGATCATTCATCGCTAGATTCCCTACCAAATGAAAAAAGCTAGTCGAGCATCAATGACCAGCTCAAAAGTTGACAATAAAGACAAAAAACAGAGGAGTATTGTTTAGCACTTAGAAGGCATTGGAGTTGGGGCTTTCTGTGATCTCCTGGGAGAAACACAATGATGATATAGTGTGACCAGCATGCTCCAGGGTACCAGATAAAATTGGGTCTCTTTGGTCTCTCTTTCCTCCCCCAAGTTCCATTTTTGATGACTTCTCTAGATTTGGTAGCATTAAATATCTCTGTCTAAAGGGTTCTTGACTTTGAAGTGAAAGATTCATCAGTGCAAAGGAACCGTTCATGCAAAATGTGAAAATGCCCCATGGCTATGTAGGTACCGACAGCCAGAGATGAAATTTGAACTCAGGCATGTTTGACTCCAAGGCCCATATTTTGTCCCCTATGCGCTGCTGCTTCTCTAATGATGTGTCTGGAATGCAGTGTGGGGGCCTGCTTGCCATGACTCAAGGAACAGAGGTTAGCCCTGGAGAGGGACCAGGCAGGCAGCAGCTGAGGGGACTGATGAGCTGCTGCAATCACTGCTTCTCAGAGCCTCGCTTCTCTGCTGTGCTTAGATTTCTGAGATAGAGAGCCGCTGACAGGTTTTGGTAAATTGCAGTCTTTATCCTTCACTATGGCTTACTGTGTATAATTTCTATCTACTCACCTGCCATGATGAGGTGAGCAGAGGAATGAATGCCCTTCAAAAATCTTGCCTCCTTTTGTCCAGGAAAGAGCTGGCTTAAGCAGTCTATCATGTATCCTTTGCATGTACTCCAGAGTGACCTGACTCAATCGTTATTGCTGAGGGGGTCTTCCCAATGAAAGGCGTGGCCCCGCTTCTTTGAACTGCACTGGTGAAAGTAAATGGATAGACTGGTTTTGGGAGCTGGGAAAGAGCTTCTGTTCTTTGCCCTTCCTAACAGAGGCTCCAGTCCCTCTGTCAGGCAGCCTCGTTGTGTGCCATGAAGGATTCTGTCGTGTCCGTGGTGCACAGTTGGGGCCCTCCTTCCCGGGGAGATAAGAGGCAGGAATGAGAGCAGTAAAGGCATCTGTGCAGATAAAAGGGGCTGAGATGAAACTCACAAGGAGGACGGCTCTTCTTCTTTTTCTTTTTTTTAAACATTTTTTATTGATTCATAATCATTTTTCAATGTTGTGTCAAATTCCAGTGTAGAGCACAATTTTTCAGTTATGCATGAACATATATATATTCATTGTCACATTTTTTTCTCTGTGAACTACCATAAGATCTTGTGTATATTTCCCTGTGCTATACAGTATAATCTTGTTCATCTATTCTACAATTTTGAAATCCTGTCTATCCCTTCCCACCCTCCACCCCCTTGGTAACCACAAGTTTGTATTCTATGTCTATGAGTCTATTTCTGTTTTGTATTTATGCTTTGTTTTTTTGTTTTTGTTTTTGTTTTTTAGATTCCACATATGAACGATCTCATATGGTATTTTTCTTTCTCTTTTTGGCTTACTTCACCTAGAATGACATTCTCCAGGAGCACCCATGTTGCTGCAAGTGGTGTTACGTTGTCGGTTTTTATGGCTGAGTAGTATTCCATTGTATAAATATACCACTTCTTCTTTATCCAGTCATCTGTTGATGGACATTTAGGCTGTTTCCATGTCTTGGCTATTGTAAATAGTGCTGCTATGAACATTGGGGTGCAGGTGTCATCCTGAAGTAGGGTTCCTTCTGGATATAAGCCCAGGAGCGGGATTCCTGGGTCATACAGGTAAGTCTATTCCTAGTCTTTTGAGGAATCTCCATACTGTTTTTCATAGTGGCTGCACCAAATTGCATTCCCACCAGCAGTGTAGGAGGGTTCCCCTTTCTCCACAGCCTCTCCAGCATTTGTCATTTGTGGATTTTTGAATGATGGCCATTCTGACTGTTGTGAGGTGATACTTCATTGTAGTTTTGATTTGCATTTCTCTGATAATTAATGATACTGAGCATTTTTTTCATGTGCCTATTGATCATTTGTATTTCTTCCTTGGAGATTTGCTTGTTTAGGTCTTCTGCCCATTTTTGGATTGGGTTGTTTGGTTGTTTCCTATTAAGTCATATGAGTTGGTTTCATTTGCAAAAATTTTCTCCCATTCCGTAGGTTGTTGTTTTGTTTTACTTATGGTTTCCTTTGCTGTGCAGAAGCTTGTAAGTTTCATTAGGTCCCATTTGTTTACTCTTGCTTTTATTTCTTCTAGGAGAAAATTTTTGAGATGCATGTCAGATAATGTTTTGCCTATATTTTCCTCTAGGAGGTTTATTGTATCTTGTCTTATGTTTAAGTCTTTGATTCATTTTGAGTTGATTTTTGTATATGGTGTAAGGGAGTGTTCTAGCTTCATTGCTTTACATGCTGCTGTCCAGTTTTCCCAACACCATTTGCTGAAGAGACTGTCTTTATTCCATTGTGTATTCTTGCCTCCTTTGTCAAAGATGGGTTGATCAAAAGTTTGTGGGTTCATTTCTGGGCTCTCTATTCTGTTCCATTGGTCTATGTCTGTTTTTGTACCAATACCATGCTGTCTTGATGACTGTAGCTCTATAGTATTGTCTGAAGTCTGGGAGAGTTATTCCTGAGGCTGGCTCTTCTTAAGTGGACCCATGGATATATTCTCTATAGCTCTCAGTGGGCAGGGTCTGGGGTCCTATTTGCAGACCATTTCTTTCTTCCTTAGCTGAAAAACTAGAGAAGGGTAATAAGCAGATATGTTAGCCTTAGTTCCTTGGAAAGTCCAGCCTGAAGCAAAGGACTTATGTACTAATGTTTTCTTAGGGAGTGCAATTCCAGGGAGCAAGAGAGAGGGACAAGGGGAGTGAGGTAGGCAACACGGGAGAACCAGCACAAGCAGGCATTACTCTCTAGATGGCCGCTGTTAAGTGCACTTGATTGTTTGAGTTCATGAGTCTGTCATTCAAGAAGCCACAAAATGCATCTGATGATAGTTCATCCAGAATGAAGGGGAAGAATTTATTTGATTAACGATTCACTCCAGGGGGCGCTAACTAATCCCCCTGCCATCCTCCCTGGATTGCACCTGCTCCACCAAAGGGGCTCCTGCCACACACTCATGCCTCGATTTCAACAGAGAAATCCCAGACAGGACAAAAGGTTTGAGCCAAGGGGCTGAGGTGAAGCACTGTCAGGCTGTCCCTGCATGAAGCTGGCTCTGCAGTGGTGACTAGAGCAAGAAGCAGGTGAGGCTGAGGGGATATGACGTGGTGCATATAAATTATATACCTCGCTCGCAATTATACCTACTCACATGGGTGACTCAGATGTTCAAATGGACTCTGCTGTGAAACTGTTTGACATGCACAGTTCTCTGCCCCCAAGGACATGGCATTGTCCCAGAACCCAGGGCTCTGCAGCTGTCCTATTACAGTTTGCCAGGGATTCTGCACAGCAGTTCCTTATCTGCTGTGGCCACCTCCAGGAAGGTGGGATGTGCTGGATCCCCTGGTCTGAGGGACAGGGAAGCCTGGGCTTGTCGTAGAGCTCTCCTCTGCTCTGGGCATTGCTGGAAACTGACAGCCTTTCTAGTCACCTGTTAATGAACTGGAGCAGTAATCCCAAGGGACGTACATATTGCCTCTGAAATCCAAAGCAGCACACCAAGTTAAAGCCTCAAAATTGGCAGGACAAGATGTACGTTGCAACAGCTTGCTCTTTTGCCTCTGAGATGTCCTGGCATGTCCCAGGCGGTTGAACCTCTCCGAACGTCACCACTGTGTCCCACCTTCGATATTTGGGGGTTTGTCTCCTAAACTCTGGGGCGGATGTGTTTTGTCTGCGCATCCAGAGCACTCACCACTCCCTGCTGCTGCCCAGGTCCAGTCAGCACAATGTCATCCATGTAGGGGTCCGTGGGACTTCCTGCAGGGTGCCTGCTGACATAAGGGTCTGCAGATTGAATTACAAGCAGAGAGCAGCTTAGGTCGATACAGCCTGTGGCAAGACAGTGAGTATGTTCAAATACCTGGTTTAAAATTGACAGAGTGGTATAATACGTTTTAGAAACATTGTCATCAACATGGCCAGCATTTTAATGACTACTACTTAGCTTCAGTTTTGTGGGAAATTCACATACTATGTGGAAAGTTTTATTTCCTGAGAAAGTCAGCTATATCAAACATAGGGTAAATTTATTTATGGATTTTTATTTTTTTATATGTAGAATAATCCATGAGACCTATGTATGGACTGTGCCATGAAATTTTCCAAAGATAAATATTTTACATAAATACTTAAATGTTTTCAAGATATTTATTTTCAAAGGCAAAGAATATTGAAATAAGTGTATTTTCATGTTAAGAGAGGAAAGAAACCTTAGAAGTTTGGCTGAAATGTATGTGTTTATCAGGCGAGAACCATATAAATTCTCAGCTAAAACGATATAAACTCTTGTTATAGTTTTGGTACAGTTCAGAGAAAGGACAGGCAGGTATTTCTCCCATTTTACAGAAGATGAGACTGAGGCTGTGATTAGCTTAGCCAGCTCAGTAGTAAGTCAGTGGCAAAATCCAGATCAGAAATGGGGTCCTTTTTTTAATGCTCTTAACAAATATTAAACAGAAAACAAAATAATACAATCTTGGTCTTGGCTCCGTCTTGAGCAAAACATAAGTTTGACCTCGTTGGGTGTATGTACCTAGGCTGTTGATATTTAGATGCCAATTAGCCAGCAAGGATTGTGTGGCAGGTATGACAGCCTTGTATTTCTTTTCTTAATGCCACCTCTAACTCCAAGAGCTTTCATTAGCAAATGGCATGGCTGGCCAATGAGATGAGGATGTACTGCAAGTCAGGCAGTACAACCTCTGGATTGAAAAATGCTGCTTTAAAGCGCTCCAGTCTAAAGGTTGTCTTTATTGTGAGGCTTTTTTTTTTTTTTTTTTTTTTTTTCCTGAGGCAGTGGTAGAGGCTTCAGTCCTGGACAGCGCCTCCCAGAACCCATTGTGCATTTTGGGGACAAGCTTGACCCTTCCCTGGGGAAGACGAGTCACTGCTGAGGCAGTTCTCCCATTCAGTCACAGTGGCTTGCAAAACCCCTACACTAGTCAGTTAGGTATCCTGAGTGCTTGTGCTCATGTCTAGAAAGGCTGAGCTTGAAGGTCATTGGTCCTTTTTTTTAAAAAAGGGAAACCCAGGTAAAAATTGCATTATATTTAAATACATCACAGTCCAGAAAACGTAAAAGAGATGAGAGAAGGGAGGAAACCTTACTGGCTAAGAAACTAGATGCTGAAGTCAGAGACTTTGGCCTGGATTTATCTTCACGCTCCAGCAATTACTGGCTGAATGACTCTGACCAAGTTCTTAAGTTCTCCAAACTCTGGTTTCCTCTTCCGCAGACTTGGAATGATAACCATCCATCTTACAGCGTTGCTGGAGGGTGGAGCAAGGTCATCCTCGGAGGCGCAGAATTCGGCACGTGACAATTTTAAGAGCTCAGCAAGCATTTATTAGGCACCAACTGTGTTCTAGTCACTGTGTCCTCAGACGAATGAATGATCCCTGTCCTGCATCTGTCTAGAAGTGAAGATGGACAAGTGAATAGAAGGCCCAGGGAGAGGCAATTATAATGGGGGACCGTGAGCTCCACAAAGCCTCAGCTGCCTCTTGAAGGATGAGTTTTCTAGGTGAAGGAGGTAGAGAGGGACCTTGGGGCAGAGGAAATATTAGGCAGCTCACATCATTTTTACAGGGAACATAACCCATCCTAAGTGTGGAGCTTCCACTTTGAAAACATTAACCTATCAGTCAAGCAACAATCCAGCTATGCCGTGTCTGGAGAGTGGGGAGGGTGAAGAGAATCACTTTAATGAGAAAAGACGAGGGTCTGGGTCAACTGTCCTCCCGTCTTTGGAAGCTGACATGATCTTTGTAGCCCCTGCTCCTCTTTCTTCCTCAAGCCTCTGCCCACTCCCTGGATGTTCTGTCCTCTCTGCTGAACCCCCACTTCTGGTTTATTCTCTCCCATCCTACCCCCCTTCTTTCCTCTGGTCCAATCCCAAGTCCGTCAGCATAAATATCGGCTCATCTCCAGTGACTTCAGCCCTTTGTCATCATTTCCCTTCATCTGTCCCTTGAAATGATTCTGTCTCTGAGTTTGGTTTTTCCAGAAGCAGATTTTAAGAAGTTTGTTTGCGAGGTGATCCTGGGAAGTTCTGAGTGGAAGTGAGCAAATGACACAGGGAGGGAAAGGAAGCCAGGAGAGGAAGCAGGGCTGAGCAGTTACCACCGTGGGTAACTCAGCCTTGACCCTGGTGGGGCCTCTGGAGACAGACAATGTAGAACAGGTCTCAGAGGGTCTCGTGAGGGGTGAGGAAACAAAGCCTTTCTGCACCATTTCCTGCCTGTCATGGCTTGGGGCCACCCAGAATCTTAACTCCCCAGTACCTGTAACCACCAGGAGGAGCCCCGAGGCAGCAGGGGGCAGTTCCAGCCCAAAGCAGCGATCCAGTGCACCAAGAGGTGGGTTCTAAGGGCTCTGACAGCACCTGCTGCACTAACCTTTGGTCATCTGGCCTTTCCTCTCGCCTCTGTTCTCCTGCCTCCCTTACACTGAACCTACTTTTGCTGCAACCACATCAATCCATTTAACTACAAATGTCAGTGCAACTGGGAACTGAAGGCTTAAGACCCAGATGTCACCTTTGCAGTGTCTCATGTGTCCACTCCCCTGGCCTCTTCCCTTTGCAGTTCAGACCGCATCACCTCTGCTGGGACCACAGCAGTAGCCTCCTAATTAGTCTGCCTGCTCCCCGTCTCTCCATGCTCCACCTCTTCTTAACACACCATTGCCAGAGTAATGTTCTGAATGCAGAGCTCATACTTGTGTCCTGCCGCCATGTTTCCCAAAAAAGAACTTCTGGAAGTATGAAATTACTTCTCAGCCTAATATTTCAGATTCTTTAAACTATGGGCCATGTCTCTATTATGGCTTTGTTTTCCCACTGTTTTCTTAAAAGTTACATACATTCCCTACCACTCTCTGCTGCCTGAAATGCCCTGTATTTCCCCATTTGTGTGACTTTGTCCCTTGTTTGAAATGCCAGCCCCACCGTCCACCATCTGTTGGTTGAAATTGTAACCATTGTCACAGTTTCTCTCAAGGGGCAACTCCTCCATGAAGCTCTCCTGGGTTCTCCCTTCTTTGTCTCTTGTGGTATTCTGGCTTTCCCCTATGGCCCTTGCCCAATTTTACTGTGTATTCTTGCCATTCCCCTGCTGTGCTATAAGGCTCCAGAGGAAGAGAGAAACTAGCATACAGTGTTTTGCAATTGGAAAATATTTCTTGAATTGAATTATATATATAATATATATGATATATATTAACTTTATTGCCAGAGGGTATGTTTTCAAGTAGAGATTCAGCTTATCAACAAATTTTAAATACACACATATGAAATATGTTTTGCCCAGATATAAATGGGATTGTCTGACTTGTCTCACATAGATGACAGGCATTCACACATGGGTATTACTGTCAAGCACTAAGCAGGAGTCATAACATTATTAAATATGCTACAGGTTCCAGGTGCTGTTTCAAATGTGTCATAGACATGATGAGCTCGGGGCTAGGGAGAGGCTAATTTGCTTCCTTGGAGTTTAATTGTAGGAATTAAAATACAGAGCCTCTGGTACACACAAACACTTCTTCCCCCCCTCTCAGCGACCATAATCTTCAGCTGCCGGCTGGAATCATAGCTCCAAGAAAGAGCAATCCCTGCTGGGGGGCAGCCCTAGGACATGGGTAGGGTCTGCCTTGGATACCCATGCCCTTTATGACTGCTCTTTGGACACTCCTCCTCACCATGCCTGTTTTCAGCTGTCCCATCACTCATGACTGGTCCTCATTGATGCTCTGTATCTCACCAGCAACTTGACTCCCCAGGTGCTGATCAATGGCAAGCTGCCTCACCTCCGCAGTAAAGTTAAATCAAGAAGGTGTTCTCGAGCAAAAACAGGTACCTTCTGTCCAACACCCCTTATGTGGGGTTTTCTTAACGCATAGTGCATGGACCACCTACATCAGAATCACTTTATTTGGAGGAGGTCTCACTAAAAATTCAGATTCCAAGGCCCTACTACCACAATTCCAAAATAAAAATCTTCCATGGTAGAATCTGGGGAGGAAGGAAGAATCAAGCCCTGGATGTAACATTTCTGAGCTGGGTTAAAACCAGCTTGGTAACAAATGTTGCAAGAGGCTTCTGAGAAGCTAAAGGTATTCTCCAGCAGAGTAATGCCTATCTAAAGTAAACACTTTTCAAAAAGACCTGTTAGTTGGAGACATTGGATGTTAATCATGGTTTTTGAGTGTTTTCATTTTATAGGAGCAGTGTCTTTTGTAGGATCGTTTTTCTATTTCACATTGTGTTCCACAGTAATTTACTTAGAAATGTTCTAGGTGGGGCCTGCAAGACCCACTGAAATTCTACGGCTCAGGAGAACACTTTGTTCTCATCAGCATCTTGCATTTACTTAGCACAAATGGAAGAAAAAGACAATTCATCAGATTCTAACTCTGTGGTGTCAATGTGCAATTCATAAAGGAGCTTGGATATTACCACGCTTCTCATAGCTCAGGATTGTCCTGGAGTTTGTACGGACTAGATGATAGGCAGTTAGACTGTGTAATCTCTTAACAGCCTTCCAGCTCTGACCTTGAACTTTCCACGCTCCATGGCAGCTTCAGCTTTTTTTGGGTGTCAAGTGTAGGAGAAATCTTCCGATGCTTAGACGCATGCATGCACCAGATAGTTTGATTGCTGAAACACTTTTGGTTAAGTTAAAAACAAAGGACATAAGATGAACAGAACTAAGACTCTCAGAACACGGGTTATGAAGCATTTTCCTTTTTGCTGGTGGGGAAAGTTTAGAAACTGGAGGGCACTTAGTCTCTGTTGGGGGTTGAAGCACGGAGTGGAAGGGGATGCCCCTGGAAAGAAACAAGGAAAGCAGAGATCTCACAGCTCTGCCTCCAGCTGCCTGTTTATCCTTCTTTGTGCCAAATGGGCTGTGTGGCCAGAGAGGGGATGGGTTGGTCTCGTGATTCAGGACACCTAAGAATGGGCCTGACTGCAGTTTCCTAAGTAAGAACCCTTGACATCCAGTTTGGTAGATCTTTTCTTCACTTCTTGTTTCTGAGATGGATTTGGAGCTTAATCAATTAACCAACAGATAAACATTTATTCCTTTTCTAAAATATTATTACACAAGCTTTTTTTTCAGGGAACCATAGTTTTTTTTCTTTTAATTTTATTTTTATTGAAGTGTAGTTGATTTACAATGTTAGTTTCAGGTGTACAGCAAAGCAATTCAGTTATACATATACATACATCTATTTTTATCAGATTCTTTTCCATTTTTTTGATTTTTGATTTATTTTACTTATTTTTTATTTTTTTAAACTTTTTTTATTGAGTTATAATCAGTTTACAATGTTGTGTCAACTTCAGCACAGAGCACAATTTTTCAGTTATACATAAACATACATATATTCATTGTCACACTCTTTTCGCTGTGAGCTACCACAAGATCTTGTATATATTTCCCTGTGCTATACAGTATAATCTTGTTTATCTATTCTACATATGCCTGTCAGTATCTACAGATTTCGAACTCCCAGTCTATCCCTTCCCACTCCCCTCCCCTCTGGCAACCACAAGTTTGTATTCTGTTTCTATGAGTTTGCTTCTGTTTTTTTGTATTTATGTTCTTTTTTTTTAGATTCCACATATAAGTGATCTCATATGGTATTTTTCTTTCTCTTTCTGGCTTACTTCACTTAGAATGACATTCTCCAGGGACACCCATGTTGCTGCAAATGGTGTTATGTTGTCATTTTTATGGCTGAGTAGTATTCCATTGTATAAATACACCACAACTTCTTTATCCAGTCATCTGTTGATGGACATTTAGGCTGTTTCCATGTCTTGGCTATTGTAAATAGTGCTGCTATGAACATTGGGGTGCAGATGTCATCCTGAAGTAGGGTTCCTTCTGGATATATGCCCAGGAGTGGTATTCCTGGGTCATATGGTAAGTCTATTCCTAGTCTTTTGAGGAATCTCCATACTGTTTTCACAGTGACTGCACCAACCTGTACTCCCACCAGCAGTGTAGGAGGGTTCCCTTTGCTCCACAGCTTCTCCAGCATTTGTCATTTGTGGACTTTTGAATGATGGACATTCTGGCTGGTGTGAGGTGATATCTCATTGTTCCATTATATGTTATTACAAGAAATTGAATATAGTTCCCTGTTCTGTACAGAACAGTACACAAACTTTTAAACATCATAGAAAAGTTGAAAAAATTTTATAGTGAAGATCACAACACCCACTACCTGGATTTCATCATTAACACATTAACTCACTAACTTACAAGAGAGTTACTCCTGGCTGCCACAACCTGGGACCTACTGGCCAGCCAGCTAGTTACTTTTATTCTTTCTGCAAGGGTTTCTCTTCTCACACAGGGACCTGAGAGTGTATATTACATGCAAGGAATCTGAATACAGTTAGAATGCGTGGGAGGACAGCTCACCAAGCCATGCTAATAGAGTCTAAGCTTAATATATATATATCGCGATGTTTGAACACCTAGAAAGGAACCAGTCTGACTTTTGTTTTTGTTTTTTTTTTTTTAACATTTTTTATTGATTTATAATCATTTTACAATGTTGTGTCAAATTCCAGTGTTCAGCACAATTTTTCAGTTATTCATGGACATATACACACTCATTGTCACATTTTTTTTCTCTGTGAGTTATCATAACATTTTGTGTATATTTCCCTGTGCTATACAGTGTAGTCTATTCTACAATTTTGAAATCCCAGTCTATCCCTTCCCACCCTCGACCCCCCTGGTAACCACAAGTCTGTATTCTCTGTCTGTGAGTCTATTTCTGTCCTTTATTTACGCTTTGTTTTTGTTTGTTTGTTTGTTTTTGTTTTTTAGATTCCACATATGAGCGATCTCATATGGTATTTTTCTTTCTCTTTCTGGCTTACTTCACTTAGAGTGACATTCTCCAGGAGCATCCATGTTGCTGCAAATGGCATTATGTTGTTGGTTTTTATGGCTGAGTAGTATTCCATTGTATAAATATACCACATCTTCTTTATTCAGTCCAGTCTGACTTATGAAGGCAAGAGAGCTATCTGCTCTCAACAGGGGGAGAAAATATGAGACAAGACGCAGCAAGGTCTTTCTGAGCTTCAGAACTTGTTTTGCTTTTTCTATTACACCTGTTTATCTTCTTAAGATAAAGTCTTCATAAAAACTTCTTTTCAGAGAAAAAAAATTTTAAATTGGATGGAAAATCTGATTCAAACTAGCCAGGTATCTTAAATAAAGCATGACTGCCATTCCTTAGTTGGTTTTGTACTAGGAAGTCAATTCAGAAGTGAAAAATTCTCACTATGATGCACCCACTCTATAAATTACAGGACTGGTTTGTGATGGTAATAATTGCCATAGAGGCACTATCCTGTGTAACAGTGCTACGTCTGTGAGTGTTCATTGCCCTTTGAGAGGCTGCCTGTTGAGGTGGTCGCCTCCTGCACACCTGCAGGAGAGACCAGCACAGGGCCCAGAGGTTGCTTCTGCAGTGTGTCCAAGCGTGTCCCAGCACGCCAGGGTTGAGAGGAAGCTGACAAAGGAAAGCAGTGACCACTTCCAAGAGAACAAAGCATGTGCTGAGTTTATTTCCTTGCCAGGTGAGGAAACGGAGTCTACTAAAGAAATTCCCTGAGTTATTCACCAAGAGGGAACAAACAGGACAGTTCATATGTTAGAAAATGATCAAAAGTTTCTACTTTGGACAAAGCAGGATGAATCCTAGGGTCTGTACACAGCTGATTCAACAAGGTCCATTGCACACTGGTAAGACTCCTCACTTAGATCTAGGCAGATTCTGGCATATTGGGGCATTCAAAGTTCTTAATCATTTATCAGCTTAGACCAGTGGATGGCTCAAGGTTTATGGTTGTTTAACAGCTTCAGCTGCAATGAAACAAAGCATTCCGTTTTGTGATTGCTTGGACAGGTTCTGTTCTGAGTGGAAAGTTTTCCCTTTCAAAGTGCATGACCCATCTAATGATTCTTGAGTTGATTTACCAATTCACTTTCCCCAAACTTTCTTGAAGTAATCAATCCAAAGTATTCTTTACTTGCAACACCCCTTGCTCCCCTGTCCTTCCTGCTGACAGAGCACATGTACAGCCAATGTCCTTGATCTCAGGAAGAGCAATTAAGGTCAGAATGGCTCTGTCCAGCCTTCGAGCCAAAACAGAGTCCACGTGTGGCTGTCTGGAGATACACAAAGGGTTCTGCCTCTTCCTCCCCCCGGCCCCCGCCAGGCTGCCATCTGATCTCCTCTCTTCTTTTCTGCTGCCATTACCTTATTTTACTTTCTGAACTTCCTTCTTTATGCAGCCTTGCTACAGAAGTGAACTAGTTTCACTCCTTCCTGCTGTTTCTGAAATAAGCAAAGAAACCCCATTTTGATGATAAGCACTCTTACTGCTGGTCACATCAGGGAAGCCAACAGGGTTGGCCAAAATGGCAAACACTGGTGAGGGCTTGGAATAGTTTACAAATTCTGAAATTGTTTCAGGACTCCTCTGAACTGTTAAAGACTCTTAAGAAATAGTTTTGTCTTCTCCCCTAGGGAATCATCTGATTCCCTTTCTTTTTCTTTCTTTTTTAATGGAGAGACTGGAGATTGAACCCAGGTCCTCATGCATGCTAAGCCTGAGCTCTACCACTGAGCTATTACCTGACCCCCTGATTCCCTTTCTTATACCACCGAACTATTTCTGTGTTTTAAATTACACTTTAAATCATTAAGAATTACTCATGTACGTGCTCATTGTAGAGAATTTTGAGGATGTAAAAAGGAGTATGACAATATGACTTGTAACACCTTCTAGAGCCTTTGTCGTGAAAACCAGCTCCCTAGATCCTGTCTGGTTTATCTTGGTCTAAGTGACAGTTCTTAGACCCAGGTAGATTTGGTGCTATGACCACTTTCTCTGTGTGTGTGTGTGTTTGTGTGTGATGTGTGTGTGTGTATGATGTGTGTGTGTGTGTATGATGTGTGTGTGTATGTGTGTGTGTTTGTGTGTGATGTGTGTGTGTATGATGTGTGTGTGTGTGTGTGTGTGTGTGTGTGTGTGTTGTGGTTCCCTTTCAGAATCCACTTTCTGCTAGTCTGTGAAGACTTGGCTGTGACAGGCTTTTCCTCATCTGACCTCCTAGAGTCCTTTCCGGGGTACCAGGTCCTGATGTCCACCTCCAGTGCTCTGTATTGCCGTCCTGGCTATCTCTGTCCCTTTGTGCCTCTTCCCCTGCTCCCCTCATGAAGGGGACGATTCCCTCTCTGAGTTTTGAGCTGCCATTACAATGCGACGCTCTAACACTGCTCTCTTTCTCATGCTCGGTGGTTTCGAGCATGTGAAGTCCTCTGGCCCTTGTCTCTGGTGTATGTTGACTCTTCCAGGCTCCTGACAGCTGGAGCTAGTCTTAAAGCTAATTCTTTTCTTATCTGACTTTGGTTTCTCTACATATTATTCTAGAGAACTCTTTTGATTTCTTCTGATGTCCATTAACATCACTTTGGTGTCTGCCTTTATGGAAGTGCTTTGTGTCCACCTAACCCCTTTTTCTGTTTCTTCCTTCTTTCACTTCTGCAAGATCCTCCTTATTCCCTCTTATTCTCACCTGCCAGCCCAATGCAGAGGACCTGGGCATCTCAGGATGGAGGGATCCCAGGGTCTGTAAGCCTCTAAGTGACTGCACGGAGCAGAGACTTCCCCACCTTTACCCTACTGTTCACCCTCAGTGGACTGTAATGGGAGAAGTAAACTTTTATTTTGTAAACTACTAAATTTCATTATTGTTGTTTTAACAGACTGTCTAACACAGCCTCTGGTAAGTCTAGCCAACTTCTACCTTGCCCTTTTCTTTACAGTAAGTGCTCACTGGGGAGTCTCCAGTAAATTTCTGATTTGCTGAGTGAGTCCTTTAGCTCTCAGCTCCTTCCAGAACAGAGGTGGTAGCCCCCTAATTGCAGGGATGCGAGCCCCTGCCAGCCCTGCTCATTTCTCACAAGTTATCCTTCTCCGTTATCACTCCAGGCTCTGCCTTCTATCCCTGCCTCTCCAGCTCCCTATTTCACTGAGTCCTCCTTCCCAGAGCCAAACTGCTGTGACAGCATAAGAAATACTAATGCCGCTACTTCTAAATGAAGAGGCAGGCATTGGTTTTTGCTCTTTTATCTACACTTAGAGAAATGTTAGCTCTTTCCCAGGTCTTCAATGTCAGTCCTTAACAAGCCTACTCTCTCTTCCTTCACATCATAATGATACCTTCAGTTCATTAAGTAATTTCCACTTGACAAATATTCTTCCTGATATTCATTATCCCAGTTGGTTATGCCAATATTCTTAGCCTCATTTTACAGAGAGGTTAAGTAACTTGCCTGAAGTCACACAGCCTGCAAGCCATATAACCGAAATTACACCCTGGGTGCACCGAGACCTTTCACTCCTTCATCAACACTGTACTGTTCATTTGACCACTCACTTCTGCAGGCACCGGAGTCTTTTTATTTGTGTAGGCTCTAACGACCAATAGGGAAAGAAAAGCCTAACAGAAATGTGAAAAAAAAAGTTTGCTAGCAATAACTCTCTAAACTTATTGAAAAGCAATTGTATAAAGAGAAAAATATGCTATATATTTATGCTAATCAGTTTCAAATTTGAGAATAATTTGGCTAATACATGTCTATATAACTTGCTACCATGTTCTGTTTCAATTCTTTGTAAGAAAATTAGTTGTGAAAGATTGCTCTAATTTTTAAGAAAACATAATTTTAGGTTCATGAGCTGTTGCGTAGTATTTCATAGGCTTTGTCTGGTGGCCTGATGTGTCAAGAGAGGGCACCACGTAATCATTTTAGGCTCTACCGAAAGGTCTTTGGTATTTGTGGAACAGTAGTGACTGGAACATGAGCATATTTCAGCCAGAAAACTTCATTAACTGTCAGAAATAATTAAACTCATGCTCTCCTTTCTGGTGGTTTATGGCTGTCAAAAACTCAAAGGCAAAAATAATAGTCCAGAAACACAGAGTCACCTGGTATAAATAATAATCATTCTTACTTTGCTAATAATCTTTAGTCACCAGGAATTAAATCTATACTTCCTTTCTATTTGCCACTCTGATAGGACTTCTAGGAATGCGTGGGTGAAAAGTCACGTGTTTCTGGGATAGGAGTGGCAGATTCATGGCACAAAGGGGACCGCTCACCACTCCAGAGCCCATCGTAGACATAAACACATGCTCCTGTGATTCCTTCCTGCTCGCCTCGCTCCTCACCGCCAGTTAGTCAGGGCTGGTATAATGGTCCGTTCATCTGACAGGTATTTTTTTTATTGAGCATGTACTATGTGCCAGGTAATGCTCTATAAGAAGAAACCAGTTTGTTCTTTTGGCCATTGTCCACATTAATTTTGTTGTTGCCATACACCCTGAATCTCTCCTAGCTGATCAAGAAAGTCAGTCAATCTCATCTGCAGCCTGGAGCTTAAACGTCTTCAGGTTTCCATGATCTCAAGGAAGAGCCCACCTTGTCCTGGGGCCGTAGGATATGAAGTAAAAGTCAAATGGATAAAGACTAGATAGACTTAGCAGCACTCAAAACACATTTCGTTATTTTTTAAATTAAAAATGTTTGTATCAAGGTATCATTGGTTTATAACATTGTATGTTTCATGTGTACATTGTATTTCTACTCTGTACACACTCCCGTGTGCTCCCCACCAAAAACTGTCTCCATCTGTCCCCATGCAGTTGATCCCCTTTACCCTTTCACTCTCCTGCAACCCCTTCCCCTCTGGTAACCACTACTCTCTTCTCTGTATTTACGTGTTTGTTCTTGTACGGTTTGGTTTGTTCACTTATTTTTTGTTTGTTTGCTTTTTGTATTCTACATACGAGTAAAATCATACGGTATTTGTCTTTTTCTATCTGACTTATTTCACTTAGCATAATACCCTCCAGGACCATCCATGTTGTTGCAAATGGCAAACTTTCGTTTTTTTAATAACCAAGCAGCATTCCATTCTGTATATACAGACCACATCTCTATCTGTTCATCTGTTGATGGGCACTGAGGTTGTTTCCATATCTTAGCTATGATAAATAAGGCTACAATGAACATAATGGTGCATATATCTTTTCAAATTAGTGTTGTCATAGTCTTTAGATAAACACCCAGGAGAGGAACATGTGGATTATACGATAGTTCTATTCTTAATTTTTTGAGGAATCTCCATACTGGTTCCATAGCGGCTGCACCAATTTACATTTCCACCAATAGTGTATGAGGTTTCCCTTTTCTCCATAACCTCACCAACACTTGTTATTTCTTGCCTTTTTGATAATAGCCATTCTGACAGTGTGAGGTGGTATCTCATTGTGGTTTTGATTTGCATTTCCCTAATAATTAATGATGCTGATCATCTTTTCATGTGCCTATTGGCCATCTGTATGTCTTCTTTGGAACTATATCACACCATACACAAAAATGAACTCAAAATGGGTGAAAGACTAGAATGTAAGATCTGCAGTCCTCCACTCTACCAACTGAGCTGTTGAAGGCCCCGTTTAGAATGTAAGATCTGAAACCACAAAACTCCTAAAAAAACAGGTGGTGTGCTCTTTGACATCAGTCTTAACAATATATATTTCTGGATATGTCTCCTCAGGCAAGGGAAACAAAGCAAAATAAACAAATGGACTGCCTCAAACTAAAAAGCTCTGCACAGCAAAAGAAACCATCAACAAAACAAGAAGACAACCTAGTGAATGGGAGAAGATATTTGCAAATCACATTTCTGATAAGGGGTTAATATCCAAAATATATAATGAACTCATACAACTCAACAACAACAAAAAAGAAAAACCTGATTTTAAAATGGGCAGAGGAGCTGAATATTTTTCCAAAACACATTCCTGACCTCATTACTTGTGTGTCTCAGCTCAGTCTGATTACGAATGTTTGTCATAAATCAAAGGCATGGATTTCATGAGTAATTTAGCAATAAGGACTCCTATTCTTGAAGATAAGCTGACATCTTTAATGTTTAGAAATCTAATGACATTAGTTTGCCACTCCCTTCAATCTTCCTTTTTTAGGCACCTTTGATCTTCAACCTGATGTCAGACTGCATACTTGCTTTAGACTTACTAGTCACAGTTCAAAGAAACTGTCAGTGTACACATTATAAAGTACAGTTGAGGCAAAGACTGGCCTTTTGTCAGAGGGTGTCAGGCAATCAATCCAACTGTTCCACACGATTGTGCAGGGCTGTGATTGTGGCTCTAGGTGTTTAATGTCTGGCCAAAGGCTCTCTGAGGCCTGTTGAGAAGAGTCCTGCAAAATTGGTAGAGATTCCTGACTACACTGTCTCTTATCCCTACTTCTGGTGAAACAGAAGTGCTGGGGGACATTTACACAGAGCAGTTGGACCATCAGGAATGACTTCCAGCTAGTACTTTTCGGGAAGGAAATTCCCAGGTAGGCTTTGTACTGAGATGATCAGTCCAGTCTCCCCAGAAAAGAAGAACCAAGTCAACCTGATGCTTTGTGAAAGGCTAGAATTCCTCGAGTAGTTTCTTTACTGTGTATCTTTGAATCTAATGTAAGGCATCAGCCAATCTCGATTCCCACTCATCTGTTGCATACTTTGATCAGGCTGAGGAGATACAACAGGGAAGTCTTTTAAAGTGAAGCTTCCCTAGCAGAGATATTTCAAATAAACTTAGATTTCCAGTGGGAAGCTGTCCAGGATATCAGCTTTGATGCTACACTTCATGGTTTGAAGAAAAGCATTTAGAGATGTTAGATGGACAAGGATAACACTAATGAGGATGTAAGTTTTCTTTATAAAATGATCCTCACCTTATAATTAGCTTGGGTACTACCTATGTATCTTCAATGGGTGGGGTACAAAGTATTGATGATTTCTCTGTCTTTTTGTATCATTCCAATCAATGTATAATACTAAGTTTCCATTAAGAACTAAATTAACATAGTTTTCCTTGGTCTCATCCTCATCAATTTACTTTCCCCATTTCTTTGGTCCCTTTAGTGGCTAGACTTCTCTCATGAACTGACTATATGTACTCCCCTGTAATTCTTACCTACAATTCATTTAAAAGTTTTATGACTTGACAAAAGTATTCTTCGGCATATTTTTACAATACTTTAGAGTAGAAGGACTTACACTAATAAAAAGCACTGTTTATTTTGTCTTCCCATTCCTCCTCCTATTTCATTCTTTTTTAATTTTTCCCACTTTGAATTTTTTTGATACTTATATTTATATATCTAAATATTGACTTCCTAGAATTATAGCTGGTGATTTGACTTACTTATAGCATCAGCCCTCTCCTCTTCTCCCAACATAGTTATTTTACTACTTTTGGTTACTTTATTACTTACTTGTGTAACTTTACATAATAAACATACATATATTTCTTGTTCCATCAATTATAAATAATGACAGACTATATCTTTTGAATTAACTTCCTAATAAAGGGGGTGTGGGAGTTAACTTTCTGTGTCTTTGTATGTCTCTATATATCTTTACCCTGTCTTCTTATTTAATTTATGCTTTTATTTTATCTTCACATTTGATTGACTTTTAATTCTGCTGAAAATTGACTTGTAGGTTGCACATCCTTTCTCTCAGACCTTTAGTATTGGTCTGTTGTCTTCTGCCAGCATTAACTATTGTGGTTGACAAGATGCCATTTTCATTTCATAGATGGTTTTCAGTTATTTTGCTGTCTCCATACAGAAGCAAGAGTTTGTTAATTGGTTGACTTTGGTGCTGGTTCCCCAAATAGCATCATGTAGGAGATTTTCCCTAGTGGTGCTGACACCCATGAAAGCTGTCCTAATTTTCCTTTAAAACTGTGCTCAATTTCTGTACAGAATATGTCTAACTTTTTGCCTCATGATGGGGTGTAAATACTTGCCTTTGGGCATTTTGTGTTATAGGTGGAGAACGATGTTGAGCAGGCTTATGGCTTTATATACTGACTTCTAGTTAGTTTATTTGTTTTCGATCTACATTTCTTTGTCATTCTCCATTGCATTTTTTTGTCCATGCTTGGGATTTCTTTGTCTGTTTGTTTTGCTTTAATAGTCACCATTTCCTCATGGTTTCATTACAGAACTTCTTTCCTCCTACTTTTTTAATCCACCAAAATTTTTGATATCTCTTGTCTCCTGAAGAACCCCATCCAGTTCTTTTCATTCCCTAAAGTTAATTATTATGCTGTTAAGAGTTAACATGAGAACCCAAGAAGGGTCAGTTGCTGCCTGGAAGGAAAAGTCACTAGGAGTTAATGGAAATGGAGAAACACTAATTGAAAGAGATTCCAGGGATTTTTTTTTTTCCCTAGCAGCCCAAATTGGTAGATTTTTTTTTCCTTCCTAATAATACCCAACTATAAATTATTTATGAGATACCATAACATTGAAGATATTTATAAATGGAATACTACTTCGCACTTATAAATCTGATTAATGGGTTTTTTTTCTCCACATTCTTAGAAAGCTTTTCAGGTTTGTTTTTCATAAGCAAAGACAATGCTTTCAGTCCACAGTGATAAACCTCTCTTTTTACTTTCAAAGCAAGTTTTAATTCTGCTCCTGCCATTTTGCTTCCCTGCAGTCCTTATCTCTCACAACCAATTTTCATCTCATGACATTTTATAATCTCATTATTTCAATTTTTTTTTCTCCATGGAGGCGTGTCTGCTTATTCATGGCTTCTGATTTCTGGTGGGTACAGAAGGGGTTCTTGCACAAATGTAATTTGCAAGGACACTGTTTTTCCTGGTGGGCCAGGAGGAGCTTCTTCAGTTGAGTCTTGGTTGCATGTTTCACAATCAATGACTTGAATCACATTTTGATCACTTTGAACAGGGCTTTTACCTTTTCTCCCTGTTACAAGACAAGGTTTCTCAACCTTGGCAATCTAGACATTCAGACAAGATAATTCTTTGCGGCAGGGGCTGTCCTGTGCCTTGTAGGAGATTTAGCAGCACCCTTGGGGCCTACTCACCCAATCCAGGTAGCCTCACTCCCTGACACCCTACATCTCCAGATGTTTACACAGCCCCAGGAGCAAAATCGTAACTGGCTGAAAACCACTATGCAACAGGAACTTTATAAAATTAAACTCAATCCAAGAAAGAAAAAAAGAAGATTTTATGTAGGACAGAGATCAAAATAAGTCAAGAAATCGTGAAAAGGCCCACTTAAAAAGGCTTTAAAGCAGCACTTACATTCATAGAAACAGTTTGTAGTTTTAAGAATGGCAGTAGGCCATAAATGCTCAAAGTGGTGGGTAGTTTTGTGAGTAATGCCATTAGCCAGATAATAACATGACAGTAAAGACAGCAAGAGCTAAAAAGTGACAGCCAAGCCACTGTTTCCTATCTTGTGTGTGGGACTGACTTGGACCTAAAAACCCAAAAGGTCAACAGTCCAATAGATAAATAGTATTCTTTCCAGAACATCAGTTTCAAGAGCAAGATGGTACAGTTTCAGTGTCTCCAGATCCTTTGAAAATTAGGAACTGGAGGAAAGGGGTGGGTGGCTGTGAGTTTTTAATGAGCAATGCAGCATTGTATGAGTCATTATATCATTTACTACAAGTTGGTGTTTTTTCAAGGCAAGGTTTTATGTCTTCATAGCGATGTAATCTGAAGCTCACCCCATGTGAAAGAGCTTTCACTATCCAAAAAAAAGTTCATTGTTTTAATTCAACCAGATATACAATATGGCACAACTAATATGATTACATAATTTGTTGGCAAGTATCTTGTCTTTTCTCCTTTTAAATTTAAAAGCAATCGTCCACCCGGACTTAATTACACTGTCATTTAAATGAATTAATATCTATTTGGAATGGGTTCATGAAATGCATTTTGCCATTGCTTTATTTACTGTCCTGGTTCAGAAAGAAAATGACTCATGTTTTCTGGTAATAGCAATTATAGGCAAAGATGGTTCGTGAATAATATTCAACTTTTTCTGGCAGAACCTTTTTTTCTTTTCAAAGTCTGTTTTGCTTGAATAGTTTAATTGTATGTAAAACATTGTCCTAAATTTTAGATTTCGAGCAAAATAATCAAAACACTGCACACTGGTTGCTATTTCGATAATAACTACCTACATATTTGTCATCAGCCAAAATGTCTCCACGAATGCAAAGAAACCATGACCTTAAAAGGCTAAAAGGACGTTCAGAGAAAACTTTTTTCCCATTTGAAACTATATTTTGGATAATGTACATTGTCGATATTCTCACCATGAACAAAAGCCTTTGCAGCTGGGACAAGCTGTTTAAGAGCATGAGACCAGTGAACCTGAGGAATTGTTCTTTGGCTTCCCTCCTTCCCACTTCCCTCCCCCAGGAAGCAAATCCAGGCGGTGCAGAGTCGAGGCATCAACCATGAAGGTTCCATTGGCTTCTGCTTGTCTGCAAAGTATTCTGGTCTTTGACCAAAGGTGCATTAAATAGGCCTGTTTCCCCCTCTCTCTCCACCCCATTGCAGCGCCCCCTCCCTACTCCTCTGGGAAGGTGTTGACCAGGAGAAATAAACTCTCAAGTTCACAGACGATTTCTAGCCTGCACTGTTCTCTTGTACTGAAGTCCTCATTGAAGAGCCACAGTCCTCTGCACACCTGGGGAGAGGTGAGGGTTAGAGATCTCCTATCAACAGCAAATGCAGCCTGTGGTGTGCCTTTGGCTTTTCACAGACACTTTAATAATGGATGCAGCTTGCACAGTTCAAAGAGCATCTTAATTTCTTAAAATTGAGAGCTACTTTTCTCAGAATCACTTTAGATTCCCATTGAAATTAAGGAGTTTTCTTCCACTTTGGTTTAGACAGTCACCAAACATAAGAATTATTCATGAATGAAATGCAGTCATTCATGAAAACTCAGAACATTCTAGGAGGAGGGAGCAGAAAATGACATGGGAGGCATGTAGCTCCATTCTTCTCAAAAGACTCCCGCAGACAGATAGTAAGACCAGTGGCTGAAGGGCTTGACAGAGCCATTAAGTTTAAGGCTCTTCTGAAATTATTACAACTATACTTGTGAAGACTACTTTTTGTTGATTTTGCAGCCCTTTAAACATTAAAAAAAGTCAAAGTTATACATATACATAGTTTTAAAAGCTGACTAATTCTGTGAGGTTTAAAATGAAAATCAGCATTTTTTTCCCCTCCCTTGTCTCAATCCCAATTCAACTCTTTTAACTGTTCTTAGCTTCTTTTAGCAGCTCCTCCACATTTTCAGAGACTGAAGATTATCTTCATTTTCAGATGTTGCTGAAAACTGGACTGGGTAGATTTTTCCCTTCTGTTTGGCTTTATTGCTTTTGTACACTATCCAGAAGATGAAAAATCCATAATGGAAGTTCATAACCTTTTTTCTTTAGTACTTTTTACTATGAACATAACACCAGGAAAAGTCCTGAAACAAAAATTTACAGGTCAATGCGTTGTCACAAAGTGACCACATAAGCAGCATCAGAAATAGGAAGCTGCACCTCAGAAACTCCCTTAGTGGTCCTCTCAATTACTACTGCCCATCTGCATTCAGAGGTACAGCCATAATTTTAAAATTTATTAATATTAATTAATAAATAATGATTTTTATCAATAATTTCTCCAGTTTGAAAAGTATTTTTATTCTTTGGTCAAGCATTCCCACACTATTGATTAGTTTTGCATAGTTTTAAACTCATATAAATTATACAGAATGTCCTTTTCTGTGACTGAAATTCTTTTATTCCCTGTTAGGCTTGTAGGAGTTATGCATGTTATTTTTCTATAGCTGTATTCACTCATTTTCAATGACTATACCACAGTTTCTTTATCCATTCTGTTGAAGGATATCTGGGTGGTTTGCAGTTGTGTCAATAGCAATGTTACGTACATTTTCACGTTTCTTATTGCATATGTGCGTGTATTTCAGTATGTGATACTTTAACAGCCCTGATTCTTCACCCCTCCTTGTATCTACATTCACCCCATGTAACTTTCTATTGTCCTCACACTCTGACTGGATTCAGCCATGTGTCTTCTTTGCCTAAAGGGATTTTAGCATTATTTGTGTAGGTAGAGGCTTAAAAAGTACTTGTGTTGTTTTGTTGAGCTCTGCTCTTGCTTCTGTGCCACTAGTATGAGAATAATGCAAGTTTAGCCTAAAATAACATGATAAACATGAGGCTTATGATTCTGTTGCCCCAACAGAGAGAAACACATGAGTGAACCCTCCTAAGACCCAAAGATGAGCTCAACTGAGCCAGCTACCACGCTTGTAGACTTGTAAGCTAAATAAATGTTTATTGTATATCAATGAGGTTTTCAGGTTGTCATCAAGTTTTTTATGGCAACAGATAACTAACACAGAGTGGAATTGCCAAATTCACCTTCCTCTCAACAGTGTATGAGAATTCCAGTTACTTCATATCCTCATCAACATTTGGTATTGCCAGTCATTCCCATTTTAGCCACCCCAGTAGGTGGACAGGGATATCTCATTTTGGTTTTATTTTCATTTTCCTGATGACTAATGAGACTGAGCACCTTTCTACGCTTATAAATCACTTGGGTATACTCTTATGTGAAGTGTGCTATTAATTTTTCTATTGGATTTTCTTCTTATTGCTTTTTAGGGATTTTTAATTTAGTGTGTATATGGATACAGATATATATACATATAGAAAATTTGCAATGTATATATATAGACTATATATATATACATTGCAAATTTTCTTCTAGTCCGTGGCTGGCTTTTAAAAAATCTTAATTTTCCACAATGTTCTTGTCAAGTTTTTCTGTCAATAATATACTCAGAGAAAAATTGGGAAGTGTTTGGTCTTTTATAGCTGAAAGAATACATTTAGATTGGCTTTATTTCTACCTTATATGTTTGTAGAATTTACTGGTAAAGATATCTATAACTACAGTTTTTGATAGAAAAAAATGCGAATTTCAGATCCGATGAAAAATGTAAAACTATTCAGATCTTTTAGGTCAAAATATTTTCAAGTTTTCATTGAATTTTTCTTACACAATACTTATTTAGCAATGAATTTTTAAAATGCAAAACATATTAGAACTTTTCTCATTATGCGTTTTTTTTTTAATTGCTCCCTAGCTTAATTACACTTTGGTCAGAGAATATTCTCTATGATTTTAACAATTTGAGCCTTGTTAAGTGAGATATGCTTTATGGCACAGAACACAGTCAATTTTGGTACATTTTACATTTTTCTTTTTCTCTGAATGTAACCTTAAGATGCATGACAAGTGACCTGAAGCCCTGAAGTGCCCTGGAGTCTGGTGCTCTAACCACTGTCCTCTTCTCCCTGTCCCCTACAGCAGCAACAGAAGCTTCTCCAGGAAACCTCTAGGACTTTGCAGTTATCAAAACTCATTTTAAAAATGAAATAACTGAGATTGAAGGTTACCTCAAAATTCATATCTTCTATTCCTTATTAAGTGTTTTTTGTCACTATGAGCAACTTATGACTAAATTTTAGGGGGGACTGAGGGAAAATGTATAAGGTATATGGATGTACTCTGTAAGGGAGTCTACTGAATAGAAAGTTTCCTGTATTTGGCTGTCCTCTTATTATTTGAGATTTAATGTAAAGAAAGAATGTTCCAAGAATTAATTAACTTATGAATTATTTACTTAATAAGGAAGATAGAATTAAAGATTATTATTAACATTCTGTCAGAATTAACATCTCCAGAAAGAAGTGCAATTAAATAAGCTGCATTAGAAACCTAACCTAAGAATCAGTGAGAGGCTGAGCAGCCCCTTAAGATGCTTTTGGTTAAATACATCTTCATACACATGCACATACCTCTGACCCCCATTCAGTTTCTCTCCTTTTAAGGGTACAGTTCAAAGAAATATGTCCAAAAGGATTCACATCTAAATACCCATCTATTTTGCTTGCTGTCTTTGGTCTACACAATTAACCCAGTTGTCCTTCTGACTCTCCTTAGAATCACTCTTTGTACCCCATTTTGCTATAGGGAAGGTAATTAGGTATTTATTTTATTTTGATGGAGGTACTGGGGATTGAACCCAGGACTTTGTGCATGCTAGACATGCACTCTACCACTGAGCTATACCCTCCCCTGTACCCCATTTTGAATGTATGTTAGCAACATCTTTATCACCTGCCTAAAATGCCACCTTATAGATTTTGAAGGTTACCAGTGATCCATGTGGAAGTCTGATTTTAGTAAAGTGCCTACTCACTCTCTTTCCCTTGATAGCATTCTTAGCAGAGAGCAAAGGGATGGGGAGACCAGAAGTAGGACACTGCTTTTTTTTTTTTTTAAATTTTTTAAGCAGCATCCCTTCCAGAAAACAAAGCCAATGTATAGAAGTGAAAAGACACCAAACATTGTAGATCCACAAAAATTAAGATGTTTGCTCAGACCATTACCACAATAATTGGGAAATAAATAGAAGATACTTGATCAATGGGTCCAGTTCAACACTTTTAAAAACATAGTCTAAATTCTTTAGCTTATTACTCATCGTGTATTGACTGTTCAAACTCTTCCCCGTATGCTCCAAAGACTTCCTGCTAAGAAAGAGCTACTTATTTGTGCCTAACTACTGTTTAATTTATTTGCATGATGTAGTTCTCATTATAATATTATTAACATATCAGAAGCTGGTCCATTTCTGAGATAATCTAGAGTGTGAATGCTCATTTCATTTTCAGTTGTATCTTCTGCATCAGTTGGTCAAATTTTAAATGTTTTATTTTTTTTATTTTTATCTCACATTATTCTTAGGGTCACTAATAAGGAGACACATTGTATATATTTGATGAACTGTGTGTTTTTCCTTAAAATGATCTTAAACTCATTTTATTTTTATTAACTAACTTTGATATCTTTTCTCATACAGTAAATACAATACCATAACATACAATACCATACAATGCAATCAAATATCCTTTGATCAATACTGCCCTCTTAACAAATTGGCAAAAGTAAAATTCTGGAAGAAGAAGATTAAAGAAGCGTAGTAACAAGAATACAGATAAGGGTTAATCTTGAAAAGGAAGATGCATATCTTTCTCTAAAACCAGAGGAATTCTTTGTCATTTTTTAAAGTTTTATTTTTTGTTGAGGTGGGAAGTAAGTAGGTTTACTTAGTTTTAGAGGAGGTGCTGGGAATTGAGCCCAGGACGTTGTGCATGCTAAGCTTGTGCTCTACCACTTGAGCTATACCCTTTCCCCATCATTTGTCACTTTTTAATGCTCTGATTTCAGGTAGTGTCACTGGAGTGGGACTGAATTGTGACTACAGCCTCCATTCATTTTAACTGCTGTCCAACATAGAATGGAATCTGGCCTTATTAATTTTAGTAAAACCCTGGCTTTTTTCATATTGTATTTCATCCAGATGACTTCATGGAAGGCCCTTTGGGATATCTTGTGGCTGTTGTCGTATTTTCAACATATACTTACTATGTGATTAATTGAGCAACAACCTCTGTCATAGTTGAAGACATCAAAACCTGCTAATATAGAAAGATCTGCATTTCAGGGCTTTCATGGAGACTAGACTATAAAATAAAGCACTTGACGTGAATGTTCAATGACAAATGATACAGTAAAGATGTGAAAAACAGTAATTAATCAGGCAGGTAATGAATTTATGAAGCAAGGGAGAAAAATACTCTTTTCAATTGGAACATGATTGCCCTATCATTTTTTAAGGCTTGTTAGAAATCTTTATTACAAGTCATCTTAAACATTTTACTACCTGCATTGCAGAATGTGTAGCACCTCCATTCACTGAAAGAACAGTGTGCAGAATGCAGCTTGTAAAGAGCTTGGCAGAAACTGCTTTTATTACAGCCTTCTTAAACACTTCACTACATGTATTACAAAATGGGTATCACTTTCATTCACTTAATAGAAGTCTGGGCAAAACACAGCTTGCAAGTAGCTTGTTAGAAACTAGTTTATGACAAGTCTTGTGAAACACTTCACTCCATGCATTATAGAATGAGCATCACTTCCACCCACTGAAAGCACACTCTGCGGAACACAGCTCGCAAGTAGCTTTTCAGAAACACCTTTGTACCAAATCTCATTAAAGCTCTATCATTTTTAATCAGTAGAGAAGTTTTGGGCTTCCTCAAAAAAAGAAACCTCCACTCTAAAACCATTGATTTCTTTCCTTGTGGAATTATCTTGACAATTCCCTCTTTCCAGTCAGGGTAATAACTATCATTCTTTTCTACTCTTTCTGTTCTTTTGCAAAATCTGATGCAGTCAGTTTCTCTGGACTCTCTACTGAAAGAATTCCTTTTATTCAATTTCTCCAACATATAAAATTTGAGTTGAGAGCTTTCTAAGAAAATGCAAAGATGTGATTTGCGTTTCAAGGTTTGCTTTTTTTTTTCCCCTCATGTGGACACCTTAAACAGAAAAAAAAAAAAAAAGAATAAAATCTTTGTTGATTGGATTGAGGTGCACTGAATTCTTCAGGCATTTGGCTGTAAGCCTCCGGGAAGACACTGAAAAGCCTGAGAGTTCTAAGTGTTGTAGTGGTGCATGAAAGGAGCAGGAAAGGTTACAACAATGCTGACATTCTCAAATTCTTCAGTAACTGTCTCATGACTAAAGACAAACTATCTTCTTCTTCTCAAAATCTGCTCGTGTTTCCATGACCTTATCTCCTTAAATTACATAATTTGCCTCCCCATCACTCAGGCACAAAGTCTCTAATGTTTACCAAGAACTGTAGATGCCATCTGTGAAATATCTCTGACTTCCATCACTTCTCCTTTATTTCCATGACTACTGCTCTAGCATTTCAAGGTTGCATAACCTCATCCCTGAACTATTGCTTCTAACTCCAAGTCCATCTATATTAATCACTCTAAACTGGTGTATCTTTGGGCTCTCATCACGCCAATATATCCTCCACACTGCCACCGTATAATATTTCTTACTGCTATCGTACTCTGCTCAAAAACTCCCAGGGTCTCTCTATTGCCAACAGAATAAAGTAAAAACCCTTTAGCAAGTACTCAAAGCTCTTTGTAATCTGGCTTCAATGTAAGTGTGTTTATGTTTTTCAAATTTTTTTAAACATTTTTTATTGAGTTATAGTAATTTTACAATGTCGTGTCAAATTCCAGGGTAGAGCACAATTTTTCAGTTATACATAAACATACATATATTCACTGTCACATTTTTTTTCGCTGTGAGCTACCACAAGATCTTGTATATATTTCCCTGTGCTATACAGTATAATCTTGTTTATCTATTCTACATATGCCTGTCAGTATCTACAAATTTTGAACTCCCAGTCTATCCCTTCCCACCCCCATCCCCCTTGGCAACGACAAGTTTGTATTCTATGTCTATGAGTCTGTTTCTGTTTTGTATTTATGTTCTTCTTCTTCTTTTTCTTTTTTAGATTCCACATATGAGCGATCTTATATGGTATTTTTCTTTCTCTTTCTGGCTTACTTCACTTAGAATGACATTCTCCAGAAAAGAGAACCCTCCTACACTGCTGGTGGGAATGCAGGTTGGTGCGGCCACTGTGGAAAACAGTATGGAGATTCCTCAAAACACTAGGAATAGACTTACCATATGACCCAGTCATCCCACTCTTGGGCATATATCCAGGAGGAACCCTACTTCAAAAAGACACCTGCACCCCAATGTTCATAGCAGCACTATCTACAATAGCCAGGACATGGAAACAGCCTAAATGTCCATGGACAGATGACTGGATAAAGAAGATGTGGTATATTTACACAATGGAATATTATTCAGCCACAAAAATGACAACATAATGCCATTTGCAGCAACATGGATGTCCCTGGAGAATGTCATTCTAAGTGAAGTAAGCCCGAAAGAAAAAGAAAAATACCATATGGGATCACTCATAAGTGGAATCTAAAAAAAAAAAAAGAACATAAATACAAAACAGAAACAAACTCATAGACACAGAATACAAACTTGTGGTTGCCAGGGGAGAGAGGGGGTGGGAAGGGATAGACTGGGAGTTCAAAATTTGTAGATACTGACAGGCATATGTAGAATAGATAAACAAGATTTTACTGTATAGCACAGGGAAATATATACAAGATCTTGTGGTAGCTCACAGCGAAAAAGAATGTGACAGTGAATATATGTATGTTTATGTATAACTGAAAAATTGTGCTCTATACTGGAATTTGACACAACATTGTAAAATGACTATAACTCAATTAAAAAATGTCTAAAAAATAAAATAAAATAAAACAGTACCCATTAAAAAAAAAAATGACATTCTCCAGGAACATCCATGTTGCTGCAAATGGCATTATGTTGTCAGTTTTTATGGCTGAATAGTATTCCATTGTATAAATACACCACATCTTCTTTATCCAGTCATCTGTCCATGGACATTTAGGCTGTTTCCATGTCTTAGCTATTGTAGATAGTGCTGCTATGAACATTGGGTTGCAGGTGTCTTTTTGAAGTAGGGTTCCTCCTGGATATATGCCCAAGAGTGGGATGACTGGGTCATATGGTAAGTCTATTCCTAGTCTTTTGAGGAATCTCCATACTGTTTTCTATAGTGGCTGCACCAACCTGCATTCCCACCAGCAGTGTAGGAGGGTTGCCTTTTCTCCACAGCCTCTCCAGCATTTGTCACTTGTGGATTTTTGAATGATGGCCATTCTGACTGGAATGAGGTGATACCTCATGGTATTTGCATTTGATTTGCATTTCTCTGATAATTAGTGGTAATCAGCATTTTTTCATGTGCCTATTGATCATTTGTATTTCTTCCTTGGAGAATTGCTTATTTAGGTCTTCTGCCCATTTTTGGATTGGGTTGTTTGCTTTTTTCTTATTAAGTTGTATGAGCTGCTTATATGTTCTGGAGATCAAGCCTTTGTTGGTTTCATTTGCAAAAATTTTCTCCCATTCCGTAGGTTGTGTTTTTGTTTCACATATGGTTTCCTTTGCTGTGCAGAAGCTTGTAAGTTTCATTAGGTCCCATTTGTTTATTCTTGCTTTTATTTCTATTGCTTGGGTAGACTGCCCTAGGAGAACATTTTTGAGATGTATGTCAGATAATGTTTTGCCTATATCTTCTTCTAGGAGGTGTATTGTATCTTGTCTTATGTTTAAGTCTTTGATCCATTTTGAGTTGATTTTTGTGTGTGGTGTAAGGGAGTGTTCTAGCTTCATTGCTTTACATGCTGCTGTCCAGTTTTCCCAACGCGATTTGCTGAAGAGACTGTCTTTATCCCATTGTATATTCTTGCCTCCTTTGTCGAAGATTAGTTGACCAAAGGTTTGTTGGTTCATTTCTGGGCTCTGTGTTCTGTTCCACTGATCCATAAGGGAGTTGCTCTGCTGCCTACGAAACTCCGACCCAGAAGTGGGTCCTCTACCAATGGTTTAGTACCAGGTTCCCCACGAACGCGTGGTGCGTCATGGGCAAGGGAGCGGCCACCTTTCTGGTCACGCCATGTGTCCCAGACGAAGTTCTCTCCGCACCAGATCCCTGTCCCAACACGGGGCAGGGCGCGCTGCCCTGCGGTGCACACGGACGACGGTCTGCTAGCGGGGATGGCGGGGAACCGGCTATCCGAGGCCGACAGAGGCTCCTGCGCCACTAAGTGTGTTTATTTTTAATTCCACGAACTATCTACTTCCCTGCACTAGACTATTGTCAATGCGTTAACGTTTTCTGCCCACCACGAAGTCTTTTATTTCTGTTGAAATCATGCATAGCTCATCTTTAAGCTCAAATGATAGCTTCTGTATGAGTCATTAATTCCTCTGGTTGAATTTAGTCTTCTCTGTGGTTCTCTCAAACCTCTTTGAAGTTTTGTGAGCAGTGCTTCTCAGACTTTATAGCAAATCTGGGGTCTTGTTAAAATGCAGATTCTAAATGAGTAGCTCTGAAATGGAGCTGAGATTTTGCATCTCTGATACGCTCCCAGTGGATACCTGTGCTGCTGAAATTTGGACCTACTTTGGGGAGCTGGGTTCCAGTATTTCTCAATGTGTGGCATTTATCACCATTCTGCCTTGTATCAGAGTCTGCTGGAAACATAGCTTCCTTCTGATAGAGACCACTTTGTTTCAGAGCAGATTCTTGGTTATATCTGTCTCTCACACACTTCCTAGTCTGATGCCTTGTTGGCAATTTTGGTGGAAGATTCAGCCAATGAAACAGTTGTAACAAAACACCAAATTAAAATTGAGATTGTAGCTTAGCTCAGAATTTATTTCCCATTATCCTTGAAGGCAGAAAACTCTCTAATAGTACAGAAAGCATATGTCTTGCTGGGTAGGCTCTTATTCACCGCCTGATTTGTTGCCCTAGCATTCAAAAGGACATGTGAAGGATTTCCTTCATTTCATAGCACCATGGTTTGATCCCCTTAGGGGGATTGTGCTGGTCTGATGCCCTCAGATAATGTTTCCATTTATCTCTGCATTAAATGCCCCAGGTAGCAATATCATTGGTCATTGAAGCAATCTCTGCTATTTCTTCAGTTGTCACCACCAAACACTGTCCAGTGTATCAACTTTAATATCCCTTTTCTCTCTATCATCTTCAATCTGTTGCCTCCTATATCTAGAACTGAAATTTTGGTGGGGGGGTAAACATTTCTTGAGAAACCACCTAAGCTTGTAAAGTCAGTAAAATTAATTTTAACCATTTTTCAAGTGATTTACTTTTTTTCCCCTATAGTTTTGAGGGTAACTTCATTTATTTGTCATAAAGGGCAAATACTTTGGAATATTTATCTCCTTTGCTGCCCCTTTTGTAGGCTTTGGCTTTTAGGCCCTATCCCAAGTGTATTGAGCTTTGTCTATTGGAATCCCACTGGTTCTATCTTTGGGTGTGAGACAGTGTCTACAGTGGCTTCCAGTGATCCTCACCTCCTTGTTATTCATATCTTTATGCAATCCCCTCCCCTTGAGTATGGCTGAACCTACTAACTTGCTTCTAATGAATAGAATATAGCAGAAGTGATGGGATGTCACTTCTGAGATTACATTAAACAAGACTGTGACTTCCATCTTGCATTATTTCTCTCTTTCTTTGACTTTATTTGCTTGCCCACTTCAGTGAATAAATTGCTATGCTGGAGAGGGCTCATTGCAAGGAACAGAGGGTGATCTCTTACCAAAAGCCAGTGAACTGAATCCTTCTGTCCAACAACTGTGATGAACTGAATCATGACAACTCCACTGGAGTGAGTTGGGAAGTGGATCTCTACCCAGTCAGGTTATGAGATGAAGGCGGCCCTGTTTGTCACCTTGATGAGAGTCTTGTCAGACACCCTGAGCCAGAGGACTGAGCTAAGTTGCGTCTAGATTCCTGACCCTCAGAAACTGTGAGATGATAACTGTTATTTTAAGCCACAAACTTTTGAGGTGATTTGTTATGCTGCAGCAATTAGCTGATGCAGTGGGTCTCATTCTTTATGCATTTATACCAGATCTCTTTATCAACATAATTTTCACTATGCTTTCTTCATTAATATTCACATTTTTTCCTAGGAGCCCCTTAATAATAAGAAAAATATTTTAAAAACCTATCATGCCAAACGTGATTGGTTGAAAAGTGAAAGGGACATATATACATTAAATATCTAGAAAAATTCTGCTTAAATCTCTGTTTAAATCTCTTAGGTTTCTGTTAAATCTAAAACTATAGAAAAAAAGAAAGAGGATGGGCCACTGGTGTTTCTGAATGAATATGTGTAATGCACAAATGGGTCAACCATGTGAGATGAGGGAGGATATTTAAAGAAGACTGACAGCTGAGGTGAACAGTGTTTTTCATAAGACATTCATAACCAGACTGATATTTAAAAGTGATATATGACCTACTGAGTCTTGCCTTCCCACTTATGATTATATTTTGCTTAAATAAACTATTACTTTTTGGAGCATCGTAATACCTCTTCAATATAGCCAAGACCAAATTTCCTTGAAATTTCTATTAAAATGCAAACTACTGCTAATAGAGCCAAGACTTCTGAACAATATTATTCAACAGAAGTCTTTTCCTATCAAATTCGAATCCAGTCAGAATTTATTTGACAGCCGACTATGTCCCAAGAAAATCTTATTCAAGCAAATATTAAATAAGGATAGAAGTCTCTTCCAAATCTGAATTGAATATAGAGCGTGTATTGAGAATGCTAATAAACCACTGTTTTGGTATTCTAGGACAATTTAAGAAGTTGAGGTAGTAGCATTTAAACAAATAATCATCATTATGCTTTAGTCTAGGAGTCTAAAAATGCTTAAATGATATGAAGTTTCTCTTAGATATGAAGAAAAAGGCAGTAGAGGAATGCTTAGGGTCATTTAGGTCTACAAACCACAAAATGATCCAGTTGTTGATAAAAACTGAAAATCTGTGTTTATAGGACGAGTGTCTCAGGCTGTCAAAGATCATCTCCTCAACTTGCTATAACAGGTCACATTATTGCTTATTTGTTGACCATTCATGAGATTTGGACTCCTTTATGAAAGTTCTTATAAGCCTGGATTTAAATATCATACTTCCCACATCTTACTGCAGTACTATATCCCCTTCTCTGGTTTTTGTTTGATTGGAAGAAACCATGGTTGGATTCTAACAAATGTGGGCCACAACCAGCATGGATTCTAACCATGGATTTTTTTTCCCATCTTTGGTGTTGGGGACCAAGCTTTGGAGTGAAAACCAGAATAAGAAGTGTGTGGAGAATAGTAGGGCTACAGGAGAAGAGGTATCTCACCAATCAGGACAAATTCCAGCCCTTGAAAGAAATGCAGATACTGTAATGAAATCAAGAGCCAGCACTCCTCTCTTGCCTTTATAAACTTAACGATTTCCCAGAACCCAATGCCCATGTGGTAAGTGATCGAAAAGCAATACTAGTTCCACATTCTGATAAATCAATGCTGCGTAGTTAAACCTGGAATTCTTTTTTTCTTCTTTTGGAAGTATGGAAATAAGAGTGCATCGTAATAATACAATCTAAGTGTACCACTCTATCTGTGCAACCTGTCCTTCACAATGGTGCCTTCTCCATAATGCTATACATAAAGCACAGTGCCAACTTTATACTTGGTCTCATGAAGGACAAAACTAGCTGAAATTATGTGAATATAATCACAATCAACCAAGAAAAGTTGATACCCAGGGCTCCTCACATTGTGCTCTAGGCACTTTTTACAGGCTGTTCTCGCAATATCTGCTGCTGCTTTCTGTGCATTAAAGTGGGAGCTAAGAGATGTGTATTTTGACCCCGGAAGGAATGCTTCTTATAGGATACGACAAAAACCACATTTACTTAAAAAGTATAGGACTGGGTGTGCCCTGGACTTGTCCTGGTTGGCTATCAGTAGCCTGGGTGTTCTCAAGCCATCACTCAGACTCCCTGAATCTATAAAATGATTTGGATGACAATGAAATTTCTTCTCAGTTCTAAGGACTCAAATCTCTGAAGAGGTTTCAAAGAGCTTATCTGCATCCAAAACAACATTAGTATTCTGGAAAGTGTGGACAAATCACAAACATTTATCTTAGAGAAGAATTGATGGGTTTTACTTTCTGAGAGCACAGAAACCCCTGGAGGAGACAGTGCACATCTGAAATGTCAGCAGATACCTGATCACAAACCCACTAACATCTGTGCCATTCTTGTTGCTGCCAGCATGGCAGCCTGCAGGGATATTTCTGTGCACTAGAGTGAAAGGACCAGTATCGTCACAAAAGGATGCTCCTTGCCAATGCTTCTTTCCAAGAGACAGAATTAGACAGACCCTTATTGAAAGCAAATTAGCCTCTGGAATTAATTACAAAATGGAAATGGTATTTACTAATTTCTGGTCACATATACACAATCAATGAGAAAAAAAAATCACCATGCTCATAGAAGATAAGCTTTCAGGCTCTCCTTGGCTATGGAAAGTTGCAGGGAAGAACAAATTTACAACTTCTCGGCATGCATGGTGAGATAAAGAAATGCCTCATAGGTCTTTACAGTGAAGTGTGACTTCTGAGTTACCAATCATCCTCCCTTCCTGTCTCTCAGGGTCCATAATTCTAAGACTTAGACTTCTCTCCACTATTGAGTGGGCTCTCAGACATCAGGGCCCAATCAGGAAGATATTTAACTGGTCTCTGTGGCTGGAGGTTGGGGGAAATGTAAGGAGTAAGTACTGAACAATTAAAATGAACAGAAAACAACCACTTCTATAAGACACAATACTAAAAAGCCATAAGATGGGGAGGTATTGAGATAATATGTTTTATGAAGTTAGAGCCAATTTTGTCACTTTTTTAAAATTGGTACTCTGGGGTAGAATGTTGAATTAATGAGCCAAATACCCCAAAGCAGAATTCCTTCATGGTCTCCACATGGCTTGTGTGCCAGGCTGCTGGCTAAGATATTGGCAGCTTACCTTAGTCTGATGAGACTGGGCTAGTGTCTATGAATCAGAGGAGTATAGAGGTGTGTTAGGGGTGTCATTGTGACCTGTCTGCACAAGGATTGGTTCACTTGGGTCTTTTTGCCCATGGGACCCAAGCGCCTCCTGTGAAGTCATACTAAGGGAAGAAGAGTTGATGCACACAAATTGATTCAAAGACTGGCCCAGGGCAGAGAGGAAGGTGATTTTATGGACTACACAGAGACAACACTAGTTCAATTTGAGCCCTTCGAAGAGGAGCTTTTATAAAAGTGACAGTAAAAATGAGTAGTAACAAAAAAGCCCACCTATTTTATTAATTAAATTCTCTGATATATATTTTTATTAAGAATAGTTTTTTAGAGCAGTTGAGGTTCACAGCAAAACTGAGAGGAAGGTACAGAGATTTTCCCTCATACCTCCTGCCCCCACACGTACCCAGCCTACACCATCATCAACATCCCCCACTACAGTGGCACATTCGTTAACAACTGATGAGTCCATACTGACTCATCATCATCGCCCAAAGTCCATAATTTACATTATGGTTCCCTCTTGATGTTGTACATTCTATAAATTTGGACAAAGTCTAATGATATGTATCCATCTTTATGGTATCGTAGTGTTTTCACTGCCCTAAAACTCTGATATTTTTAAGGTGCCGAGTCTTATTGCTTCAGATCCTATGTGAGGTGGCATAAAGACAAACAAGAGTATAATTGTGTATAAGTGGAATAACAAAGAAGTAGGGAAAGAGGTACAATTGGTGCCACTGTACAAGCTTCATGGGCTGGTCTCACTGGCTTCAGAAAGAGGCCTCTGGGAATCCAGGCCAGAAAGAAGGAAAGTGGTAACCATTACACAGAGCCCCAAAGAACTGCTTCATAATCCCAGGAAAGACACCGTCCAGGGACTTCTAGAGGAATTCAAAAGGGCTGGAGTCATAGAAATGCTTTTTGGGTTCCACTAAACACAACCAGACTTTGACCCTAAACTGCTGTGGTTATGTAAGCAAATGCAGATAACCTTTAAGCAAGTTTATGAACTGTTCCCTCCATGATGCCATAATCCCATTGCTTTTTTCAGCAAGGCAATAAAATCGTTTTAATGAAACCAATAAAAATGATTCCTCCTGCAGAAGTCTGGTAATCCTCAGCTCGTGACCAAAGACCCCACAGTTCTGGGTCCCTGAATAGGGGGATAAATTCAGGTTATGGTAGATGCAAAGAGGATTCCCTCGTGTGCCGGGATGGTGACAGAAGCATATTAAGAACCACAAATAAAAAAACAGCATAATTAAAATATAATGTTAAAGTTAAGAAGTTCAAACCTCAGCCTGTTCTATTATTCATTTCTGAGGCCTCTTGACAAGAAGAGTGTCAAAATGTTTGCTTTTTGAAGCAATCTCATTTTCATGTTTTAAGTTAAAAGCAGACAATTTTTGTCGAATTAGCACAACTTTGAAGTAACGAAAAGCATGCTAGTTTGATTTGCTTCTTCCCTGAAGATTTGTTTTTTAAATCTGGCTAGATCGACTTTATGTTACTGGCACCAGGTCATTCACCCTGCGCCAGGGGCTTGGGGCAGCTGAAAGCGACATGGAGACCCCCGTGTGTATCATAGTAGGTGCTTTGGTGACCGAAGTGGTGTTGGCCATTCTGCGGACTTGGTGAGGACCCTGGTTCAAGCCTGACTCGCAAATTTCATGGGGTTTTAACAGCCCCGATGTTAGAACATCTTCTTTTCTGCTTCACTGTTTCATCTTCTTCCTGCCATCAGTGCCGCACACCTCACTAACAGGGTGAGAGGTGGAGGAGCCCCTGATACTCACCTGATTTAGGAGTCTTGTCTTGTTTGGTGTGTCACGATACCCCAATAAGCCCAGCATTCTGCATTTCCCCCCTATTTTTTAACTGAGGCATAAAATGCATAACATGAGGTATATAATTTGAAATGTGTATTTTAATAAGTTCTTACATGTGTGTATGCTTGTGTAACCACTACACAGATTAAGATACAGGACATTTCCAGGAAGTTTCCTGATGCCCCTTGCTGGTTAATCTCAGAGGTAACTGTTTTTCTGACTTCTCTATATATGGAATGTATTCCTTTGCATCTGGCTTCTTTCTCTCAACACCATGTCTGTGAGATTTATCCAGGCTGATTCATACATGAGCGGTTTGATTTTTGCTTTTTATTGCCTTGCCACATTTCCCTGGATGAATCCACCGCATTTTGTTTATTTATTCTCCAGTTGATGGATTGTCACCAATCTATGACTTTTATGAGTAAACCTACTCTGAACACTCATGGATATATCTTTTGGTGGATGGACATAAACATCCACTTCTCTTGGGTGTATAGCCAAGACTAGGATTGCTAGGGTATAGGTTAGGTGTACATTTAGTTTACAAGTTACTGTTTCCAAAGTGTTTGAAACTTTTCATTGATCCCCATTCTCATTAACAGTATTTTCCTTTTTTTTAACTTTTAGTTTAAAAATAATTCTGGACTCACAGGAAGCTGCAAAAATCATACAGAGGGGGTCCCCACTACCCTTTAACCAGTTTCCCTCAGGGTTTACATGTTACATAACAATAGTACAATGTCACAACCAGGAGACTGACATTGACACCATGTATGTATATAGTTCTGTGTCATCTTATCCCATGTGCATATGTCTGTAACCAACACCCCCGTTAAGATACAGAACTATTCCATCACCACAGAGATCTCTCTCATGCTATCCCTTTATAGTCACAGACAGCTCTTTTCCCTCCATATCCCTAATTCTTGGCACCCACTCATCTATCATCCATCTCTATAATTTTGTCATTTCACGAATGTACTATAAATGGAATCATATGATAGTGACCTACTGAGATAAGCTTTTTTCACTCAGGATAATGCCCTTGACATTCATCCAATTTATTGCATGTATCAGTGGTGGGTCCTTTTTTTTTTTAAATTCTTATTTTTTATTGAAGTGTAGTCGATTTACAATGTTAGTTTCATGTGTACAGCAAAGCAATTCAGTTATATGTATACATTCACTTTTTAAAAAAAATCTGTAGAGTAACATTATATGATATGACATGACCTCAGGTTCTAGGGTTTTTGTCCAATGGAGGAGAGAAGCTGTAGTTGCACATGAAAAATATAGTGTGAATGGATACTTTTCCTCAAAAACTCATAGAAGTCATGACAATGGAGCAAAAGATGATGATGGTAATGATGACGATGACAATCAGAATATGCTCAATTGAAGAAAAAGTCTGTAACTAACTCCTGTTGAGTTGTTGCCAATGTCCTCATCAAGCAACGGTGGGGATCTAATTGCCACGCGAGTCCCTTTCGTTGATGTTTTTTGACATTTCCTAGAAACAAAGCTAAAGAATGAGCAGTGGAGAGGGAGTCCCAAGTGAGAGATCAGGTATGGGGGTGCCCCTTAGCTTACTTTAGATTGCCCGCAAGGCTTAGTAAGTAAAAACAATGTGGCAATGGCAAATTTATTTACTGATATGATGAAACCTACAGTTACAAAGATGTGTTAGACATTTTATTTCCTTTTATCAACAAGAAACCAATAAGGAAGGTATTACTATTGTTACAGTTTAAAAAAGGAAATTGAGGTATAAAGGATTAAATTGTTTGCCCCAGAAACATAGCTAGTAAGTAGTAGTGTTAGATTTTACTGTAAGTGTTGCAAGTGGGGCTGTAATTATCTGGAGCATGTTACAAGGCTGGAACTTCCAAAGGGAGCTCACTTACAGGTCTGCCAGCTTGTGCTGGCTTTGACTAGGAAGGAACTCAGCTGGGACTGTCAATTGGATTGTCTCGATTTTCCTCCACACGGCTGCTTCCTGGGGCTTGAGGTCCTAACAGTATGGCAGGCAAAGAAACAGTTTCAAGCATGAATGCAGATGATGTGGACTTCTTAAAATTCAATCTTTGAAATTAGACAGCATTACTTCAACTACATTCCATTAGTGAAAGTTGTCACAGGGCCAGCAAAGCTTCAAAGAAGGGATATTGATAGGAGGGACAAAGAATTTGTTGTTGCCTTTAATGCACCATAAGTATTGACTCATTTATAACAAGACAAATTATCTAGGGCAACCGTTGCTTTAATAAATTAACACTGTTTGGGGTCCTTGCATTCTGATCCAATATTCGGTATCACTTCATTTTGTTTTAGCTGACAACGTCTGATATTTCAAAGCAGAGATTTAATTGATCAATAGAATTCCATGAATAGAATATTTCAAAACTGTATTATTGTCTAAGGTGAATGTTGGAAAAATCACAACTTCACGATTATCAGCTTAAGTGGCATGAGATATAGACTTCTTATCACTCATTCCTTTACTCCCCTTTAGGGGGTATTAGAATCCTCCAGCGACCTTGTGATGTTTGAAACAAGGCTACTAACTATTAGAACTGGTATTTGAAAAACATAGTCAGAACTTAGTCATGCAAATAGTGCTGTTCCTATCTAAATAATTATCTCGGAAGCTTCACAATTATTCTAAGAATACTGCCTCATTAAAAAAGAATTTCTGGAACTATTATTTTGGAGTTGCTTTCAGAGTCTGTAACACTCACTTTGAAAATCCTGGCCAGTTATCTTTTTCTGAGTGTGACTAATGTTTTAAGTGCTATGAGCCAGGCAGATCTAAGTCTGATAAATGTGCTGTGGGGTCACACTGGGACTGCTGGTTTTGATGCTAACAAGATTTAATGATAAACTAATTAGGATTGATTTTCTTGTTGCTTCTAAATTGGCTTCTGATAGCAGTTTAAAAAAATCAAATATATTTTGAGTAGTAGCAGCCTATTCTCAGGGTATCCACTGTGAAAAAGGCAACACACATTTGGATGTGGAAGTTCTGGTATATTTATTCAAAAAGGCAGAATGAGTTACTTTATCTTATATCGCTTGTAGTCTGATCTCATGTTTTTCTCATGTACATATCACTATATAATGTTAATATTTATATATATAGTGATTTTAATTTTTAAAAGTATTTTAACTTTTAACTCTTCACAATGAGGTCATGAACATATTTCATGAATATATTATTCAGTTTAGAAATGAGGAAATCAAGTTACAGAGCATTTAAAAGCCTTTTTTTAAAATAGGGACAGTAGGTGGTAAATGCCAGACCTGCAGTAAAATCAGTGTTTCTTCCTTCATGTTGCAGCAAGTGTCCTTTTTACTGATATGGTATCAGAAACATTGGAAGAAGGCAGCTGTTTCATAAAGATGTTTGGATCTAAAAGAAAAAGTTAAAGTAAAGCAATAATTTTTTTCAGAGAAGCATTAAAAAAGGTGTTTGCAAGGCCGATCTGAACCTGTTAAGTTTTCTCATAATAATCTTAATTGATTCAGCAAATAATTCTACATCTGTCACTTTGGGTTCAATGGATTTTCTTGTTGTTCTAACTGCAGTATTCTAAGCAGGGTGCTTTTGTGGCGCTTTAAAGCAGGGCGTTTGGTTCTTCTAAGCACTGCTCACGGGGTCGATGGACCCTGCACTCCATTTCAGTCTGCAGACTTGCTGCTTGCTGTTCAATTAGTGCCCATGGAAAAAGAGATCTATCCTCCTGACAGAGTCCCCAGGAGCAACAAGTCCCTACCTCAGGTGGAGAAATTGCCTGTCACTGTGAATGGCGGGGCCCCTGTGTCTTACAATCCCTGGGCCTGTCCCGAGTGCTTCAGCAACTCCCCCGACACCTCTCCTGCGTGCTTCTCAGCAGAGTGAAGAATGCAGTTCCTTGTGATAAACCCTAGTCCAGAAGTTGTCCCAGTGATCATGGATGCAGCTCTTCTCTGAGCACTGTCTGCAACTTGCAGCTTTAGTTACAGGATGAGAGTTTCCCAATAACATTAGCCTATAAGAACTTGCAACCAGAGGGCTCTCTCTCTAAGTTCATGTTCAGCTGTCTAGTCAACCTTCCAGGTAACCCAAGACTAATAGCTCAGAATTCTGCTGGGCCTGTTTTTCCCTCTGGTGTGAATTAATTATTGCTGTCTTCAGTCCTATCCTTAACAGGTATCAGTCAGTCTTCCTGTTCAGTCCAGCAAGATTGGGCTTCCAGGTATATTAAATGGGGACAGGTGAAGCAGGTGGTCCTTTTTCCCCATGAAAATGTTCCAAAGGTGGGAAACATTTGCAGAATTGCTGGCCCTTCTTTTTATTTTTTAAGCAGAGCAAAATTCTTATATTATGGCAAATACTTAGTCTCTAGATTGTAAATAGCAGGGGGAAATGTCTCAGGTCACCTGACGGCATAAACATGGGCAGGCTTCTTCTGTATGAAGAAAAGAGCAGACAGCTTCCAAAATGGGAAAAACTAGCCATAGACTGTGTCAAACAGGGTTCCAAAATTCTGTTCTTAAGCTCCTTGAGAGGCCAGTGCTGCTAAAAGTTTTTGTTCAGATAAACCCTCTATCAGTTAAATGAAGACTTGGAGGAACGAGAATTCCTGAAATAGTTTGTGACATCGCATGGTGTAGATCAGGAGGGTACCGGCTCTCCAGAAATGGGAACATTTGTTTACATGTGGGAACATCTATGGGATACAGATGGGAGTTCAGAGAGAAAGGTTATTAAAATGCAACAACTTCTTCTAAGCCTTTAGTGGATCATGTAAAGATTAAATTAGTGGGTGACAACATATTGTTTAAACCCAAGTCACAATGTAAGTCCCTATAATCCTGAGATCCAAATGAATGAAGAACTCTTCACAGTGTATCCAGGTTCTTTGTAAGAAAGAAATGCTTTTTTTTTTTTTTTAAAGGGAAACGTATTTGCTTTATAAGACGTATATTGAGAACAGGGTGGAGAAATATGAGAACACCTGAGAAATAAAAGAGTGATGACCCAAAGCTCTATGGTTGTATTGACCTTATTTTTCAAATAAATTAAAAGAAAGCCAAAAAAATTAGATTAAATTAAATTAGTGGGGACTGGAATATTTAAGTGTATTAAGTAGGAGGAAGGTAGATGATGAAGGAAAGATAGGAAGCAATCCTTGCTACTGTCAACTAGCCTATTTTCTAGACTAAGACAGCAGTCCTTCCCAAATGGGAAGCCATGGCCTCAGTAATTGTAAATGTACCTCTCCCCAAGGCTGCTGATAAAAGTTGTTAGCATTAAGAGATTAAGAATTCCTTGTTTTTTTTAGAAGAGCAGATAACCAGTTAGGTGGGGCTTATTTTTCTAATTTAGTTCTACTATACTGTGCCTAAAGAGAGGAAAAAGATGGGTAGGACTATGGTGTTTGTCCTTAAAGGACTCTTATAGCATCATACTTTATTTCATTTCTTTAAAACTAGTTTTAAAATATAGGCTTTTAACTCAAAATAGACTTACCATATGATCCAGCAATCCCACTCCTGGACATATATTTGGAGAAAACTCTAGAAAAGATATATGCACCCCAATGTTCATAGCAGCACTATATACAATAGCCAAGACATGTAAACAACCTAAATGTCCACCTACAGATGACTGGATAAAGAAGTTGTGGTATATTTATACAATGGAATACTACTCAGCCATAAAAAGAATAAAGTAATGCCAACTGCTGCAACAGGGATGGACCTGGAGATTGTTATTCTAAGTGAAGTCAGAAAGAGAAAGAAAAACACCATATGATATCACTCATATGTGGAATCTAAAAAAAAAAAAAAAGACACAAATGAACTTATTTATAAAACAAGCAGACTCACAGACATAGAAAACAGACTTATGGTTACCAAAAGGGACAAAGTGGGAGGAGGGATAAATTAGGAGTTGAGATTAGCAGGTACAAACTACTGTATATAAAACAGATTAACAACAAGTTACTTCTGTATAGTACAGGGGACTATATTCAATATCTTGTAGTAACCTATGACAAAAAAGATTATGAAAAGGAATATATGTATGTATATGTATGAATAAAACATAATGCTGTACACTAGAAACTGACACAACATTGTAAACTGTATTTCAATTTAAATAAGTAATTAGTTAATTTAAAAAAATTAGGCTTTTATATGTGGGTCATAAATTACAGAAATCAATAGGAAAATACATGAAATATTCTCCAAACAGTGTATGGGGGACTCTCTTCTCCCTCTGCTTCATTTTTTTCTATTCTCATCCTTCCTGGAGGAAGGATTTTTTAGCATAACAACACATCGCACATTTGCCTGGTAATAAATGACTGTGACCTTGCCGTCTACAGACAGCTGCGCAACAAACCCTTGTTCTAGGGCTGCGGTTCTAACCTTAGGTGAATATGTGGACCAGGCTATGTCGGCCTGGAGAGGCTGTGAGCAATCAATGAGGACAGGATAGCATGCAGCCTGAGGCTCTGTGGCCACGTGGTCCACTCTGCAACGTTGAGATGGATGGTGTGTACCTGGCTCAGAGAAGGTGGTCTTTTGCACATATCCAGACTAGACTACGTGCAGAAGTATTTCAGTCTTATGTGTCCATAAGTTCTGTTGTATCTAACTTTGGCCTTGAATGGGGCCAGCCTCCACAATCTGATGTGGTGCTCCCTCCCTGAGATGCAAGCTTCTGTGCACTGCCTTCCTTCTTTGTACTTTCAATAAGTGAACCTTGTATGATTTATCCAAGGTTGTGTGTCTGTCATCAATCCAATCTTATTCCTGATAGTTGTCAATATGTTTATTACCCATGCATCTAAGTGTCTCTAAAAAAAAGGCAATGAACATTAGCAAGAGAGAGTTTGGCTTGTCTTGTTGGTACTCTCCTTTGAAGAACATGAGGATCCCCATTCTTTTTAGGATAAAGCCAGGAATATATCTCCCCAGCCAAAGTCATACCAGGAAATTGGTTCCCTGGACTATAAAAATTAAGGGTAATACAGAGTAGAAGCCCTGAAAGGAAGGCTGAGTTGTGAAAAAGCAGAGAGGGAGCAAGGTCAGTGGGGGGGGGGGAATTCCAGGTGCCCATCAGAGGCTGAATTCATGAATTCATCTTGATGGAAATGGCAAGAGACTATTTTGCATCATCCCAAACCCCCATACATGTTCATAGCAAGCTATAGATTATCTTTCTAATGAGCCAGTATTTTCTTCAAGATATTGGAGATAAAATTAAATTAGAAAATATTAATCAGTTCTGTGTACTCCATGAGGTTGCCCTTTTTGTGGGCCAAAATAACTTTTTCAGAGTGTGGACATTTCCAGTGGTTTGAAGGTCCATCCACATCTTTCAGAATTTAGATCATCATCCAAGTAGTGACCTTAACTTTTATTTTCTAAGTGAAGGATACTTTTTAAACCATCATCTACACTCCTTGTTACAGGCTCAGCCAGCATTTGGCTTCATTCCTTACCTACATGCTCTTTGTTGGTTGTTTCCCTTTTCACATAGTGACTTGTCCAGATCTCTGGGGCTCACCCAATCCTCCGGTACAATGCCGTATAACCACTTGCTCTTCAATATGTTAAAGTATCCAGGCTTTTTGCAGAAACACATATTTCAAATACTTGGAATTTTTCTCGATTAGCAGATTCCACAAAACCAGAGTCAGGCTTTTATTGAGAAGATAGTACTGCTCAAAATACAGTTTGTTTGGTTTTTTTTTGACAATGCCCTAAATGTGGAGCCCAAAGGCTGCCCTCCCACAGTATCTTAGAATTATTGTTTCACCAGAAGAGATATTTGGGTAAACTTTTGAAGTGTTGGCACCTCTGGCAAGTTTGGATAATCCCCACAGAGGAGGCAAGGAGGATTTCTTCTGATGCTAGTCATTGGGTGGTTCCCAGGGAGCTGCTTCCTCTCTCACATACATATGTTCAAATTGCCTCAATGAAGTGGTGAGATAGTATTGTCTTGGAAATACATGGTTGCTTAGAGGGTTGTGACAAGATGGTGAGTTCAGAACTGAATCATTCATGCCATTGAAGACTTTTGCAAAAATATGTAAGACATGATGATATAGAATGACAAGTTGCCAATCACTTGGAACACAAGCATCTGTGCAGCAAGATATTTCTTGCTTCCTGGCAAAGAGTTTCTTTTTACTCTCCTCCTTTTCAAAGATATTGATAGGCTTTGAAGTTTCTGAAAGACTCATAAAATTGAAAATTTTCTGTGATAGTATCAACATGCAAATAATGACTGAAAACTGGGCATTGCCTTCCTAGATAGACAGGGCAGAGTTTCATGCTAGATCCACTGCTGAAGGGAAATTGTGCAACAGCCAGTTTCTCCATGACTGTGCCACAAAATATTAGAAAAAATGTGAGCAACCATGGATATTTTATGGACTGCATAATGTCACTTGACAGAAGCATAGCTTTCAGTTTTTCCTCTTCCGCTCTCCCAATGCCACAGAGCATTTGGATGACTGCAAGACACATTTGGCAAGGAAGTAAATCAATGAAAATATAAGCTACACTGTATTTTCTTTTCTTTGAGTTCTTTGATTTTACTCTAATGTAAGCTTGTTATAAATAAAGATAGCTATTGTAATAACATCACACATTTTCCTTAATCATCATCAATTAAAAATGATGTTAGAATTTAAAATATGAAGAAAATGGTGACTGTATTTTACCTATGTACACTAGGATTTGATATCATCTTGCAGACTTTTGTAGTGAAATGATACCCTAATTCAATCTTGAATAATTTTTATGAAGGACATTTTTTGATGCTCAATTCTTATTTGATCTTCTCAGTAAGTTTCTGTCAAGTAATTTCCATCCTAGGGTGAGTTGGTAAGAAGAATTCTGCCTCCCCCCCGCCCTAAAATTAGCTTGAAATCAGGACTCTCAGAAGATAGGAACTTTAATTAGAATTAGGGAGGAAATAATTTGAGCAACTTTGAGGAAGACTTTCTGAGTGGGTAACCATGGACATCAGGTAGGTACTGGGTACAGGCTGGGGAAATCTTAGCAAGACCAAAAGAGAAAAAGATGGTGTCACCTAGATGGTAAAGGTGCAGCAAGTTGGAGGCAAGAAGTTGTGTTATAAATAAGGTGGGTGGTTGAGTCAGAGCCATCTCAGCTACTGTTGTGAGGTTTTGGGGAGTGTTATACTCAAGAGAGTTTCATAACTGTTAAAGAATTAAAATAAATGTTAGTTATTTTTATTTTGGGAAGATGCCAGTAAGAAAATGATTGCACAAGTGCCTCACCAGAGTTTGAGAGCTACTATTCCAGAGAAAGCATAAACACTGTCACCCAGTCCAATACAGAGTAGGAGAATCTCTGACATCTATGTAGGCTCAGGGACACAGCTGGACCATAGTGTTAAAAGGCAGCATACAGCTAAAAAAAACAAAAAAACAAAAAAAAACCAAGAAATTTAAATGGGCCTGGATTCTGGAGAAATTCTTGTCAGCTGAGGTTTAGCTCTTTGTACTACTTCTTAGCATCAGAGTGGCAAATTATCAAAATCCAAGGTGAAACTGTAAACATAGGGTTAAGGTAAGTTACAAAACTCACCAAGATTTAGTCTTGGTGCATTAACCTAAAGGTTGATGTCTTCCTAACAGTCATTTCCTCCTTTTCCCCTACTAATAGACCTTGACTTTCTTCAGAAACTGGATAGATAAATGCTTCTGGGGAGCTGATCACATCCAGACTCAAGGAATAACTCCTACTTGCTAGTCTAAGTCAGTTATAGCAAGTCCATTCCCTTTGCCAGTAAGTGGTTTTGAAATGACAAGTGACCCATTCTATTATTTAAAAAAAGGGAAAGCTAATGCCAGAGGGATTTGAAGCTGGTGGTTCACTGGAAGTAACCACAGCAACAATGAAAAACAAATCTAGCCCCAGACTAAACTGACTCAAGTTTCCAGGCATAAATGTTATTTACCTCAGTTTGCATTGTTAGACACACTGTGTATGAAAATCATAAAATTATGAAACACATAAAAATAGAGAAAAAAAGGCCACTGTGAAGTGACAAAACAATGAACATATAGAGACTCAGAGATAATTCAGATACTGGAAGCAGACAGGGACTTAAAAATAAGTATAATTAATATGTTAATTGCGCCAATGCAGAAAAGGTAGAAACATGCTATAGCAGATTGGAGATTTTAACAAAGAGATGGAAGGTATAAGAGTCAAATGGAAATGCTAGAAATAAAAAATAGAAATGAATAATGCCTTCAGCTGTCTTATCAGTAGCTTCCATACAGCTGAGATAAGAATTAGCAAACATGAAGAAATTTCTCAAATTGAAATTCAAAGAAAAAAACTGAAGTGAATATAAGCATACCTCAGAGATATTACAGTTTCAGTTCCAGACCACTGCAACACAGCCAATATTGCAATGAAGTTCATCACATGAATTGTTTGGTATTTTTAGTGCATATAAAATTTATGTTTATGCTATACTATAGTCTGTTAAGTGTGCGATAGCATTATGTCAAAAATGTACATAATTTAACGTGCTTTATTGTTAAAAATGCCAACCACCATCTGACAATGGAGGATTGCCACAAACCTTCAATTTGTAAAAAATGCAGTATGTGTGAATAAAACAGAAGTGCAATAAAACAAGGTATGCCTATAAAAACAGAGGATCCAAGAGCATGGTATAATATCAAACAGCCTAACATAGGTTATAGTTGGACTTTCCAAAGGGAAAAATAGAGAATGTGGCGTGATAATATATGAAGATACAATGTTGATAATTTTCTGAGAATAATGAAAGATATCAAACCACAGATCTAAGAATGTTAGAGAACCACACTCAGGATGAATATTAAAAAAAATCACTCATACACATCATATTCAAACGTCTATCAACCAAAGATAAAGAAACAATCTTGGAAACAGCCCAAAATTAAAAAAAAAAAAAAAAGCCCAGCTGTGTTATAGTTTGTAATAAGGCACTTACGTTAACATCATGAGGATAAACAAAACATTATATATAGAGGAATGAAGGAAATAATTAATAGCAGAATTTTTTTTCAGAAACTCTGCAAGCCAGAATTGATATCTTTGAAATACTGGGGAAAAAAACCCCAACAATTAAGAACCTGTCAACCCCAAATTCTATACCTAGCAAACATACCTTCAGTCTTGGTCACGATGGCACCACTCCTCCATAGGCAATTCTGAAACCTTTTCTGACTGCTCCAGTTAATTCTGAGCACCACCTTCTCTGAATTTCTGTAGCTCTAATCTTTGAATCACATCTTAGGTGTCTGAATCTCTCCTGTAGTATCTGTTCTCTAGGAATCATATGTCTGGAAGTCTCCAGAAGGTTGATAGTTTTCAGGAGGAGAGAAAATTCTGCTGCATCCCTCCTGTCCCTAGTTCCATACTGGACTCATGGTAGGAAGGTGACACATTTACATCAAGCTTCTTGGCTGGTTGCTTTGGACTAGAAGATGGTACATTTTTCTCATGTAATAGATTTGTCTCATGTAAGAGGGGCAAAGAGTCTATCTGATAGACAAAATAGAAAAAGAGAGGACACATAAGGTAGTTAATTCTTTTCTATGCAGTTGTTCTTTATTTTCTTATAAGCAGAGTCTCTCCCTGCTTCTAAGCACTTCCCACCTCACTTCTCTCCCTCTACCCCCAAAAGATCTGCTTTGTCTGGTGAAATCTTTGATAAATTGTTTGGGGATAGAAGGGCAGGCAAAAATCTTCTCTCACTGCACCCATTCTCATCAACACTGATAATTCCAGAACTTGCTTTCTTTAGAGCATGGGGATAAGGAAGGTCAGCCACAGAAGGCTTTGTTTTGTTGAGTAGAATGTTCAGGTTGAGACTAGAGAGGAATTAAAGGGGGACTGAAGGGGAGAAAGGAGGGTTCTGCAGTGGAAGATGAACTTTTGCAGAGAATACCTTAGAGATCTAAGGAGAATTTGGAAGTTTTGCTGAGATGTGCTATGTAATTTTGTATCCTCTGACACTGCTAACACCTTAGAAGTTGGATTTACTACGAGTGGAGGGAGGAGGGTAATACTGCAAAACACTGACTCTGGCCTCAAAGAGAGTGCTGGGTAGGATCGGTGGCACCCACAGGAAGCCTGACCCTAATGGATTAATTAAGTAACATTGCCAAGGTGAAAAGAACAGCTGTGGTTTTGAGTTTTGCCAAGATCTGCCTGGACATTGCAGAAAAATACCACTTTAAAAAAATTACTTAATTTTTAAAGCGGGCAGGTGGAAACTTTATTTTAGCTTCCCCGTAGGAATCACATGCTAAATTTTGCTTATCAAAATAGAAACTATGAACAGACCTGGAATGATTGCCTTAGTAGTCAAGTTGCTGGTAATAACGTCTGCTTTGTCTGGTGAAACCTTTGATAAATAGTTTGGGGGAAGAAGGGCATCAAAGTAATATATCAAGAGGTCTGTGAAAATGCAGATAATCTCTAAATATAATGTACTTTAAATATAAACAACAAAATTATAATTGTATGGAGAGACCACAGCTGCAACTAGATATATTTCAGTAAGACGGTGCCTCCTTTCCCACCCATCATCCTTTCGTGGGCATTCTTCTTTCACAAGAAGTACCTGCCTGCACACCTTAGGTCTACTGCTCTCCAGGTGTGAGTCCTTTACTCCTGGCCAGCAAAGCTAGCCAATAAGCAGATGCTTTATGTGAGCTCTGATCACCAGTTAACTAAATGAGGCTGCAACTGTGCTTATTATGAAAAGATTCTCAAAAAAAGATTCTCCACATCCAGAGCTACTCCTGACAAGAGGCAGTCAGACCGCTGGCAGGACCCTGCAGGAGCACACGGAGGGGCCCTTGCCCAGACACTGCTGTGTAACTAGTTGAGTTGATAGCTGATTTAGAAGGTATATTCTAGACTTTCTTGTACAGTGTGAAGGATGGGTCTGGGTGTGGTTACCTGGGGATATTTCTGGGAGAGTGTACAGCAACTGTGGTGGATTTCTTTCAAAGGTGGCCTCACGACTCCTCCCATCCTGCATGCAACTTAACAATAGTGACTTCGCTCTCTTCTGTCCAGAGATGGAGTTTATTTCCTGTTCCTTAAATCCTTCTGGCTTTAATGACTCATTTTGAATAACAGAGTGTGGCGGAAATGATATTCTGAGATTTCCAGGCCTAGGCCTTCAGAGATCTTGCAGGTTTTATTTTTACCCTCTTGGAGCCCAGAGAAACCATTTCAAGAAGTCTGACTACCCTCCTGAAGAGGGTGGCCATGTCAGAAAAAGCCCTGGGTGCTGTGAGCTGACAAAGAAAGAGAAGCTCAGTCTTGCCATGGCCACTCCAGACACCCCAGTGGAGACCCACAGGGAGAAATGGATGTGAACCCATTGCGTGGTTTTCCTAGCCCGTCTGTGCTGCTCCAGTTGAACATCACGGGAGGTGCCGCCTTGCCCCCATTGCAGAATCATGAGCAGATAAATGCTTTTTATTGCTTTCAGCTACATGTTTTTGGAGTGGATTCTTCTGTAGCAATAAATAACCAGTACTGAAGCAAACCAGCAGTGTAATAATAATCCTAATAGCAAGATGATGATGGCAGCAGTTAATATTTATACAGGATCTCAAATGGGCTGGCCCTAACCTAAATACTCTGCTTAAATCACTAATTTAATTTAATCCCCTAATGACCCCATGAAGTGGATATTATAACTAATATTCATTTTAAAAGGTGAGAAACTTGAGGCCCAGACAGGTCACAAAGTCCACAGTCACACAGAGGTAGAGATGGGACTGTATGAACACCTTTTAGGTGTGAGGCACTGTCTCAGGCTCCCTCTATACCTGATCTCTTTTAAATCTCGTACAACCTGACCCATAACTGTAAACTTTAGTTTCTCCGCTTTACAGGTGAGTAAACTAAGACTTGGAATCTGGTAAGTGAGAGAGACAGCTTCTAAACCCAATGTAGCTGACTCCAATGCCCAGTCTCTTTTCACTCTACAGTTGGCGTCCCCTCCAAATATTCAATTGGCTATTCAAATGCAGCTACAAGACGTCATCTTGAAAATCTTTATGAATGCTAGATATGTAACAAGGCAAGGATGTCCACTGACCCCACTCTTACGTAATATTATATTACATGGGTCCTCGCAATAGGCAGGAAAAAGAAATGAAAGTCATACAGACTTAGAAAGGAAGAACTAAAACTGTCCCTATTTACAATGTGATTTCCTGTGTATAAATCCCCACCAATAGAATAAGTGGATTTAACAAGGCTGCAAGATTCAAGTTCACTATACAAAAACTAGTCATATTGTCATATACTATCAATCAATAATTAGAAATTGAAATAAAAAAAATCAGTTCCAATAGCACCAAAACTATGAAATATTTAGGTGTAAATTTAACAAAATACATGCAAGATCTGTATGCAGAAACTAAAAACACTGATGAAAGAAATCGGAGACTTAAATACGAGATATATCATGTTCATGAGTTGGAAGACTCAATATTGTTAACATATCAATTCTCTCCAAATCGATCTGTAGGCTAATTGCAAGTTCCAACCAAAAACACACCTAGGATTTTTTTCTTAATCTTTTATTGAGGTGAAATTCACATAGCATAAAATTAGCAATTTTAAAGTGAACAAGTCAGTCACATTTAGTCCTCTACAGTGCTATGCAATCACCCATGTGTCTGATTTCTTTCACTTAGCATGTTTTCAAGGTCTGTCCACACTGTAGCAAGTGTCAGAGCTTCATTCCTTTTATGGCTGAACAATATTCCATTGTATGGATGGACCACAATTTGTTTATGCATTTGTCAATTGATGGGCATTTGGACTGTTCCCACTTCTTGGCTATTGTGAAAAGTGCTGCAGTGAACATGCATGTATATGGACTTGTTTGAATCCTTATTTTCAACTGTTTTGGGTCAGATGAATTTTGTAGGCTCTCAACATACCTTCCATGGGTTTTCTATTCTCCCTTACTATTTTACTTCTCTTTGGCCTTCTGTTTAACAGCCCCAGCCCCAGGACACTGGGAAACTGATTCTGCTACAGAGGTCTGGGTGCAGGTGCTGTGGAGGGTAGTTTTTCTTTATAAGTATCTGGACCAATCATGGTTATTGACTACAAATACCAGAAACAATCTCTAACTAATTTAAGCAGAATTAATTCAACAAGATAGTCCTGAAGCTCACAGAATTCACAGGAATCTGGACAATAAGACTTGAGAATGTGCAGGAACTGGGCAGGGTTGGGGGTTCAGTGGACATGCAGGGACACCCTAGGAAGATCTGGGTCAGCAGGCAGCCCTGGGCCTCCAGACTTTGGACAAAATCCACAGGCATCATTAAGTTCGGATATACACTGTTTTAGCTCCCAGCAGTCACATGCAGACACATATAGGCATATACAGAAACACATACATGCAAACACAGACACAGAAAAATACACACACCACTCTCATATCCAGAGGCAGAGCTCTTCATGTCAGGCTTAATTATAACCATTTGAAAAGTCTAGCTGAAGACTTGATAATCGTTCCTATCTCTGTTCCTGCAAAGGCGGGACATAATCTCTTCACACAGAACTACCTTCCTGTCTTTTCTGTGTAGACCACCTCTATCTCCTTGTCTGATAGAAAGCAGAATACCTTCTTGAATAAGCTGAAGTGGTGCTGCTCAAACTATCAATTTTCACAGATCATTTTTTTCCCTCAGTACACCACTGGTTCCTTCAGGAGGCTATGAAGGGAATCTGTTTGGTTTTTTTTCTTTTTTCCCAGTTTATATATTTTTATTTGTTTTTGTATTTATTTACTTACTTAGATATAATTGACATATAACATTGTTAAATTTAAGGTGTACAATTTAAGGTTTGATACATCTATGTATTGCAGTATGATTACCACCCTAGCGTTAGCTAACCCCTCTATCACATTACATAATTATCATTTCTTTTTTGTGGTGAGAACAACTAAGATCCAGGCTCTCAGCAACTATGAAGTTTATAATACGGTATTGTTGCTTATAATCACAATGCTGTGCATTAGGTCTCCAGAACTTATTTATCTACTTGTCACAAGTTCGCACCCTTAAACATCTCTCCAGTTCCCCCACCCCTACAGTCCCTGGTAATCACCATTCTACTCTCTGCTTTTACAAGTTAGGCTTTTTTCTATTTCAAATATGAGTGATATCATACAGTACTTGTCTTTCTCTGACTGACTTACTGGCTTAGCATAATGCCCTCAAGGTCCATGCCACTTGCAGCAAATGGCAGAATTTTCCTTCTTTTGGATGGAATACACAATATTCCATTGTGTATATATACCTCACCTTCTTTATCCATTTATCCACTGACAGATGGTTAGATTGTTCCCATATCTTGGTTATTGTGAATAATGCTGCAATCCAGCAGGGATTTTTTTTTTTTTTTTGGTAGAAACCAACAAATTAATTCTTACATTTAAACAGAAAGGCACAGAAATAGAATACCCAAAGTGATTTTGAAAAAAAGAATGACAGAGTCAAAAGACTCTGACTACCATATTTCAAAAGCTACAGTAATCAAAATAGTGTGGGCTTGACAAAAGGATATACATATTAATCAACAAAATAGAGTCCAGAAAATGATCAATATACAGCCAATTGGTTTTAACAAAGGCAGTTTGAGGGAGGTAGTTGGCTGATGCTTCACAAAGAGTACAGTTGACCCTTGAACAACACACTTTTTTGTCAGTGAACATATGGAGTAATCTGGAACTCTTAAATACCCTTGCTAGGAGAATAAACTGGTATAATCATTTTGGAGACCTATTTGACCTAGTTTCTACTAAAACTGAATATTTGCATACCCCAAGAAAAATTCATGCCTCAGTGCCCTAAAATACATACTCAAGAATGTTCATAGCAGTATTATTTCCCAAAGTGGGAAAAACCCCAAATGGCCATAAATAGAACAGATGACTAAATTAGAATGTTCATGCAGGAAATACTATATAGCAGTGAAAAAGAACAAACCACTGCTACATACTATGGCATGGATACATTTCATAAAAGTAATGTTGTTGAAAGAAGTCAGATAGAAAAGAATATATACCATATGATTCTACTTACATAATGCTCAAAATAGGGAAATTTTTGATATTTGAAAACAGATAGTTGATTACATCTGAGGAAAGAGGAGAATGATTGGCATGGGGTACAAGGAAGGACTTCTGAGCTGCTGGTAATATTTCTTAATTTGAGTTCAGGCTGTATTCACTTTGTGAAAATTCTTCAGCTTGTGTGATTTTGATTTTAGCACTTTTCTCCATGACTTTCGTTAATACGACATTCATTTAAAAGTATGTATGTATATATATATGTATATACATATTTGGTTCTGCCTTTTTTGATCTTAAAATGAATCAGACTGCACATATTCTTATGTGATTTGCTTTTTCATTTAACATTCTTATTTTGCATTTATATGTTTATGTATTTCTTTTATATTTTGATACGTGCAACTATACTTTAGACCACTGTATGATTATAATTGTGTTTTAGAAAAATCACTCCTGCTATTGTGTAGAGAATGGATTTGAGAAGGAAAAACTTGTGGCAAGGAGACAGGTTAGGAGACAATTGCCAAAATTTTGGAGAAATTAAGGTGGCCAGAAAAAAGGCAGTGGAAATAATGATGATAATGGGGCCTGAAATTTAAGAACTGTTCTTGTGGCATTCCCATAAGATCTGGTGACTAATTGGATATTGGAGGCAGCAGAAAGACTAAGGTAACTTCCAAGTTGTTTTTTTTTCATTTGGACCATAGGCTAGTACTACAATATACTAGGTTTTCTAACCCTGACTACACATTAGAATCACTTAGAGGGTTTTTAAAAAATAAGTGTGCTTTCTTCTTTAAAAAGAATCAATTAAATTGAAATACCTAAGGTTTGGGAAATTATGCTTTGCTATATTCTCAAGAAGCCAGGCGATCAGCAAATGGTGGGAAAACTGCACAGCAGCATGTAAAGCAATGAAGCTAGAACACTCCCTTACATCATACACAAAAATAAACTCAAAATGGATCAAAGACTTAAACATAAGACAAGATACAATAAACCTCCTGGAAGAAAATATAGGCAAAACATTATCTGACATACATCTCAAAAATTTCCTCCTAGAACAGTCCACTCAAGCAATAGAAATAAAAGCAAGAATAAACAAATGGGACCTAATGAAACTTACAAGCTTCTGCACAGCAAAGGAAACCATAAGTAAAACAAATCAACAACTTATGGAATGGGAGAAAATCTTTGCAAATGAAACCAACAAAGGCTTGATCTCTAGAATATATAAGCAGCTCATATGACTTAATAAGAAACAACCAAAAAACCCAATCCAAAAATGGGCAGAAGACCTAAACAAGCAATTCTCCAAGGAAGAAATACAAATGATCAATAGGCACATGAAAATGCTCAATATCACTAATTATCAGAGAAAAGCAAATCAAAACTACAATGAGGTATCACCTCACACCAGTCAGAATGGTCATCATTAAAAAGTCCACAAACTTTAATGCTGGAGAAGGTGTGGAGAAAAGGGAACCTTCCTACACTGCTGGTGGGAATGTAGTTTGGTGTAGCCATTATGGAAAATAGTATGGAGATTCCTCAAAAAACTAAAAATTTACTTACCATATGGTGCAGCCATCCCATTCCTGGGCATATATCCAGAAGGAGCTCTAATGGAAAAAGATACATGCACCCCAATGTTCATAGCAGCACTGTTTACAATAGCTAAGACATGGAAACAACCTAAATGTCCATTGACAGATGACTGGATAAAGAACATGTAGTATATTTATACAATGGAATACTATCCAGCCATAAAAAAGAATAAAATAATGCCATTTGCAGCAACATGGATGGACCTGGAGATTGTCATTCTAAGTGAAGTAAGCCAGAAGGACAAAAATACCATATGATATCACTCATATATGGAATCTAAAAAAAAAAAAAAAAAAAAAAAAAGACACAAATGAACTTATTTACAAAACAAACAGACTCACAGACATAAAAAAAAAAAAAGACACAAATGAACTTATTTACAAAACAAACAGACTCACAGACATTAAAAAAAAAAAAAAAACTTATGATTACCAGGGTGGGAAAGGGGGTGGGAAGTGATAAATTGGGAGTTCAAGATTTGCAGATATTAACTGCTATATATAAAATAGATAAACAACATGTTTATACTGTATAGCACAGGGAACTATATTCAATATCTTGTAGTAACCTATAATGAAAAAGAATATGAAAATGACTATATGTAGGTATATGTTTGACTGAAACATTATGCTCTACACCAGAAGTTGATACAACACTGTAAGCTGACTATACTTCAATTAAAAAAAAGAGAGAGAAGATGGCTGCTTTTTCACTTCCACTTTCCAAATCTTGCCCGATGCCTTTTGCAGACTAACATTTTAGGAATTTTAGAAAACATAGTGTAGTCTAGCTACATTGACACAGTGCAGATACATCTGCAGGTCCATTCCTTAGTCATGAGAAGCTGACAGCAACCCTGTAGATGAAATTTATATTGAAACCATCAGACCCTTTGCCCTGGGAGGACTAGATAATGAAGCTGTCCTTAGTGAAGAGAACACTACCAGAACTTTAAAAGAACTGACTTAAAATTTAAAACAAATGATTTTGCTTCCCTTGATTCTCTTTTTCTCTTAGAATTTCTTTTCTGATAATTGCAGGGAGACCTATTTCAGGAATAATTTGTATTACCTGAGTGGACTACTTTCTGGATGGGATTCTGCAGCTCAGTCCCCCTAATGCTGACTCATTCATTCTATTGTGGCTGGAATAATTCATGTGCTGTTACTTCAAAAGTTCAAAATCTCAAATTTTTCTAAAGATTACATTGTGGGTAGAAGCAAGAAAGGAGGGGTTGAGAGTAGTGGGTGCATTTAACAAGTTAATCCTCAGTAATTGAGAGCTAAAGCCATACAGATGGTCTAATAAGAATTCATTTCATTGTTGAAAAATGGTAACAACCAGAGCATAAATTCTTATAGCTGTAAGTTAGGTATAATTTAGTATCGGTTACTGATGTTCTGTGGAAGATTAAATAAAAATCACTTAAGTTCTCTTCATCTCTGCTTCTTTTTATGTAAAATGGGAGTAATTTTTTCCCACTACTTCCTATAGAGACATAAACTGAAAATTAATAGTAATATAACAGTTTAGGTGAAACGACCAGCTATAGCTCTGTAAATGCAGTCTTACATTTAATCTTGGCTTCCAATCGAATTTCTGATTCTGATGAAGATAAGTCCTCAAAGCATTGAAAATCAGCTGCAATCTTATCTCCAGCAATCTCATCTCCAGCAATCTCACTTACTGCAGCCACTTCAAGTCACTTTTTATTTCTTTTTAGCTTTAGAATCAATAACTCATGAAAAAAGTAGCACATTAAATGATACTTTTTCAAGTTTTTCAAAATTAGTGTTTCGGCTTGTCATATGTCAGATTCATCCTACTGGAACTCTGCTTTGTGGAACACTTCTAGCGCAGTGCCTAAAACAGAGAATATTTTATAAATATGCATTTCCTTTTCTCTTTGTTAATCTGGAAAATATATCTGTGCTTTTCAGTAGAGTCTTCATTTATCCCAGGTACAGTCATAGACTTTCTTTTTGGGTTGGAAGCATTGCATTGTCAAAACTAGACTTTGTCCTTATTTCACAATTAAAGAGTTATCAACATTTTTTTATTTTTATTTTTTAGGATGGATTTGAGGATGAGGAAAAGATACATTTCGTATTGGGCAAGAGAAATCAAGCAAGAGCAATACTCTATGCTGCACTCTTTGGGGCTATAATTTCAAAGAGCTGGGTTCTCTTCTGATGCTGCTGAAAACTAGATGGGGGATTTTGTTCTAGATCTAACTTTTCATGGATAAAGAATCCATCTTTGTTGTTGTTTCCCTAGGTTGGCAGATACACCTGGCCCTGAGTGTCTGGAGTACAGAAGTCTCATTATAGGTACTAAATGTGCTGGCACGCTCCTTCTCAGTGTGTGGATGCCAAGCCAGACACTTCACTAGCTACCTGAGGACACATTTTACTGTCTGGGAGAAACAACCTAACTTTTCCACACTTTTCTTCTCATCTGGACAAAAACATATTCCTCCTAAGTAAAGGAAGAAAGCAAGCTAGGGCCTCACAGTCTGGAGGTTTTAGGGGCTCATAACATTAAAATAAATCGAAAATCCAGGTCAAGGTTGAGGGAAAGACAAGTTAGTTTTTAGACAGAGATGGGACTCTCTGGCCTGGCAATCAAACAATTCTATCATCCAGCTTTTTATTAAAAACCAACAAACAAACTTCTCCCACACTTGGTAGAAATAGCAGAACTGAAGAAAATCTGAAGAAGTCAACCAAAGAGGTCAGGGATGTGGTGAAACCAAGGGGGGTGTGGCCAGACAGAAAGGTTTGTCTCCTAGATATCACTGGATTTGAACCAGAAGGCGTTAATGTGACCTTCGAGAGATCCATGCTGACGGACAATTATAAGGCAAAACAACTGTAGAGATATGAGCAGGGATTCCAGTGAGAGAAAGAAATACTTCCTAGTTTTGCCTCATAGTTAGATAAAATATTGTGGAAGAAGCATCAGGCAGAGAAAATTCACGAGGGTCGGTGAGTGTGGCGAACAGGGATCTTTTAGTTCCTTTCACCTCCAGGTCTCTTTGATTGTCCAGACTGACTCTTTAAAATTTTTATTATTAAAGTATAATCAGTTTACAATATTGTGTCAATTTCTGGTGTATAGCATAAAGTTTCAGTCATACATGAACATACATATATTGGTTTTCATATCCTTTTTCATTATAGGTTACTACAAGATATTGAATATAATCCCTGTGCTATACAGTAGTAAACTTATTGTTTATCTATTTCAAATATAGTAGTTAATATCTGCCAATCTTGAGCTCTCAATTTTTCCCTTCCCACCCTCTTTTCCCCCTGGTAACCATAAGTTTATTTTCTATGTCTGTGAGTTTGTTTCAGTTTTGAGAATAAGTTCATTTGTGTCTTTTTTTTTTTTTTTAAGGATTCTACATATGAATGATATCATAGGTCTTTTCTTTCTCTTTCTGGCTTACTCCCCTTAGAATGATGATCTCCATGTCCATACATGTTGCTGCAAATGGCATTATTTTATTCTTTTTAATCGCTGAGTAGTATTCATATATATATATGCACTAAATTCTTTATCCAGTCATCTGTTGATGGATATTTCAGGTTTTTTCCATGTCTTAGCTGTTGTAAATAGTGCTGCTATGAATATTGGGGTGCATGTATCCTGACTGACTTTTGTTTTCCAACTGAACATTGGTCTGACTCCAACATTCAAAACAATGTTGTTTCCCTTTTTCTATGACTTAACCAGTTTTCCCCAATTTTTTTCATAAACACCACAAGGTAAGGTCTTTGTCTCTCCCATTCTCAGTAAAGTCTCTGGCATCTAGCAGAGAGACACATAGAAGACACTTCATGACTATCCACTGAATAACCCTGTCGTATTAGAAACCACCCTTCCAGTTACCTGCACAAAGCTAAGGGGTGGTCTCTGATGTGTCATTGATTCATGCCTTCCTGTGTATTCCTGCTTCCTTCCAACTTCCCATTCCCTGGTTTCAAATACCTTCACTTCCCACCCTTGAATTATTGCCATTGCTTTCTAGCTATTCCTCTCCCATCTGGTCTTTTCCAGCTAATTGATGTTTTATTGCCTTATTAAGTTTTCTAAGCACTATTTTAATCTTAATACCTTCCTGCACGAAGAATGACTCCTAATCACTTCTCTCTTATCATTGAAACTGCTCTATAAACCTAATTGGGCTTCCTTCTTTATAAAATGGGGAAATCGAACCAGATGACCTGCAAAAATCCAATCTTCTGTGAACACCCACGTAGTTCTGTTTCAGGAGGAGGTTTGGGACCCTTTGAAATTGTCTGGTTGGTCATCTTGAGCGAGAGACTGGGGATACGCAGTCTGATGCACATCTCTTTGAAAAGGCATGGGTGACTGGAGAACAAGAGAACAGATATAGAAGCATCTGTGGTTTTGACCCAATGGCCCCTGCTAGAAGAACACAGGAAGCTCTCAAGGGCAGGCGGTGGCCCTGCAGAGGCGGCAGGTGGCACTGATAGGCATGCGTGTCAACAAGCATCCAAGGAAAACTGAGGAAAACCAGCCTGCTTCAGCCTGTGGCTGAGAAAGCCAACAAGGAGGCAGTTGGCCGCTGTTTAATTAACAAGGCACACAATTTGAGTGTTGCATTATAATTTTGAATTGTTACGGTTTGCGGTTTATAAATGGGGAGTAAGTAGTCTTCACTCACCTCTTTATTATTGGCTAAATAATGTTTGTTAAGTTACAGAAATGTATACACGAAATTGTGAAATAGGTAGAATTTTCTGTAATTTATTTTTGAAGTAAATCTGATAGAACTGTCCTAACACCATGCCACAGAGTTTCCAGTGATGGAAAGAGGATGCAGAGGAATTTAGAATCAAAAGACCATTTTGTGTTTCATCCCGAAATACTACCCACTCCAGATGGGAAATATGAGTGGCCACTCTTTAAGTTTCTATAGCACAGTGGTCCTCATTTTGGGGGGGCTCATCTTCAGGCTCCTAGATCTAGTTACATCTGAGGAACTGGGGTTCAGGGACCAAACATGCCTGGCCTCTACCCAGCAGCACTGTATTTCTATGAATTTCTTTCCCTGGATTTGTCCACATGAAGTGTCTATCCCAGCCCAACTAGATTTCAAACTGGAACCTCTGTTTCCCTAAACCTAGATGGCAGACTGAGCATAAAGGAGATTCAGTGAGAGAACCACAGGATAGGGAATCAGAAGGAAACCTCATAGACCCGCTAAGAGGCCAAACATCAACTCTTAACTAACATTCTTATCTTGTGCAAGTCAATTAGCCCTAAGTCTCAAGCCCCTCATTTTTCAAACTATTGTGGACATTAATTCAGAAAGCCACCAATCTTGAAGGTTACATGATATAATGTACAGGCTAGTTTTTCACATATTTTAAACCGGTACATGGCTGTGAGCCATTATCTTATCTTGTACTGTTCTCTGACCTCCTGTATTTCTCCCAGGAAGAGGCTGTGGCTCCTCATTTTGACCTTCCTGATAACATCTCCCATCCTAGAGATGCTGTGGGGCGGAGAGCAGAAATTACACACCTAAACTCTCATACACATCCAGATTGGTGCTAAAACCCAAGTTTGCCGGCCCGCCCTCTTTTAAGGCCCACAGAGCTTGCTGCAGCCATTTGCTAGAGCTGACCTCTGAAAAATCGTATTTTGCGAACACACGGCTAACTGGAAGTGCTTTGAAAGCAGGACCATTAGGCTGTAGGGAAACTCAGAAAGACAGAGATTTTCTGATGCAGGATTTGGTGCCGGACACACAGCAGATCCTCGCTTTCACTGGGACCTTAGGCATTTTGCTTTATTTGGCCACTTGTATAGAAGTTTGGCTCTTTAGGGGCCAACTGAAAGATGTGCAGTCTTCAGAAAACAGCCAGGAGACAGAACCTCATGAGATTATGTCACTCTTTGCCTCTTATAATTGAGCAACATTACAGTTGTCCCTCGTTATCCGAGGGCTGTGGTTCTAGGACCCCCACAGACACCAAATACACTGATGCTCAGGTCCCATATATAAAGTGAACTAGTACAGCTGGCCCTTCGCATCCATGGATTCAGCCAAACGCAGATGGGTTGGATCCACAGATGCAGAACCTGCAGATAAAGAAGGCTAACTGTATATAATCTGCCATGTTTGCACACTATGTATTTTTTAACCCACATAATGGTTTTTAAGTGTACATTACTGCTGACTCTAGGTATGATGTGCAGCCAATCTCTAGAGCTCATTTTTCTTGCTTAACTGAAACTTCATACCCACTGATTAGTAACTTCTTATTTCCCCTTTCCCTTGGCCCCTTGGCAACCACCATTCTACTCTTTGATTCCATAAATTGAACCATTCTTGAAACCTCATATAAGAGAATCATGAGTATTTGTCCTGTTTCTGGTTTATTTCACTTAGCAAAATGTCCTCCAGTTTCATCCACACTGTCACATATTGCAGAATTTCCTTCTTTTTAAAGGCAGAATAATATTCTACTGTAAGTATACACCCCATTTTCTTCACGCATTTATCCATACATGGGTATTTAGGTTGTTTCCACTATTCCACTTCATGAGTAGTGATGCAGTGAACATAGAAATGCTAATATCTCTTCAAGATCCTGATTATAATTCTTTTGCATTAAGTATGCATAAGTAGGGTTGCTCTATCATATGGTAGTTCTATTTTTAATATTTTGAGGAATTTCCATACTGTTTTTCAAAGCAACTACACCATTCTGCATTCTCACCTACAGTGGTCTAGTAACCCTTGAACAACATGGGGGTTAGAGGCGCCAACCCCAGTCTCCCACCCCGATGAAAATTCATGTACAACTTTACAGTTGGCCCTCCTGTCTGTGGTTCTGCATCTGTGGATTCAGCCAACCTCAGGTCATGTGGTACTGAAGTACATATTTATTGAAAAAAAATTCATGTGTTAGTGCACTTGTGCAGTTCAAACCTGCGTTGTTTGAGTCAACTGTACACTGTATTTTTTTTACTGAAGTGTAGTTGATTTATAATGTTGTGTTAGTTTCTGGTGTACAGCATAATGATTCAGTTATACATGTATATATTCTTTTTCATATTTTTTCCATATAGTTTATTACAAGCTATTGAATACAGTCCCCTGTGCTACACAGTAGGACCTTGTTGTTTATTCTGTATATAGTTTGTGTCTGCTAATCCCATACTCCTAATTTATTCCTCCACCCTTTCCTCTTTGATAACCATAAATTTGTTTTCTTTCCGTACACTGTATTTTAATGGCTGTTATGTTCCCCTGGTTTACAAGTGCTTTGCCCTTGACTAATCATCTTCCAGAAAGAGACACCAGAAGGTATCTCTAAGTATGTTTGTAACTTCATGCTTATAAGTCTTTTCCTTTTGCTGCGCTAGACAGACTCAGCTAGAACTGCCAAGTACAAAGAACATCAGCAAGAATGAAATAATTCCCTTTTTAGAGTCTTTGACCAAACCTGTTTACTCTTAATTAAAATAGGACAGTCACACAATTTTATAAGACAAAGTTGTTAAAAGCTCCAAGTGTAGGACATCTCATCTGACTCTTAAACACTATGCTAGATGGGTAATTTTAGCCGAAAGAGGAAAGATTCAAAATGGTAAAACTAGCACTTACCATTTGCACGGTATTGTCCATGAACACATCTCATTAAGTCTCTCAGTATCCTTCAGGGTAGGTACAGTGATGATCTGTGTTTTACAGGAGTTCATTGATGGAGAAGCGGAGAAGCATGCCCGTGTCACAAAGATAGCAAATGGCAAAGCTGGACTTTCCACCAGGTCCTGTCTCCATAGCCAGTGCTCAGAACCACCGCTTGGTCTCACTTGTAATAGGTCAGCAGATCTGCAATGAAGGCAGTTAGAGGGGCTCTCACCTCCCATTAGCTTGGGTAGCTAAGGACTCCTTTGCAGACAGACCCATGTGGCAACTGAGTCAACCCTGAGGATGGCAAGAAGCCCATTAGCAACTCAGCTGCAGTAGAGGGATCCAGAATTATCTATGCTGGCACAGACCCAGTGTCCCTGGAGTGAGCCCTGGCTGTCCCCCACCATCAATCACAATTTGAGCTTTCCTCGGTCTTTGCTCTATTGGCCCCAACTGTGGATGAGGCTTCAGCTCAATTCTCTCACCAGCATTTTGTATCCTCTGAGACTGGGACTGCTCTGATTTCCAACTAGCTTTTCTGCAGCCCTGGGTTTGGCCCAAATTTTGCCAGTCATCTCAGGATGGAAGGTGAGAAAAATTAGGTCTTCTTCTCAGTGCCCTCAGCCATTGCCTGGGATCCTGCTATGAATAGCTGAGGACTTTGGCACTGATGTTTGCCTTTAATTACATTGGCTGCTCGCAACCTGCCATCTCGGTTTGGCCCTGTTGATTGACCAGTTAACTTGCTCTGACAGTATCTATCAGATGACGGCTATTGTAGGAGGCTCTCCTATAACTGAGGTTAGATTGTTCAGTCCACTTTCTATTCCCAGTCCCCACTCCTTCCCATCAGCTTTTGTCACAGCCTGCCTCGTGCCTTGGCCTGCGTGAATTAGGATATAATTCGCTATGGCACAGATAGTGTCAGTTCTGTGCAGCTACTCAAGTTCCTGGAAGACTGTGAGGCCGGCGGTCTTTGATGCCACCTGGACTATTTTGGAATCTACCTTTGCCCTGGATTCTGGTGCCTAACGTTACCCAGATACCCTCCCTCTCACACCCTTTCCTTACCTCTTTGTACTCACATTTTAGGGCTGGTGACATTATGACAATGAATTATTCAGGTAAACCACTCAGAACCAATGCAGAGAGTTATGAAGGACTCTTGGTGGATAATATAGCAACAAAAACATGTTTAAAGTTGGGGAAAAAATGAGACCAAATGTTTGCAAGGAAAACAAATGTTAACAATATCCTTTAAATTTGTGATATATTTTTGTTTTTATGTTTTGACCACAGTCATCACCATACAAAGATTCCATTCTTGTTGACTATGTTCCCCACTCTGTGCATTTCATATCAGTGACTCATTTATTTTGCACCTGGAAGTTTGTACCTCTTGATCTCCCACACCTATTTCACTCATCCTCTCACCCCTCTCCTCCGACAACCACCTGTTTACTTTCTGTATCTGACTCTACTTCTGCTTTGTTATGTTTGTTCATTTGTTTTGTTTTCCAGATTCCACAAATAAGTGAAATCATATGGTATTTTTCTGTCTGATTTATTTCATTTAGCATAATACCCTTTAAGTCCATCCACGCTGTCACAAGTGGCAAGATTTCATTCCTTCTTATGATTGAGTAATATTCCATTATATCTATATGATATATATATATATATAGTATATATATATATAATATTTATATATGATATAAATAATGCTACGGTGAACACAGAGGTGCATATATCTTTTTGAATTAGTGTTTTCCTGTTCTTTGGATAAATATCCAGAAGTGGAATTGATGGAACATATACTAGTTTTATTTTTAATTTTTTTAAGGAAACTCCATACTGTTTTCCATAGTGACTGCACCAGTTTACATTCCCACCAACAATGCATGAGGGTTCCCTTTTCTCCACATCCTTGTCAACACTTCTTTGTTATCTTTTGAAAATAGCCATCCTGATAGATGTCTCACTGTGGTTTTGATTTGCATTTCCCAGCCACTCTGTGTCTTTGTTTGGAGCATTTAATCCATTTACATGTGAAGTAATTATTAATAGGTATCTACTTATTGCCATTTTGTTGTTTGCAAGTTGTTTTTGTAGTTCTCTTTTGTTCCTTTCTTCTTTTGCTCTATTCCCTTGTGATTTGATGATTATCTTTAGCATTATGTTTGGATTCCTTTCTCCTTTCTGGAGTGTATCTATTACAAATTTTTGGTTTGTGGTTATCATGAGGTTTATATACAACAACCTAAATATTTTCTTGATTATTTTTAGTTGATCTCTTGAGTTCAAATGCATTCTAACAACTCTGCAATTTTACTCCTACCCCGCCAACATTTAGTATCATATTTTACATCTTATAACTTTCAAAGCTCTTTTCAATGTATTTTGCTAGGTTGACAAAATGGACCCAAATGTTGATTCTCTGATGCTCTTCCCATCAAGCTCTTCCCTTGAGACTGGTCTTAGTCATGTGACTTAGTGACTTACTTTAGCCAATGGGACACTTGCAAACATGATGCAAGCAGAGGTTGAAAAAGCACCTGTGCATTGGAAACTCCCAGTGACCTTTGGAACCCTGAGACCACCCTGTACCGAGGCCCAGGCTAGCTACCTGGAGAGCGAGAGACACGTGGAGCAGACATGAAGAGCCTCAGCCAAGCCCCTTGGACCACCAGCCTTCTGTCTGCCAGACACATGAGTAAAACCTTCTGGACCATCTAGCCCCGGCCAAACCACCAGCAGGTTTTAGAGACCAGCTGTGCCAGCCCAGATCTGAAGAACGACCCAGCCAACCTGCCGAGTCATTGAAAAGAATTGTAACTGTTACTTAAGCCATTGACTTTTGGCATTTGTTATGCACCAAAGCTGATGGATGGATGCATGTTATCTCATTTGATCCCCATGATTGCCCTACAGTGAGAGCAGGTTAAGTGACCTAAGATGCTTAATTTGTAAGTGACAGAGCCAGGACTAGGACCTGAATGGCTCTCAACTCTTCCATGCGTGAGTTCTCCGATGCACCCCCTCTGCTTCTCACTCTGCCAGAGGGGTTTCTAATGAAATCAAATGGAATAATGAAACACTTGAGTGGAAAGAGCCTTAGGGATAACCTGGTTTTCCTCTCCTATAGTACTTTTGAGGCCCAGCAGGGTTTCCCTTGGTTCACAAAACTCGAAACTCGGAGGTAAGTAACAGGTATGCTGTCCCCAGGTTTTCTCACTCTCCTTCTCGAGCTGTCTGCCTTAGGGAGCTTTCTGCTCCACCTTCAGGCCCAAGAAAATTCATTGTCTTAAGGCGAGATGGTGGCAGTAAGGTGGTGTTGTGGTGAGGGCAGCGTTCCAGGCGTGTGACAAGCATGCATGTCTTTGTGTGTCTGGTGCAGAGGCTGGTTTTAAAACTTCCAGATTAACAGGGGGCAGCTAGCTGCCTCTTTGCCTGCCTTAAGTTTACCTTCAGCAATTGATTCCCTTTCTTGGAGACAGCAGACGGCCTCTTTCTAGAAGCACATGCCTGGTAGTTTCTCCCTGTTGGTTAGCAGTTGTTCCTACTAAAGTTTGGTGTGAAGGAACCTCTGGAAAAGAGCTGCCTCTGTCCAGAACAGGAAGGGGACAGAGACCCTGATTTTAGGCGAGTCGTACACAGGGACGTGCAGAAGAATGGAGCTGAGTCCTGTTGTGGCCTCCTTAGCAGAGAGCTGCCTCTTCTACATCATCTGTTTCTTTCCATCCCCATCAAGCCCCTTCTCTGCCAATCTGTATGTATTCAAACAGCCATCCACTAGCCTTTTGGGTGCAGGTGAAGCACCTCGATCTGGCCCCCACCTGGCCCCCAGCCTGAACCTGAAAATGAGGTCACACCTCATAATGGGAGCAGCATTAGGAGCCAGCATTTTCCCCACTGTTGATCTGCAGACCTTCCCTTTCACGTCCAATACTTTAGGTATATGGTTTCTATTCTGTGAAATGTCTCCCTTCAGAGAACTGTTCAGAAGAAGATAATTAGATAGGCAAACAGAAACAGGATGTACAGTCACGAGAGTATACTGCATGGTCCGTGAAGATTTTTCATGCTTGTGATGGGAAGAGTGCCCAAGCTAAGACTGCTGGTTCTCAGGGGAGTGGGAGGTACAACCACTTCCTTTTCCTTATCAGGTAACAGCCCCCTAATCATTCCATTTCCTGACTTTGAATTCTTACTTTTATAAAGTTATATATTAATTGAGAAATGGATGGTTGTATCATTGATTTTATATATACATATATATATAAATTTTTTTTTAAAAAGGGAATTAAGGGAAAGGTACTTGAATCTTAATGGCTTATATTTTTTTCTGGAGTACTTCTTCTGTGGTCCTCCTTTCTGAGTCTCAGGTGCCTTATCTCTGTAACAGAAGTACAGCTAGAGGAAGAGGGGAAGTACAATACTGAAGTGTGTGGCCCTGGGGACACAGGCAGCAAGATAAAGGCTCCTTTCCTGCCACCACAGAGGGCGGAGACCGGAAGTGATGGTGATGGCCTGACTTTAGCTCTACAGCAGCTTTTACATCATTTGGTTGTAAGAGGTGAGTTCATTTAAATAATTAAGAAAGAATAATAACAAAAAATAACATTATGCATGCTTCTTAGACAAGATACCAGTAATTTGGCTAACTATTAAATGAGGTGGGCTGACAGCCCCAGGGAAATTCAAATGCCTGCTTTCATTCAAATCTTCTCTATGTGGACAATAGCTCTCATTGTCACATTAGGATAACTAGGGAGAGAAAACAGAGGTAATTTTCTCTTCTTGTCACTGCATTGCTCAGAATCTGTGAGTAGCTTTTGAGTTTGACTCTAGATATCAAATGGAAACTTCTAGTCACAGCCTTCAAAACCTCACAGCCAGCTTGCCTTTCTTCTCTGTTCTCATCTCCAGCCTCCTGCAGGAACTTTGTTCTGCAGCACAAACAACCTCCCTGTAGGACCCTGAGGTCAGATTTTCCAATCTCCCTGTTCACTGAGGGCACGCTCTGGGCCAGGTGCTCAACCAGCCCTAGAGATTTTGCCTGGGTCTTTGCACGCCCTGGAGTCTCCAGGTTTCTCATAGGGCCTGCTCCCTCCCAGGGTCACCTTAGTGTTTTGGAAAGGTCATCCCAACAGTGGTTTGAAAGGAGGTGACTGAACAAGGTGTTGGTAGCAGGAAGTACAAGCAGTTGGGTGGGGGAAGAGTGCCAGGGATTGCTTCTATACACGCTAAGAAGTTAGCAGAAAGATGATTTAGTGCCCAATTCAACACAAAAAGTGAAGAGGGAAAAGGAATATGATTATTTGATTCTATGCATTTTCATTGACTCACACCAACCATTAATTATCCAGATTTACCATTAATTGAAACATTTTATCTTTTTCTTATGGTTGTATTTAATAGCAACTTAAAAAGCACCTTGTTTAAAAAACTGCTCAAGCCATTTTCAGACCAGCTTGAGTGCTACGCCCAGAAGGTATAGGGGAAATATATCTCTTCTCACCTTCCTGGAGTGTGTGTGGGACCATAAGTCTTGACATGGAGCCAAGTTTGGATAGGAGATCCGTCCCACTTCTGCGGGGCAGCTATGGCACATGGCCATGCTCCACCTGGAAAGGCTTGGCCCCCTCATTCCTCCTTGCTCTTCCAGTTGTGTGGTCTGATGACGGTGCCTTGATCACAATCATCTACAGACTACAAGTAGCTCTGTGCACCTACACGTAATCTGTAGTGAGATCTTCACTGGCTCATACCCTATTGATAATAGTAATATTCCTAGCACTGGGGACATAGCTGATGGCATAAAGATTTGAGTAAAAGAATTTTTTTTTTTTTTAGGGCCAGAGATAGTTAGGTTTACTTATTTATTTATTTTTAGTGGAAATGCTGGGGATTGAATCCAGGACCTTGTGCATGCTAAGCATGCGCTCTACCACTTGAGCTATACCCTCCCTACCAATAATGACTTGAAAACTATCAAAATATTGCCATTGGAAAATGTCACACCTATTTGTAATGCTTGTTTCTTCTTTATGGCTTTGAGGTGCTAGTGTAGCCACCAACATTAACTTCTCCATCCTCGATGCTTCTCCTCTCCTTTTGTGATCCTTCACCTCTGCCAGAAGGTCATTGTCCAGAAATAACAATAGGAATGCCCAATACAAATTTTTAAATCTCTTTATTGCATTTTACATGTGAATGATTTCCAAACATATTATTAAATCTTCTCCCATAAGATAATAGAAGAGACTTTACTATTACATCCTGCAGATGAAGAAATGAAATCCCACATGTTACACAGCTGTGTAAATTTTAAATCCTTTGCTCTTTTCAGTTTTTTTTTCATGCTAAATCCTTTGCTTGGTCCCTCAGGATCTTTTCCGTGTTGTGGTCAGTCAGAAACAGCCAACTCATAGGATAATGTGTTATCCCTCTTGCCCCAAATTTGCATATTTAACAGGACTATTGGATATCTTTTTATGTAAAAGCAATGATTAGCAATAAGATTCCTAGACTACTTGCAAAATAATGTCATTTCCAGGTATAACAGAATGGAAGAAGTCTCCTTGGCCCCAGCATTTAAAGTTGGATTGTTCCTGAGATTGTAAATAAAAGGCTAAATGTGGACTATCTTCCTTAAGACCTTTGGTGACAGGGTGCATTATTCCCTGCAGAGAGGAGTCACAGCTGAAGCAATTATAACATAACCTCAAAGAAATCCAACGCTAGAAGAGACCTTGACAGCATGCAGTCCAGAGCCTCATCTAAAGTCAAGGAAGCTGAGGCTGGGGGTGGGGGATACGGGTGGGATGGAGAACTTGCCTCAATCCCATGGTCAGCTGGCAGGACAGCTGAGATTAGGGCCTGGTCTCAAAATGATCAATGCCAGCTGAGTCAGCCTCCTGATAAATTTTTGTCTTTTAATTTTTATTTCTTCCATATCTACATGTTTTCCCCCTCTTTCTCCCTTCTTTCGCTTCCTCCCCAGAGAATCCTCGTGCTAGTTCGGTGCTACTGCTAAGGCATGACCCACCGGGAGTCTCCACTGAGTGAGCAGATGATCATCAAGTCTCTCTCCTCTGCTTACTTGGAGCTTGAAATCTCTATGCTCCGGTGCACACTTCATTGTTGAACACCCAACTACCTGACAGTTACTTGGGGAGCTGTGTGAAGTTTTGCTCTATGCATGACTTACTCCTCAGCGAAGATTCAAGATGATTCTTATGCAAATTTTTGAAGCCCATTTTCTGTGTAGCTCCCTTACTTCCAGACCTATTCTTTGCAACTTCCTGCTACTTCTGGCTAATTGAACTCCAGTCTGTTTCTTTGACTCAGTGAGTCTCCAAAACTTTGTTTAGTTTTCTTTCCCTTCACATGAGGTCTGGAAATTACCTGCAGGGAAAATATTAGGGTGACTAGTACTCACCTTGTTTGCATCTGTTCTCCCCAGGCATCACAGTCCTGAGCTGCCTATTTTGCAATGACTGGAAACAGTTGCTTTAGATTTTTTCCCCCAGAGTTTCTTGGTTGTTTGTGGCAGAAGATTAAACTGATATTTTGTTTCCCCATCATGGCTGGCAGTGGAAGTCTTCAGCATCCTTTTAACAAGCTATTCAGAAAGCCAACTGTGATAGGCAGAGAACTCCAAAGATGCCTGTGTCTTATTCCCAGGAGTCTGGGAATTTGTTACCTTTCATGGCAAAGGGACTTTGTAGATATGATTAAGTTAAGATTCTTAAGATGGGATGTTTATTCTGAGTTATCAGGTGGCCCAGTGTAATCACAAAGGTCCAAATGGGGAAGCAGAGCTGGCAAATTTAGAAAAGCATGTGTGATACTAGAAGCTGATTGGAGTGATTTCTCTGATGGGAGAAGAGGGCCATGAAACAAAGGATGCAGGCAGCCTTCAGAAGCTGGAAAAGGCAAGAAAATAGACTCTCTCCTGTAGCTTCCAAAGGGAACACAGGACAGCTGACACCTTGGTTATAGCCTTCTGAGACTCATTCTGGGTCAGCCCCCAGAAATCTAAGATAATAAATTTGTGTTGTTTTAAACCACTCAGTTTGTGGCAACATGTCACAACAGAAATAGAAAACTAAGGCATCCAACCGTGTCACAATGGCCAGAATTTAGCCCCACTGGCCACCCAGCCTTTGCAGGGGAAAGCTGGAGAATGTATTTTTAAAATATGGGCACACTGATACCTCGTCTTAGTCTGTTAAGGCCTCTGTAACAACATACCACAGGCTGGGTGGCATATAAACAGCAGTTCTGGAGTCTGGAAGTCCAAGATGAGGGTGCCAGCATGGTCAGGTTCTGGAGAAGGCTCTTTTCTGGGCTGGAGACTGCTGACATATCTGTGTGTCCTCACATGTGGTGGAAGAAAGGGCCAAGGATCCTTCGGGAACCTCTTCTGTAAGAGCTCTAGTCCCATTCCTGACGTCTCTGCCTTCCTGATCTCCGCCTGCCTAATCACCTCCCAAAGGCTCCACTTCCTGACAACATCACCTTGGGAGCTGGGATCTGAGCGTATGAATTTTGGGGAGACACGAGCTCACTTCCAATAAATCTAGGGCTCTATTAAAGCCAGGATTATCAGTTAGAAGTGAGCAGTCTCTGCCACATAGTTCTGTTTTAGCTCTTCACTGTCACACTTATTTCACCTGCTGCAAGGTGCTTTGCTATCTGTGAGCCTACTTCCCAGTCATTACTTTTCTTTTTCAGAATTCTTCAGAATCTTCCTGCATGTTTATTCAGCCATATGTACTTTATCGTCCACTTGTCTGATGAAAACGTATCTTGTTGGTATCACATGACATTTACACATTATTACAGAGCATCGACATCTTGAGCATGCAGAGTTCTTCACCTAAGTGCTACGACATGGCTCTCCACTTGTGCTAGCCCTGCAAGGCTTGCTTTGCACTTCTGACCTCCAGAACTATAAGGCTTGTTTCTTTCTCTATGTAGGGTTTTTTTTTCCCCAGCATTTAAGGGAGAGGATACTTTTATTTTCATCATGGCATGGAGTCCATTCTGATTGTAGGCTTTGGTCCTGGTCCCTATAAGAGCCTACAATATATTTTCCCCAGTTACTTATGTAGATTTAATTTTTTTGTCTGATAAAGGCTAATTCTATTTGTTTTGGAATACATGAGAATGATTTTTTTCAAATGCTCAAGTACAGAAATCATGTAACAATAGTATTACATTGAATTCCTTCTCACTGGGAGGCCACCTGTGTAGAAATATCACTGGGTATAGAATCACAAACAGTTTTGTTCACTGCTCACTATTTGAAAATACAGTATAGCTACTTGTAGACAGTAACACCTGAAGCTTGTTAATAGTCCATGATTATATTGTCAAATACATGAAATGTTTCTTGACATATAAATTACTGCAGATAAAACCTCTATAGGAACTGAGGTTCAAAGAGCCCCATAAAGTTCTGAAAAGTGAGATCAGAGCAAACTGGAATAAGGGAAGATGCTGACTTGTGAAACAGCATCAAGTTTCATATCACTCCCCATGCTGGGGCTGGAACGCAAAGACGAAGCTGTGAATGTGTCCAGACCTCTGTGATCTGTGAGATCGGTCATCCAGAAACTCCTTTCAAATTCTTATGCTGCTAGATTAAACTGTCAGTTACTAGTATGACTCCAACTCTTCAGTATCTGGTACTTACTGAAAAATTCTGTATAGGTAAAGAGAAGTTTACTCCTAACCATTACATGTAACCAGCCATAAATTGGTTTAATGAAAATAATCAGAAGTTGCATTCACTTGTCCTCTTTCACTTAAATCCATAAAGAAAAAATAATTCCAAAGTGTTGATTAGGACTATTAAGCACGTGTTTTACTTCTTTGGGTCCTCTGCTGTTTCTGAGGGGATTGGATACATAGAATTTCAGGGGGTCATTCAGAAGTATACTGTAAACCAAAAAAAAAAAAAAAAAAAGAATTAGAGAGATCCTGTAAGTGACTAACAGCTTGGAGATTTGTCTTGAAAACTGAATCCTTTAATTAGCATCAGCAAATAGGAGAGACAAACTGGGATGTGACCAAGGGGAGATGCTTAGACTAATGAAGATGCCAACTCTAGATGTTTGTATCAAAACAGCTACACCGTCATGACCATTTTCCAGTTGAATTCAAAGAACAGTACATGTTGAAAATAGGAAAACGTAGATAAAAAAGTGAGGGTGTTAATCTGCTTTTATATTCAGATAAACTGAATTTTGTAATTTCCTACAGGAATGTAAACAGTAAGGGAAAGAGGTCCCTGCCTTGTGGCCACTGTTCACCTCAGACTTGGCTGCCTGCCACTAGTTAGAAGCTACAGCACTGGGGTAAAAACAGGCCCAGGACATCACAGATCCAGTGTTGGAAGATATGTGAAATGTCATCTGGAGTGAGTGACCCACCTCCTTTCGCATGCTTGTTTCTTTCTGGAGAAGCTTCACAGGAATCATCACCAAATCTGGGCTGGTACACCTCCTCCCAAGGCAGTCTTTTCAGTCTTAGGGGGAGCTCTGGCTGTTATACTCTCCTGTATACGGATCCAAAATCTGTATTGTTATAGCTTCTACACATCGCTTTTAGTTCTATTCCCTGAGGAGGAGCGAACAAGTAATCTTGGCTCTGTGTAGTAGTTCGCCGACTCTCCAAAACTGGTGATCGTTTCCGTAATGTCCTGTCTTCAGCTGGCTAACCAGCTCTAGTTCCTTCAGCCGCTCCTGCCAGGACAAGTAGTCAGATCTCTTCATCACCCTTATCTTTCTCTTATATTCATGCTTGAGTTTTTCTATGTCCCTTTAGGCAACTAACTCAAGTAATCAGGTGGGAACTATTAATTGCTGAACAGAGCAGAGTCCTCCTTCTACATTCCTGCTATCAAAGTGTGTCCTGTGGGCTAGCAGGATGACCCAGGAACCTGTTAAAAGGGAAAACTCCACACACCGACCTCAAACTCCTGAATTGTCATTTGTGTTTTGATAAGATTCCAGGTGACTCATAGAAACTTTAAAGTTTGAGAACCACTATTCTAGATAAGTGGTTCTCAAACTTGACAGCACATTTGAATCCTGGCACATGGGTCCATCCTGAGAGACTGCTGAGAAAAATGAATTTTCCTGGAAGCATCAAAACCTCTTCATTTTTCCATATGAATGTTGAAGAATAGGGGCAACTGAGGGATGCAGAGCCAAAGAGGCATGTCATGGGCCAAGAGCACTAACAAGTCCAACAGAAGGACTTGCAGTTTCCACCTTCTAAGTGGTGGTGCTGTCCAGTCTTGGGTCTTGCTCCCTTGAAATGTGACATAATGCTCCCTGGCAATTATAGTGACTTTACTTTCTTATTGATACAAGAATCTGGATGACAAAACAGAAAACTTACCCCATTGCACTTAGAAATCACAGTTACTAGGATATCACATTTTATAACCTATGAGGATCTGCTGCTTTATGTTAGTACCTTGTTGTTTTAAAAAATTTTTGTATTTGTTTGCTTATACCAAGTGATGAACCAAGACTCACTCTCCAACAGATGCCTATATCTTATCCACTATGTGGAGGCCTGAAGGCATTCTCAGGTCCTTTTTTGCTGTAAGATTTTTGAGTCGGTATTTTATGAGTCATTTCTCTATCATTTTTTTTTTTAAATTTCGGTAGTAGCAGAGTGTCTAAACTCACTGAAGACAATTTAAGCTTCTTGTATAGTACCTACAGGAATTTAGATTAAAACCCACTAACTCACTGGGAATAGAGAGAGTACAAAATAGAAACAAGAAAGGTTTCAGAGAGACTCTCTTGAGGAAAAAAAGGAGCGAATCAGAGAGGAAAGGGTTTTTATCTCACAACACAGCTTTTTGAGTAACATTTTATCTGTGCAGAATAAATGAGTTGGCTTATTTTGTTGAGTCCCACAAGGCAAATTCTCTCAGCTTCATTAGCAAAAATAACAAACAGAATGGATGCAGTATTTTTAGCACATCAGCACTTGTAAAAGAACTTTCATTAGTGTTGAAGGAAAAAAATATATGTTGCTCATGTGTCGTGTTCAGTTAATGGCTCTGGCTAGTTACACCTGTGGGGTGCTTTTCCTGTAGAAAACACCATACCACGTGGTCAGAAATACCCCAAAGCATCCTGATTAGGCACAAAGATATTCCCTAACAATACAAAATACCTGGGGACCTGATTCCAAAATATTCTGAAGTCTCATTCTTTCCTATGACGTGGCAAAAGGGAATCGGGGTCATTTTGATCTCTAACAGAAAGTTAAGGAGAAGGCGACAAGAGATTGAAAATTCTCACCTTGGCTTCTGGCTAAAACAGCAGCTGGGATGAGAACTGGAAGTCAGAGGACAGGCTTAGCGTGACACCATCTCTATGCCTTCTGCCCTCCCCTCCTCACTGCAGCCCTCAGCCACGCACTCAGACTGTTCTCTTCCACTCACTCCTTTTTTCATCACATTCATTCTAAAAATAACTCCTGAACACTTACTGCATGCCCAGCCACTGTGCTAGCCCCTCAGGATACAGCAGAGAGCAAGACAAAAGCTCTATCTTTGTGGAGCTCAGTACTAAGCAGAGAAGACATTCTGTTAATTAACCAAATCATAATGAAGTGTCTAACTGCAGTCTACCCTGTCTCACTGCCATTCACCTCCAGTGTCCATAACTCTTCCCCTTGCTCTGTCTAGGTGTACAGAAATTAGGGACTGACAGGGGAGACCGGGAACAGAGGAGGTGACTTTCTTCCTGTGTTCTAAGTGAACCTTGCACTTTTGGGGATAGAGTACTCACTTTTCAACTTAATGTTAAAAGTAGATTTTTTTTTTAATTTCCAAACTTAAGTTACAATTAGCATCACAAGTATTATCTTACAAACTGTATAGCATTTTAGAGTTTGCAAAGTACTTTCACAGTCATCACAACATTAGGCTCAATACTGTGAGATGAAGGACCCATTTTATGAAGGAGAAAACTGAGGCTCCTGGAGGTTAAGCCGCTTGATCGCTAGTGGCAGAGCTGAGACGTGCACTCTTTTGCCTGGTTATAGTGGTTACGGGCACACACTGAATTTAAGCCTGTCTTTACCTCAGTGGTGCTTCACAGACCCTCTGCTGCGCTAGGAAAACGTTACAAATCATAGCTTGTGTTCCCTTAGTAAATCATTGCAGAGACAGAGACTGTGATTAGACAGTATTTAGCTGTTTTCAGGAATTACGCTGCAGGTGGCACACTGGAACTATTCACACCCAGGAACTGCATTTGCCAGTTGGCTTCCTGGAAGCTGTCTGTTTTTGATTCCCTGGCCAACACTAGTTGTGACTGGAGGTCTGCAAAAGGAGGTAAGACAAGAGACTGACTATTAGGGCTGGAGCGAGGGCCCTGACATACCTGCGCAGGTCGGATTTCTATGAGTGTAAATCTAGGAAGACAGTAAGAGAAGGTGTCGAGAATCCCATGCCTGGTTCCAGTGAGAGTTAACCAGCAGGAGGACCAACACCAACACGGGTCGAGCCTCAGGCTGGCTTCCCCGGCTCATGACCTGTGCAGTCCCATGAGGAACAGGAAACAAAAGGGACCTGTGATCAAAAGAGCCCCACACTTGGTTTAACGTTCTGCTGTTGCCTACCTTGAACATTTTGATAATTATACATTTATTTTGTCAGTGAAGTACAATGGGGCAATGAAGGATGCACGTGAAAGAGGAGATACGTGCAGTGTGCGTGTTGTCAGTTACTGCCCTCCTCACTGGCATGTAACACTCGCCACATCCCATGAGCACAAGGTGCCCGAGAACACAGGGTGTCTGTGAAAACAAGGTGTCCATGAGCCCAGGAGGCCCCACGAGAACAGGGTGTCTCACAAGCAAAAGGTGTCCATGAACACAGGGTGCCCCATGAGCACAGGTTGCCCAAGGACACAGGACCTCCATGTGCCCCAACGCCCTTGAGCACAGGGTGCCTTGTGAGCACAGGATCCAATGACCACAGGGCACCCACCATCACAGGGTGCGTGGGAGATCAGTGAGACGCGAGGCTGGTAGAAGACGTGCATGTTGCGCCTAGGACTGAGTGAGAAGAGGTGATGACAGTCCTGATAAGCCATGCTTTCCATCCTAACCAGAACTTGCTTTGGACACAGAAGGAAGGCAGTGGCGTCCTAAGGAACACAAATGACCAAGGGTCTTTATCATGCTCTTTCCTGCTCCCGTAACCCCCCTGCACTGGCCAGCCACCTATGCAGAAACAATGGCACAGAAGGAAAGAGAAAGATGGGGCAACCCATAATTTCCTATTAGTTTAGTCCTGCCTTTCTCATCCACAGGCCAGAAAGAGAGTGAGGTCATATATGTGTATATAAATAAATGAACGAAAAACAGGATGGTTTTGTTTTGTGCCATTTTCCCTACTCTTCTGGTTAGAGCAAAATACATCTCCTTGTACCAGTTTTGATACACAAATTGTGTAACTTTGGTGAGTCTACATCTTTAAATGCTCTTATTTTCATTTAAAACTAGCATTGCACAATGTCAAGATGAATGGTAAAATTCAGGCTATTAGTTTAAATTTTAAAACTTTATTTAGGAGAACATTAAATATCAAATTTACAAAAATACCATGACAAGTCAAGAGAGAAGCCGTGGAAGAAAGAAAAAGTTTATATTCAAGTACTTTTAAGGCACAGTTTCTCCTGTTTTTGCAACAGGGGTTCCTGCATTTTCATTTTGTACGAGCTCCCCCAAATGACGTGGCCAAGCCTGATGCTTCCAGAGAGGGTGGAGAAGTCTTCAGCAGCCGGGCAGGTCTTCAGGAAGAGCTCAGGAGTCAGTGATTTTGTGTTTGGGTCAAACTACAGGACGTTCATTAACAGAGGTCCAGGTAAGTGCATCTGGAGCCTGGGGGACAGTCAAGGTCACCTTGCTCGGACATTAAGTGGCCACAGAGGAGTGTGATCCCCAGTGAGACTTCCTAGTCATTTTCTGGCCTTTGGGTGGCATCTGTGAGCATCCTGGAAGGAATGGCCCTGGAAGAGGAAATGGCAGGTGCTAGCAGCTCCAGGACCCACGTGGCTGTGACATGCAGTGTCTGAGCCGAGATGTTTCTGACATCCTGTCAGCTCTCCCAGTTTTGTTGCTTCACTTGAGCTCCAAACCTGTGAGGTCCGTCGAATCACGGCTTTCAAGCAGCCCAGGAAACAGTTCTCTTTACACCAGATGTCTAAGCTACACGGTCGTGAAGGCTTTGGCGATGCCGACCCTGGGGGGCATGGGTGCAGAGAGACAGGAAAGCAAAGACGTTGCTGGAGATGAGATCTGCACCCCATCCTGGCAGCAGCTGGCAAGCGTTAACACTAACTGTATCTAAACCTCCCAGTTCTCTCTGCCCACATCTGGCAAACAGAGTGAAATTCATAGGCTTTCCCAGATAGGATGGGTTCCATGTTTCCCACCCTCAGCTTCTGACTTGGAGCCTGTCCCCATAGCACACCACCCCACCTTCCTCCATGCTGACACATCACCCGCAAGGAGAGGGATGTGTCTCCGTGCAAAACCAACCATCATGGCCAACTGTCCTTAACATCCTTCATTTGACTGTTGTTGAGCTTCACCAACAATGCTCACAGCTTACAGAAATACATACATACCACGTAAGGATTTTCACCAAATATAAATAAGGGCTCCAGAAGTCGCAGAACTTCTTCTCTCTCTCCCACCGTATTTGTACCCACACAGTTGGATACTGCTCCTGGAAGACAAAAGGACTCTTTTAAACCTCAAGACTAGCCAAGGCGACAGTGTGCTGAATAGGAATGCACTTAGTATCAGAACTTGCCACCAGGGCACCTGAAAACGCTACTTTCTATCAACGAGCCTCCTCTGTCAAATGGGGAAAGAAATTCCCTTCCTCTGCAGACTGTCTAGGGAACAGCTTTGTTGGTGGTGGGATCTAGGCAAGCATTAGTGATCGTTATTACAGTTGGTACTTAAACTCTGTGGAATTATTGAATCCTTAAGGAAACCCAGTGAAGAAGTCCTGTGAGTCATTACTCTGTCTTAGCCTCTGCGTGGCACTAGATGTCCCAAAGGGAAAAATGATGGAGGGGGAAGGATGAGGCTCAGTGGCTGGAACATCCTGGCTAATTCTCAAAACAGATTTGACATCCTCAAGACAGATATACTCAAGACTGATTAAAAGGTGTGTTGGGACATGGCCAGGTGCCAAATGGAAATACTCAAGACAAATTTATGGCTCAAAGAAATCCCTTTACCTTATGTAGTTCACATGTGCTCTTTTAGAATTGTAAGTACTTTTAAAATCAGTTTATCTTAATTCGGTGGGTGGCACAAAATTCTATTAAATTCCATATGCAAAAATTTTGACAAACTAATTGTTAGAAAGAGGTAGCAAAAATTTATGTTTATAATATGTCTTAGTCTTTATAAATTACTTCTTCAATTATAATGCATTTGTTTCTTACAGGAACCTCATGGGAGTAGAAACTGTTGCTCTACCTGTTTTACAGGTGACAATGCTGGGCTCAGTACCTTATCAGGAGGAACTAAAAATTGGTAAGACTGCAACTTGAACCCAGGTCTTTTGATTCCAGCATCCATGAAGTTTAATAAGAAGTACAGTTAATTATCAGATACTATGAGTGGAGGGGGAGCTAGCTCAGCACTCAGGAAATGCGGATTTAGTTCCGACTCTCACCGTCTAGAGGTGCCTAACTCTCCCCTTTCTCTAGGTCTTAGTTTCTTCAGCAGCGGAATGAGGAGGCTCAGGAAAGCACGCCTAAGTTGTCCCTCCTTCCTTAATTACTTGATCGGTGTGAAGAAATAAATTACAATTGAACAGCATTGAAAAGATATTACCTCAATGCTGTCTATTTTAGAAAATGTGGGGGGTTTTTTGTTTGGTTTTTGGGAGATTGGGGGCAAGTAGGAACAGCTGAGCAAGTGCCAGGACTAGTCAAGGCCAATTTTCTCGCCCAGCTTAAGTCCTACAGGAAAAGAAATGCCCCGGGGCCCTGACGCAGAGCCCCGCCCACCCCGTGCAGGAGCTCACGGCAGACCCACAGAGCAACCAGCTGTGTCGTGCACCCGGCACACACTCCCGTCTCTGAGCCCAAAGATAGGAGGAGGCTCCATCAGGAGGGTGGGAGTTGATATCCAACTGATAAATGAAGGTTTCAGAGGAGCTGAGCCCACTCCACATGCCTCATGCCTTTTGCAGAGGGGAGCATACTCGTTAGTCATAAATAAGTCCTGTGGAAGGCCTCCCAGATCCCATGTGAACATTTTAAACATTGAGCTTAGCCAAAAAAAAAAAAAAAAAAAAGAGAGAGAGAGATGAACAAAGATGAAAGAGAGCTTTACCTTTTAAGCTTTAGTATTTATTTGTTCACTTGTTTATTACGAGATTTAATCTCCTAAAAAAATGTTTTGGTATGAGATCTTTAAAATTGCTCCTCTCTGACATTTTCAAGAGAAGCTCAAAGACTCTGGCAAAGATTGAGTATCTGAGGCCCATCTACTCTTCATACGCCTTCGCCTTTGGTCTTCCCATACTGGGGGCCAGGCGATGAGAGGAATTTGGGGTGGGGCAGTAGGTTTCCCTGTAACCACTGGTACCTAGGCATCCGAGCTGTTGGCATTCTACAGTTGTGCTCCTCCTCATTTATTCATGCAGCAAAAACTTATTGAACAGCCATTACATATCAGGCACCGTTCTATACATCAGTGGGCAGAAGTGATGAGTAAGACACAGTTTCTATCTTAAGGAGCCTCCAGTTTCAACAAGGAGAGACAGCGAGGTAAAGGAATCCAAGGAGACGTAAGATGTGTGCTCAGGGAGGGTTAAGGGGTTCGGCTTAGGCCCGCGGGAAAGGGCAGGTGACTGTGCCTGAGAGCGGGATGGAATTCAGAAAAGCCTCAGAGAGCAGGTGACATTTGAACTGGGTTTTGAAGGACATTTCACATTAAGAGAAGGGGTGGGGGAGGAGAAGCTTCTAGAGAGAAATTGAGGCATGTGAAAGGCAGGGAGGGGAAAGAGCATGGTCTCTTCTGGGAGCCGGGCCCTCCTTTGTATGGCAGGCACCCCGGGTTTAGGTGTGGACGTGGTGTGATAGCAGCCTGGAAGTTTGCACACCAGCCAGAAGGTGAAGGGGGCTTGTATTCTGTTGGAGTGGGGAGAGGTTAGATTTTTTTTTTTCCTCCTCAAGGCAATGAGAACCCTGTTTTGCAGTTATCATTCTGGCAGAAATAGGAGAGTATGAGTTAGGAGGAAGAGAGGCTAGAGGGAGGAAGACCCTCCAGGAAACTGTTATGTCATATAGAGGCTGAGGAGGGGACCCTGAGTGAGATGCAGGAGGCTGACTGGCAGGACTTGATGGCCCTCTGTACAGCAGTGGATGAAGCATGTCCCCTCTCTCCAGGAGCTTGTCCTCTGCCTCACTGTTCAAGGTCTGAGATCTGTGGACCAGCAATGTCAGCATCACCTGGCCGCTTGTGCAGCATCTCCGGCCCCACCCAGGATCGCTAAATCAGATTCTGCTTTCCAGCAAAAGCCCCAGTCAGTTATGTGCACACTGAAGTTTGAGAAGCACTGGCCTAAGGTAATTTTCCCACTGGCAGGAGGATTGTAGAGGCGGTAAAAGCAGAGAAACAGCATAGAGCATAAAACAAAAGTGCCAGAGGTTTGAATTGCTATCACAAGATTGGGGACCCAGACGTTGATGTTTCTCTTTGTCCTGAAATATATGCCCGATAGGAACTATGCCTGATTACTAATCTTGACCCCTCTGATCTTTCTTCCACTTAATATTTCTACTGCTATCTTTTGTGTCCAGGTGGCACTTAAAGGTACTGAAAAGCTCTTTGGGGAACAATTAAGATAAAAAAAATAAACAAAAGATGACAAACTTGTTCCTTATCTCTCTGTCATCTTTATAAACTCATTTTTCCTGAGATATAAGGAGCTGGTGAGTATGGCTTTAATAAAGACTGAGCTAAATTCTCAAACTTATAGGTCAGAGAAGAGACTCCCAAGGGTCAGGCAAGGTCACATGGTCCCGGGGCTTGTCTGGGAACCAGGTGGCTCCAGGCTTGCAGCAAAAGACTAAGTCATTGTGACATCTTTGTTATGCCTCAGGAACAGTTCTTTGCTCCAGACATAAACCTTGGTGGTTGTGGCTCTTGCTTTTTCAACCTCTCATCCATTTTCTTAGGATGGATTCATTAGAAGAAAAACTTGATGTGGATCTAGAAATGTATGGACAAAGAATAATATTGGATTAGTTATAACTGGTGACTCAGGCCAATAAAAGAAAAAGTCTCTGCAAAATGCCTACGGTGCCCTCAGATCAAGAGCAGAATATGGGCTTCACTTCAGCTTTGACGCACGCCCTCAAACGCAGGACCTCCAAGGTCTGATGATGTATTCGTTGCACCTAGAGCAGGGGACAACATAAATCACATTTGGTTGCTCTGTGATGACTGGAGTGACTATGTGTTGGAGCAGAGAGGTGACAAAGAAGAATGCATCCACTGCAGAGGCGCTAGAGCGATGCAGTCTAAGCGAATCACGGGTGACTCTAGTGACAGTGGGAAATTGTTTTTCAAGTACATCATAAATGATAGGGATATGCTGTTCTGAACTATTTTTGCTTCTACAAGCCACAGCCGTGAAGAGAATTGATTTCTTAGCGACAGGACAAAGGCTTTGAAACCGTCAGAAGCAACACAGTCCGTAACTATTCTGAAGGAACGGCTAGTTTAGATGACAAGATCACTTTGGGGTGGTTTTTAATAGCACTGTCTTGGGGGCGTTAACATGGGTTCTTGTCCTGAATACCACCAGCTGCCTGCCCTTAGATAGTTACTTCACTCAGTTATCGCATCCATAAGATGACAAGCATCCTCAAGCAGACCAAATGGATCCATTAAGCCATCCTGTGGTCATTTCTCCAGGTCCTGGGTATACAGTAAACAACTGTGTTCCTAGTTTAGCTCCTTCAGGCATGGAGTTTAGGATACTGGCATAGTTCCTAGACTTCCCCTTCCCTTCCTCCCATACCAAAATTATAGAGATGTGGGAGGAAGGCAGAGGGGTGGTGACTGCCATCACATTTTCATTTTATCTTCTTGCTCGACATGTGCAGGATTGGCGATGAATTATTCCAAGTGTAATAAACCAGTGGCTCGAATTATAGTTGCTCCTTCAGACACAGTATCTTTACCAGCACAAACAGACACATTCTTTGACACCTGTTCTGTAGCTACCGACCTGGCCACCTCCAACTCATGTTTAACACTGCAGCGCACTTCAAAGAGTGGGATCTAACTCTGTGAGAGGAGACCAAAGGGAAAGGTCTGGTTGTTGCATGTGCTAAGTATGGGGGAGTTAATTCCTCAAGGGGAAAACTGTGACCAATGGGAAATATTTGACAAGAGAGATACAGGTGATAAATAGCAGACCTCAAAAGGTGAGGAGGGCATAGCTCAGCTGGTAGAGTGCATGCTTAGCATGCATAAGGTCCTGGGTTCAGTCCCCAGCACCTCCTTTAAAAATAAATAAATAAACCAAATTACCTCCTCCCTCCAAAAAAAAAAAAAAAATAGCAGACACAGGAATTTCCTGCAGCATGTAAGATACATGCATCTGGAGTGAGGATGGAAAGTCTGTAAGAATGCAAGGCCATACCTGCTCTGTTTTCTTTCTCCTTCTGTTCCAACGTATGGCTTCTTTGCACAGCCTGTCTAGGGTCGTCTCGCATGGTTGGGCAAGAATGCCTGTGCATTTTCATGATTTGTTGGGAAGCAGTGGCCAGCATGGTAAACCATCATTTGATATGCCTTTTATCTTTTCCTGCCTCTCTTCCCTTTCCCTCACTCTTGGTGCCCAGGGATTGAAACTCCTGTCCTATTATTGACGTCAAGTAATAGGATGATTGAATGAAAAACACTGTCTTTTGAGAAGATGCCTACCCATGTCTCTCTGTCTGCATGGGAGGTAGAAATTGGTGAATTAGAGAAAAGAACTGAAATATATATGCTGTTTGATGTCTCAAGATGTTAGTTTAACACAATTAATACTTCTCATCTTGTACACTTTAATTAGGACCATTCTCACTCATCTACATAATCTTTTGATTTTTTGAGTGAGAGAGAAACTTGCAGAATAGAACCTGAAAGCGGATCACAGATTTGGAATTAGAATTTTTTCAAAAGTGGAGTATTCATTTGCCTTGATTTGGGCAGAACCCGGAGAGGAAGTACCACATCTCACAATGGAGGAGGGGCAGCAGTAGGCAGTGATGCCCACAGGAGGTTTGTGTGTATTCAGGGGAAGGATGAAATAATAACAGAGAGGATCTTATGCCACTGATAGCAAGCCTTTGTTACCACAGTGCATGTTTCATAGATTTCACACCCATGCTACTATATATCTTTTAAGTCTAGGTAGAGAGTTCCTATAGAGTGGTTGGCTAAATCAAAGGAATGAATCTAGGAAGGAAATCTAAGAAGGTAGCTGGACTCATACTGCATTCATTGTCATTTACCCTGTTTACGCTCAGGGAGACTGAGGGCCAAGGGCTGGCCTGACCACTCCAGGGGCAGGACCTGGAACGCCGAGACCAAAGAAATTGAAGAAGATGTTGGTGGCGGTCAGTAGTGTCAGATACAGGAGACTGAATCATACGGTTCCATCCGGGTAAACACAATCATAAAGCGGTTGATGAAACTATTGACATGTTTGGAGACAGAGACTGAGATCTCTGGGACTCCAAAACCATCACGAAAAATATCAAAGGAAAGATGAAGAAAATTATGAGGCTCCAACCCTAGAAGGCGAGAACTGCATCCCTGTCTGTGTGGCTCGTGTTGCCTACGAGGCTAACCCCCAAAGACAGGGCTGGCACTGAAGGTGCGGAGCTCCAAGGGGAACAGCAGTGTGATGTCGCTCACGGCACATGTGCTTGTCTGACCCAGTCTCACCCGTAATAAACTGTGCGTGGTGGGATCTGAGGCTTGGGACGTGCGTTTCCTTAAGGCCTCATCTCTTGTTCATTCATGATAAGCAACCATTTGTAAAATAAAAATTGGCACCACACTTCATCAGACTCAAAGTTGCTTAATGTTTATATACTAGAGAGAAATCGAATTTTTTTCAAAATCATTAAAGACCTACAGGTGAGGGACAAAGACAGTAAAAAAGAGACTAGAAAAGTACTTTTAAGAAAAAAAGGGAGACATCGAAAAGCAGGTATCTTGGCATTCAAGCTTGTTTACCTTAGCCTCGCTGCAAATATCTGACAGTGAATGGAGAATGGGGATTTCAAAGTGTTCTTGCTCGTGTCTAGTTTACTCTATTATGTTTTGATATGAATATGTAACAGTTTTAACGCACATTTTTTATTTGGCTCAGTTGGCCGCTTCCTAGTTCATCTACAGGACCTAGTTCCACAGAGGCAAGGTCCCAACACTAATGCAGGAGCAAATGACCGCCTGTACGTGAAGGAGTTCTGATCTAAGGGTTTAAAGGCTACAACTAGTGGGCTGTCTTCCAGACACTGCCGCGAAAGTATTTAGTCCATTTTGTAGCTACTCTTAGAGATCTGCAGGACTGGGGATTACCTGGGTGTTGAGTCTGAGCTCCTCATGGGGCCTGAAGAGCCCCAGAGCTGCGTGCACTCCTCAGGGCCCGGCAGCCAAAGCTGGGAGCCCAGGGAGTGGGAGCAGGGGGAGAGGACGGACTCAGCCTGGCAGTAGAGGGCAGGTCGGGAGAGATACGCAGACTGACAGGCTCCTGTCACTCCCGGTGAGGCTCGCCAGGCAGAAGCAAACCTTCACTGTCAGCTCGCTGCTGCTGAAGACCCAGTAAAGTAGATGCTTGATTTGCCCCCAAATAAAAAGGTGGATGGGAGGGAGATACTCTAGAGCAAGGAAAACAGTGAAGGGATGGTTTTTTCCTTCTCTTTTTTTCTTTATTTTATAGTATACTCGTCTCAATTTGACATTATTTTTAAACAGACTGCTTTAAGAGAGTCTTCTGATATGCAAATGTGGGCTATATTAAATGAATAGAAAGGAAGGCTGTTATCAAGTGATAACATTTTCTCCCTACACACAGTTTCCATTTTGACCCATCCCCCAAGCTCCTCAAAGTTTTAAGCTCTTATATTTGTTCTTATTTGAAAAGAGAAAGCTCTTTTGCTGGATGGACTGATGACCTGGAGAGCAGGACACATGGGGGTTTGCTGCTTCTGTTCACTGAAGGAAGAATACAGCACGACTTTATAGAACATAAGCTGAGAAAATACCAATGTGTATATATATTTCGGTAAATACCAAAAGGAGAGTTTTGGTTTCCTTCCTTTATCTCTCTAAGTGCATTCTTAGTGGGTTTTCTGTAAGATTAAATAACCAGGGAACAGGCAAGGTATACACAGGGCTTGGAAAATTATCTTCTGTTGGAAAAACTGAGACAGGAAGGGGTCAGGGCACAGCCATTCAAGGAATGCTACAGCAGTTAACATCAAAGTGGTGAAAGATTCAACCCCCATTAGGCCTTGAGGCTCAAGATGAGGAGAGATTTAACTTCTAGTAGATCTGGAGCTTCATTATGCTCTCATTGTAATATATTAAGATGGTAAATAACACGCCCACAGGCACCATGGCAGCCCCAAGGCTAGCCACAAAAGGTCAAAGAGCGGAAAATGGCCCACTTCCTGGGAATCCCAGCCCCTTCCCCAGGCTAGTTAGCCTGGTCCTTCCACTTATTAGCATATGAAGCCACTGAGCCCATAAATATTAGCAACATGGCACCTTGTAGCAGCCTCTCTCTCTCCATGCAGAGATGGCCCGCACTCTGTCTGTGGAGTGTGTACCTATTTTTAATCTGAGCACCCAACCCCCCCCACCTCGTGGCCTTTCTCTTGTCTTTCAGTGTCTCTCTCTGAATAAATCTACCTTCACTCAACTGTGGCTCGCTCTTGAATTCTTTCCTGCGCGAAGCCAAAGACCCACACTTGGCGGGGCTCGTCCCAGGGGCTCAACCAAAGCCTGGGACACAGCCCTCCTCATGCCCCACATCTGTTTTTCTGCATCAAAACTACATTGGGTTAACCCCGATCTGCACTTAAACCAGGGCAGCCCACAGCTACAGAACTTAACACCGGGAACTGCGTCCTGGCGCCCCTGCAGTACATGACATCTTTTTCTTGTGACTGACACATACTTCCTTTTAAAATTTTTTAATTTTTATTTTTTTTAAATGGAGGTACTGTGGATTGAACCCCAGGACCTTGTGCATGCTAAGCACACACTTTACCACTAAGCTATACCCTCCCCTATTTCAACTTCTCAAAGCTTTTTAATTACAGGGATGTTTCACACACACACACACACACACACACACACAAATCCAAGGATGTTTCTATTCTATCTAGTAAGAAAGCCTCCGCTTGAGAAAATGTGAGGCCCAGATAAGTATTTTTTTCCTTGTATTGTTCTGATAAGTTCTCCAGAAGTATAGCTCAAAAATCAGTGACAGCTGCCTGTCAAGAAGACATTCTGTCAAATTAAATAATTTAATGTGTTTGCAATGTGATGTGAAGTTCCTATTTTTAATAGAATTGTCACAAAGTCTCATCACCAACTACGGACAGGTACATGTTTGGTTGTGATTCACCAGAGTTAGCAGTGGCTGGAGACCTTACCTGATCGACCAGACTTAGCAAGAAGAGAATGAGGGATTCTTGTGGTTTTGATGGGATGTTCGTGTCGGTTCTGTCAATGTGGATCTCAAGAGTGGCTTTCTTAAAGCTCTGCGGTCTATGTTGATGTTTTATATCTTAGCTTTGATAGAATCTCTTGAGATTATCAATTGATGTTTTTTTGGCCAGGGACCTATGTCAAGTTGTGTTTTGTAGTTCTTGGGAAGTTTGGTACCTACCAAAGCCTTTCTATGAGGAAGTATGCTTAGAATAACAATCCTATTTAAAATCTTTGACAGTAATTTTCCATCATGAACTCTCTTGTAAATGCAGACCCCCGTCCATTCTAATCTATTATCTCACTGACTTACTAATATAAAATAATTTTCAAGTTCAATATTGTATCATCTTTAAATTATTATATTTATCACATTATTCCAATCAAACTTTCATTATTTCAAGTGTCTTAAATAACAGTGGAAATAATCGTAATTGCAATTCATTTCACAGCATCCCAAATTTCAAACGATTTTGCTATTGTTAAGTTACCCTGGAGCATCACCCTATTCTAATGGTAATACGGCCATCAACTTGTATTTAATTTTGTATCACAGTGCTTTCATAACCAAAATATGGCAGTTAAAAACAACCTCTCCCTGGATTTGTGGTTCCTAGGAATGTCAAAATCTTATATGAAATCAACTCTCTGCTTCCTCTGTGCCAGGGGAAAAAAATCATTAAATAGTTCGGGTTGGGTCTTGTATTAATTCATAGTGAAAGGTAGAGGAGTACTTACCACTTTTAGTTTCCAGGAAAAGAGCTATTTCCCTTAACATCCCTTACTCTGCCCTACGCAGGGCAAGAGAATTGACTTTCCTGATTTGAGGATTTGAGAATCTGAGTGTGGCCCCCTCTTATCCTCTCCCCTGGCTTGTTGCTGAGTGTCCAACCGCAGAAATGACACAATCTGCTCTGCTCCTCCAAGCTGTCTAAATTTCAAGGGCAGGCTTTGTATGGAGATGGGGGACAGATCCCAACATCTGGTACACAGGCTGAGGATCTTGAGAAATAAACAAGGAGTGGAATTTGGGGAGAAAAGTAACACTCACAAAGACTGAGACTGCGGAGTAGGTCAGGCCATGTTTCTGTCACGCTGAGTTTGGCAGCTGCAGGCGTCTGCATTGTGCGATGCTGCTGGTTTTCACAACTGTGTAAAGCATTGGGGGTTGGTGAGTTGGACTTTAAACTTGCCTGGCCAGGGCAAGTGAGTTCAGGTTTTAAAGTATAGGCTGCTTCAGTTTGTTTTGATATTATGTGAAGGCTGGGATGGGATTCGATCTTTCAGATGTTGGTTAAACAAACAAAATTTGCTGCAGCAACAGTATTTTTCAGCCAAGTCGACAGGCAGGAGCTTTAACTTTCATGGCATTAAGTTCTGCATACCTTAGAGAGCATATATGGGGCTCAAGATTTCAGGTTTACCTGCCAGGTCTAGGTAGGCAGCCTAAATTCCATTTTGCATTGTAGACCAAGAGAAGACAAAGGCGGCTCTAGGTTAAGTTTGGGTTAATGTGGCTTATTCATAAGCTTGGGTTATTCCCTACCATATTATTTAAAATTGACTCTGGATTTCTAATGAGATGATTTCTATCCTTAGCTTTGGTTTTCAGGGAGCCAAGCTCTGAGTCCAACCATAGAAGTGTGGTAGATTTTATTAATCAAATAATAAAAAGGATTTGGAAGTTTTTATTATGATAAAAATATGCCATATTTGATGCAAATCTAAACTACAATGAGATATCACCTCACACCTATCAGAATGACCATCATTAAAAAGTCTACAAATGATAAATGCTGGAGAGGGTGTGGAGAAAAAGGAACCCTCCTATAACTGTTCGTAGGAATGTAAATTGGTGCAACCACTATGGAGGGCAGTATGGAGGTTCCTTAAAAAACTAAAAATATACTTACCATATGATTCAGCAATCCCACTCCTGGGCATACATCTGGAGGGAACTCTAATTCAAAAAGATACATGCACCCCAGTGTTCATAGCAGCACTATATACAATAGGCAAGACATGGAAGCAACCTAAACGTCCACTGACAGATGACTGGATGAGGTTGTGGTATATTTATACAATGAAATACTACTCAGCCATAAAAAGAATAAAATAATGCCATTTGCAGCAATATGGATGGACCTGGAGATCATCATTCTAAGTGAAGTAAGTCAGAAAGAGAAAGAAAAATGCCATATGATATTGCTTATATGTGGAATCTAAAAAAAAATCAAAAACAAAAACACAAACAAACAAAGTAAGTTATTATTTATAACTTAGATGATTGATTTCTTGAATATGTGTAAGCACATTTGACTGTCCTTTATGATTGGATTACAGCATTCCTGTTGATTCTTATTTTATGGTTGGCTTTATTCCTTTGATAACTATGTAAGTTTAAAAAGCTAAAGCTCTAAATGGTTCTTAGAAACAATGAACAGTACATATATGTATATTAAAAACATGAAGTGCACAGTTGTCAAGTAAAAAACAATGCCATATTTTCAATAGATATGCATGAATTAATAAAGTTATAATTGTGGACCCATAAGTTAAGAAGATGATGAAAAGGGTATTTTCCAGGTATTCTCTGTTCCCAAGGAGCAGATCTGCCTAGCAAGTCAAGGAGGAGTCAGAGCAATCTGAAAATCATTCTTCAAGTAGAAAGAGTCCTATTCGGTCCTACTAATATAACAAAAGTAATGGAAGGAAAAATGAAATCAAATTTTAAAAAGCTGATAAACAAGAAGAGAAAGAGAGAACCTCAAGTGAAACACAGATGTTAGAGATTGGAAGACTTTGAGAGCTGGAAGGTCAGATGCGATGTGTGTAAAGGGAATAGGATGTACTCAAGTCCAACTACTCTTAAAGGAACTATTTGTAAAAGAGGACTTGTTTTGCATGGTAACTGGATCAGAAAAGCTAATATAAACCCCAATTAATGTAACACAGGGAGAAGAGCAACATTTCAAGCACAGACTAGGCTGATTACTGGAGGGAGCCTGCCCCCAGGATTTACTGAGAGGACTTTTTAAAAAACTTTAATTTTTTTCCAGGCCTTTTTTTTGGTGGGGGGAGGTAATTAGATTTAATTGTTTGTTTGTTTGTTTGTTTGTTTATAATGGCAGTACTGGGGATTGAACCCAGGACCTCGTGCATGCTAAGCATGCGCTCTACCACTGAGCGCTACCCTCCCCCACAGAAAGACCTATTCTGAAGTTTCAGTTGTACAGTTTATACCCACAGTAATTGGGAAGTCACCCTTATGCTTGCTGACTGTCCTCTCAAGTCTCCCAAACCTGCATTCCAAATCCAGGCCACCAGCCCATCAAGAGGAGAGGGTAAGATGTATGGATATGAAACTCTTCAGAGACTCTTAAACTACCAGGAATCACTGAGGAGATTTCTCCAGAGGATGTCAAAGATGAGAACAATTGAGTTCTGAAAGTGAGTTGGTGGCAGTCTGTAGAACACCATGGGTCCTAAGCAGGAGAAATAATGATACAATTTATTTGACTAGGTGTTTAGTATTTTGTTCTTTAAAAACACTTTGACACATATCGTCTCCTTCAAGTCTCGCAATGCCCTGTGATATAGGGTGGATCACATCCAGAATCATAAATGATGGAACTCGAAGGTCAGCGGTTGACTTACTAAAGGGCATCCAACTAGTAATTGTTAGAATCTAGATCTCTGAGTTGTGCCATTTACTTCATTCCTCTGAACCACACAACTCTTCCCACCCTGCACAGGGTTGGCTGAGCCCAAAGAATGACCAACAGTGATGCAGGATCTGGGGAGTGTTGTAAAATACAACTATTTTGAGAACCAATGCTATGAAATAAAGCAAGTAATCAAAGCAACGTCAAATTTGATACTTTGATCTTTTAAGAAATTATTAAAGAGTGACTCCATTTGGTTTGAGGGAATAACAGTCTTTTAAACCTCACGATTGTAAACATATTTGAGCAAATTCAGAAAATTCTTGCACATAAGAAAAAGCAGCCCTCCTCCAGCCAGCCTGCACAGTTATTATTATGAATAATTTATATTTCTCCAGGGAATTTTGCTATTTATTGCTCTTAATTATTTGCTTTGCAAGTGCCACTCTAGGTTCCCTGAGGAAACCCTTGAGAGAAGGAAGTTGTCCTGCTGGGGGAAGCATCAGCCTAATGGCTCACTGGCACTAACGCTGCTGGTCTGTGGGTGACAGCAATTACCATTCATTAGCCCAGCAGAGCTGGGGGAGCAAAGTTCTTCTAAATGGGCACTTGACATGGGTATTAACTTTTTCTTTTCCAAAGAAAAACTTCTTTGGGGGAGAGTGTATGAAAATGGAAGTGAAACACTGAAAAGAAAAAAAGAGAGTGTCTCAAGCTGTTCACTTTAGTTCTTTCTGCTAAATCAAATAATATTTTATCAAACAGCTTTAGAATGATGTGAGCAGCTGAAAAGAATAAGTTGGAGGCCTGATATCTGGGTTCTGTTGTAGGGGTGCCATTAACCCATTAGGATTTTTGTGCCTTGGATTTTTCATTTGTAAAATGATGTGGGAGATGGTAATAAGGAAGAATTGGGCCAAATAAAGAAGGTCTTAGTTTAGCATAGGGAACTGGGACTGCACAAAGGACAGTCTAACTATGGGAAAAAAAAATTACCTCAAAGCAATTGATTCAGGTAATCTAGGTTAAGGCCATAATCTCTTAAGTTACCCTCTTAGCATCCAGGAAAAACTGGTCATGGTTAAATTTCTTTGGGTCCATAGGAATCAACAATAGTGAGCAACTCAAATCTGCTGCTGTAGCTCTAAGGTGCCTCCTGGCGGGGGGCATGGGAATGGACGAGTGGTTCCGAGATACAGAAAGCATCCATCGGGGTCGTGGATGATACCCAGATGACACACGTGGGTACCAGTCATCTGTGGCTCTTTGTAACTGCCAGTTCCTCACCAGTTTTTAAATATTTTTAATACTTAGCTTCGGCTGGGGGTGACTTCAGTCCCAGATATCTAATAACCAGCTGTGTGAACTTATTACCCTCTTGGAACCTGAGTTTTTAATGAGGATGTTGTGCTACTGGGACCTCTACATTTTTTACTTATGGGCACATTCCCTGAATGTCCTGAACTATACCCTATCTCAGACTCTCATCTCCTGGGATCCAAGTCAAAAAGTAACTTCCCAAAACACAGTAAAATTTTTTTACTCTATTGAATACTCATAATTACTGTTCCAATGAGCTGGAAGAGTCCAAGCTAATGGTTTTTAAAAAGAGTAGGCAATTTGGATTCAAAGCTAGCAACATGATTCTCTGCACAAGTCCAGGATAAGGATACAGGCAGGTTGACCTGGTACACTGCTCCCTGAAAATAAATAGAATTACCTAATATGCTAATAGGCTACCGAATGATATTATGGTAAGGAAAGGAATATGAAATTGGCAGTAATAAAGCTCTAAAATTAGTGTAAATCATTAAATGAGATAAGGGTAAATAAGATACTATTACTATTCACAAAACCAAGCCCTACTCTGTTGATTTAGGAAGGCTGGAAGAATCAGCGAGTGCATATTTAGATGACTATTTTAGTAGTGGAGTAATGTGTATATGTGTGACTTTATATACACACATACACACACTTTGATGAATTAATTCTAATTTTTCCTTTATTATAGAAGTTGTATTACTATGTTCCTTCTGAAAGCTGAAGCTTGATGTGTGTGTGTGTGTGTGTGTGTGTGTGTGTGTCTGTATTTAGCACAAGTATAAGATCTTGGCCTGGAAGAGCTAGGTTATACTGGTCTATGGGTTAATGACTTGTGGAAAGACCTTGCCCTCCAGAGACTGGCCTTACTCTCCTCCTTCCAGGTTCTACCTGGTCTGCTCAGGCATGGATGCTGGCACATTGGTGAGATCTTTGTGCGAAGCTAGTGCAGCATCCCTGTCATATTTAGGATAGTGCCTCTGGGGTGCAAACTGAACTATTATTTATCACCCTTGCTAACAAGCATGTGACACTTGGGATAGGAACACAATGATAATTGGCCTTAAGACTCTGGAGGCAGATCCTGGGGTTGAGCCCTAAAGTAAATTAAAATCAAGCAAGGACTAAGCTTATTCCAGGACACTTGGGTGCAGATAAACTGTCCTTGATGAAGTGGAGCTTTCCCTCTAAAGAGATGCTGTGATGATAAATTTTATGACTCAGTTTGACTAGATTATGGGCTGCCCAGATATTAAACACCATTTTTGGGTGTGTCTATGAGATGTTCCCTGATGAGGTTAGCATTTGAATTAGTAGACTGACTAGAGCAGACTGCTCTCCCCAGGGTTGGTGCGCATCATCCAGTCCATTGTGGGCCTGAATAGAGGGCATAAAGGTGGAAGAAGCAGGAATTCACTCTCTCGGCCTGACTGCTGAGCTGAGATTGTCATCTCTTGCCCTTCGACTGGGACTTCACTGTCCTGGTTCTCAGGCCTTTGGACTTGCACTAGAACTACACCACTGGATGACCTGGGTCTCCAGCTTGCAGATAGCACACTATATGTGGGACTTCTCAGCATCCATAATCACTTGAGCCAATTCCTTATAATAAATCTCTTTCTATATACTAGAAATCTCTTTCTAATAAAATCTTTCTATAAATCTATTCTGTTTCCTTGGAGAACCCTGACTAATACAGATGCCTTAAGTGTGTCCTACTCTGCCCTTTATGACTGCATTTCCCCAGTCACCAGCCTGGTGGGACCGGAGCCTTTTGATGCCTGTGGGAAGCAGTGCCCAAAAATGTCCAGGGTTGCCAGTGACATGGTCCCAAAGATCATGTGTCCATCTCTCTACTTCTGGCCCTTGGTGACTGGCTTGGCTCACTTCCAGACTGAGTGTTCCACACCAGAAGCAGCAGACCTCCTTAGCTTTTTCGGCATTAGAGACACTAGTAATGAAATTATGGGAAGGATTTGTCTATAGTATTATAAGTGATTTTTGGCAAATCTTGACCTATTCTAATATATTCATTTTATATGCAGCAAACACTATCTAATCCAGAGATAATAAAGAAAAATCTGAATAAAAATTATGATAATAATAGACTGGTGAGTCCAGGGAGAGTCCTGACATCAGACTGCTACCAAGGCCCAGCTTGTGCTACTTGCCTCTCGAACAGGCCAGTAAATCGAGAGATGGGTTGTTGGGACAAGGAATAACAACTTTATTCAGAAAGCCAGCAGACATGAAAAAATGGTGAACTAGTGTCCCAAAGAACCCTCTTACCCGAGTTAGGAATTCAGGCTTCTTCTGTACTAAAAAGGAGAAGGGATGTGGCAGGTTGTTGCAAACTTCTGGTGCTGGCCAGACCCCGGAGGAGACGTGATGATTCTTTGTTCTTGCAGCTGTCCATGTAGGTCTGGTCACACTGTTCCTATGAACCTCCAATAAGACAAATGTCTCTGTTGTGCAACTTTTTATCTCTATATGAATGAAGAGTGTTATACCTTTAAAGGTCAAGCCTGAGAGGCAGAGCCTTAAGACTGGGCTGTTGTATATTTCAGGCTATAGGCAATATTCTTTTACAAAAGGTGCAGAACCAGCATGACTCAGTACAGGCAACAGAACACAAGGGTCAAAGCTAAAGGAATAGATCCATTATGGAGTCTGGTTTGTTCTTCTCTGTTACGAGAAGTCAAAGTGTCTGCATCCTTGGGTGGGAGCTGTTAGAAGTCTGTTTCTTGGGTAGGATGGTAAATAATGTGTCTTCAGGCAAGAGAGGAAAAGCTGGAAGAGGATCTAAATCAGGAGTAAGGACTGGCTGAAAACCCCCCACGCTTTCTACTGTTGAGCTCAGTTCACAAGGAAGAATCAAAAACACTCACTTACTTACCTCATATTTACTAAGTGCCAACTATGTGCCAGGCACTATTCTGGGCCCCAGTTGTGACCAAAGCAGACTAAAATCTTGTCTTAATTTATCTTACATTCCAGTGGAATTCAATCAATATATAAGGAGAATTTTTCAGAGACACTGCAGTGTATTAGAATGGGGACAGCTTTGGAATCAAATGCTGTTTAAATCCTGTTCCACCACTTTCTAGATGTGTGATGGAATAGTTCCAAAAACTCTTTGTTTTTATTTCCTAATCAGTAAAATGGGGGCAATAATATTGTTTTATGAAATTGTTGTAAGAACTGGTGATAATGCATGAAGTCCTTGGCCTTGGTCTACTGCAAAGGTGAGGCTCCACCCAGGGAATTTTTACTGTCTTTGTTGGCAGATAGAATTGTTTAAAGGCAGAGAGGAGGAAGAGCTAGTACTCAGCTTTTCCCCAGCTCCTTTTTGCATCGTGCTGTTTGTGACTGCTTTTACTTGGAGTACTTGGAAACTAGCTAGTCTTGCTGCCTCCAGTTTTGCTGCCCTGAATCTGTTTTCTGTTTGCAGCCAGGGAGAGCTAGCTAAAAGCCTACAGTCTGATCACGTCACTGCACTTTGTAGACCACATGCCAAGGATAATTTGAATGAGAGATGAGGTTTAAATAGTTCAACAGTTAAAAGGTCTTGCATTCACTGGGTCATGTCCACCCTGCAGCCTCTTCTTCATCACACGCTCTCCTCTCACCTCTGTGCTTGTCACTCCTGTCAAACCAAACCCTCCCCACTCTAGGACCATAGACATTCCTGCTCATGAAATACCTGCCCCCTACACAAGCCCATCTTTACCTTAAATTCTGAGCATCCGTCTACACTTGTCTTAGACAAATATCCCTCCAAGGAGTCTTCCCTGGCACTCAAGACTAGCTCCCCTAGGACCTTTCACGCTCTGGTTTCCTTCTATCATCATGTTTATTGCTCTGTATCTGAGCTTCAGCCAAGTGTGCATTGAGGTATCCCAGGGGTGCTTCAGCAAATTCACAGGATATTTTAATTTTTAATTTAAATATGGAGAGCTGTTGGAACATCACAGGGACTGCTGTATTAAGTTACTTAGACCTAGCTACTTAATAAATTGAAGTCTTAGGTATTTCTTTTAACCTAAGGGCACATGAAAACATTAATGAGACAAAAAAGACAAAGTATGGGAACCTCTTTCCCACTTGAAATTGCCTCTTTGCTTGTCTCGGTGTCTCAGTGGAACATTTTTTACAGTTATGGAACACTTTGGGAATAAGGGAAAAGTTCTTAGTCCCATTTCTAGAAAAATTTGCACATGCTCCTGCATTTCAGAGATTCATGGGCCCTTGCAGCCCATCTGTGAGCCCCCTAGAGTAAGAACATCTATTACAGGGTTTGACAGAGGCTGAATGAGCTGAATGAACTGAGAGGCTTAACCCATGTGGCTTTACATGTGTGAAATAAAGGAAATTAGAACACTGGAAGCAGGCCTTAGGAAGGGAGACATTTCTCAGTTGTTTGCCAGAAGAAAGTGGAGATTAGCTTTACATTTTGGGGAGTTGGGAGTCTAATTAATGACATCTCTCTGTTGGATTCTGAACCAACTGATAGCAGACAGAAGGAGCTACATAGAACCAACATGTATTTTCTATCAGTGTTGTGTATGTAATAGACAAAAAGCTGAAACACTGGGGAGGGGCCTCTGGTTGTTGTATGGGAAACAAGAGGTGTTGAAGAGCTGTGGCTTTGCTGACCTGTAAGACAAGAAGCATCAGATAGATCATAAGAGACGGAGTTACAAGTGAGCAGTGATTGCTGAGGCATGCCTGCCCGGGGGAGAAATGTCAACCCACCCGTGTCAACCTCTCACCAGTTTCTCTAGGTGAATCTGTCGCCCCTTCGATAAGGACAGGAAATCGCACACCAGTATGTTCCCAGTACTTCCTGGAGAGGGTCTAAGTGCTGGAAGCTCCTATTTTCCCCAGGCAGGATCTCGGAAGGGAAGAGGGTTACCCTTATACTTACGTATTTTCATTGTCATAAATTTTGTTATTTGTTTTTCTCTGTTAATTAGACACGTGATCCTAAATCTTACTCATAAGACCCTAAGAGGTCTTTAGGATGCCTACGCAGAAGTCAGGGAGAAAATTAACACACCTTCAGAAGACGTTCAAACAAATCTCATGCTCTTAGAGCTTTGTTCTTTCTTCTCTCTGTCTCTCCATCTCTCTCTGTATGTTTGTCTCTCTTTGGTCACCCTGTAAATATCCCCATTTATATTAATTATGAGCTCCTTTGCCATTGCAGCCAGTTACCTATTCCATTTGGCATAAGATCACCGGATCCCCCACCCCACCCAGCACCAGGGTTGCCTCTCTGGTCTTTGCAACAACTTGCCTTTACTTGGTGACAGAATCATCCTATTTCAATTACAGATGCTCATGACTTTGCTATAAGAGCAAAGGACATTGCTGTTTCATGTGCTAGATTTATTTATTCATTTATTTTTTTTACCAGTGAAATGATTTCATTTGTCATTCTGATTGCTTTTGTCTTTAATTTCTTGAAAGGATGATGACTTCTACTTAAATTATTAGAAGTATTTCCTCATCTGGAATGAATTACCATTTGTCAAATAAATTTGACAAAGTATTATACTCCATTGTAAATCCCAAGGAATGAGATTTCTTTCCTCCATGGGGGAAAAAGGAGAATAAAAAAAGATTTCACCTAAAGTGTCAATCTCAAAATCATGAGTGAACAGGGAGGAAATGCCATTCCCGAGAGGCCATTGGATTGGTAGTTAATTCCCATCTGGCTGATCTCAGGTCACTGATTTGATTATTTAATGCAAAATTCGGGAGGGGAGAGGAGGTTACAGGAGGTTGGGAAGATTCATAGAAACTGTCCTGGGCTGTGTTTGAAGGCAGGACCTCCAATTAGCATAGAAACAGTGTGCTGTTTTCTTACCTCGTAGTTACTCTTTTATTTCCACTATTCAGTTATCAAAAGAAAATGAGTAGGTAGGAAATAACCTAGGACCTGGCCTTTTGGAATTAGAAATATATAAATTGAGGAGGAAAGACTGAACTGAGGATCGGTAGAAACACGTGAGCCCACTCCATGCGGTTAACACAAAATTGTGGGTGACTGAGTTGTCAGAAGTGGCAGGTGGTTCTTTTACACTTGGGCAACTGGAGTCAAGGTGAAAGCAGCAGAGCTGAAAAGTACAGATGATTCTCAGATGCAATTCCTGTAAGGAGACCCTAGAGGTAGGATTTATGAACTAGAGTGCCCACAGGATTTGGCAGGGACTGTAAATGCATGAGTCAGGCAAGCACACCGGTGAACAGCAAAGGACAACAGGAATGGTGGAGGCCACCAGGTGGCTCGTGCCTTGCGTGAGGGGTCAGCCAACTGCTTCTTATACTCCATTGTTGCCATATGAGGCTATGAGACCAGCAGTCAAGGTCTTTCAAGGTTTTAAAGAAGTTATTTAAAGAATGATTTTATTCTCACTTGAAAAAGTCATTTAAAGATGATTTTGTGTGAAATCTCTTCATCTCTATATGCCATCAACTGATTTACATTTTTAAAACTTTGTGCAGTTCAGATGAAACATTTCTATCACTTGAATTTAGCCCAAAGGCCACCCATTCTCACTTCTATCTAGTGAGAAACCACGGAAGTTTTTTGAGCAAAGGGAATGGCATTTATTCTTTTATTCATCCATTGAACAGCTATCTGTCAAGCACCTGCTATATACTAGGTCCTGTGACATAGTACCAGTCTTCATGAAACTTACATTCTAGTGGGGGTGGCAGATGATAAATGGGAAAAGAGATTGCGTGCACAATTCAGATAGTGATAAATGTTATGGAGAATGAAAATCAGGCTAACGGGGACAGAAGATTGCTATTTGAAATATTGGCAAAGGTCTCTCTGCCTAGAATCTATCAGAACAGAGATCTGCACAAAGAGGGGGGCCATGTTGTGTAGTGTGTGTGTGTGGGGGGGGCCAGGCTGAATGCAAAGGCCCTGAGGCACAAGTGTACTTCAGTATATGATTCTGAAGGAAGGAGGCTAGGCTGGCTGAAGCAAAGCGAGCAAGGAAAATTTTGGTAAGCAAATCAGAGTCCAAGAAGTAGCAAGAAGTCTTATCACATGGGGTGACATTTGAAGGATGCTGCCCATCTTTCAAGGTCCATTTCAAAAGGGGATAGTTGAAACAATAAGGAAAAATATTGATAGTTGTTGGAGCTAAGCGATGGGTAGATGGTTACTGGCAGGGGATTACTGTATCTTCTACTTTTGTGTAAGTTCAGTAGTTTTTAAAACAAAATTTTAAAGGTGGGGTGTGTGTAGCTTAGTCGTAGAATGCCTGCCTAGCATGCACAGGGTCCTGGGCTCAATCCCCAGTACCTCCATTTAAATATTAAATAAATAAGTAAACTTAATTACCTCCCCCTGCAAAAATTAAAATAAAAAAAAAAACATTTGTTGAGTGAATCTTTTAAAAAATTTAAAATAAAATAAAACAAAATTTTAAGATGTTCCAGTTCAAGTTCTGTATTTTCCTTTCTTGTTCCAGTTGTTTTTCTAAGCTTCCAAAATACCTTATTTTTTAAATAACTCAGTCAAAAGGTGCACTCAATTTTGTAATTTACCCATTGTCATGTGTATGTCTTTTCTTCTCAATTTGTAAATGCTTAAAAATTAGGACCATGATCCACATTTTTTTTTCAGTCTTAGCATTTAGCACACTATTTGGCACACAAAATTTGCTCGTTAATATTAACTGATGAGTGGATTAAACAAATATTTGAATGTTCTAATTTACACCCAGCTCTGTGATGGATAAGGATAGGAGAAGGGCTCTTGTCTTCTAGGACCTTCCAATATTCTGGTAGACACTGATGCCACAGAGCAGAATGTTGAAAATTTAGGGTGAATGTGATAAATGGTAAAGGGGAACTCTAATGGTATGATATGCAGATAAATATTGATTATTTCATGTGAAGCTATTCTGTTTATACTCCCAGGCTTTGCCTGCTGGATAAAATGAAATAAATGCAAAGATAAAAACCTTTATTCTAATATGATGATTTAATTTGAGGTGATAAATTTAATAGATAAAAAAAAAACACTAGCATTTTGGAGATTTTTGGTTTTGTTTTTCTCTTTCCATTGTCAAAGCAAAAATTGCACCAAAGGTAAACAGTTAAGGAAGACTTCATTTAAGGCTATTGCAATAGAGGAGGGAGATTAGAACTTAGACTGAACTCACATGGCTGACTATCTCTACCACTTCTGTTTCCCTTTCTCTGTCTCCCATCTTCCTACCTGTACTCTGGGACTGGCTGGGCCAGTCTTCTCTTTTACTTCCCTTAATTGCTGTCCTCATCTTTCCATAAGACAAGAAGCCCCAGGATGCAGCCTGCATGGGAGGAAGGGTCAAAGTCCTTAGAAGAGACAACTCAATGTTCTCAAGGCTTAGAAAAGCTAAAGGAATTTGAAAAATCTTCTCTCTGGTGTGCTATGTAAGCTTACAGTTTTGCCCTGGGACGTAAATCTCAAGATTTGGACTCAAGGGGTAGAAGACTACAAGGCAATAAAATTTAAGTGAAAGTTAGAAGTTAATGTTAAATATTTGCAAAATGTGATCTATGGCAAATGGTTTACTTCTATTTTAAAAGCTGTTAAGCAAAGTGTGCTCATGTAGGGAAATTGTGAGCTCAAGAAAGAGTATAGTAGTAAGTGTAAAAAATTAATATACAGAAACCTCAATCAAATAGTCAGGAGGCCAAAATGGGGAGCTGTCACACCCTGTGATGCCAGCAGAGCACAACAAGAAGAAGGACTCTGTCAATGAAAAGCCATGGACTCTGTTTACTACAGCTCTCCCAACTTCCTTTTTCCCTCTATAACAGCACTCTCCTTCCCTTGCCATGCGGGAATTTGCACATGGCTGACAGTGGTTGCAGACCCCGAATTGCAATTCTTTGCTGATCTCAAATATGCTCCCCCCCTCCCACGTTTTATTCCCCCCTGGAGAAATAACTGGCAGTGTTTTAGGTCAACATTTTGGTTGCGCATATGAGGACTAGAAAAGACTCCCCAAAGACTGCTGGGCTGGTGAGTGAACAAGTGTGGTGCCCACATTGGGCCCATTGTCTCTCACTGTTTTTCTTGCTGGCCCTGGAGTTTGAAGCTATGTCTTTCCCCTGGATCTCAGCCTCCACTTTCCTTGCATTTGAAGATCTCTAGGCTTTATTCAGGATTTATTTTAAGATTTTGTCCTTGCTGGTTAAGGCCTTGTTCTGCATACAAGTACTCATTTGGCACTTTGGTCTGATTTTGAGATCAGATTGTTTCAGGTGAAACTGTTGAGAAGACCTTGGCCTGTTCCTTTGGGAACAGAGGTTGGTTCACTGAAACTGTGCCTGAATTGTGCAACACTTTGGAATAGAGGCTGTTCTGTGGGAACTGGTATGGAAGCCTTCAGCCTGGCTCTACTGGGACCAAGCTGTTCCCTTAGAACTGGCTGATATTAAGCCTGTATTCTATTTGAACTGTTTGAGTCACAAGCTGTTTGAGGTATTTGAACCACTTAAGCTGTTTGAATTTAGTTATTTGAGCTGTTTAAGCTTTTCAAAAAGTATTCTTCTATTCTGTAGAATACTCTCTGAGAAATGGGATCACGGTTAGCTAAATACGTTCTTAGTTTGTGTCCCTGCAGGGACTCTGGCCAATTTTATCTTTAAAAACCAAGGTCCTCCTTATGTGCACTTCTAACTAAATGGAACGACAAAGACAGGTTAGAATATCAGTGGTCACTATGGGGAACTTTTAAGATGAACTGAGGCAAACAATTAAAGATAAAATGGCTCCTGGCTCCTCAGGGTCCTCTTCTTTGGCTTCTTTGTCTCACGTTCCACCTGGGGTGTCATCTTCCTCCTTTCCTTCTACACTTGCCCACTCCTCCCCTAAATTCCTCAGTTCCCCCAGTGTAATTCCCTCACCAAAGTTCCCTTTTTCTCTGAAACGCTCTCCATTTCTTTTTCCTCTGAACTTGTCAGAAATTCTTCCTTTAAAATTAAGCCTTCTGAGGATCAGAGGCAAAACCCTTAATATCTTATATTCCCTGGACTAAAGAGGAACTTGAAGCCATAGTCAAATATTTTCCCAAAGTAATTGCAAATCCTCACAGATTTGCTGAGGAATTTAATATAGTCTTTCAAACTTATCAGCCTAGATTCTCTGACTTACCTCAGCTAGTTCATATGCTTGTTGGTGAAGGCCAGGCCCAGCATTGGGTGAAAGCTGCTAATTAGGAAAATCCTGAATGGTCGCTAGAATTACAAGTGGGAGAACAGCGTGCTGACTTGTTATGTGATCAGACTCAGACAATTGCTAGGCAAGCTCATCCAGCAGTTCCTAGGGCTTTTCTAAAGTCTGTTAATTGGAATGAAATTCCTGCTTACACATAAAAATCCTACAAACCTGTTCATTATTATTCCAATGGACTTCAGATTTTTTTTGTATATATATATAATATATATATATATATTATTGAAGTATAGTCAGTTTACAATGTTGTGTCAATTTCTGGTGTACAGCACAATGCTTCAGTCATGCATGAACATGCCTATATTCATTTTCATATTGTTTTTCACCATAAGTTAATACAAGGTATTGAATATAGTTCCCTGTGCCATGCAGTATGGATTTGTCATTTACCTATTTTATATGTTAGTATCTGCAAATCTTGAACTCCCAATTTATCCTCCCCCCACCACCCCCTGGCTCGATAACCATAAGTTTGTTTTCTATGTCTGTGAGTCTGTTTCTGTTTTGTAAATAAGTTCATTTGTGCCTTTTTTTTTTTTTAAGATTCCACATATAAGTGATATCATTTGGTATTTTTCTTTCTCTTTCTGGCTTACTTCACATTAGCATGACAATCTCCAGACCCATCCATGCTGCTGCAAATGGTATTATTTATTCTTTTTTATGGCTGAGTACTATTCCATTGTATAAATATGCTACTAACTTCTTTATCCAGTCATCTAAGAAAATTCTGGTCTTCCTTTGGATGTTGATTCCACCCAAGTAGCTTTTAAATCTATGTTTATTAAAGGACTGAACCAAGACCTTTTCCTTCAAGCAAAAAGGACCAGGATGAGGAGGGAAACTATGTCCACTCCAGATTAAGTTAATCTGACAAACCAGCTCCCTCACACTCCAGATGAAGTCATCTCAAAGGAAAACCACCAAAATTCTTGACTTAACTCCAGCATATGAAGGCTCCTAAAGGAAACCAAAACCCCTCTAGTTTCTGCTACTATGCAAAGACCTAGGATGCTGGAAAAGAGATTGTTATAAATTTAAGCACTTCAGACACCTTCATCCCTATAACCAGCCTTTCCAGTATCCTCCCAATTCTCAGTGACCGAGCTTCAAGTAACTACAGGGTCTCTTCCCAATCCTCCCTCTTAATCAACTCAGAGAAACATTCCTCCAGATTAGAGATGAATCTCCCAGTCCTAATTTGCACTGGAGCCACACTCATGGTGCCCAGCCTCACTACTGTAAAGCAGCAGTGCCTCAGAGTGCTAAAACAGCTCAAATAGTGGAATCTCTAATGAACCTCAAGAGGTTCCTGACTCTGAACCTGTTTCTTTTCGTTTAGGTCCTTTGAGAGATGCACATCCTGTGTCTCCTTTGTTCCTCCTTCTATCCATTTATTAGGCTGAGACTTCTTAGACAAGTATCATACCAGAATTTCTTCTCCCAAAGGAGGAAATGATTCTAGAACTTGACAGTAATTATCAAAGCAGCCAACCAGGTGGATTAAATGGCCCTTTGACATCTTTTATTTATTCTGTCTTTGACGGATACTAGAGCTGATTCTGGGAACACTGATCATTTGTCTCTATTAAATCAGCTACCACACTCCTTAAGAGCAAAATCTCCAATTGATACTGTCAAATATTCACAGTGCACCTCCCATCTAAATTCAAACAGATTCTTCCAAATCTCTTCCCAGAATTAATCAATACCCTTTAAGTATAGAAGCCCTCCAAGGCATAAAGCCCATAATAGATGATTACAAGGCTTGAGACCTCATTATTCCTTACACTAGCCTTTGGAACACTCCCGTTTGAAAATGAGAAAACCTAGGAGCTTTGTCCAGGACCTCTGAGCAATAAACAACATTGTTATCCCTCAACGTTTTGTTGCTTCTAACCCTCATGTTACTAACATCCGCTCCCACTGGAAATTAATTATTTACTGCCGTTGATTTATGTAGTGTATTTCTTGTTGATGAAGCTACCCAGTACCTTTTTGTCTTCACTTGGAAAGAAAAAAACAATTCACCTGGATAGTAATGCCGCAGGGTTTTACTGAGATTTCTTCTTATTTCCCCACAAATCCTGAAGGCTGATCTGGAGGATATAAAATTCCCTAGAGATCTCCCTTGCTGCAATATGTATATGATTGCTCTCCTTCTCAAGCCTCCTCCCAAGAAGACAGCATCCACTTGCTAAAACTTTTAGCCTCAAAGGGACTTAAGGTTGCCAAAGGAAAATTGCAGTTCGCACAAATCCAGGTTCAATGTTTAGGGCATCTGGTTTCAGAACAAGGGCTACCCCTAGATCCAGATAGATTTCGCAGTCCTAGGATTCTCAAAATCCAAAATTAGGTGCCAGCTGCAAGGTTTTCTCATTCTAGTTGGTAATTACTGAAATTACATCCCAGATTTCTCTCTCCTGGACAAAATTTTGCTATGTTTTACTCAATGGTAGCCCCCGATCTGTATTTATTCGAAGAACTGGATAAAAATATAGTCTTCAAGACCTTAAAAGAGAGTTTGATGAGCCTACCTGAACTTGGGCATTCCAGTGATCAGATCCCTTTTTCCTTTTTGTATAGGAAAGGAAAGGGAATGCCCTTGGTGTACTCATCCCCCAAATACTGGGGTTTTATCACTGACCCCTAGGGTGTTATAGACAGAAACTGAACCATGTGGCCTGGAGGCCTTTATGTTAGAGCCATTATGACCACCGCCTTTTCATTAAGGCCACTAAGAAAATGGTTGCAGGGTCCCCTTTGACCATTTTGGCACCTCGTGCAGCAGGAGTCCCTATGAATTCTCATCACACTCAGCGTTTCTCCGTCAGCTGCCCTGCCTCCTATGAAGTCCTTTTGTTAACTGCTCCTCACATAGCCCTTTCATTTTGTGTTAACCTTAATCCTGCTACTCTTCTGCCCCTCCATCACTGACAAAGTCCCTCACGGCAGCTTAATGCTGATGGATCACCTCCTGGCTCCTCATGATAATCCATAGGAAATTCTACTGGGTAACGTTGACTTCTAAGTGTTCACTGATGGCTTTTATTCAAAAGGCAACACAGGCGAATATAGTGCTGGGGACACTACTGCAGGTCCTTCTGATGTTGTTCGGACAGCATCCTTACCTGTGGCTACTTCATCCCAACAGGCTGAATTATATGCTCTTAAATAAAACTGTCCTTTAGCCAAGGACGAAACTGTGAATATTTACACTGAGAGCACATGCTTTCAGAGTAGCCAATGACTTTGTAATGTCATGAAAGCAACATGGCTTACTTACTTCCAATGGTAATAAAAATTTAAATGGGCCTCTATGTTCAGGAATTATTCAATGCAATACTTTTACCTGCCACTTTAGCTATTAGTAATATTCCAGGACATTGTAAACTCGACTCTCTGGAACTAAGGGAACTCAACTTGCCCCCCCAAAATAACTTAGAAAACCTGGATAGAGAACCCCAAACGGTGTCAGAAAAGGAAGAACAGGATTGGAAATTTAACACTTGTTGGTTTAATAAAAAAGAGAAAGGTTTTCTTCAAATGACACCCCAGTCTTACTGGAGACTCTAAAATTCTCACTCCTCACCACTGTACATGCATTAAATTGGTCTCCTGACAAAATGATAGCCTTAATGAATCAATATTGGTGGGAAACATTAGCAAGACTACAGAAATACTTCCTTCACTTGTCCCATTTACCCAAACTACAACCCAGAGAAGCCCGTTTGTGTGGCTCACAGACATTATACTGCCTAATGGATCATTCAAAGTCTGGCAAATGGATTTCATACAACTTCCTTTATCTCATGAATATAAATACATTTTGGCCATGGTCTATATGTTTTCCCACTGGACTGAAGCCTTCCCTTGCAGACGGGAGACTGCCTCTTCTGTGGCTAAAGTTCTTTTGGAAAATATTATCTCCAGCTGAGAAATTCCTCTCAAATGTCCCAGTGACTGTGGAACGCACTTTACCAGTTAGGTACTCTGACCAGTCTGCACTGTTTGGCCAGTAAGCGCACTTTCACTGTGCTTACCACCCTCAACCCTCTCGTTTAGTGAAACACACTAATGGCATTATTAATACTCAATTGGCAAAATTTGTCTTGGCCAAAAGCTTTGCTGTTGGTCCCTCTAAAGCTTAGATCCACCCCTTTTGGAACTTATAAATTCTCACCCTTAAAGATATTCAGAGGACACTCAATGTGTCCGGCTCCTGCCTCTTTTTAACCACAGCTGATGAAAGGAGAAATACCTTAATATTGCAAAGGCTTAATTGCTTCTGATAAAAATAACCATGTTTTGATAGAGCAATTTTTCACAGGGTTCTCTCAGGACACAACGACCTTAAGTATCACACCTCACAAACTGGAGGTTTTGTCTATTGGAAATGACACCTCCAGAAGTACTCTCTTCAACCCCTCTCTAGAAAGGGCCCACCAGGCACAGACCTAATCAATCTTTGTGCCACCAAACTCACATAAGCCATCGAATGATCGCCAATGTCTATAATCTTGATAATATATGGACTTTAGATATGAAGTTCCTGAGAGCTCTCCCTCCTACCCTTTCTTGTTACTCAGATGTGACCTCAGTATGTTTCCAATCTGTGAACTTCCCCTCCAGTGTGGGACGCTACACCCAGGAAAGTTCATTCCTGACACTGAGGGACAAAAAGACACTGAGACTAAGTAAACCTGATTCTTGATCAGAGATGCTTTCAGAGAAAGTTTTGATCAAAAGGGAGAAATGTAAAAATAGTAATAAACAGAAATCTCAGTTAAATAGGGTTGAGAGACCCTAAATATCTCTCATGTTCTGCAATAATAGCAGAACCCAAGAGGAAGAGGAAAACTCTTCTTTCCTGGCAAGGACTCAGCCAATGGAAAACCATGGACACTTTGTTTACAATCGCCCTCCCTACTTCCTTTTCCTCACTATAAGTACTCTTCTTACATTGTCACGTGAGACTTGCATGTGGCTCATCACGGTTGAAGACCCCAAACTGCAATCCTCAGCTGATCCCAAATAAATCCATTTTTGCTAGAGAAATAACTAGCAGTCTATTCGTTTTAGGTCAAGACAAGAGATAAGGAAGTTTGAGTACAAGTTGTATAAGGAAATAGAGCCTAGAGAGATAAAAGTTTCAAGTGAATAGGTCAGATTTAAAATCTGAAATTAGTACTTACTGAAGTGGTGGGGTGGGAGACCCTCCAAAATTATGGAGTTTGAGCAGTTCCAGATGACATAGCTTTTCAGACATATCTCTCAGAGAATGAATTCGAGTTTTCATTCTGGAGGACCCATGTATTCCCAACATGGTAATTTGCAATAAAACTGGGGAACCAAGACCAGCATCATCCCCAGGCAAAGAAAATACTAAGTTTCAACATTAGGTGGCTTAGAATTTCAAAAAAGTTGCCCTAAATTGTTAGTTCCCTCTCCCTCTTTATCCCCGAGCCACACCCACACCCATTCTCATTAATCTCAGCCTATAGGTTAGCAAGGTATATGCAAAACCTCACTGTATATCTAGGCAACTACTTCAGAAACTTGTTTTTGAGAGACTATGAAAATGTCTACGCATCGATGTGTTGACTTTTTGCAAGACAGTGTGATGAGAAGCCCCAGGATACAAATTTCCTCAAATAGCTTGCAGTCACCATGGATCTCCACACACAGAGCCTGTGAGGTTTTCCATCTGCACAAGCAGCCCATGATTCGTTATTCATGCCACACTTCTCTTTGAGATGCCTTTTAACATAGAGGGATCAATAAAAAGCGAACCAGTGCTTTTATTTAAATGTCATTTCATAAATAAGCAGGCAACACAGATAACCTTTCCCTGGAGCGATTCTATTCTAATGTACTTCTCACAGATGGCGAAGCCTTCGCTTCATCCCAGTCACTTGACCAAGTCTGCTCACATTTATTTCCCTAAAAGTTATTTGTCGGCAACTAGAAAAAAATGCAGAAAAAATTTTGTAAGAGGAAAAACACTTTGGAATACACAAAAACATCAAGTTTTTTTTTGTTTTTTGTTCTATTTTCTCTTTGCTGACTTCTTTTCAAGAGTGTATCTCTTGCTTTTTGAATTTCATGACTAGTGGGATGAGTCAAGGCAAAGTCACACATACATAATGTGAGGCAAATGTGAAGACCGAAGGGAGAAAGGGAATATTCTAGAAATTCTATCCTTTAACTCACTTTTTTTCTCATGGCTTTTCAAAAGATAACTCGCCTTGAAAACGAATTTTCTGTCATGCTATTTTATATTTTTAGACCAGGCAGGGTGAAGGACAATGAAACAAAATAACAAAGGCAGCAATCATGAAAATTGGTATCTTCAACACTCTGCTTACCCTGGTTTGCCTTTTGAAAACATCTGCCTACAGTATTTCTTTCCACTCATTATGGGCATGTCTGATCAATGTTTTGCATGTCTCACAGACAATTTGATTATCAGAGAACGCACAAATTATAATTTCTTCTTTTTACAACTGTTGTCATAATGTGTGAAAGAGGTAAAATCCTGAAGTTGTGCAAATTCAAAAAAAGTTTTCAGATTTTTCCCCTTACCCGCCACCCCTACCCTCACCCTCCCTCTCTCTTTCCCTCTTTCCCTTCCTTCTATGGTTGAAATAATAAAACTTTGGCATTAGCCTGAATTGGCTTTAAATCTGCTCTGCCAGGCACAAGCTATTCAGTCTAGAGTAAGCCAGTTAATTTTTTAAGTACCTCAGTTTCATATCAGAAAAGTGAATATGATACCACTTTCCTTGCATGGTTTTTATGAGATTTGGAGATATTTGTGAAATACATGGCACAGGGCACATGGTAGGCGTTCAATAAATCGTAGCTACTATCATAATTTATTTAACAGTTTATTTTTACCAGCCATGTATAAGAAACCACACTGAGTAGTTCTCATTGTGTTTTGACAAGGATATCAAGGCACTGACAAACAGTCTGATCGGTATTACCAACAGCAGACTTCATCACAGGCAAGGTCAAGGCAAGCGCTGTTTATGACCTGTGATCTAACTTCCCAACGCGATGAGGGGCAGGTCTATTCGAGTTCTGTTGACTTACAGTCAGTGTTAGCTGTTGTACACGGGAAAGGGAGAGCCTCAGCTGTGAACACTGTAATCCTGCAACAGTCCATACACCCTCTCAGCTGTCATAATGACAGGCCATTTGGTTTAGAGATTGGACAGCAGCAGACATAATGAACTTCTGAATATGTATTTATTTAATATGCAAATGTGCATGGCCTTTGGTTCCATTCTTGCCTAGAGATGTGGCAAACTTCCTTATCAAAAAGCTGTGCTAAAAATTTAGTGGGATCGAGTTAAAAAGACTAAGATCTAACAGAATGCCTTCCTTGTTATACGGTTATTTCCCACCTGCCCAGTCTTTCTCTCTCCTCTCCCACAGTTAAATTTTAAGATTCAGAAACATATATTTTCTTTGGAACAATGGAAGGTTATTTTGCAGTTATCAGGCAATATAACGGATCAGCATTCTTTTTATGGACTAAATAAATTATGTGTCACCTTTTCTGGACATAGAATATTTCAGGGACTTTGGGGTGTGTTGTGATGGTTGAGCTGTGGAGTCGGACTGCTGGCGTTTAAAGCTCGGCCGCACAGTTTGCCGGTGCTGTGCACGTGCACAGGTTATTTAACTTCACTGAGTCTTGAGTGCTCGTCAGCGAAATAGGGTTTACTGAGAGAATCAAAGAAAACCGTGATCTATAATACTTAATACATGCTTGCATATAGAAAGACACTTAAAAAATTGTAAGTTGGGTAAGGGTATATAGCTCAGTGGCAGAGCACGTGCTTAGCATGCAGGAGGTCCTGAGTTTAATCCCCAGTATCTCGGTTAAAAAAATAACTAAAAAAAAATCTAGTTACCACCCTTTCCCACAAAAAAAGAGATTAAAAAAAATTGTAGGTACAGTCATCCATTGGCATCTGTGATGGATTGGTTCCAGGACCCACCTCAGATACCAAAATCCACACTGGAGTCCCTTATGTAAAATGGCATAGTATTCGCATATGACCTGTGCACATCCTCTTTCCTTTAAATCGTCTCTTATAACATCTAATACAATGTAAATGCCGTGTGAATAGCTGCTATCCCCTGAAAAATTCCAGTTTTGCTTTTTGGAACTTTCTGGAACTTTTTTCAAATAGTTTTGTTCTTCGGTGGGTTGAATCCATAGATGCAGAACTCACGGGTATGGAGGGCCGACTTTATTATTAAAGACTGCACACCGCTTTAATCTAAATTGTAAGTCAGTTCATTAGAGTGAGCCCTCCCATACATGAAATTTTATTGGCCATTCAGTACTATGCTGATTTAGAGGGCTGTTGTATTTAAGATAGGTTTACAAATGTCCTTCTATTGCTGCTTAAAATATTTTCTCTCTGTCTTCACTTTCCTCCCATTGCTATGAAGATTCATCTTTGGATGAGGAAGCCAGCAAGCAATTGGCATATTTTAGACAGATTTTATAAAATATGCCTATGTGGAGAGTCAGATCTTTACTCGCTGACAAGTTTTGTAGGAAAAAGCCAAACAAGAATCTTTGGACCTTTGCTTCTTGACTTTCAGCAGACTAAGCAAGTGGTGTTGTGTAGATGTCCGCTCTGTGATACAGGGTTAACTGGAAGCAACATCGTTTGTGCTCTCAGGTCTACACTTGTGCTCAGCGTAAACTTTGGTTTGTATTTTGAAACTGGGGCCATTTGAGAATAAAATCATCTCAACTGTTAACTGCACTTCTTTGTTCCTCTGGTTCAGGTGCTTATACTTTGTCTTTGAAAATAAACTCTTAATTCTTACTTTGACGTTCCCCTACATAACACCACAGCTGCTGGCAGTTTGGAGTACATTCTGGGTCCATCTCTACTGTGAGATTGTGCGTGTCTCGGATGAACTGTTGAAGGACTTGGAAGATGCTGCGAGGCGGGCAGTCATTTCCCCCAGAGGAGTGAACAGGGTGGAGGTGGGATTCTCAGGGAGCGCGGGGAGGGAGCCCAGTTGCCAAGGACTTTGCCTGCCTCACAGCCTGCCTGCTTGGGCACCTCACCCTCCAGGGTCTCATGCACTTGCTCTCTTGTCCCCTTGCTTTCTATTTCTCGCTCTTCCTATCTGTCTCTCTCTGTCTCTCTTCTGTCTCTCTCTCGCCTCCTTCACATGTGCCATCGCCTGCACGGTTTGGTCTCTTTATTTCTATGGCACCAATCTCCATGGAATCTAGCCACTCAGATAAACACATTAGGTTAAATATAAGCCTGTGTAGGAAGAGGAGGAGCATGTCTCTCTTGCTGTCTGCCCTCCAAGATGATACATGCTTGATGACGTAACCGGGAGAGGGGAAGATGACTACCACCCGTGGGCGCTGAAGAGGGCATTGTAGGAGCAACACACAGTCAGCCCTCCCCATCTGAAGCAGACGCTCCAAAGATCTATGACGGATGGCCTCCGGGAAGCAGACTGGAATGTGAGAGCGGCTGCTCCTCGCTCACCAGCATTGCAGCCTTGCAAGTCACCTAACCTCCAATTTCATCAGCTGAAAAATGTAGGGATTGGACCAGTGATTGCTAAGGCTGCCTTTACTCCCAACCCCGAGCGATTTCATGAGCTCTCCAAATGATCTAGGCTTTTCAAGGAGGCTTTCCTTCCAGTCACACACTCAAGGCCAGGGCCCTGAATAGAGAGATCTAACTTACAAACTCAGGAAGCTGCCCATCAAAGGACTGTGAGACAGGAGTAATGTTCCTGAGCTTCTCTCTTTTTCCCTGTAAGCGTGTTGCTAGGGGCAACCTGGAGATGGTCGGAAAGGTCAGGAGACCTAGCCACTGATCAGCTTCCCCAGGGCCATCCTCTGACAAGGATGGAATCTGATGTTGAGATGATGGGGTGCTTGGTAGGGAGGCTCAGCAGCAGGAATGACATCGAGAGAGGTGCAGAAGGCTCTGAGCAAGTGCCACCAGCCGACACCTTCACAGATCTGCATAGAAAGTAAAATGACAATTGCTTCCAGAAGGGAGTAAGTACATGTGTAACTGGGCGGGGGATGAGGGAAACCCACAGAAGGAAAGTGAAAACTGGCTGAGCGTCTGATGCTGAAGTCTTGTCTTCCTGACAATTTTTATGTTTCTCTACTTGATCTTTATCCCTGCCCCCCAAGAAGGAGTTTAGCAAGTAGTGCGAAGTGAGTCAGGGGGATGACTGTGTCCTCTCGTGTACCTTCCCTGTCGGGTGAAGCAGTCCTGCACAGGAGGCAGGGCCGGTAGCTCCAGAGATCTGGGCAAAGTCACCAAACTGCCTCTTCCTGGGCTTTGTGCCACTTGTCCTAAGAAAGAAAACCGCACTTTCATAGACTTCAGTGTATTTTCTGTTGTTGTATGAAATATGGGCAGCAGCGGTTCCCATCCCATCTGTGGCCCTGTCCAGATGGTGGAAGAAAAGACATAATGGAAGTCACTGATGGTGTTTTAGAGTCAGGGCTCTGTGAGCAGTGACACTTTCCAGCCTTTGATTGTTTACAGTCTTCCAGCCAAAACCAGATGCAACCTGATCTGTCCTGCACTGAAATAACAGATGCATGCTAAGAAAAACCGGTGATTACTTTCCCAATTCCTCTGCCTTCAAAGATGGTGCGCACAGATATGTTCTGACTGGTGGCCTCTGGGTCGTCATTGTGACTGAACACCCAGGCAATCCAAGCTGGGATGTGTGCCACTTCTAAGATTTGTCTACGTTGATTATTGAAGAAGTTAAACTGAAGCCTTGCAGTCCTACAGGGTAAATCATGCTGATGAGATTTCCAAACCAATTTTGGGTTCAGGTGGCTCAGTTTAGTTCAAATCCCTGGGTGCTCCAATCAAAATCTTGATTTGAGGTTTCTTGGCTATAGCACCAGCTTTCCTACACAATGGCCAGGATTTTTGTTTTGTTTCCCTTCTTGTGGTTGTTGCTGTTTTTTTCCTTTCTAATTGAGATTAGAAACAAAGGCTGTGTGATTTATTTATAATCGCCACATTTGCTATCATGCACTTAAGTCTACAGAAGTAGTCGTTAACACCAGAATCACCCAGTAAGCTTTCGCAAAGCAGAGATCTGAGTGTTATTTTTTAAGGTGAGGTTGAGAACCATTGCTCTAGATCTGTACTTCTTGAACTTTAATGTTTTTATGAATTTCACTACTACTCAATTAACAATTCTTATTTCTCAAAGTGTGATCCCCTAGACAAGCACCACTGACATTGCAAAGAGCTTATTAGAAATACATTCTTAAGCACCACCCCAGACCTACTGAATCGGAGTCTGCACTTTAATAGGATCCCAGATGTGTCGTGTACACGTTAAAGTTTGAGAAGTACTGCTCGAGGGAGTTTTATTTCCTTCTGAAGGCAATGACTTGGGTATGCTGTCACCAAGCAGGCGTTGTGCCCGAGTTGTGGTGTGGCGATCCTAACAACCAGATGTCCCTGAGTCTCAGATCATCAAAGGCGTTTCCAGGCTTCTGTCAACACCTAATATGAATTTTCAAAAAAAGGACAGTAAGGCTGTATAAACAGGATGATCCAGTTATACCAAATGCAAATAAAAATAAAGGAAATATATATTCTCTCTGAATTGTAACAATGTGATTAATCTTTATTTCTTCATTTTATATTTCTTTGTATCTTATCAGTCTTCTATGATGCCCATACATGACACTATAATCAGAAAAAGATATTTCAAGCAAGAAAAAAAAATCCCATTTAAAATGTCTAGCTTTCTCATTATCTTTTACTCTTCTTGGTCACTGCGAGGTAAATTTTCATTTCAATGTTGAAGTAAAAGTAGGGCTGTTACTTCAACATATTTATTCTCAAGGATTTTTTCTAGTGCTAGGCAAATAATCTGATTTTCAAAAAGGGCAAGGAACGAAGTATTTCAGAGCACATAGTGATGAACTTCTTGTCAACCTTAAAAGAATTTCAAAGGGAAACAAACAAACAAACAAACAAAAAAACAAAGCCTCACTCTTAAAGGTGACCATGCAGGCTGCATAAGTAGCAAAAAGCAAGGGCTGCAGGATTAACTCTATTTCCTTTTAAAGACAAGTCAATAGAATAATAAATAGAGGGAATCTTTAAATTAGGTCTATTTTTATTCCACCCATTCCCCCAAAGCACTTCATGGTATTTTCATTAAAATATTAAAAACATTGAGAACTGTGGGTTGGATGATATTACAGTTGGTGGTGATCAGTCAGGATCCCAGGAGGAATGGAACATTCAAACAGGTTAATTGCAGAGCATCTAATAAAGGGACTATTTGCAAAGCTAGGGCATGTTTTAGGAAACCCAACACGGGGTGGTGCAGTGTGTAGGAGCTAGTGACAGCAGAGAATTGTTAACACCCAGAGTCTGAAGGGGGGAAGGGAAAAGAAGTTACCAGAAGGCAGAGAGAGCTCCTGTGTGCAGCTGACAGGAGCTGTGGTGTTCAACAGAGGAACAGAGCCAAACTCTAGGACCTGCGAGAGTGAGCCGACGATTAAGTGCCTTCCCCTCACTTTTTTCACCTCTGAACTTCAGTTGATGCCACTTATTGGCCAAACCACCCAAAGACCATCCATATGGGTCAGCCTCAAGAGCACAGGGCAAGGTGGTAAGGAGACCCATAAATGCATGCGGAAAATATCAGCCATCAGCCTAAGTAGATCCCTAATGGGCTGAAGGATGGGTGAGAATGTGAAATAACTGGTTAATGGTTTAGAAATCCATTCGTGGCTTTGCTCCATTCAACATTTCATCAACGATTTGGATGAAGATAGAGAGGGCACATCTGAACTAACCTGAAGATGTCACAAAACTGGGTGTTAGAGAACAAATCAGGTGACACATTCTGTACTCAGAAGAATGGTGTTCTGCTTCTGAGGTGAAACACGTGTTTAGTAGATAGAACTGAAAGGCCTGCATTGGCGTTAAAAACACCAACTGTCTCTAAAATTGTAGGAGAGACAGGACTAATTTCACTTATCCATAAGGTTTCTTTTTAATTGAAAAGATCAGTGTAAATAATCAGTCACGAGAAAAGAATGCCTCCCAAATGAATGTGATATTTAGTCTGAATTAGAATCAAAATGTCCAGAAAGAAGAGAGCTGTGGTGTCACTCCTTTCTGTGCTGAACAGAGAGTAATGATAAGCATGTGCAGGGGATTTACTGCTAGGATGGTAACTATGTAACCTGGAGAATGAGACTCTGTTCAGGAAAGGAGGTGGAGGAACACGTCCTGGAGTAGATTTCCAAATACCTGAAGGGTAGTCCTGTGAAAGACGGATATGGCTTTCTTCCAGGTCTGGGGGCAGAGGGTTGTAGGCACAGGGAGCAGCAATCAGATGACAAAAAGGATGAATGTCTACATGATCTGTGCCACTGAAAATCAAGTGGATCTGCTTGTGGATGGTAAACATCTTATCCTATCCTGGTGGAGACAGAACGGCCAGATAGACTGCTAAGGAGCTTAGTTTGGAGAACTGGGCTCTGTGATGGCTTGGAGGTGAGTCCAGCCCCCCTCCCCCATCAACACACACCTGAATCCTCAGGGTCTTGGTGGCCCCGTGCTAGTCCTGTATTCCTCTATCAGCTCTGCGTGTTGGTAGTTTCTCCACCCTCTCTTTCCTAGAGCCAAGCAGAAACAGAAACGTAAGTTACAGAGGTTTTAGAAGGTCTTTGAAGCCTTAGAGCTGTTGTTCCCAATTTCTACCAATGGCCTAATTCTTCTCATTAAACATCAAGTGCTGTAGCAGCTATTCTGATCTCTTAACACCACTTACTCTTTTTAAAGAATATAATAGTTAAAAACAAAGCTTAAGTGAGGCCTTCATCTAGTTTTTTAATTTTTCAAATAAGAAATGTAGAAGTTCAAATAAATGCAAAAGTTCTAAAAAAAAAATGAAAGCAAAAATCTCTGGAAATCCTACCACCCAGAAGTAATGACAATCAATATTTTGGTGAACATTCTTCCAGACCTCTTTTTGTGAGTCCCACTGTGTGGCTTTCTGGAGCCACAGAAAGGTAATCGTGCATGGGCAGGTTTGTATTGTACATGCAGCTACACCATCTGCTCTTTATATGCAACATCATGTCGTTGAAATAGCTCCATGTTAGTGAATGCTTTTTAATGCTCTGTAGGGATATGAGTATAACCTTTGAAAAGCCATTTAAATAGAATAGAGCAAAACTTTTTAAAATGCATGTCTTGGTTCGTTTAAAAGTGGACTACTGAGTGTAGCGGGGTTGCAGCTGATACAACTTCAGCTCTCTTTCTGGATGACAGTGGTCCTCGGGAGGACAGGTTCATGATGATGTAGCGAGGACACGTGGACTGCTGGGGAAAGCTAGAGCTCTGAGGTTTAATTAACAATTAATTGTCTCACTATTAATTGCAAGAATGACAAAAGTATGTATTGACTCATTGCTGTGTTAAGATGAGAAATTTAGTGTTTTTTCCTCCTTTTCTATTTCTTTTCAAAAATTATTTATTTATTATTGATGTGTCTGTTTATTTATTTATTGTATTTTTATTGAAGTACAGTCAATTACAATGTGTCAATTTCTGGTGTACAGCATAATGTCCCTGTCATGCATATACATCAATATATTCGTTTTCATATTTTTTTGTGTTAAACTCCTTTTCTATTTCTGTTATACATATTGAGTGGACTTAATCAGATTTATATTAATTTTAACAAACTGATTTCTTTGGTGTCTATCAGATTTTTATTATCTGTAGTTCTTGCATCAAAATGTCCTATTTCTTTCCGTCTAAAAACTCTTGTTTATATTGTGGGCACATCTTCAGTGTACCTTTATCTAGAGAAATCTTGTGCCCCATGGGCCAGAGGTGCATTCCTCCAGGTAGGCTTTGCATTTGATAATGCTAAATGTCTCAGTTGCTAACTTTTAGGGTAATTTCTATTTAAGGGGCTTTCTCCACCATGTAGGTAGTTTAAACTCAAGTGATACCTTATATGAGCTCAGGCATGTGGGAGCTATAATTTCTTACATTCTACCTAGAACCCTGGCCAGGATACAGGCCCTTTTGTTATCTCTCTGTGCTGATGGAAAGAATTTTCTTCATTTCCACTTTCACTGAGGGGTCCAGCTTCCACTGAGAGGGTCCCAGAGGGACAGCTATCATCACACTCAGTGGTAAAATACAGAAGCTCTCCCCCAAGACTAACAACGAGACAAGGATATTCACCTTGTACTGGAAGAATGACCAGGGCAATAATGCAAGAGAAAGAAACAGAAGGCATGTGGATTCAAAAAGAAGAAGGGAAACTCATGTGATTATTTCATAAAGAATTCAAAAGAATCTATAAAGTGAATTTAGCAACATTGCTGAATACAAGGTCAATATATAAAAATCAATTGTGTTTCTATAGTACAGCACCAAACAGCTGGAAAAATAAAATTTGAAAACAACAGCATTTATAAAAACATCAAAAACATTACATATCTAGGAATTAATTTAATGAAACATGTGTGAGACATCTATTTTTATAAATAACAATAAAGAAATTAAGGAAGACCTAAATGGAGAAGTATAAATGTAGAGATATTACATGTAAATGGATTGGAAGATTCAATATGGTTGTCAATTCTCCTCAAATTTATTTGTGGACTCAGTGAGGCTTCAGTCAAAATCATAATAGCTTTTCTCTTGGTGGAAATCGGCAGGCATGATTCCAAACTGTATGTGAGGAACGCAAAGGACACAGACAGCCAACACAGTCTTGAAGAACAAATCTGGAGGTCTTCCTCACCAGATTTTGACTTACAATAAAGTTGTAATACTATAGTAGTTAAGATATCTCTGTGTTGGTGTAAAGCTAGATAAATAGAACAATAAAGCAGGGATGCCAGAAATCGACACTTATGTGATCATTTGGTTTACCAGATGGTACCACGTCTATTAAGTGAGGAGAAAAGATGGTCTTTTCAATGCTTAGTGCTGGAGCAATTAGAAACACGGGGAAAAAAAAACAGAACCTTTGACTCCTATATCAAACCAAACACAAAAGTTAATTTGAAGTGGATTATAGAACTTTAAGTGTCTTATTGGAAGATAAAAATAAATTAATCTCTGGAATAAGATTAGAAACTATTTTCATGACCTTCAGGTCAGCCACAATTCTTCCAGAAGACAAGAAGTAGTAATCACAAAAGTGAAAAAATAAAGCAACAAACCATTGGGCTTTATTAAAATTAAGAACTTCTTTAAGTGAAGACCGCCTGTGTGACCTCAGATAAATTACTGAATACGTGGATAGGAAATCCATAGACCAGAAGTTATCTGCAATACAAAGACTTCATAGGCAGAATATCTGAAGAACTTTTTAAAACTAGTAAGAAAAAGACAAAGTCTTAAAAAATAGGCAAAAGACTTGAACTCACACTTCACGAAAGATACAGCCAATAAGCATATGAAACAGCTCAAAAATGATTAGGCATCAGACAAATGCAAGTCGAAGCCACAATGATGTATCGCCTCCTACCAGCGGGAAGAGCTACAGTTCTGAAAAGTTTGGCAATATCTGGTTGGTGAGGATGTAGAACAACTAGGACTCTCCTACTGCTGGTAGACTGGCTCAACCGCTTTGGAAAACAATGGCAGCATCTATTTAAGTTATGTGTATAGTTTACCTTATGGCCCAATAAATTCATTATTCACTCTTAGGTATCAACCAAGTATGTGGCTTTAGACACATCTCTTTTCTTCTTAAGGTCTCAATGCCTTCTGTAAATTAATCTTTTTGGACCAGATGATTTTTGAAATCTCTTCCATTTTTATGGTTTTATTTCAGTTGGTATTATTCATTGCATTATGTTATATATTACCCATCTATTTATATTTTAATTACATTATGTTATGTGATACTATACATATATGTTTCCATTTGACTTTTGTTGGAATAATGAGAGTACTATAGAGTAAAATCAGGCAATGAATTTTAGGGTTTCTTAGTGTTTTCACTCGCCCTTGCTCTTATTATACATACAGAAATGGTTGAGAGGGGAAAACAAGAGCTCAAAATAACCTGGACTCTATTAGAAAAAAAATTGCTGTAGGGAATTATTAAGACAACATTAAAAAATATTACTTCTTTTTCTATAACCAAACAAAATTTAAGTTACTGTCGTATGTAGCAGGATATAAAAACTTTCTAATTTCATAAATTGAATGAAAATTTACACCCTGCTTCTAAAGAATTAAAATTGCACTGTATTTTAATGAATATTTTCATGTTTTCAATTAGAAGTAAAACTAATGAATGTATTATTATCTCATTGGGCATTTAATTAGAACTTTTCAAAGAGGAAATGCAATATTAGGAGCTTAAAGTTTGTTGACTCTCTTTGGTTTTGCAAGTGCCTAAAAAGATTTGGTGTTTGGTTTTTCTCATTTAAAAATATTTATAGGGAAAGAATAACATTTGCTTGGAATATTTATAGGTTTTATTTGTCCCTATATCTATCACAGACCTTCTGCTTCTAGTTAGAAAGTCACTGGAGATGGGAACTTGCACCCTCACAGTGAGAACAAGCAATATTAACTATGTAAGTCATGGTTAAAAAAAGAAAACCTTCATAATCTAAGGACTTGAAGAAACCCAAATGAACTAAATTCTAGTAAGTGATGAGCCCTTCCTGGAGGAGAAGAGACCTTCTCTCGCACAGCAGCAGTAGGAAGCGAAGGAGACACTAGATAAATTTTTAACAAACTTAACGTCTGCATGTCAGTTGGAGCAAGGCCTTCTATCGGTGAAATTTCTAGGAGTCCAACGGTGTGGGTCATGTTGAGAATTTCCTTCTAATGTGAAAGAGAAGCCATTGCATCTGGCCCCTCCTACAATCAAGAAGGAGGTACAGACCCTCCTGGGCCTCACTCGGGGCCCTAAACTCTCGCAGATGCATACTGGGAGCATAGAAGAATTCCACACAACCCTGTTTACGAAAGTGTGAAATGTCCATCAGCAGTAAAATGGATCAACAAATTGTGTTATATTCGCAAGTGAAATACTAAACAGCAATGAAAAAATGAACTACTGCTACACACATTATTATGGTTAAATCTCAAAATGCTGAGTGAAGAGGAAAGGCATAGAAACATACTGTGTGACTCATTTACACAAAGTGCAAAATCAGGAAAAATAAACAACATATTGTGTTGGGATATGTACATATGAGGTAAAACTACACAGAAAAGCAAGAGAATGAGTAATTAGAAATACAGGATTTTGTTTACTTCCAGGCAGACAAGGGTTGTTAGGGGAGGAGGGTATCAGAGAGGGGCCCACACGTGGGGCTTCAAGGAGACTGGTTAGATCCTATTTTTTTTTAAGTCGGCTGGTGGCACATGTATTTTATTTTTACTCTTAAAATATATATTAGCCTGCCAGGGCTGCTATAACAAAAATACCATAGACTGGGTGGCTTAAACAATAAAGATCTATTTTTAACAGTCGTGGAGGCTGGAGACTGAGATGAAGGTGCTGGGCCAATTTGGTTCCTGGCGAGAACCTTCTTCCTGGCTTGAATATATAGTCATCTATTGCTATAGCCTCATATGGCAGGAAGAAAGATCATCCCTTTCGTGTCTCTTCTTATAAAGGCGCTAATCCCTTTCATGGGGGCTCCACCCTCATGGTCTCATTAAGTCCTAGAGGCCCCACGTCCAAATCAGCTATATGTATATCTTGCAGGTATGATATTTTACAATAAAAAGAGAGCTCTTTTAAGTGACTTTTTCTGAACAAGTGACTTGACCGTCTGCCTTTAATGGCACCTTCTTGGATTCTCACTCAGCTAAGCACACAGACTCAATGCCAATGCCAAGAGACAGACCTCCCTAAATGGTGATGTGGAGGGAAGAGGTATTGGGGGCTGACTTTTACTGGACCGTCCATGTCAACAGAGAAACTTTCAGGATCCCGAAAAGACTTTCCTCTGACCTGTTCTGTGGTTCAGTGTGGCTTCATGGATATAAAATGTCTGAGAAGGTAACTAGCAGAACATTTGACATCTACCCTCAGATGTCTGCGATGAGGAAAAGAGGGGTTCCCATATGGCACAAACATGCTCCCCCTCCTTCTAGCTGTTTGTGAAGCCTTCCACATAATTAGCAGAAATGAAAACAGAGCAGAGCCTTGCAATTTGCAAATGTTAACCACTATATGTAAAAATAGATTTAAAAAATTTCTTCTGTATAGCACAGAGAACTATATTCAGTATCTTGTAATAATCTTGAATGAAAAAATATGAAAACAAATACATGCATGTATATGCATGACTGGGACATTGTACTGTACACCAGAAATTGACACATTATAACTGACTGTACTTCAATTAAAAAAAAGAGAGACAGAGAGCAGAGCCAAGGATGGACTGTGCAGACAATAGAACCCTGTAGCGTCTCACTGGGTCTTTGAAGAGCTGGGATCTAAAGATCTTGCCAAAAATATGCCCTCAGAGAGCAACAGTGATCTTTGAAGTCACCTGACACACTGAGGGACCTGGGCCAATGTTAGACAGTTCTTAGTTAAAAAGAAAAATCAGTGCGGTCCAACGGAAAGTGAAATCTGTTAAAAGACAAAGAGTAGAATGGCTTGGTCTCCCTTCTCTGGTCTACTAACTGGAAAGAATGTAAAATCAGAAACACTGTGTCATTTCAGACACACAGAGCTAAGGGCAAGCATGTAACCTTCACTGAGTGTGCTGTCTGCAGAGGCAAATGGCAAATTGGGGATTATGATAATTATCTGAGCAATCTAGGTAAATCCACCATTCTGAGTAAGAAAACATCTTTAAAAAGTCAATACCCTCTAGAAATGTTGTCTATTTATATTTCATCTATAGTAATCACATAAATTGTAAAAGTGTGGTCTAATGAAAAACAGACTTTAGGGAGAGGGTATAGCTCCAGTTAGAGTATATGCTTAGCATGAACGAGGTCCTGGGTTCAATCCCCAGTACTTCCATTAAAATAACTAAATAAATAAAAAACTTAATTACCCACCCCCCAAAAAGTCCCAACCTTGACACTTGTTAGCTGGTGAGAATTTGTCCAAGGATGCTTTCAATTACAAATGAATATAAAATAATAATAGTGACTTAAACCATTGCATCTCAGACATTAGTGTGCATATGAATCACTTGGGAACTTGATAAAATGCAGACTCTGACTCAGTGAGTCTGGTGGAGGGGGACCCCAAGATTCTGCATTTCCAACAAGATCCCAAGTGATGCCCATGCCTGGTACACAGACCACACTTTGAATAGCAAGGGCTGAAACAGTTAAGCATGTTTATTAAGCCAAGAGTGAAAAGTGTGGAGGCAGGCAGTTCCAGGTTGGGGTAATTCAACAGCTCCAAGATGTCCCAAGGACTTGAGTCCTTCTTATATCTTTGCCTTGCCATCCTTAGCATGGCAGAGACAATTCTGATTGCCCAACGGCTTTAGCAGTTTACATACCAAGTTCTCAGACTTCAGTTTCCAGAGGCTGCAGGTCTTCAGCCAGTTTCCCTTCCTATCTTATACGACAGCGTTGCACCACTAACTCTCTCCTACTCCCCTAACTGGCAAGAGGAATGGAGTTAACTCTTGCTAGGCTTAGGCTGATCCCTGGTTTCCCCACTTTCTGCTGCCATCTCTAGTCTGGGGAGGGGACAGGCCTTCTTCAAAACATGTGGCAGTCATAACAAATCTGTTACCAAATAAGGGAGGGGCATGGCTGTTGGGTAGATAACTGTGGTGTCTGCTACAGGCCTTAGCAAGTTATGATAAGCGAAAATGAAGCAGGTAACGTGGCTGGCTGAGGTAGGACCCACACTGCTGGGGTTAAAAAACAAAAAAACAAAAAAAAACCTCACAGCTTGTAGCTATTGCTAGGCCCAGGAACTTTCTTTCTTTTTTTTTTTTAATTTTTATTGAAGTATAGTTGATTTACAATGTTGTGTTAGTTTCAGGTTTACAGCAAAGTAATTCAATTGTGTGTGTGTGTGTGTATTTTTTCTTTTTCAGATTCTTGAGGTTTGTTTGACCTGGACAGCTGAGAGAGGAAGTAAGGAGATGAAACAGTATCTGACCCATCTGCTCACTTGCGCTGGCCTGAGGCCTTACTGCGGAGTATGGAGCTAAGCAGACACCGAGGTGACTGAGCAGCAGATACCTGTGACTTGAGGGCCCAGGTGACCAGATGTAGCCCTGGAGTTGGCGAAGAAGCCATTTTCCTCCCCTCTGCATGGCATCCGGCATTCTGGATTCAGCAGCTTTGGGAGCTTCAGAAAACAATGGATTTGGCCCAGCCGATGGCATTCCTGTGATGGGCGGAGGCAGTGGTGCTGCCACGATGGCCAGAGGCAGTTCCCAAATGCCTTTGGGAAACTGATGAGAAGTGTGTACCAGAGCCCAAGGAAAGACCATGTGGATACTTCATAAAGACTCCCAAAGCTGGTTGTGGGCACACGTCAGAGGGCCCTAGACATCCCTGGGCAGACGCTGCGAACAGCTGAGCAGCACTTTGGGAGCTGATCGTTACAGACAAGCTGGTGGGGTTTCCTGCTATAATAATCCAAATATAGAAAGGAAATGGGACCTATTTTTTGGTCACAGGCTGTGACAGGCACCTAATGCAACACTTCTCATAAAGTAGATACTTAACAAATTGTAGTCATAATAATTAAATAGCTCACACTTATCAAGCCCTTACAGTGAGTCAGGTGTTTTCTAAGTATTTCACATATATTAATTCATTTAATTGTCCCCCAAATCCAATGAAGTCAGTATTAATACTAGCCCTACTCACAACTAAAAGAATGGAAAGCTTTATTAAGTTAAGACCACCCAACGAGGAAATGTTGAGGCAGGGTTTCAATTCATGCTGTCTCGGACCAGGGGCCTTGAAACAGCTACTATCTATCGCCAGCCTGCTGTGTCAGGAGCATTACGTATTTTATCTCATTTAGTCATTCTAATCTATTAATCCCTCTTTGCAGGTGAAATAAATTAAAGCACAGAAATTTCTACGTAGTGAAGCCAGTATCCAAATCCAAACTATCTAACTCTTAACCACTGTGTTCTAGCCCTTCCCTATTACAGTAGCTGCTGGCATTTAAATTATTTGAGTATTATTTTTTTCCCAAAGCAGCCTTCCCCCAGCCCATGAACCAAAGAACAATTGCTTCTCTAAAGCTGCTGTAAAAAGAACTGCTTTGAATAATCTTCTTCTTTAAAAAAAGTTTTTTTGTTGTTGTTGAAGTATAGTCAGTTTACAATGTTGTGTCAGTTTCTGGTGTACAGCATAATGCTTCAGTCATACATATACATACATATATTCCTTTTCATACTCTTTTTCATTACAGGTTACAAGATATTGAATATAGTTCCCCGTGCTATACTGTAGAAACTTGTTGTTTATTTTATGTGTAGTAGTTAGTATCTGCAAATCTTGATCTCTCAATTTATTCCTTCCTACCCCCTTCTCCATGAATGACCTCCTATTAACCAATTTCATTTAGTTTGACTAAGAGGAAAGCTTCTGACATGCCTGGGACATCATCAGCCTGGTACTGGGGTGATTGGAATTAACTCTGCCCGAAGAAAGTCCACATCAGGCATTGCAAAACCTGGTGGAATGCTGGGACCTAGGCCTTCAACCTTTCCCTAACACCCCCCGAATCTAATCTCTTGACTGCTTATCTCTATGTGGGGGTTTGGCAGAAGCACTGCTTCTATTCTAGCCTTAACTTCATTTCCAGTCTTTCCTTCTTGTTCTAACACTAACATTCCTAAACTTCTTGTTTCATGTTATAAACCTATTTTTGTTTTCCCATACTTAAGAGGATCATCCACTCGTTCAATAATTCATTCAGCAAAAACTAACTGAATGCCTGCCATGTGCCAGACATTCTTCTAGGCAACAGACACACAAGAGAAGATGAGAAAGGCCCCTTCCCTCATCAAGTTTATATTCTGGTTAACATTTACCAGATTAGGAAGTCATGTCAACTGGGATAGTGATATATGCTGTTAATAAAACTAAGCAGAATAAGAGACTAAAGAGTGGCTGTGTTAGTGAGGAAACCACTGATGAGGAGGTCACGTTTGAGCGAAGGATTGAATGAGGGGATGTCCTTTGAATAGAAACTCACTCAGTTATCCTGTGTTCATCCTACCAGGCTGCCCAGTTGGTGGGGTCCTGAAGTAATTCTAAAACAGACAAGAAAGTCAACATAAGACAAATATCATCTCAAAAGTGTGTGGGGTGTGCATCTGATCTTCTTGATCCTCGGGACAATACATTGAAATTATTGAGCAGGTACGTATTTGATAACTGAACAAATGAACACTGTTGGCATGTTCCCGTGGCAGCATCTGGCAGACCTGATCATCCGGCAGCGGAACTGGCTTCCCTTAAGGCAGAACACCTCGCGAGGACCCACAGCATACAGCATCACGGGCCAAATCCCTAGATTCCAGGCAGGGGATATCAACAAAGTTACATCAAGCCGGGAAATACTGGCCTTGGGGTCTTGTCAAAATCCCGCATCTGCTTGCCTTTGGTGTGAGCTAATAGGTGCTGTAAATTTCTACTCTCTCTCTGAGCTCCCGTGGTGGTTTTGTTTCATGCTTTCACTCCCAGAATAGCATTGCTCATTTTGAAACTTATTTTCTCTCTCTCTTTTTTTGGTACCACGTAGAACTGTCACTGATTTCCTTTCTCTTTTTTCATTTCCTTAAACCAGACTATTCTCTTTTAAGAGCCATGTTTCAGACAGAAGCTTACAGCACATGACCTGCCGGATATTAGTCAGCACACATTTCAGGGACCATTCTCTCCCAGGTTCTAGAATTAAGGATGGCTCCCCACAAGACTTCTTTCTGGTGACTCAAGTGTAAAGATGCAGAATGAAGTGTGAAGGGCACCCTCAAGGAGTTTCCTCCTCAGATGTCCTTGGATGCAAAAGGACAAGAGAATTAAGAATCATCAGCGACCCTAGGTTATCCAGGCCCATTCTAATCATGGAGCCCTTGGAGGGTGGCAGAATATGCTCGAAATGAAATAAACCACTTTGGCCTAGAGTTATTTTGAGCTAAAGGCATTTTAAAAACAATAAGTTTGTTATGGTTATGGGGATGTGGGGGGGGGGAGGGAAAGGGAAAGGTTAAACTGGGAGTTTGAGATTTGCAGATACTAACTACTATATATAAAATAGATAAACAACAAGTTTATACTATGTAGCACAGGGAACTCTATTCAATGTCTTGTAGTAACCTATAATGAAAAAAATATGAAAAGGAATATATGTATGTGTATGTATGACTGAACTCTCATGCTGTACACCAGAAACTGACACAACATTGTAAACTGACTATACTTCAATAAAAAAAATAGAATGTATAGTATGATCCCCTCCTTATACAAATTAATTATGAATGAGTAAATGTGTATACAATTTCAAAAGCCTGGAAGGAAATTAAAAAGAATGTGACAATGGTCATCTTCAAGGTAAGATTACAGATGGTTTTTCTTTCTCTTCCTGTTGATGAATATATTTAAACAATTTCGTATTTAAAAAACTACATAACTTTGTTATAAGACAAAATAATAAAAGTCATTTTAAACTATTGATCAAGCGGAACTTTTTGCTTGACCAAATAAAATCTGGCTATTTTCATTTTCCTCCTTAGTGTAATAATCATGCCTTTCTATTGCAATTTGCATTGAAATTTTGCCTAAAGTCCATTGGCATCATGATGCTGTAATCTACAAACATGGTAATCTGACAATTAGTAGAAATTATATACTTCAAGAAAATGAATGGTACTAAGTTCTCCTGCAGCTGCTTCAATTATACCCTGGGAGACATGAACAATGTTGGGCTTAACCCTTTCCAAGAGGCTTCTGAAAATACATTACTGTTGATGATGAATATTACCGTTACAAACGGGGTCCAGGGGGATGAAAACAACTTACATTTGTTTGCTGATAATAACAGTTTCCTCAAGATCTTGTTCTCACTGGAGAATCCTTAACGATGTTTTCAAATGGGCTAATTTGGAACCATGCTCTGAAAGGAGAACTTCCCCTTGGTGTGCTCTGAGGAAATCTTTTATCATGACAGAGACATAGCTGGCTACTTAGTCTAGGGTGAATGAACAATGTCACTAATAGATTTCTTCTGTTAACGGGGAAAAAAATTCACAACTTTTCACTAAGTTATGTATGACATTTTATTCAGATAACAGATAGTTCTGTTTCTTTTCTACGTGTTGCTTCTCTTAGAGAAAATTATTATAAAAATGTAATTAATTCTATCCAAAGATGCAATGAACTGTTCTGTGAAGGCCAGCTCAGGGAGTTATTTATCATACCCTGGAGATATAAATTAAACTCTGAATTAATATATGTAAAGCACTTAAAACCATTTCTAGTGCATAGTATGTGTTCAAAATTGAGGATATGCTCATTTCTTTTACAGAGGATAATGGATAAGGGAGAAATTATTTGGTGTGAGACTCACATTCCTTTTCATTATCTGAATCACAGTCATAAATTTAGGTTTCTAAATATTGAAAATACAGACACAATCCATATTCTTTCTATGCAGTATTTGGCGAGGCCTCATGTTCATCTCTGAATTTCCTCCCTCATTTTGAAGCAGATGTTTGACAGCCTCTGATACGTGCCTGGCGGAAGGTGAACAATTTACAGAGGATAGTCTTGGTCCTGGTGTATATCTGAGACCCACATTCACCAGTGTTTCAAATTTTGGGGGCTGGATCTGATGCCACCACCTCAAAAAATTCTCCCCAGATTTTCCTTTTCCTTATTAGAAATGTTTTACCATACATTTACCAGTATTAGGAATTTGTGCCTGTCTGTTCGGGAGTTAGAAGAACAGTGGTTTCTAGAAAAAAAAAAAAAAATAAAGCTAAAGATCCCTGGTGCTGAGAACTCCAGAGACTTAATTCTCAAGAGTGTGGGAACGCTCAGGTGCCTCGGCAGGTGTAGCAAGATGAAGCCTGGGGGACTTTATTACCGCTTTTTCCAGAAAACTTTGGAACGGGGGAAGCTAGGACATTTTCTAAAACACACACCTTCACCTTTCAAATGGAGAAGGACAGCTTCTGATGCCCCTTCTGATCAGCTCACATCAGGGCAGGACCAGGCCCAGCGTCCAGGATTCATGCTGCTCCCAGATCAGTAGAAACGTTGTGGGAAGAAACTAAATTATTGCAGTGGTCCTGCCGGTCTCCCACTCTGCCGTGCTCGAAACCCCATAGGGGTTGCAGTCTCCAACCTGAGCCCAGGCCTGGTCCCCTCACCTGGAAGGGAGGGCCCCTGAGGTTGCCCCTGGAGAGTCGATCCTCAAGGGTGAAGCTACTGCGCACCTCTGCCCAGCATCTCAGGCCTACAGGTCTTCAGATGCATTGCTTCCTTCTGGCTGCAGGTTTTGCTTCCTTTTCTCTCCAGCTTTGATGAACTGATCAAAGGAGAATTTTTAGGCGACTCCTTTGAGAGGCAACAGCATCTGTTTCTCATTCATTAATTCCTAATTTTTTATCCTTCTTGCTGGATGTAGCTTAGCTCTGCTTCTAAGCTTGCAAGCCCCATTCTAGAGCCCCTGGTAGATTCCATAGAATAAGTTTTGCTGCTTAGGTTATGAAGTCAGAGGCTCAGAGCTCACTGGTGCACAATTGTGAATCAGCAGGTGCCCCAGGCTCCTGGCCCCTAACTCAGATGACCTGAGTCCCTGAACAGCCCTATGTGGCTGCTCTCTCCACCTCTGGACCTGGCCATTCCTGCAGCATTTCTGAGGCATGTTCTAACCATCACTCTGTCTCTTTTATTTCATTCTCTGCAGAACATGCCTAAGCATGTTTTCAGTTTAGGGGAGAAAATGGTCAGAGAGTTGACTGCCATGCCTGAGCATGGCCAGTTCCAGAGCATCAGTAGCTGCCAGCATCAAGTACCCTGGCAGAGAAAAGACATACAATTGTACTGGCCCCTGCTTCCATCAGGCCCCTTGCAGAAAAGACTCTAAATTCATAAGCAATTCAGAGTCCATTAAAAGTTGTGTTAAAATGGAAATTCCCAGGTAGGAATTTGGTAAGGACTTTTTTTTTTTTTTTGTAGACTTTCTTTATTTACATAAAACTTCTTTGAAATCTTGCATTTGTCTCAAGTTATAATTCCAATTTTGACACGTAATTATCCTTCCAATTTGGATCTTGATGGGAATTCATTCAAGAATCATTGCTGCTTCCATTGGGTCCCCTTTATCCTTTTTATGTGAAAGCTTGGCATTTGACACTCACGGAGAAAAAGTATATTGACTTATATTTAGGGCAATGATTTTCACGTCAATTATGGCAGAGTCCTACCTTAGTTTCAAAACTGAGAATGACAGTCCCGATGACCATAATTGCCCATTCCCTGCATGGTCCTGAATTTCAAGAGACACAGTCCGAAGAAGACTCCTCACTTTCATAGTTCTCGCAAACATTTAAAGAGTACACAGAAATTCTTTTCAAAATCCTCTTATTAAAATCCTTATAAAAAATACAGAAATTCTGGTGGAGTGAGTATAGCTCAGTGGTAGAGCGCATGCTTAACATGCCCGAAGTCCTGGGTTCAATCCCTAATACCTTCATTAAAAAAAAAAACAGGAATTCTTATTAAAATGCTCTGCTATTCTCTGGTACCCTGAAACTCTCAAGAAATTCTCAATTTCTTACCCCAGGAGACTCCTCTCTCTCATCCACCTGTGTCTTCCCAGTATCCGGTTAATTTACAAATCACTCTGTACACATCATCCCCCCAGAACTCCCAACCGTTCTATTTCCCCTTCATGGGCAGCATCCTGGCATATTTTTTTCTGTCGGATCTGTTGCTTTCCGTCCATGACTCTGCATCTCCTAGTTTTGCTTTTTTACCCTCAGAGTGCAGAGAAGATGGGCAGATTGCGAATCTGAGTATTAGTAATTTATATTCCATTACACACATATTCTCTCTAAACTTTACAACACTGTCATTATTATTTTTGTCCTCCTTTTTCAGGTGGCAAGCTGGTTCAGAGAAACAAAGCCATGCAGCGTGTGAGTATAGGAGCTTGCATTCAAGTCCATATCTGTCTGGCTCACACTGCCTCACAAACAGCAGGAGAGTGGTGCTGCCACAGTGGGGACCATATCCTGGTTTCCACTGCCGTTCTGTTAAAGATCTTATTTCTCCCACAAAGTAAACTGAAAAATCCCATTATATTCACACTTTGTCTATAGAAACAAATGTTTGAACCTGGTAATTACTCAACTGTTTGATGAATTGAAAAGGGGCAATAGGTTTTCTTCAAAAATTTTGTTGGTGATAAACAGCAAGAGGAATAGAGCCAGAGGGACCCAGGTTTCTGGCCCATCCCAAGTTCAAACTCTAGGGGATTTCACTCTGAGAAATGCCTGAAAACACTGCATTATTCCATTTTCTACCCCTAGCACACCTAGCGCCTCGCAGACAGTAGACATCCAATCAGTGCCTTTTAAGTGAAAGAAAATGTGTGTTGGACTTTTCTCCAATACCATAATTTCAATATCATAATTGATGATTATGACTATTTTAGTTTTTTAAAGATTAGCCTGAATTCATTATCATGTCAAATTTCATTTCAAAACCCCTGGCTTTCGTTTTTCTTGATTTGGATGTTCCACCAATACTACACTCATCCATTATGATTCAAGTTTTTGGTTCACTCACAGAAAACATGAGGAGAGGGAGAGTTTCAAGAGTGAATAGAGGCAAGAGGGTGTAGCTCAGTGTTAGAGCATGTGCTTAGCAAGTGTGAGGTCCTGGGTTCAATCCCCAGTACCACCATTAAAAAAATAAATAAATAAACCTAATTATCTCCTCCTCCCTCCCCCAAATAAAATAGTTGCTTAGTAAACATTAAAAAAAGAAAAAATATTTAAATAAATAAATAAGTAGGAGGGAAGCCAAAGAAGATTATGTTTATATATCTGAGAAAGTGGAATTTCTAAAGAACTGAAGAAAACAGGAAGATACAGGATAAATAGAATCAGTTTGAGCAGAAAGGAAAGGGAGGCTGGAGCAAAGAGTTCTGTGGACAGCCGCCCCCGCTCCCCGCCACCCCCACCAGGAGCGCCGTCCACAGGACATCCTGGTTACTGCACAGAGGGGCCAGTGATAGGTGAATGGCTCAGCAGTAGAAGAGGAAAGAGGTGACGATGTCTGGAATTTACATGGAATCGGGCATCTAGTCCAGAGCTTGAATTGTGACGCCGGCAGCCCAGCGAGCCTGCCATCCTGGGCTTAGACACGCCTGAGGGCGGAGAGTCACAGGCTTCAGAGAACGCCCACTCTATTGCCGAATGGCCCTGTCAAAAAAGTTTTCCTTACCCTGAGCTAATGTCTCTCTCCCCACATATTTCCACCCGTTTATTTTGTCTACTCCTTGGAGCCGTGTGGATAATGTTCACTTTTTGCATATGGTCATTTACCACCTCTCTGAGGGAAACTATCTGAAGCACAGATTGGTTTCTGTTAATTTGTGGACCATCTCTATTCACCTAATAAATATACTATTCTCAGTGCTACATTGAGCTTAACTCAAACAATTGAAGTAATAATACAATAACAAAGATGAATTAACATTTGAATGGTTCCTAAAAGTTTAAGCTGCATTTCAGGGTGACAATATTGTGTAGTAGAAGATAGGTCATGTTTCCCAGATCATTCTGGTAAAATAACTGTATCATAGTGTACTAATCCTATTTTCAAAATGTTGAAATGTGATACATTTTCCCATCTTTAATGGTTTTTAATGGTTTATTTTTAGAATTAAAAATTAATTTAAGGGGCCCCTTCAAGCCTCTTTTGTCATTTTGGTGTGATCTTATTCAAATATGAAAAAAGCACACTTTTCTAAAATTATGCTGCCATTGCTGTTTTGAATTACCCCAGCAAGAAATATGACAGCCTCTATTCAAGTTTCTAGTGACTTCTTTGCAGCAGGTGACTTACTAATTTTGTTTTACTAGTCAAAAGGAAATAATTGAATTTAATTTTAATTTTTAAAATTGTGAAATGTATCATTCATGTAGAATAGTACATTGTGATGACTTTTGGATGTGTTAGCTTGGCTAGGATGAGTCACAGTCCTAAGAACTCTATTTCTAGTCTCTTCCCAGTTAGTGTGGGCTACCTTAATCAAATTAAGGTACATGGACACATCGTGATTACATATTACATCTAATCAAGGGCACAGGATTGCATGTATGACATATATTTAAATCAGAAATGGCTATCCCAGATAAACAACAAGGTCCTACTGTATAGTACAGGGAACTATATTCAATACCTTGTAATGGCCTATACTGAAAAAGAATATAAAAGGAATATATTTATGTATGTGTAACTGAAGCACTATGCTGTACACCAGAAACTGACACAACATTGTAAACCAAGTATACATCAAGGAAAAAAAAAAAAAAAAGAAATGGCTCTCTCTGTATTTCTGTAATCCAGTCATTCCTGGATCCCCAAGCAGGACAGTGGTATATCTTGTAAGTCAATATAATTAGGGGTAGAGAGCCTAAAGAAAGAAGTGGGTAAAAGGGCATCAAATGAAGGGAGAAGAAATGGGGACAGGAGTAAAGGAGACCAGCTGGGAAGGAACAGAGAGATGAATGAGTTAAAAAAGAGAGAGAATAACAGGGGAGAATGGGAAGGAGGGCTGCTTCCCAGCTCTTACAAATAGCCTGTAATTCACAGTTGCGTGTTTGCCCTTCACAGTAGCTCCACTGGGTAGGAATTTGTGTTCATCTGCTCAACAATTCAAGAAACACTTATTCTGTGCCAGGCTTTGTTCTAGGTCCGGTGAACAAAACAGTGGGAAACAGAGATGTAGCTTCTTCTATTATATAACTTAGGCTTTTAGTATAGAGACAATAACAAAAGCATTTATAGAGGTTTAAAAAGTAAGTAAATAAGACAGATGTTAGAGATGAATAGAGCTTATATTAATTTATTTCCTATTGCTGCTACAATAAACTACCACAAATTTAGTGTCAACACAAACTTGTTCTCTTACACTTGTGATGGTCAGAAATTGAAATGGATCAGCAGGGCTGTGTTCCTTCTGAAGGCTCTAGGAGAAAAATCCACTTCCTTGCCTTTTCCACCTTCTTGAGGTTGCCTGCATCCCTTGGCTCACGGGCCTGCATTATTCTGTTTCTGTTGTCACATCTCCATCTCTGACTCTACACCTTCTGCTTTCCCCTTATAGGACCTCTTGTACTGGGCCACCTGGCTAACCCAGGATTATTTCAGGATCCTTAACTTAAGCACGTCTACCAAGTCTCTTCTACCATGTAAGGTAACATATTCCAGAAATTAAGATGTGGACATCTTTGGGTAGCCATTATTCAGCCTGCCGCAGAGTCTTAAGTGAAGTGTTCAACTTCCTGCAACTGGTCCAGACCTTCAGTCTTCTGCATCCAAATGCACTGATCTTTCTCCTTTACCTGCCTGAATCCCCTCACCCTCTGTTCATCTTCTACCTGCTGAGGACATGAGAATCCATTGTGATATTCTTTGATGTTTTCTACATTTTTAGCTACCTTCCTTCACTCTTGCAGTGTCCTGAAGCTGGCTGGAACAACTAACTTATTCAAAGTTAACAGTAACTGACAACTGCTTAATATGTCTATCCATTCACCAAGTATTTACTGACTGCTGCTTCTGTGCAAACTGCAGAACCGGAGTGAGAAACAAAACAGCTGTTCCCCGTGCCTTGATGGAACTTTTAGTCTCGAGCGAGAAATAGCTATTAAATTATCCAACATGTAGATGATTATGCATTCTAGTTAAGTGTTAAGAAAGAAATGAAAAGGATTTGATGACAGATTATAATTAGGGGAGTTAACTGGACAGAGAGGTCAAGGGCAGACTTTCTCTGCAGGGAACACTGAAGTGCAGAGTGAAGGCTGAGCAGGGCCCTCCCGTGTGAAGGGTGTGGGTAGAGAAAGGCCTGTGTGGGTGGGGGTGCTTCTATAGTCAGGGCAAGTGCAAAGGCTCTGAGATAGGAAGAGCCTGATAACTTGGAAACATATTTAAAACTTTGTGTGACTGGAGAAAAAAGGAGCAGGGAAGAGGGGAGTGGTCTGAGATAAGACACATTTGACAGATAGGGACAACGTAGGCCATGCAGGCCACAGATCGTGGACAAGACCTTGGGTTTCACTTTAAAGTGCACTGGAAAGTTACTGAAGGATTCTACAGGGAGAGGAGAGTGATTTAATTGTATTTAAGCTCTTAAAAGATGACTTCCGCTGTTACAAGAATAGTTTGGAAAAAAGATCCAAGATGGAAGCTGAGAGATTGATAAGGAAGCTGCCGTAGTGGAGAAGGTGATGATGGTGGCTTGGACCAGAGCTGGCCTAGGGAGGACGCAGGAAGTGAGGAGATAAGAGGTGCAGTTTGGAGTCGGTGCAACAGGATTTGCTGGTGGATGAGATACGGGGACTGAGGGTGCACAGGTATCACGTTTGACTCCCAAGCTGGAGGATCTAGGAGTGAGAAGGAAAAGACAGGCTTGGCTAACAAGCTAACTCGTGAATCTAGGTGTAACAGGTGTTGGTTTGCTGATTCCCTGCTCATGTTTTTTTTTTCGCTAGCCAGCTGGATTTTCAAAGAGACATATCTGGCCTTGAAATGTTGGTTTGCTGCCTCCCTGCCTCTACTTTTGTGATAATGATGCCGCTAAAGCTGTTCCATGCCTATTGGCCGAATACCCCAATCTTGTACTTTACCCTATAAAACCTCATGCACATGTCTTGGAGGTGCTCAGAGCTTCGGAGCAGAAGCCCCTCTGAGCCCGCCGGCGTAATACATCTGAGTACTCCAACCCTCCGAGTGGTGCTTGTTTCTTGGCTGGCCTGTCGTTTCCATAACAGGTGGATGGTGGGACTCTTTAGTGAGATGGCAAAGACTGGAAGTGGAACGACATTAGGACAGAAAGTCAATAAATTCCTTCTTTTTAGAACCCTTAAGTTTGAGATTTTTGTGAAATTTCAAGAAAAGATGTCAAGTAGGTAATTAGACAAATGAGTCTGGAGGTCAGAGGAGAGACCTGAGGTAGACATAAATTTGGAACTTATCACCATACAGATAATATATGAAACCCCAGAAATGGATGAGATCGGCCTAGGAGAGAGCGTAAAAGCTGAAAAGTAAATTCCTATGAAACCGGATCAAAGTCAGAGATAGAAAAATCAGAGAAGTACCATGTCAACAAAACCAAGAGAAGAGCGTTTGCACAAGAGCAAGTGGTAACAGGGTCCACCACAGTGACCATTGTTTTTGGAAAAAAAGAATATAAATAAATATAAATATACCTATTAACACTTATAGATACATTTATATTTATTTATAAATATTTATATTTATTTATATATACATATTTCAAACTGCAAAAGACAAGTACAAGCACACATTATATGTTAAGAGATGTTTTCTTTCATTTGTTTCTGAAAAGGGAAAAAGCAGCCCCTGATCACTGGAAACTGGCCCCCACTCACAGTCAGGCCATGCTGTTCTCCTGCTGAACGTATACTCACAGAACATCAGACAAGGTCATCCTGACATCGTGATAAATGAGCCAAAACAGAACCACCATGCAACCCACGAAATATCATACATCCCCTGTTCTCAGCTAAAATGAGTGACTGCTACTTCTTTACCAACTGCAGCTTTTCCTCATTTTAAGCTGCCCTCTCAATGGATCAGGTTTGTTCAGACAGTCATAGACTCGCCTGCTTTCTGACAGCACTCAGTCTAGAGTGAGCCTCTCTGCTTCCTTAGACCCTCCCCAAAACTACCCAGCCAAAGCCTGAATCCTGTAATAGCTTCTAACACCCTCTCTCTGAGGGGCTCCCAGTTCCCCTCAGTGAGCATTATTCTTTAGTGATCTGCAGAGTCCCGGTGGTCTTTGGCTCAAGGATATTAACATGTCTTAGTCCCTTAAAAAATTGGCAATCCATAACTGGTAAACACGTATAACTCAATTAATAAAATTACAAACCGATGAATCAGAACTCCCCATTCTCTAATCATTCTAGATTAATTCTATCTATTAGTTATACAAAGGTTATTTATTATTGCTCCTAAAATGTTTGTATAACTTCCTCTTACTTGAGGAAGATCTTGGTTTCATTAAGACCTCAAACACATCTATACACTTTTATCTTTCTCCTGTTCCCTACATAGCACAACTGATAGTTTCTTTTTCCTATCTCATCAGGCTATTGGGAAGCTCAATGCAATTGTGTCAGAAGATCATTCTGACAGAGCCAGAAGATCATTCATAGGAACTTGCTTCCTGCTTACAAAGATTTAACCAAACGTTTACCAGAATACTTAGGGATGTTGTTCACATAGCATTTCACTGTCACGCCTTCCTAGTCTCCTCTGATCTATGACAGTTTCTCAGCTGTTCCTTTTTGTAACCTTGGCAGTTTTGAAGAGTCCTGGCAAGGTCAGGCGTTTTGTAGAATGGTCCTCACTGTGGGTTTGCCTGTTGTTCTCTCATTATTGGACAGGGGGTGCAGCTTCCTGGGAAGAACACCTTAGAGGTGAGGTGCCTTCTTCATCGTATCCTCTCAGGGGATACATTCTATCAACACTACTTACCACTGGTGTTGTCAACCTCAGGCACTTGGTTTAGGTGGCATCCATCAGGTTTCTTCACTGTAGTGTTACTAACTTTTCCTTTCCGTCCTATATTCTTTGGAAGTAGGTCATGAAGTCCAGCTCATTCTTAATGTAAGAGAAATTAAGCTCCATCTACTGGGGGAAAGAGAGAGGTGACAGTATCTACATAGATTATTTGAAAACCTTTTTAAGGAAGATATGTCCCTTCTCCCCCATTTATTTATTTGTTCAACCATGTATTTACATCTGAATGGACCCTTAGATTTTGATTTTATTCTTTGGGTTAAAATCCAATACTATGTTTTTACTTTGTTGCTCAAATTGTTCCAGTGTTATTCCTCGGTAGCTCTTTCAGTTGTCTCCCTGTGTCCTCTCCACTTGCTCTCATCTTTTCCATTTTTAAAGCATCTTCTTGTTTTCTGGCCCTACAAAATTCTCCAGTTCATCTTATATTTTTCCTACTTCATCCCAGAATCAGTCACTTCTTCAAGGAGACATAGTTCTTTTTATTGGAGAGTGGTATTCAGAAATCAACATCTGGATACCAGGGGTGCTCACTGCCACTGGGTTGTCACTGCTTCTACACCCTCTTACAGCCAGGACCAAATACTTGCATGCCTACTAACCTCTGTATACACACATATATAATTGATTCTGTATCTATCTCTCTGTATACATTTTAAAATAAACACAAGTTCATATTGATGCCTCAGACTAATTTAGCACCAGATAGTGTATCCTAGACTCCCCCATGCTTGTTTGTAACATCTTTTCTTGACAGTGTGAAAACTGGGTTTTATTATAACTTATATGCTTACTTATTAAGCTTTGCTATATGTGTATATTCTAACCTATACATATGTATGAAGTAAGTTTACTACCTAGAGGACGATTCAGTTCTTTTTTGGTTTAGCCAAAACACTGTCGTCAAAACACTGTTTTCCAAATTACTTAGATCCTTTCCCCCCATTCCTTCAGTGAGGTTATGCTGTGAGTTTGTAAAACATTTAGATTCTTTTGTCATCATCTGCATTCTACCCTGAATCCCCAGACATTCCAGTTGATATATTTTGAGTGCATACACTTGAGTTCACATTTTGTTACCTATAGTCCTATGGGTTTTAACAAACGCATAGAGTAATATGCCCATCACCTGTCACAATAACACGTATGGTAAGTGCAGGTTTAACTTTGTAAGAAAGCTGCTAAACTGTCTCCTAAAGTGACTACTATTTTATATTCCCAATAGCAATGAATGAGAGTTCTTTTGAAGGATTTATAGTTTTATGGTTTTCATTTAAATCTCAGATTTATTTTTAGTTAATTTTTGTATGAAGTGTGAGATTTAGTTTTATGTTATTTTGCAGATGAGTGACCAGTTGCTCTAACACCATTTGTTGAAAGGATTATCTTTTTCCACTGAATTGCTTTTTCATCCATGTAAAAACAAGATCAAAAGTCTGTTTTTGAATGGACTACATCTGGACTTCCCATAATGTCCCAGTGGTGTATGTGTCTATCCTGACACTAGTGCCATATGGTGGTGACAACTGTAGCTTGACAGTAAGACTTAGAATTGGGTAGGTTAGGTCCCGCTAACATTGTTCTTTTTTATCTCTGGCTTTAGGTATCTTGGGACCTTGGAGAGTATGCTTAATAATGATTGGCCTTGAATGAAAGAGCAAATGTGACAGAAAACCTGTTACCCTTTTTAAAAAAATGTATTGAAGTCTAGTCCGTTTACAAGGCTGTATCATGTACTTTTTAAAGAGAGAAAAACATTTTATTGATTTCACAATTCCTCACCCCACCAATTCTTTTCATTTGCCAATGCTACATCTCCCATCAACAATCCTGATTTCTGTTTCTTGGAGGAAAATCACTGTCAAACCTTCTTGAATTCATATATTTTAAAGGATACTTTAAAAAATCAACATTTATATTGATTATAACAAGTGAGAAGTTGGGGAGGGTATAGCCAAGGGATAGAGTACATGCTTAGCATACACAAGGTCCTGGGTTCAATCCTCAGTACCTAATTACCTCCCCGCCCCCAAAAAGTAAAATAATTAAAAAAAATAACAAGTGAGAAAAGCATGTATGCATGTGTTACTCAATACATAAAAAATTCCTATGAACATTTAAAACAGAGATACAACTGTCACATTTTTGAATTTCAGTAAGAAAATACACTTTAATTCTTCACATTATTTATTTGTCCAATTCTCAAGTATCTTAATCTCATAAGGAGTAAACTTTTTTTAATTGGCTGAAATAAAAATAAGCCATTTTTAGTCATAAGAAGGCCTATTAGAGAAAAACCAGACCCCTTTCATTCCTGTTTTTGGTTCAATATTTGCTTTTCTGGCTTTTGTGACAGGCAGGAAATATCCTTGTCTCCTCTATCTTTACATTTTCAAGCTCTCTCTGAAAGAAAAGATTCTTCCAAGAAGGATCACTTTCTCCAAAAAATGCCCGTTCTAAGCACTATGCCACAACAGATTTCAGAAAGTTTTGGGAGATATTAGGTTTGCCTTTCTAGCACTGACTTATACAAGATAAACATCGTCTGTCTAAGAATGTTTCCTTATGCAGGGGTCCTTGTTCAACAATTACGGAAAATTTCAAGACAGCAACAACAGAGCATTAAACCAGGTTTGGGTTCCTTTTGAGCACCAGGTCCTGTGCAATTGCTCAGGTCACACACCCACAAAGCCAGAGCTACCAGAAATGCCAAATTAAGAGCAATTTGTGTGATAAGCCACGTACTTAGTCCTTCACATGTCTGGCTCATGTTTTCTTTTCCCCTCTTCTCCTCTCTATTTAAAATCTCATACTTTTAAACACTCTTTATTACTTTGGTCTACAACTCAGATTTTAGAAGTCCACTTCATTCCAACATTCCAATGATTTCAATAATAAAGCAGGTACTCCTCCTAATTAAGTGTCCTTTTTTTTGATAATATAGATCGTTGATATAATATTATGAGAATGACACTGTACCTCTGTGCTCTTCCTCCCAGAAAATCATAAACCCAATCTAATCATAAGAAAAATATCAGAAGCACCCTAATTGAGTCATATTCCATAAACTACCTGATCAGTATTCCTCAAAAATGTCAAGGTCATCAAAAACAAGAGAAATCTGTGAAACTGATTTTCCTAAGTTACATTTCATGGCGATGAAATGTAATGTGAAAACCTGGGTGGGATCATGGGATAGAAAAAGGATTTTAGATAAAAACTAAGGACTTTAATTAAAATATTAAAAATATGGACTTTAGCTAATAATAATGTGTTTATTAATTATGGTTCGTTAATATGGCTCATTAATTGTGACTAATGTACCCTCCTAATATAAAATATTAATAATAGATGAAACTGGGTATGGGGTATAAAGGAACTCTCTGTACTAACTAGGCAACTTTTCTATAAATTTAAATCTATTTCTAAATTTTTTTAAAGGACTAAATTAATTTTTTATTTCTTTATATCATTCATCTGGTAGTAAATAGCTATGTCTCCCCCGTTTTTAACCTGAAAGCCCAAAAGTTTTTATTAAATTCTTTTATGCTTTCCCTTTGCTGAAAATAATTGAAGAAATGTTTAATCAGAGTATTCTTTTACATGATCTCTCTACTTAAAGTTGGTAAAGACATTTTTATTTCAACCCCTTACCTTGAAAGTCATCAAAAGAAGACAGAATAAAAAAAGAAGGAAAAAAATCCATCTTCAATAAAGCAAATGCAATCTTATATGTTTCAAACGTGGAATTCAAGTGTTTCATCCAAAAGCAGCTCCGCTGCTGTCTTTGCTGTTCACTCCTGAAGCCAACTTCTTCCTTGTTCCTTTGGATGAAAATACAGACAAATTCCAGGGGTCTTCTGGTCATTCTCACATAATTAGAAGTCCTCTAATATCTTTAGTTAAACTTTAAAAAAAAGATCTCATTTCAATAATTAATTTCTCCAGCTCAGAAGCTCAGTATATTGAAAAGTTGATCCTCACCCAGAGTTAAGTTCTGTCCCCTCTGGCAAACTTAATCAGGCTACTGGGAGGCACCTCCAATGGTGAAGGGTGGGAATTTTTTCTTCTTTCCATCTGTGCCTTAGTTTTACCCCTCTTTCCTCTTCTCGCTCCCCATGCTTTCTGCCCCTATTGGTCAATGAAGATATGACTAGCCTGGCCCCGTGTAAAGCAGGTGCTCCTTGGGCCTGGCAAATATTTAAAACTGACTCTTAATCTCAGAGGATCCCATTTGGGGTCACAACATTGCTGAAGATGTCTCGTCTACCACCCCCTTGATGAAAGACTGCATTTCCACCCTGGTTGCTAATGTCCTTCCTCAATACTGAGCATCCTGTGGTACCCTTCCAGGCCCTCCTGCCAAGGCCTCCTTACCCTGTAGGCAGCTGTCTTGAACTAGATCTAATAGAAGTCACCCCATCTCTCATTTCTGGCCCACATCTGGCCCATGGAGACACTCATACATTTGGCCCCAATAAGCTCTGGTAGCTTATGTTGTACCTAGGCAATTCTCTTATTCATTCACCCCACTCTCAGAGCAGCCTGCCAGAGTCCCACTCCTTCTAGACGCCTTAATGTGTGGGCCAGGCACCAGTCCCCTGGGCTGCTCAGGTCCGGAGAAGCTGAGTGGACCTGGTGAATCTCCTTGTCCTAGGCTTAGAGTGAGGGGCAGGTCCTCCTCTTCAGGCTTATTATTGAGGGGACTAGAGGCAAAACTGAGAACACCAGCACACTAACAGGTCTCTGAATGAACCGTCCCCTATCCCTAAAGCCTTTTTTTATGTTCTTAATTTTTTTAAAGGTTAACAGTGGGTGTTCAGCTAAGAGCTGAAAAATACAGGTTTGTGACCACTTCCTCCTCTGTGAGTCCTCCTGGTGGCCATGCACCTCACTTTGCAGTGCGCTATCATTTGCCTTGGGGTCTTGGCCAAAACTTAGACTCACATAGTTCCTTTTGTGCACTTTCTTATGTAAGAAGATAAACATAACCAAGGAAATAAACAGAGTACCAAACATACCAGCCAAACACTATGAAATCTGGACCATAATAAAAGAAGAAGCTAAGAACTAATACTTCAGTAGGAATAGAGTTTTCTAATCATGTAAGTGGTGCAATTCTAAGGAAAACTAATTAATTGTCCTTCCATCAGAACAAGTGGTAGGGCTGTAAGTTAGCCAAGGAAGATGTGAAGAAAGTCTATGGAGAGATCCAGATTCATATCAAAGAAAGGTGGAGGAGGAGAAACTAAAGGAGGAATTGCACTCAAACCATTTCAATTGTTCACAACCAACCTCAAAAGTCTTTTGTTGTTCTAACTAGCAACGTGGAAGCAACGCAAATGTTAATAATCATCAAAACTAACATTTACAGAGTTTCGTATCATTTTTTAGATTTTTTTTTCTTTTAATGGTGGTACTGGGGATTCAACCCAGGACCTCACGCATGCTAAGCACACATGCATTCTGCTACTGAGTTATACCCATGCCCAAGTTCTTATCACGTGCCAGGCATTTCTCTAAGTGGATTTACGTGTTCTAACTTATTAAATCCATGATCAACCCTGTGAGGTGGGCATCATTACTCTCCCACCTCCCACTTGACAGATGAAGCTATTTTTACTGAAGACACTATTGAGAAGGATGTAGCGCTGCGTGTTCCCAAATGGAAGTATTTGTGTCTTCACACATCTCAGTGAAGGGCACCCTTCAAGCCAAAGGATAAAAATACAATAGCAAAGATAAGACACTGTAAAAATAAAAATCTACACCATGGGATCCTGAGGGGGTAACAAGGATGGCTGCTTTTAAATGGACATACACCAGACGCTGAATAATGGCTTTCGATGTAAAACTCCAGCCTCTCCCTGGTTTGAATACAATGTAGGTATTCTCGAGGTTGGTTTAGCAGGACCTTTCCCAAATATCTTCACCCTGACTACGTTCTCTCACTAGCAACCCTGATTTTACAGAAGAATTAGCCACTGAACTTTAATAAATCTGTGGGTGAAAACTCTTCAGGGAAAGATCGGATCAGCCAACAAAGCAGAATTACAGAATCACAGGAGCTGCTCCACACTTGAGAAGGGACCAAGAGCTCAGCAAGTGAGGAAACGAGGTTTAATGGAGCAAGGGAAAAGATTGCATTCTGCTGACAGGGAACCAGGGAGAGGCCCGCACATCTGATTACATGTGGCACATTGATGCACGTGCTTCTTTGTGCTTCCTCCCCGCCGGGGTTGTCTGGGGTCCTTGAGGACAGAACCAGAGCCCTGCATTTCTCTTGTGTCCTCCACATGGCTGAAGGCACAGCATGGGCTTAATAAATGCTTCTTTAAAGGGAAAATAAATCAAGAAGATAAAAAGGAAGTTAACAGCTAAAAGGACAATATGACACTTTACAGCATGAGTAACATTTACACGAAAGGATCTTATTCTCTCCTCCCCAGAAAAATGTCCAAAAACTGTCATTTACATACAAGGAGGATATTCAGAGGTAAGACCATTTAATGGATTGGATCTGTGAGAAAACTGCAAGTTCTCTGCCCCCATTTCCAACAGAGGCACACTTGAGGGGTCGGGAGGGGACGAGAGAGAATGAAAAAAAGAGTAAAATAGAGTAAGACTTCTTTTCCTTCTTTACGTGGTATCCAAGTTTACTGAGGCAGAGAGAAGCAGACATTCACAACCTCATCACAGATGAACAGACCATTTGATCAGTTGTCCCTCCCCAGTGCTTAGAAACTCCCTCTGCATGGGTAGAAGTACTATGACCCAGTTTCTTATAGAGAGACCGAACAATCACACAGACCTGGGGCTTTTCCAATATCACATAACTTCTTAGATTCCATCGCCAGTATGCCCACATATCAACCGTCTTTCAGTTGCACATTATTTTTTGCACCTCTTTTTGTTGCCAATAAGTGACTTCTCATATAGATTTACAAAAACATTTTCTGAAAGTGACAGATATCTTTGGATAATTACTCAATCCAGGGATATTCACGGAGTGCCCAACTTTCTGCCAAGGAGTGTGACAGGTGTTGAGAAACAAAAATATTTTAAGACTCAGCCCTTATCTACAAGTCTTTCCCAGTTCAGTGGGGGAGACCGGCACACATCAGACAGACTATTCCACGATGCAGCAAGCACAGCATTTGTGATTTTCACAGAAAATCAAGAGGGTAATCAGGAGAAAAGCCTAATCTGATCTGGGTGGACTAGGGAAGAGAGGAGGCCAGGGAAGATTTCTAGAGCTCATGATGCCTGAACAGATCTTTCAAATGGCAAAGTCTCAAAAAAAAAGAGGTAAATGAAAGGAAGGGATGAGAGTGAAGTTGTATTACAAGGAGAAGATCATAAACAAAGAACATAGAGATAAAAAACAACATGGCATATGTGCCAAAGCATAAGTATTTCAGGGTTGCTGGGACAATAATTATGGGACAGGGAGCAGGAGGAGGAGGACAGGAAGTCAAGTCAGGGCACACATACAGAGGATCCTGTGAGCCATGCTAGGGATCTGGAACTTTCTCCTATTAGGAGTGGGCAAAGAGTCTAGGAAGATGTTCAAACAGGTTAATGATATGATCCATTTTGTTTTTAAATAAGTCCCTCTAGCAATGATGTGTGTATGGCAACTTGGAAGGGGACAAGAATGAAGGCAGTGAGGTTAGCCTCTAAGTAGTGGTTGAGGCTAAACACGGTGCGGGTGGTGAGTAAAGAAATGGACAAGAGAGACTGGAAGAAAGTTTAAGAGAAAGCAAAGGAAGTTGGATGTGAATTTGACATTAGGGAAAGGAAGAGGGAAAAGTCAAGACTTCAGTGTGGATGCTAAAACCAAGGCTATAAGAGAGGACGGGAAGGGGAGAGAGCTGTGGAGTTAAATATCTGACATGTGTTTGAGTTGCCTCTGGAACACTTAAGTGGAAATATCCAGAAGACAGTTGGGTAAATGGATATGAAGTTTGAGATGGATGCTGGACTAGAGCTACAATTTGGGAGTCAGTTAACCACTTTTGCTTATGACCCACTAAAAATACCCTGCTTGCAAATGTTGCCCAAACTCGCTCTCCTTCGTTAAAAAAATGACCCATGGCTGGCTCCGAGGACCTTCATCTCTAGTTCTTTCAGGGTTTTGTGAGACTGTGATGCTTTAAAAGAACATAAATTCTGAAAGAAGCACCCATTAGTAAAGAAAACAGTAACCCTCCCAGGTACTCATGAGGAGAAGAGCCTGAAGATGTAATAACCATGGAACTGTCTCTATTTCACTAAAACTCCGTGTCAGGTGAACCTAACAATGTCGTTCCTGACTACAGAGCTGATGTGGCTGGAATCAGATGGACTAAAGCCATCTCAGACAGTGAAAAGGCTCTGGCCATTGACAGACTTTAAAAATACCAAGAAGTTTCATATTTTTGACTTAGGCATCTAGCTACTTATAAATCCTTAATTTCTTTCAGAGACAACATGACAATATTATAGCAAAGAAGCTGAAACTAGGAAAAGAAAGAAATCTGCAGCAGTTTTATTTTCACATATTCGGGGGCCTCTGCTTCATTAGACAGTGAGTGTGTCCACGGGGAATCTCCATTAAGCCATTGGTGACACTGGATCTACAGCTCCAAATAGAGTCTGGTTTCTATAACCTCAGAGCACTGAACTAATTCAATTTTAAGGGCAAAGTGCCAGGAGCTAAGAGGATTTGAAGGATAGGAAAAGGCATAATTAGATAAGCTGCCTGACTTAAAATATGAACTACCCTTATGGCCAACAATATGAGCGATGCAAATCTAGAAAGAACAGCCTTTTGTCATCGGGAATCTGATGACATTGTTGTCCAGTATTAAAGCTAAAGGGAATGAAGCTTCCATCCCTTGGTTCCACCCAGTCTCATCATACACATCATCACCTGACTTGCCACTCTACAAAATTACCTCCCTAATCTACTTGTCTTTGGAGTCTACAGAGTTTTCATTTACTTATTTCATTTTTGCACTTGTTTCCTACATCCGGTCACTAGTGTGTCCTCTAGGTTTTTCTGCAACTCTGTGTGTTAGCTTCCATTTTAAGCTGCCCTGGGAGTGTTTCACAAAGCGTCTCCTGCAGAAGGCTCCCTCTTTGTGGATGGAGGAGGCAGGATTATATGGTCAAATAAAAGTGGGAAATTCTATATTTCCCTCTTGGAGATTCAACATGAACATCAGCATACTAAAAGCTCTGTGGGAAAAAATGGAAACTGCTCAGCCTTTTAAATCTAGCACTAAACTTGTTTGATCACAGACTCGTTCTCTTGGAACAAGTATTAACAGGCTTAGAAACCAGGGCTTCAGCGGATCTACTCTGGGAAATAGCCACAGGGGTGGGTGGAGGATGGAAGCCTCACACTACACATTAATAAATAGGAACTGGATAAATGTTTTAATACAGTTCTGTCTGTTCTATCATCTGTATCCAGAGAACAGAGGATTGATCAGAAACCTGGGCTGCAGCCCTGACTGTGTGACATTGAGCATACCACATATCTCACTTCTCTTTCCTTCCTCATGGGTAAGAAACAGTAATGCTGTGACTATGAGTCACTACATATTCATATACTTTAGGAAGTAACAGATGTCGTTTATTAAGTGCCTGCTGTTTGCCAGTATTATGCTAAACTCTTTAAAACATTGCTTTTTAAATTCTCATAATGCCCTATTATTGATACAAGTTTATAGATTTAAAAACTGAGGCTTAGAGAAGGAAGGAACAAACCCAAGATCAACCAACTAGAAAATATACCAGAAATTTAAGACCAGTCTGATGGACTCCAGAACACAAGCTCCTAGCCATGACTGACATCCAGGCTGAGTGCCTCAGGGAAAAGGCAACTTTATTTAGGCATTCCATGTATTTCAGTTTGAACTTTCCTCCATGAAATAACTCATCCAAAAAGCCGTTGTCTCTCACTGAGGGAGAGAAGAGCCAGGTTTTGTCCACCCAGCCTGACAGTCCGGCTTTGCACTCTGTCTCAGGAGAGACCAATGCCCAGCGGGAGAGGTGCAGGGCAGGGGTGGTAGAGTTGGCTGTGGTGGGTCCGAGGTACCACCATATACGCAACATGAAATGAGCAGCATGCCAATATCGAAGCTGGAATTTGTGAGAAAAACACAGTGTTTAAGGAGTCCCCCAAAATGCAGACACTTCATCACAAAGTTGAAAATGTCTTTCATTATCCCATAATCACTGGCCTACAAGGATGATAGAAGATTATTCAGTCCATCCTGTCTCTCTTAGCCACATCAAAGCCATGGTGGTGAGGGTGAGGCTAAGTGGGGGTTTGTTCTAGCAGTAAGAGTGGAGCTAGGAAGGATGAAAGGATTGTTTCTTTGTCCATCAAATACTATTTACTGAATGCCTACTCTTCTAGGCCTTAGGGAGACTACAGAAAAAGAACAAAGTCATGGAGTTTATATCTTTTGCATTGGATTATTGCTCTTAACAATAGGATTATTGCATCTAATTAGATCTCCATTTATTGTCATGTGACTTGGCCCTGATCCTGTGAGAGGAGTACATATTCTACTTGACCTTTGGACTTTGTGCTTGGTTACACGACATGCTTTGGCTAATGGAATCTGAGCAGATGTGACTGTCACATCTGAGGAGAAGTTTTAAATGAGATTTCCTGGTTTGGCTCTGCCTCTTTATCTTCCTGCCCTTCATCAGAAAAACACTTTATCCTAGAGAAGGAATGTTTTTTCAACTCCATCCTGAAGTGGAAGCAAGCCTACCAGAGCCTGGGTGTGTTCAGGAGAACTGAGTAATGCTGCAGTCTACCCACAGCCGTCATGTGACACAAGCAAGAGATGAATATTTGTTGCCGCAAGCCACTGAAGTACTGGGGCTATTTGTTGCTGCAGCAAAAGCTGACTGATACACATACTATTTGGGAATACAGCAATATGTAAATATGTACTATGTCAGGTAGCAAAAGTTCTATACAAAAAACTTCAGCAGAGTAAAGTGAAAAGAATAATGTTTGGAGGGGTAGAGTTTGCTATTTTATTAAGTGACTAAGTGAAGGCATTTTTGCCAGAATTGCATTTGATCACAGACCTGAAGGAAGATAGGCCAAGAAACATATAGATAACTGTAAGAAAAACATTCTGGGCAGAGGGAACATCAAAAGTAAAAGCTCTCAAACTACTATATATACAATAGATAAACAACAAAGTCCTACTGTATAGCAGAGGGAGCTATATTCAATATCTTATAAAAACCTGTAATGAAAAAGAATATATATGTATATATATGTATAACTGAATCACTATGCTGTACACCAGAAACTAACACAACATTGTAAATCAGCTATACTTCAATTTAAAAAAAAGCAAAAGCTCTTTTGGGGTGAAGAATATAAGAGATGAGTATAGTTTGGATAATTTTCAGATCCCAACAGGGTATCCAATTGTGGATTATTTATAGTATCTGTAGGAGTGAAGTGGAAACTGGAAGACATTATAGGATTGTAGGATTTTGTTTCTGGAAAAATCATGAAGTTTATCATCTCATATTCTTATTTTGTAAAAAAAGAAATTGCAACTCTGAGAAGTAAAGACATGTGCCTAAAATCACACCAGCAGGCAGATCTTGGATTAGAACCCAAGCTTCCCAGCTCAGTGAAAGTCTGAGAGCTGTGCACCAATGAAAACACACAGCTTGGTGACTGATCTGGGAAGCAATAGAACAATCAGAGGCTGGGAGGAAGCAGGTGGTGCTGCCTGTATCTGAACTGACTAACACCATACTTGGATTCCCCAAGACTAAGCCGTATTGGATACCACTCAGTTGTCACCACTGACCCAATCATAGCTATTTTTAAGGTAACCGCACTTTTAAATGATTGAACAGTTCCAAAATATTTGGTTAGCTAGAGCTCTACCTCTGCATCAAAAGATATTTTTGGAGAATCAATATATGAATTTAAATCATAAACACACTGGAAAAATATTGTTGATTCTAAAAATAATCTTGGTGGGGTGGGTATAGCTCAGTGGTAGAGCACGTGCTTAGCATGCATGAGGTCCTGGGTTCAATGCCCAGTACCTCCATTAAACAAACAAACAAACAAACAAACCTATTAATCCCTCAAAAAAAAAAACCCCAAAACAAAAAAAGTTAAATGATTTTTAAAAATTAATAAACAAAAATAATCTTGCAGTAGGATAGTCTTTTAAAATATGATATAAAACTCCAAATCGTAAAAGAAGCATTGACAGAGTCAATGACATACAAATTTTTAAACATATATATCAAAAGAAATTACAGAGAAGGCAATAAAAATAAAATACAAGGAAAAAAACAGTTGCAACTCAGTTGACAGAAAAGAGGTACTTTGTTTAACATAGAAGAAACTTTTAAATTATGGTTAAGAAATAAACAAACAACTCAATAATAAAAGGGGCAGAAGACATGAATAGACAATTCATAAACAGTCAGACACCCTCACACGTTGGTGGGAGAAGCAAGGAGCAGAATTATTTTGTAGATCTCTTTGGCAAGATCCATAAAAATATAAAATACTTGTTCTTGTGGTCCAGCAACTCCACACATAAGAGTATGAACTTGAATAAAGTTCTTTCATCTTTACTCTCTGAGTAAATTCTATTCATTCTTTGAGTAAATATTTAGTGAGTCTTTTCTACGTACCAGGTTCTGTGCATGGAGCTGGGGACCTGTGATGAGCAGGCAAGTGGAGTTAAGATCTGCAAAAGGACGAGGGTCTGTCATTCAAGGAAACAATCAGGACTCTGTCCTCATGTACTAGAACCTACTCCGACATAGGAATTAGGAAGCCTAACTTTAGTTTTGGTTTTGTGGCCAAATTAATGCGATAACCTTGTACCTTAGCTTTTCTTTCTGTTAAAATAATAGGATTTGAATAGATTATAGCCAGGGTCTTATTTACCTCTAGAATGTTTATGACTTAAAAGTCTTCTCTGAGGTTTAAAGCAGAACTCATCTTTAGTGAAATAGAGGAGTGGGTGTCCAGATCTTGCTGCAACCCCAGGCTTCTCAGAATCACCAGGATCACCACTTCTCATTGGAGCCCTTTCTGGATGATTTTTTTAAAGCATACATTCTCCTTGATGGTAAATAATTTAAATAATCAGAGTTTTAAAAAAATCAGATATATTACGAACAGAGCACAAAAATGACATCTACAGTATATGTTACAAATTTTCTATCTGCTGTAAAGTCCTCTTTCACTCATCTTGGTCATTGATGCAATCAAATCGGGACTCGGTGGTGAGGATTATTTCGGTGGAAACCTTTCAGAAGTGCTGTTTTAATCATACAGCTAGTTACTAGTCACAGAATTCAATATTGACTTTTTGAAGCCTCATTTTTAAAGTTGATTCTGGCTAATTTTGCCCCTGAATTTTAGTTTCTCAAGAAGAGATTTTCAGCATCTGTTCACAGCATAACCTTTATTCCAAATTGTTCCCGTCCATGGAACAAAGTATAGCTTGCCATTTGGCCAGCAGATGGTCACAGTATTTAGGAAGCAACTTTATCCACACTGACTTGCTTCTCTCCTTGTTACAGTCCTGACATTCTCCTTGTCAGACAAAGATGCCAGAGTTCACACCCTTCATCACAGGCCGGGATCCCACGAAGTCTGCAGGGGCTCCATACAAGTTTTTGGGTTTGGGTTTTTTTGGTTTTGGTTTTGTTTTGTTTTTGTTTTGTTTGGTTTGGTTTTCATGTCTATTTTATTTTTCATACAAATTATCCTTTTTGTTCAGCAGACTGCATCCCCAGTGATTAAATTTCTTGCTCCATTAATTATGCTTCATAAACCTTCCCCATCTATTAAGATCATTTCCTTTGACACTTAGATTCCCTTTGTGTTCCAGTAGGGAGCTGGTCAAGGAAATAGAAAGCAGGAAGTCTGTCCTTCCAGCTGGTAGCCATGGAAATTTACCATCATCTTTGAGGTTTTAAAGAAAGTCCTACAAGTGCAGGTTATTACTGTTACCAATTGGCAAGAATATTTTAAACCTAGAGAAGATAATTTTTAAATAATAAATTTGTGGGCTGTTATTGTGCCAACCTTTGTAAATATCCATGGTTGTATTTCATTCATTATGAAAATTATTTTGGTGATATAAGGAATGTTTGGCTGGGCAAATGCATAGAAGACCAGAATGATTTCTACCATTTCTTACTAAGAACATTCTGCGCACTCAGAATCAATTTCCCATTTTAACAGAATGAAAACTAAGCTCTTGTTTTATTCTTTTTATACCCTCCCACATATAATTTTCCAGTTTAAAAAATTCACACATCTTTTTTTCGTCTCATAAATAAACCTATCAACATTAAATCAAATTTGTCATCATTTTAAAACATTTCATTGCTTCTTTCAAACTCATTATTTGGAAGTATTATAAATGAAGAAAAATAAAGTTCACTTCCCCTTGGACCTTCTCCAAATTACTGTACACTCTTTTTTTTTTGCCATCTTCTGTTACATTCTGGCACAACCAGGCAATTCTGTTTTAAGACAAAATTAAATTCTTCTTTTCTTGGTATCATTTAAGGGTATGTCCCAAAACATGATAGCTTGGTTTGACCAACTTTGGAACGTCTATAAATGAAGTTATACATATGTATTCTCTTGCCTCGGGCTCCTGTTACGAACATTGTGTTTGTAGGACTCATGCGTATTGTTGTGCATCACTGAAGTTCATTCATTTTCATTATATTCAATACAATCGCTGTGTGACTATACCAAAAGCTTCCCCGCTCTACTGTGGATACGCATTTAGGCTGTTTTCAGTTTTTGCCATTTCAGAGCAATGCTGCTATAAATCATCCTAGAAAACGCATCCTAGTGCATATGTGCCCAAGTTTCTCCAGGTCATACACACAGAAGCGGAGTTGCTGAGCTATGAGTATGTGCATCTTCAAATTTACTAGGTCAGGCCAAGCTGTTTTGCTGAGTGTTTATACCATTTTAACTCTTGCCAGCAATGTCTTACAGTTCCTACTGTCCACACTCTCCAGCACACAGTGTTGTCAGGCTTTACCTTGAATGTTAAAAGGCAGTAGCACTGGTTAGAGCCACCGTGCTAACCACAGCCCTAAAGCTCAAGGCCGTGTGATGCTTACCTCGTAGGTGGCTCAGTTCTCACTAGGAAACGCCCTCTCCCTTCCCTGCTCCCTGTCTCCTCTGCAAACCTGATCCCTCTCTCCCACCACCCTGGGCCCCTCCCTGTCCTCATCGTTGCTCTTCCTCTTCCTCTCTTTCCTTTCTTCTCCCCCCACCCTCACTATTGTTCCTAGAACCGTCTCTTCAGCTGAACCTTCTTTTTCAACCAGCTCCTTTGCCTGACTCCAACTCTTCAGTAGTGACTGTTTATTATACGAATCATAGGCTTTATTCTTTTCTTAATTTCAAGAGGCAGATAAGAAAAGCCAGTCTCACGTCTCCAGAATGTCCCTGGATTTGACTTGCCAGCCATGGTGGTGTCGCTCACACTTTTCGTCCTTCTAAGAGGAGCAGCCTCTGCCCACAGCCCCTTGGGCTGTTGTGGGTTTTGAATTACTGACTAATAGGACTCCTCCTTCTGGTCACAGCCCACTGAGCCAAGTGTGGTAACGGACCCAAGGTCAGTCAGTCCCTGAAAGGCAGTCCACGGCCTGGCTCTGGAAGAAAAGATGAACTGGACCAATTTGACCCTTTCTCTTGGGAATTTCAATAGGGAAAGTGAGTTGAGAATGAGGACTTGATCCATAGAAACAGGAAATGAAAGATAAGAGTTTTTAAAAGTCATGGTGGTCCACGTGCAAACCAGAGAAATGGGGAAGCAGAAATTACTAATAAGCAGACATTATGAAAAAGAAAGAAGAGGTTAAGGGCAATTAGTGGCAGCAGGGGATTAAGAAGTAGACATTAACTATAGAGCCTAACTATAGGACCACATGACCTATTCCTGTGGTCCCAGGAGCCCCTTAGGCCTGGTTGTGGAGGCCTGGCTGTGATTATGTTCCTGGGTTCCTACAAGGAAACTTTCTTGACTTTTGCCGTGTCTACAGCCATCTGGTAAAGGTTTTCATTTCTTGAGGTACATGGAGAGAATTTCCTTTATACATTGGAAGCTGATCTAGAAAAACTCTAAATTAGTTGTTATCTCATCTCATGTGCAATTGACCTGCTGGTTCCCCTCAGTAGACCCTTGGCCTTCAATGGAGACTGACCTTCAAACGCACCTGGATGCAACCCCTCTGCTCTTATAAAATTCACATTTGTCTCCCAGCACAGAAAGCTATTATGTTCAATTTCTTAAAGGGGCCACCGGCTGTTAGGTTTTTACATTTTTACCCATAATTTTTATCAGGAGAAGCTATTTTTACTGAGAACACTACTGAGAAGGATGTAGCACCGCATGTTCCCAGATGCGAGTGTTTGTGTCTTCACACATCTCCGTGAAGGGCACCCTTCAAGCCTAAGGATAAAAATACAACAGCAAAGATAAGACGCGGTAAAAATAAAAATCTACACCATGGGATCCTGAGGGGGTAACAAGCATGGCTGCTTTTAAGCAGTTATACACCAGACGCTGAATAATGGATTTAGATGTAAAGCTCCAGCCTCTCCCTGGTTTGAATACAACATAGGTCTTCTTGAGGCTGGTTTAGTAGGACCTTTCCCAAATATCTCCACCCTGACTACGTGCTCACCAGTAACCCTGATTTTACAGAAGAATTAGCCACTGAACTTTAATAAATCTGTGGATGACAACTCTTTGGGGAGAGATCGGATCAGCCAACAAAGCAGAATTACAGAATCACAGGAGCTGCTCCACACTTGAGAAGGGACCAAGAGCTCAGCAAGTGAGGGAACAGGGGCATAGAGTTAAAGCAACTTATATGTGGTCACGTAACTCTAGAAGAGCCAGGACCAAAATCCAGACATTGTCTCCCTTTTCTCCAGGGCTTTTTAAAAATTTATAAATTTTTCAAAAAAAAAGATTTAGTAAGCCTCTTCCAAATCTTTACCTGTCCTGCCAGTTTGAATCCCAGGATACAGAGCCTTTATGATGGGTCAGCTCCACATCAGTGTCCTCTAGTTGTTGAGAGTAACTGTGAGTCTGCTTCTCATGGAAGGCAAGTGAGCGGATACTGAAATAGCGCCAACCCAGATCTAGGGAGGTCTTCAGATCAGGAGGTGTGAGAAGCAGAGAGGCATGAATGGAAGGAAAAAAATGCCAGCAGGGAAGATGAGGGGTGGTACGCACAAGATTTGGCCTACTTACTAATTTGTCTTGGGCCTTCTGTTGGCTAAAATGAAGGCAGTCTGATTTTCACTATATGCTGAGAGAAAAAGAAATAAAAAATAGATTATGTCATTAGGGAGGCACATGATTTTGTGAAATGTGGATGATGAAATTAGGAAAGCCAAAATAAAATCCATGTTTTGTGTTACGGGAGATATAAAAGGAAATGAGAAAACGTTCTTAATATAGAAAGCCAAGAAGGGGATAAAGGAAAATCATTTATAATCATTGGAAAGAGGAGGGTTTTTTTCTTAATGCTTTTAAAATTTTTCTATCTTATTTTAAAAAATAGGAATTATGACAACTTGGGAAGATGAACAGGAAGCTTCCTTGCATAGGAAAGGAAAAATTCAGTTCTCACCTGGCTACCCAAAGTAATCTTTTCAAAATGCAAATCTGATAAATGTCTCTATTGTCCTTGACTGTTGTTAAAAGAACAAAATCCTAAATACACAGACAAGGCTTTGGCTCACGTGGCCCCTGTGTATCTCTTTAGCCCCCTCTTCCTAGTCCACCAATTTCCTCCCTCCATCAGAATTTGCCTCCAAGCCATGCTGATCATTTTGGCCATCTGTCAGTCCATCAGGGACCCCAGGGCCTTCGTAAGTGCCCTTTCCTCTGCCTTAATACTCCTCCTTCCACCTGAACACACACCTTCACCTAGTCAGCTCTTACTCATGCTTTCACCAGAGGAACTGCAAAGAATTTATGCGTATTGGATGCAGTACTCTCCTTTCAAAGAGGTGGTGAGTAACTCCTTGTTCCTTAAGTGTGGGTTGCACCTGGTAACGTCCTTCCAGAGTAAAGTATGGGAAGGGAATTGGAAGAGTCACTGATGTATCTGTTACTGCCCATTCAGGTTCTGCTGGTCTCAGGTATTTTTGGTCACAAAAACACGTTTGTTGGAATTTACAGTTTTTCTCTCTCTTCAGTTTTCACTAAATTTGCAGTTTGTGAGGTGTGTGGTTTTGTTCTGTGTTTCTCTGTACAGTTTTCTAAAGAAGAAGAGAGATTCACAACCAAGATGCCGCCATGGTCCTATTGGAAGATGATCCTGAAAATTACACGACTGAGGTGACAATGGGGCTGCAATGTGCTTTATAAATCATTCCCCTTTGGAGCCAGCTTCTACTCCTGTGTTGAGTGGAACAGTTGACTCTCCCTTTTCTCACGTATCTCTGTGGAGCCCCCATCCCATTTTACTAGAATCCTTTAATAGAAAAAGAAGAAAATGTCTTTTGACAATAAATATAGTGGTATAATAAAATAATGGTTTTCATCTTTTAACTTACAGTTTTAAGGGAATTTATATTGTTCAGTTCTGTATCTAAGAGCTGAAACCATCACTTTCCAGTAGCTGATTTTAAAGTGTAGGCTCTAATATTAAAAGCAAGATGAACTTTATTGTGTTCAGAATGATCGAATCAACTTCCTTCTTGTATTTATTCAAAGCATCACCACGTTCCTTAACAAGTCTTTGCATGGTGAGAGCTACTACAATACTTCAGGAGGTATGCTGAAGGTGAGGTCATATTATTTGTCATAATAAAAATCTGAATTCCTGAATCTTAGGGAATACATGGACTACTTTATGCCAAATTTCATGTTGTCGTCACCTAAGCTGTTAGATGCTAAGCAGATAAAGAAAAAGAAATGACTGAACCGCACAGGACTGCGAAATGGTATTAGGAGTTGGGGAGACTCCAGCAGAACACATAGGTTTGGGGCCTGGGCAAAGAAGAAAGTGCTTTTAAATGCTGTGGGCTGGTTGCATCTTTATCAAGTCACTACAGAGAGATTTGCAAAAATATATTTGACCTGCCACACTGCAAAGAAGATTGACCAGAGGGTATTTAACCTTAAAGTAGCAAAGAGTAATGGTGGTATTTGAGGGGTTTTGGGTTTTTAATTATTATTATTATTATTATGATGATGATGATGATGATGATGATGATGATGACGATGGTTGTTGTTGTCAGTGATTAAAATTGGACTTTCTTCTACTTAGTGTGATATTCTGTGATTTAAATATTCTGGACATTTCAAAATAAATCTGGAAAAAAAATAAGCCCTCTCCTTTACATAACTTGTGCTTAGATTCAATGCATGTCAATAGGCCAGTAGGTACTGCAAAAAAACTGTGATACAGAGAAATGACTGACTTCTTCCCACGAGACCAAACTAACTGATGCTCCACTGAAACCACACGGTATCATGTCGGTCCAATGCCTTCAAGTTTTCTCCAGAGTGAGAGTCAAGTTTGGACAGATGTTCTTTGATAATGTGCTGTTTATACTGTTGCCTGCTTGGAGACAACTGTAAAATGTGAACAGACTCTGAGTGAGCAAAATGGTGCAGAGTCTACATTGTATTCTCTCTTCACACAGTTTTACCAACAGTGGCTGCCACTGGACTCTCCCACCTTACCTACACATTCCCCTGGGGAAGCAGCTGTCCCCGCCCAGCCTGCTTCTCTCCCTTGAGCCAACACGACCGCTTTGGCTCCTGGGAAGAAACACCGAGATGAATGTCACCTGGATTTTCTCTAAAATGGTGAAGAAAATCTCCGTTTGGTTGCTTATGTACAAAGATCACTGGTGTGAACGAGGAGCTTTTGGTTTATTTATGAGAACCACAGGGAAAATGATGACTACGGGGAGAAATCTTAGGATGAATGTTTTTTACCCCATTCTATTTCTCTAGCCAAGACCCTTAGAAATTTCAAAAGACGTGCATGTCAATAGCAAAACAAGGAGAGGAGGAGGGAGTATATCAGATGAAAGATCTGTTTCTTTAATAAAGGAAAATACAGAAGAAGAGCAGAGAGTAGGACAATTACTAGAGAGTAAACTAAAAACTAGCAGAATTTTAGTTGACAAGCAGCTACACAGTGACCAGAAGAAGGAAGTAAGAAGGGTGACTGAGGAATCAGGCTAGGCCTGTTTCAAATGTACTTACCAACTTCCTTCTGCTGCCATCTCTTCACTCGTAAATTCCTCTTCATGAATGCCTGTCTTCCAGAAGTATCCCTAAGATCCAGCCAGGAAGGGCCATGTTTTCTGTAATGAAGGAGTAGATCACATAGCTTAACTGAGATCTTTATAACCAAAGAGTACTGCCAAGAAACCACTGGCCTCCTAGCCTCTCCCATCTCGTACATTCCTTTGCATCAGTTGTCCAATCTGGGTGCTCCTTTGATTCACTTCTTTGTCTTTCTTGTTTGAATTTGTTTCTTCTCCTCTAGCAGCTACTCTCTGCACTGTGGCTTCGGTTTCCTGGGCAATGACTTCCAACCAGAGAGAGAGGAAACTTCCTCCTTGACCTCGGTACTTTGCTCTCTAACGACAGCCTCTGTAAAAGCCAATCTGCCTTCAACATGGCCTGAGAATTTTGTCTGGACAACCCTTAGCATCAGCCCTTAGTAAAAATCTTCTTGTCAACCCTTACTCGGTGTAGCAGCTACCTACTCACCCAACCAGCCCATGTCTCTGGTTAAGCTTTCAGGAACTTGGGGTTTTGTTTTTGGATTTCCAAATCCTGTCCTGCACCATCCCCTTTCGGTCCCTGCTCAGGCCTCCTCATAGTGTTTTTGTCCATCATTCTTAACCCCTCTTTGCCCGTAAGCTAATCGCAGATGACAGAGATTTAGAGCTAAGAAGACCTTCACTTTCACTCTTAGAAAAGATGGGGCACAAAAATGAGGAGGAAATTGTGCTTCTATAATCCCAGCTTAGAGCCCTGCCAAACATGGATTTCCATGGAAACATTATTATAGGTGCTTTTTTATAATTTCACAAATTATACATATTCTGAACTAGGTAGCTTTTCACAGGCCATCGTGAAGAACCCAGTCAGCATATATAACATTATTTCTATTGGAAAATATGATCTATGTTCCCAAAAACTTACAGATGAATAATTGGTAAACAATCTAGTCATAATTGGGGACATTAGAAAAGACATGAAAATAGAGTTTTTCCCCCTAACATATTAGCTCTTGAATTAATCTACATTCATCACTAAAAAGTTCAATTAACCCAATTCTATTCCTTTGAAAAAAATGTGATTAAGGTCTTGTTTTATTAAAATTAAGAACAAACAGCATGATGCATGTGGTACCTGTTTGATGATATTCCTATCACTTAATTATTGCAGACTGTTCAGGTTGTAAACCTCCTTCTGACGAGTCCTCATTACTTAAGTAGGTGCATGTTCTTTATTTCTGGCTTAATGTTTAAGATTTACTTCATTCCTCTCTATTCTACACCTAGTTTTCTCAAATCATCATAAGAATCTGCACAAATATTTGAGTTCAAACAGAGGCAAAGTTCTAAAATAGCTCTAAACCAGTTTTCTTTTTCAAAGATTTTTGTGTCTTTAAAAAATGGAGTAAGAAAGATATCGAATCATGTACATGAAGGTAATAACTTGTAATGTTAAAAATAATCACAAACTATTCTATCTTTGCTGAATTCAATGCTGTATAATCAATTGGAAGAAAGACTATACTCATAATATAAATATACTCTGTGAAAATCAGCACCATGGACACATGCTGTTCTTACCTGCCCAGCACTCGTCCTCCCTTTGTTTAACAACAGCACCCTCTTTTCCATCTAGTCCTGGGATGCTACTCTCATAGTGTTCCCTCCATACCCACTGATACAGAAGTGGTCACCTGACCTTGGCTGGCCAATCAGAGTGTTTATGCCTCTTCTAAGTGGCCCAAACTGGGTGAAAGAGTGTTTTTCATAATATTTGCCCACTGGTGTGAGGAAAAAGAGTCTTTTCACCCTAGGATCTCCAACTGCAAAAATAATAAAAGCCACAGATGTTTCTACATTCTTTCCAAGCTACACAAAGAAAAACCTGCAGTAGGAAAGGCGAGGCCAACACTCAACGAGAAGCATCACTGAAGAAAAAGAGAGAAAAAAAAAAAAAAAAAAAAGAAGAAGAAAGCACAGATAGCTTTTATCCCCTGAATTCAGCTGGGCCTGAAGCCACCACCCCACCTGAGACTTGTTCACAATTTGGACTCACAAATTCCCATTTTTCACTTAAAATTGTGTGACTTCCCTTTAAATCTTGTAAAGCCACAAGAGTCAACACACCAAGGTACAGAGCAGGGGAGTAGAACTCCCATTTGCTTCAGGGTTCCTCCATTTGAGTGTATGCTCATCTGAGAGAAATTAGTCCTCCTCAGCCAGCACCTCACAGGACCTGTAGATCCTCCTCCTTGTTCTAAAGGGAGAAAATTCCATGGCCAAGGGGCCTCAAGATTCCACATGGATGAAGTACACACATCCCTCCATCACTTCCTCCCTCTGTGACCTTGTGCACGTGGCATATTTTTTTGAAATCTCAGTTTCTGGATGTTTAAATAGGCATCGTGGTAGTACCCAGTTCATAGGTAACCTATGAAAATTAAGTGAGACATTGTATGCAAAGTACAGGACACAGTACATTTTCAATAAACCTTAGCTGTTATCATATAAAAACGTATGAGATAAGACAATGAGTTAGGTGCTACAACCAAAGCGTAAACTAAGATACTGGAGCCACACAGAGAAGTCCACTCTTCCCCTCCTTGTGTCGTCCCTGTGGGGCTTGTAGAGCCACTTTCCTTCATGTAAATATGGGCAGTTTCATGTGCATCCTTGCCAGTCGAGCCCAGAAAACCTTGCCTTGAGTCAGCTAAAGACCTGTGACGGAAAAGCTTTGAGCCAGTGAACCATTCAAATGTTTACTGTTAAAGCCATTAACTAAGTAATGATGGAGGAGTCAGAAGGGTCCATGAGATGCTGTTGTGTCTTAGTTAGAAGCACTAAAAGTTGATTGATTTGAATTCCAGCCTCTGCCATTGTTAACCATAACATTTCATAACATTTTGGACAATTTACAAATGGTCTTTGAGCCTTGCTTTCTGTGTTTATGAGTAAGGATAATAAAAATACTCTTAAGCCGTTGAGAGGCTAAGTAGGACAATGTATGGAAAACACTTAGCATAGAGCCCGTCTGTCCACGCCAGCCTGTTCAAGGGGCTTGTAGGGAACGATGGTGTCTTGGAGTTACTGGTTGGGTCACAGAAGGTAGTACAGTATTAGCTGGATGTTGCTGAGTCAGCAGGCTGAGTCAGAGGAAGGAGTTTGGGAAACAGGACAGACCCAGAGGCACAGCCTGTCATCTGAGGGTCTTTAGTCCCAGGTGACTAGAGAAACCCTTGACTGCAAGGCATCCATTTAAAAAGTGAAAGACTTTGAAATGGGAAAAGATACACTAGTGGGTATCTTGTCTAGCACATTCAACCAGGTTAACCCTGCCTTTCATTGTCTTTGAGCTATTTTATAACCTTGTAAGTTGCAGAAATAATTCTTGTCCAGGAGAATGTGTATCTGGTGCGATGTAAATTATTATTTCCCTTTAAAGCCATTTTGCATGAATGTAAATTTATTTCAAAATTCCTTATTCCCTATGTATACATGGCTCTTGGAATTCTCCTTTGAACTGATTATAACATCTTACTGGTTTCCTCAATTACTAAGTTAAATAAAATGTTTGACATATGTTCATTTTACATTTGTGTGAGAGTCATGATTTTACTCCTTTTTTTCAGATTTATTCTTTTGAAAGGAGTTCTCTCAGTTGCATGGGACCCTCCGACATTTTTCTAATTTTCTATTGAGTAGTCCTTTTAAAATTAAATGGACATCGCTGGTCTGGGACCTTGCTGCCTCACTGGAAGCATCTTCTGTCCGGGACATCTTGGAAGTTTCAGAGGAGGAACCAAATACTCAGGGATCTAAATCGAGTCCCCACATTCTGCCTCTTCGCTATAGACACTCACAGAGGGAAGGCCCTATTCGTAAATGTTCACATTACTCTCCACAGTAATTCTTGAAAGTGATCACTTTGCCCTTGGTTAAAGCTACAGCCAAATCTCTTTTGATTAAATCATTTATGGCTCAACAACCGTTTCATTCAGTAAAGCACTGGAATGGGCCACTGGTGATTTTGAATAGCAAGCCACACCTCGTTTAAAATTATTCTCTCTTATAGACAGTTAATAAATAAATCTTAGACATGAACATGTGAGCTACCATAAAAGGTCTTCAAAAGAATTATGTGGACCCCAAAACAATTTCTATTAGTAATGGGGAAGAGGTGAGGTTGGTGAAAAAACTTTCTAAAAGCAAATAAAAACAAAAATAAAAAGCAGTCTCTGATGGTGTTGATACCACAGTGTGCACATTTCACAAGCGGTATCAGATTGACAATAAAACAACTTTCAAATCCATGAGCTGGATTCTGAGACGCCTCAAACCTGACCCCCACCGGGAATCAGCATTGTCTGACTTGAGGAGGAAAGTCGCTCTCCCACAGCAAATAGACTAGAAAAGGCTGCCTCCTGCAGGACAAAAGGCACAGACTCACTGCCTCTCTGTCCTCAATCTCCTTCTTCAATGAGCAGACAAAAACAAACAAACAGTACTGAACAAGGCATTGAATGAGTATTGGTGTTGGCACCCCCTGAACCAATCTGGTAGTAGGATGTTTGGTTTTTAAACTCTATGCTATAATCAAGCTAAAGGGAAGGAGGCTAGGTTTAACCAGGACAACCAAATTGTTGTGTCCTGGTGTCCACAGAAGCCAGAGCTGAGCTGAGGAGGGGCCAAGAAACATTTCCAACTTCTGTAGTGAAGGAGACCATATAGGAAGGTTACATTCCTCTGCAATTTTTCCTTTTTTTTTTTTTTTTGGTGTATTTCTTGGGGCATTTGCAGTTGACTTTAAGAAAAAAAATGAAACATCCAGCCTTTAGAACAATTTAGAAAGAGCAAGCGCATTGTGTGCGTGCAGCGCCAGGCCTTTTATTCCCCAGCAACCCCAGTGATTAGCGGTGGACTTCTTTCCCCTTTAAACTGTATTTCTCCTCTTTCCTTGTGAGATAGTTGGAAATATGGGCACTGTGGGTAATGATAAGGCTTTCTGCTTCTAGCTTTAATTTATTTAATGAGAAGTAGCATCTTTAATTGACAATAAGAATTCTCTACTAAAAAAAATTAGTGTATATTATTATATTTGCTAATCTTTCTGTTGGATTTTCTGCATCAGAAATTTTGCATAAATAATTGTATCCTGAGAAATTGAATGTATCTTGGCTTATATATGGCAAAATCTGTTTTATGATTTATTGACAACTAGCTTCTCTAGTGTTCAGTATCTTTTTTTTTTCTTCTTTTTTTCTCTCAATATCTTATTTTTGATTCCCTGGACTCTATTTTCCCTTTACTCTTATGCAGTTTTCAAATCAGCTGAAATGTCCTCTGAAATTCAAACACTCTAATTATGGTTTTCTTTTTTTATTATTCTTTTTAAATTATTTCATTTTTATTTTTTCCACTTATATTGAGACAAAGTGACAAATTAATAATTTACAAATAAAATTGTCTTATAATTAAAGTGTACTGTCTAGTGATCTGATGTACATGTACTTCATTAAATGATTACCATAATCAAGTTAATTAAGATATCCATCACCTCACGTTGTTACCTTTTTTTTTTTTTATGGTGAGAATGCTTAAGGTCTACTCTCTTAGCAAATTTCAATTATACGAGATAGCATTATCAACTATAGTCACCATGCTACACATTAGTCCTTCAGGACTTACTCTTCTTATAACTGAAAGTTTGTATCCTTTTACCAACCACTTCCCATTTCCCTCACTCTCCAGCCTCTGGAAACCACCATCTTACTCTCTGCTTCTATGAGTTCAATTTTTGTTTTCGGATTCTACATATAAGTGATACCGTAATTGTCTTTCTCTGTCTGGTTTATCTCACTTAGCATAATGCCCTCAAGTTTCATCCACGTTGTCACAAATGGCAGGATTTCCTTCTCTTTTAAGGCTGAATAAAATTCCATTGACTGTATGATATTTTCTTTATCTATGGACAGATACTTAGCTGTTTCCATATCTTGGCTCCCATGAATAATGTGACGAATGTAGGAGTACAGATATCTCTTTGATACCCTGTTCCTTCCTTCTCCTCCTTCTTCCTCCTCCTTAATGCATTCCTTCCTTCTTCACTTCACTTTCGTACCTTCCTTCTTTCTTCCCCACGAAGAAGAAGATCCCTCTTCTCGAAGGAGAGTATCTTTCGCTCTGTCTCTCTTGCTCTCTTTCTTTTCTCTCTTCTCTCTTTCTCTCTCTCCTTCTCTCTTCTCTCTTCTCTCTCTTTCTCTCTTTCTTTCTTTCTTCTTTCTTTCTTTCTTTCTTTCTTTCTTTCTTTCTTTCTTTTCTTTCTTCTTTCTTTCTTTCTTTCTTGTATATATCCAGAAGTAAGCCTACGTGGTCATATTGTAGTTCTACTTTTAATTTCTTGAGAAACCTCCATACTGTTTTTTATAATGGCTATACCAGTTTACTTTCCCACCAACAGTGCACAAAAGTTTCCTTTTCTCCACATTTTCATGAGTATTTTTTATCCTTTGTCTTTTTGATAACAAGCATCCTAACAGATGTGAGGTGATATCTCATGCTTTTGATTTGCATTTCCCCGATAATTAGTGAAGTTGAGCATCCTCCATGTACGCGTTGATGAATTTGTATGTCCTTTTTGGAAAAATGTCTTTTTTGGAAAAATGTCTATTTTTAAATTCTTTGCCCATTTTTAACTGGGTTATTTGTTTCTTTGCTATTGATTTGTATAAGTTCCTCCTTATATATTTTGGATATTAACTCATTGGATATGTGGCTTGCAAATATTTTCTCCCATTCCATAGGTTGCCTTTTCATTTTGTTGATTGTTTCTTTTGCTGTTCAGAAGCTATTTAGTTTGATGTAGTTGCACTTGTTTATTTTTGCTTTTGTTGTCTTTGTTTTGGTGTCAAATCCAGAAAATTGCCAAGACTAACATCAAGGAGGTTATCCCCTATCTTATCTTCTAGGATTTTTACAGTTTCCGGTCTTATATTCAAGTCTTTAATCCATTTTAAATGGAATCTTGTGAATAGTATAAGTGTCTAATTTCTTTGGAGTTGATTTTTGGAGTTTTCTCTTGTTCATTTGTTTGGAATATATTCTTCTGTTCCTTCATTCTCCTTGACTTGTTGGTTTCTGCATAAGACAGCTATTTCTACCAGTCTTGACAGACTGGACTCATGTAGAGGATGAACCTTGTCAATCTGTCCAGCTCTTGGTTGCTTTTCAAACCACTGTGATTGCCTAAGTGGCTGTATCTGTTCTTAGTAGCTCCCATTAGATTAGGAAATCCTATGACCTGTCAATGTCCCAAAGGTGTGAGAAATGCCAACACACCTGCTCAGGCTCCCAGGGGACTACTAATTCCCTGCCTCTTCAACTCTTCCAAAGCAGACTAGTTGGAAACCTGACTTTCAGGTAACAAGAGGTGGGGAAATCAGGGCAGTAGATATGGCCTAAGTCTCTATTGGGAAAAAAAAATGAACTGGGTGTTTTTGGCTACTCACTCTGGGCTAAGCCCCAGGGAGTAATTGCTGGGAGTGCTCATGTGCCCAAATAGAATCGCTTCTTTGTTTTGTGTGGTCCTGGGGAACTTCTGAAAGTGGAGCCCTGTCAGTTCCCAGAGCTAGGTGACTTGGGAGTCAGTCTCTTGGGTGAGAGCTCTAACAGCTGGTGTGCAAGATGGGTGGACAAGCTCCTTCCAGGGAGAAGCTGGAGAGCTGGTTTACTGGGGACTTAATTTTCCTGTTGGAGTGAGCCAAGGAAGTGGAGGAGCCAGACAGTCTTGAGGTGAGATTCCTACTTATTTGATAGACCCCTTGATGCAGGGAAGGGAGGGAACTAAGTAGGGATCTGATGTCTACACAGATGAAGCCAAGGAAATAAGCAGCAGTCCATGTTCCCAGCATTTCATAGACTGACTTATTGGAATCAGGGTCAAGAATGTAGCTTTGACAAAATTAGGATGGTCTCAGGACCCCTTAGAAAACCCCATCTCCTTGTTACTCTACGTGCATCCAAGGCAGTGCAGTGAAGGACAAGAAGTGGAGAGAGATAAGAAGAAAGCTCAAATCCAGACCCCATGCCTCCCATACTCTGGTGCTTTCATGTCTGAATGAGACAGGATTTCCCACTCAGAACGTGTCTGGAAAGGTGGATGGATGGCTTTTAAAGATCAGAGCAGATGCAAATGAGGAACTGCTAAACCAGTAAACATCTTCTAGAATTAGATTTTTTTCTTTTAAATGAAAGTCCATCATAGAACCAACCACCGAGTCTTTTGCAAATGTAGACAAGCTTGGTCAAAAGTTAATTAAATCCTCAAAGCACTGTCTGGAAGGAAAAAGAGCATGAGCTGCTTTTCAAAAATCCTGACTGTTGGAGGAGCTTGTGCCAAGATTGTGTTTGAAGATTTTTTGTAAAGCTTAGATTTAAAATGCAGTCTTTTGCAAACTGCATTAAGTACAAATCCTGGGGTGGCACCAGGATTATAATTTTTTATGGAACACAACCTCACAGCTGGTGCACATTTTATTTATGTCAGCTGAAATGTTTTACCCCATCTAATCTTCGGCCACTGAAAAAAAGTATAGCTGAGGGGTTTTCACTGGCATCCTGGCAACAATAAAAGTAAATTCTGATTTTCTGTCATACTGAAAGGGAGAATTTTAGACCACAACAAAGGAGATCGCAACTGAGGCAGAAGGGGACACATGTTTCAACCTGAAACATAACAGGTTCTCATCACTGAAAGAGGTTTTAGAGAGAAACAGAAGCATGCTATGTGAAAATGGAAACATTAATTCAGAGCTTCGGAGCACTGAGTCTTATTTTTAGTTTCTTCTACACACCTTAGGCTTCCTAGAGCTTAAGTTCTTTCTTTCCAGAATATTATTTCACATTGCTTCTGGAATTTTCCTTGCGTTTAAGCTTCTAAGTATATATACAGTGTGGTCCAAGGGTTCTTACCCTCCCACTCTTACCTCCTACACTTCTGCCTTATGAATTTATTATTCCAGTGGCAGAGAGAGCTAACTGTCCACCAATAATTTGCCCACCACATCCACATTATCGAGTGGTTTCTGGGAAGCGGCTGCCCAACCAAGGATTACATTTCCAGGATGCCTTGTTTCTCGGAGGAGAAATATGACTGATTCTCACCTGTGGAATATGAGAGCTAGTGCTGTGTGTCATTTCTGCTCATGGAAGCGAGGTGGTAATGGAGGCAAGTCAGTGTGCCTTCTCCACCTTGTCTTCCTCATCTTTAGCTGGATGCAGAACACTCTAAGGTCCGAGGTGATAGTATAGCCACAAGATGTGAGAAGCCTGGGTCCCTGAATGACCATCCAGGAAGAAAGCCACCACCCAACCATGACTATCCACATTGGGCATTTATATGAATGAGAAATAAGCTTATTGTGTGTGACATCAGCAAATCCTTGGGGTTTATCTGTTATGACAGCTAGTATTTCCTTAACTAATATATATTAATCACTCTCATCTCTCTTATCTCTGTTAATATGTTTCTTCTGCTTGGGAAGCTACTGCCGTTTTATACATGTGCCGGATATCATGTGGACATATAAAGGGAAGCAAACTAGACAGCCTGTTTCCATGAAGCATGTAGTATAACTGACTACAACTTAGCCTTCAAGGAAAAGCTTAATGTCCCTTGCCTCTAATTTTCCCTGATCTGCCCCTCTTTCTTCAGCCTTTACGTGAAATTAATTTCCCCCTTATTTGTGTTCTAGCAGAAATTAGGACCAACAAGCTGAACAACTCCAGGTGGCAGTTCTGGTCTCATGGAGGAGTCTAGATGCATGGACCTAAAATTATTTGCTTGTACATTTCATCCTCTGCATTGTTGGCTCATACGTATCAAAGACTATGTCTTTTTGGTCTTTATAAATGCAGTTTCAGGCATGATAAAGGCTTAGTAAGTGTTTGTGGAATTGAATTACTTTTCATCCACTATTCTTTTTCAAGAAGGGCTTTATAAAGTGATATTCCTTTCTCCTTCCTGGTTCTGAGGTACAGATATTGATCTTGTAATAACAGCAGGTTGAAGCTGCACTAAATATTGCTCCATTGTTAGAATGCTGCCTGGTACAGGGACATCCAGTCCTCTGACTCCTCCCAGAGCACGATACCATTTTTCAGAACTGGTTATCAACTCTTCATCAGATCCTGAGAATGGTACTTTTTCTGACTCACAATGATTTTTCTCTTTTCAGCAGATTTTCTCAGGGTTGCCATTCATACCAACATTTATTTATTAATACATACCAAAAAGATCAAACATAAATGCTGGAAAGGATGTGGAGAACAGGGAACCCTCCTACACTGTTGGTAGAAATTAGTTTGATGCAGCCATTATGGAAAACAGTGTGGAGATTCCTTCAAAAAACTAAATGTAGACTTACCATATGATCCAGCAATCCCACTCCTGGGCATATATCTAGAGGGAATTCTAATTTAAAAAGATACATGTACCCCAATGTTCATAGTAGTACTGTTTACAATAGCCAAGACATGGAAACAACCTAAATGTCCCACTGACAGATGACTGGATAAAGAAGTTGTGGTATGTTTATACAATGGAATACTACTCAGCCATAAAAAAGAATAAAATAATGCCATTTGCACCAACATGAATGGGCCTGGAGACTGTCATTCTAAGTGAAGTAAGCCAGAAAGACAAAAAGAAATATCATATGATATCACTCATATGTGGAATCTAAAAAACAAAGACGCAAATGAACTTATTTATAAAACAGACTTACAGACATAGAAAACAAACTTACAGTTACTGGGAAGAAAGACGGCGGGAAGGGATAAGTTGGGAGTTTGCGATTTACAGATGCTAACTACTATATATAAAGTAGATACACAACAAGTTTCTTCCGTATAGCACAGGGAACTATATTCAATATCTTGTAGTAACTTCTAATGAAAATGAATATAAATATGTAAACGTATGACTGAAACATTATGCTGTATACCAGAAACATACATTGTAAAGTAACTATACTTCAATAAAAAAATTTTTTTGAAAGATCAAACACAATTGTTGTTCCATAATAAAATTATATATTGTCTCAATTTATAGTCAGATTCTGAACTCTCATAACCCCCTTGACATGGACAAAAGGTACATCAGAAGCTCAGCAATGGGGTTGATGAGTATCTAGGTGCGAGCTGACAGTAGGGGGCATGGTGTTGGGGGATGAACCCAGTGGATGTGGACTGAGCTGGGCTCACCACCGTTGTTTATTACATGTCTGAGGGGAACAGTGAATGCTGGTTTGGTTCCAAGCTGGTAGCAGTTTTCAAGAAGCTCATTTGATGATTGGTATAGAGTAGTTGGAATCTCCATGTGATAGTGTTATTGTAAACAAAAGTTAAGGCAACATAGACCCAGGACCCGCAAATCATGGTATCAGGATGGACTGGGATGTCCAGGAGGACCGGAGCCCAGTCAAGAATGGGGGGTCAGGGGCAATGTTTTGGGTCTTGTGCCCTCACTGCTCCCAAATCCCGGCCACTATGTCCCACTCCCCTCCTTTGTGAGCCATGGACAGTAAGGCTGGGCTTCTGCTTATTCCCTGCAATGCATTTTTGTCCACTTAGGATACCAAGACATTTTCTTTCCCTGTTTTCTTCTCATTTGTCTTTTGACTTAAATACAAAAGATTTAGATCAGTAAGTCTTTCCTATATTTTCACAGTTGCTTTAAATCTGCCCCCGCCACCATGATCTTCAAGTGTTGTGCTGAGTCCTTTCTGTCCTCGGTACTGCAGCTTCCCTACCATGGCCATTTGAAGTGATATTTTCTTCCTATCACTGTAATCCAGCAAAAAGGAAAAAAAAAAAAAAAAAAAAAAAAGAAGAAGAAGAAGAAAAAGGAAAATAGGTTATCCATGTAGAGCCATCACTCATTATTTCTTCTCATAAAGGAAAATATTTGATTTGGGAACCATATTTTCTTTAATTTAAAAGATTCTTGGCAGAGAAAAAGGCGATTAAAATTGCCAAGAGAACTGAACATGGTGGAAGGGAGGGAGGAGAGAAGGGGGCATCAAGAAAAGGCAATAATGAGGCTACCATCCCCTGCATGGCTACAGCCTGCGGGAATTTTGCAGTCCTACTACCATTCATTTATTCAATCATTCCTTCATTTCACAAACCCTGACTGAGGCGTGCCAGGTACCGAGATCCCCCACCCAGCTTCATTAGCCTTTTTCTCACAAGATCAGCGGTTCTACAAAGTCTTTAGAAAACTCAAGCCCATTTGTTTGGAAGGGAAAAAAGACAGGATGCCTGGTTCTAATCTTCAGTAGGGACAGTTCCTCCTGACAACCACCCGGAACGCGCGGGGTCTACCACGCAGCCTCCGAGCACCAGGGAAATGCGAGGAGGGCAGCCACGCCAGGCAGCAGTGATGTGTTTCCACGCAGGGCTGCCCTGTAGGATCAGCGAGACAGCAAATGCGCTGTTTACAAACCCGTCTTTATCCCCTCTGGCCTCACTGCATTTATGCGATTTTTAGGGAAAGGCTGACTGTACACAAAATCAGCAGTTTTCTCTCTTAATGGGAGCAACAGTCGGTGCAAACTAAAGGGAGAATCAATAGAACTGAAGATTTAAAACATTGCCATATCTCCCTTCTGCTGAGACCTTGGCTTTATAAATGGTACATTTCAGGGCACGTTCCGCCTGGCTAGCGCTTGTCCTCTTACCCTCTCCTGGGTTGCATTTGGGAGTCTGCGCAGGAAGGATGCGCTATAAATCACATTCGGCCTCTCTAACGCGTCGCCTGACGCTTCACCTTAAGTTTGGCGCCTTTTGACCGTCCTGGCCCTGCCCTCTCTCCAGCACCATAGAGACTGTCAGCCCCTTCGTCTTCTCAGAAAGCCTTTTTGATTGGCTTCTCATCTCCTCCATCGTTTCTTCTCTCGTGGAGGCCATCTTTCCTCTGTCTTTCCCTCAAACCTTGCTGCTCTTAAATTTGTTCTTGCCTCTCCCTCACCCTCCTTGGTGACCTCATTTATTCCCAGAGTTTCAGCCTTATTCTTTATGCTGATGGTACTGAAGCTCTAGTTCAACACAGGTTTCTCTCCTGAGCTCCAGACCCATTGATCCAGCTCCCCATGTGCTAAGTCCACAGCCGCTGGAATCAATATGTCTAAAACTGAACAGATCATCTTTCCGCTCCTTGCCCCTAGACCTGCTCTTCCAAAAGTGTTTAACTCAGCAGAGAGCACCACATCTACCCAGGTGTCCAAAAAGGAATCATCTACAAGTCCACCTTGTCCCTGCCCCCCACCCCACTCCCAGTCAGTCACAGCATTCTCTTGGTCCTACCTTCCTCGAGAGAAGCCGTCCCCCAACCTCACCCCTCCTCCCATCGCTCCTGCCTCTGCTCAGGCATCACCAGCTCCACCCCAGCCCCCACCTCGTCAGTGCTGCAGCCTCTGAACTGCTCTTCCAGTTCCCACGTTCACTCCACTGTAGTCTGTTCTGCATGCTGATGCCAGACCAATCTCCCGGTAGCACAAATCTAACTAGCCAGCCTCCTCCTGTGTCCCCACACTGTAGTAAAGTGGACCCAGGGTCAGTTTTAGTCAGGTATGGTAAGGCTGACAGATCAGGAGACAAACTATGCAGGGCCCTTTTACAGGAAGCATCGGAGTTAGTAGGAGACAATGTGGCTGAGGGGAAAGCAGACCAGAGATGTTATTATTTTTCTGGGTTGTTTTTTTTTTTGGTTTTTGTTTTCAGGAAAAAAAATGAGCAAGGCAGGATAATTACACTAAGTTAGCTTATGATTGGCCAGTTCAAATAATGTTGGTGGGCTCTGGGCTGTTGGGGTGGTCCCTTGTTGTCTGGTACCTAGACCTGGAGCGATACAGGGCAGGAAGAATATTAGCTTGATGTGTGAGAACTTGATAAAGGGGATGGTTGGAAGGGGGTGGGTAGAGCTCAAAGTGGTAGAGCGCATGCTTAGCAAGCAGGAGGTCCTGGGTTCAATCCTCCATACATCCTCTCAAAAGTAAATAAATAAATAAACCTAATTACCTCCCCCATCCTCCAAAAAAAAAAAAAAAAAAAAACAGACTAAGAACTAAATTTAAAAAGAAAAGGACGGTTGGGATATGGGCTCTGGATTGGTTGGCTCCATATCAAAGGTGTGCTTATTGTTTGCCATCTCTAGGAATTTGCTAATTCCTCCTGGGGTCCACAAGGCTTCCAAGATATCAAAATATCATAAAAATAGGAAATGAAGAAACTTGACCAATATACACACCCTCACATACACACAGACGACAGACACACAGGCACACACATATTCCCACACGCTGCAGCTGGGGCACAGGCAGCAGGAAGCAATGGAAAGATTTAAAGCAAGAGAATGGCATGATCAGGTTTGCAACTTCGGGCCTTTGGAATAAAGTCAGGCTTCTACTAATACTTGAAATTTTATCCTCCTCTTTCCTCTATGTATTCTGTATAGTCCCCCAAATATGCTGTGCTTTCTCTTGCTTATAGAACTTTGCCCATATAGTTGTTGCCTTTGTCTGAAATGCCCCTTTCATCCCTCTTTACCTGGTGAATGCCAGAGCTTGCTTCCAGACTAAGCTCAGATGTCATCTCTTCTTGAAAAGTCACCCCTACCCACAGGGCTGCACTGCTTACCCTCTGTGACCTCCCACATCACCCAGCACACCCTGAACTGCAGTGACCTGGTGATTGTCTGTCTGCTAAACTTAGCTAAAACTTCCTTGCAGGCATAAACTGTGCCTTGATCATCTCTGAATCTCCAAGGGCCTGGCCCAGATTACAGCAAGCACCCTATAAATGTTTGTGGAATTTATAAGTAAATGGATGATTGGTTAGGGAAATATTCTTAAAATTAGAACTAAAGACATCACATCAGAGAGTCACCTTCTCTATGAAGCCTTTTATTTGATTCCCAAAAAGATGTGGGCACCCTAACTCAGAGGTCTTCCCTGCCCACATCTCCACTGGAGCAATGAGCACATCACACATCACATGGTTTTCTTTGAGAAACCATAAATTTTTAGATGGTAGTCATCTTGTTGTTTTGTTTTTGGATTTCTAAGAGTGCTGGGCACATAGCAACAATTCAGTAAATATTCTATGTAAAATTGAAAATTAAATAAGCTAGGGATACTATTCCAAAGACTCTCTCACAGTATTCCAAAAAGAAATAGTGTTTTAATCAAACAACCCTCATAAACATAGTTCTACTTTCCTAATTCAAAGCTACCCCTTCCACTTCCTGTTACCAAGACAATATATATCCCATAGGAAACAACCAGACACATTAACGATAGAGGCATAGAAGCCATTTATGTTTGTTGTTTTCCAAGTCTTATCTTCTTCTTTCATATGCCGACGACTTAAGGCTGTAAAATGACTAAGGTCTCCAATTGTTCAGCTGTCCCAACATGCCACCATATTTTAATCCTTACATACTCTCTCAATTTTCAACATCCAGACTTCACAAATCTTAAATTATATAGATGTTCTAAACCAAAGACGGGGTGATTTAGTTCCTGTTAGGAAAACTATAAAATATTGTTGGTAAGAGAATTCAAAATAAAACAGGGACGCATGAGACACCATGATCGAAATACCAAACTTTTGAGCTTTGAGAATGTCTGAATCCCAGTTAGGATAAGAGAAAGAGGAAAGCAAACAGATTCTAAAATTCACCTCAATTCTGCCTGAATGTCAGGTCTCTGTGTGATGAGCATCATGTTTCTGTCTTATGAACGTATTAAACATATTTTCCTTGTGGCAGTTATAACCAAGAATTATTCCCACATTAAAAAATAAAGATACGAATAAAACAATAAAAACCAATGACAGTAAGTGTCCAAATTGGGGCTCACTGTAAATGAATGACTCTTTCAAACTGCAAATTTTGTGCTTCTTTAGTTACTTAAAACATAGGCAAGACCTTGGCCATTTCCCCAACCCAAGGGCAAGGTGACAATGAGATATATATGGCTTGTAAACTGGCCAGTACTTCCTGGCTGACCTTCCATCCTGCTGAAAGATGCACTTTCTCCACAGTGGCTGGCACTAAATCTGACTGACTGACCATCCCTGACATCCTGGAGTTTCTCTTTCACAAAGTTTGCTTGCCTTCTCTTTGCTTCTGGTGCATCTTCCTTGCTCTCTCTAGCTCTCTCTCTCTCTCTTTTTAAATTGAAGTATAGTCGGTTTACAATGTTATGTTAATTTCTGGTGTACAGCATAATATTCAGTTATATGTATATGTGTGTGTGTGTATGTATATATATTCCTTTCATATTATTTTTCATTATAGGCCATTATAAGGTATTGAATATAGCACCATGTGCTGTACAGTAGGACTTTGTTGTTTATCTATTTTATATGTAGTAGTTAGTATCTTCAAACCCTAAACTCACAATTTATCCCTCCACCTACCCTGCTTTCCCCACTTTTAACCATAAGTTTGTTTTTTATGTCTGTGAGTCTGTCTCTGTTTTGTAGATAAGTTCATTTGTATCTATTTTTTTTTTTTTTAGATTCCACATATGAGTGACATCATATTGTATTTTTCTTTCTCTTTCTGACTTACTTCACTTAGTATGACAATCTCCAGGTCCATTCATGTTGGTGCAAATGGCATTATTTTATTGTTTTTTATTGGATAAAGAAGTTGTGGTATACATACAATGGAATACTACTCTAACTGGCTCTCTTAAATGCCCGTAGCCCCCAACCTCTTTTTACTAAATGACGTGGCTGTGTCTATCTAGCCAATTAAACAGAAACTCCAAGAAGCAAGACCGCCCCTCTTTGGGACATCCTTCCCTTTGGTCTGACATTCATATACAAAAGAAAAAAAATAGCTCTTAAGTTTGAGTCTAGCTGGGGGAATTGGTAAAAGGCAAGAATCTTCTTTAACATTAGAATGTTCATGGTTGTCTGTGACCATACCCATTTATGTGCCTGTTGTGTACTATGAACCACAAGACAGAAGGACATTTCAATGAAATACAATGGGTATCTAGTAAATTTATCTTTCTAAGGAAATAGAGGGGCCAGTGGATGAGGAATCACACAGGAAGCGTAGGTAGGTCTCCTGAGAGGCGAGGATCTAGGAAGGTTTCCAGGAGGAGAGCGTGACTCACTGGGGTGTTTTAAAGGGGTTTGGAATTAGCCAGAGTGGGATGGAGGCAGGTTTCAAACGATGGCAACAGTGTGGGCAGCAGGAGACGCACAGGCAGGGAACCTGAAATCATCTCCTACCCCAGGTAGATGACAGCCTGCTTCCCTACTAATATTTCCATCCCCACTCCCCCCACCAAAAAGCCACATTGGGAATAATCTCTTTGCTTACTATTTTTTTAGAAAGATGAGATTGAATTAATATCAGTATAGAATTTTTATTTGTGCCAGTTATTGAGATCAGTATGTACTTTATACCCACTTTACTTAACTGTCAAAACAAAAATGAAGAAAGGCATTATATATGCATTCTCCAGAAGAGCAAACCAAGGTTCAGGGAGGGTAAATGGATTGTGCAGAGTAATGCAGCCGGTGAGGTCACTCGCAGCCTGGATTCGATCTGAGGTTTAGACGTCAGAATCCAGTGGGCCAGGGGACTCGCACCTTAAGCACAGGAGCAGTTGAGAGGCAACGGTCATAGTTCAGGGTGCGGGGGCCAAAGCAGGACTCCCAAGCCCTCTGAAGAAGTTAACCCTGCATCATGGCTAGTGCCTCTCTCCTGGGGTTCTGTCCATCTCACGTGATACTGAAATGTGGCATGTTTGGCTCCCAAAGGGCAGGATTTGGAGGTCCTCATTCCCAATTTGCTGTGACCTAGAGGTGGCTCAGTTCTAAATTCTAGACAGATTCTAGATTTTGACATCAGATAATAGCTCATATCCGCCTTGAGCTCACACACTTGTGATCTGATACGATCCTTACCACTGTGCTGTGAGGTTGACAGAGTGAGCGTTCATTTTATGATCATCACCAGCTTCCACATAGAGAATCTGGAGACCAGGGAGAGTGTGTACATTTCTCAAGTCACGCAGGACATGGACTCATGGCAATGGCAGGAAGAGAACCCAGGTCAGGCCACCTCTTATCACAACACAGGATGAATCAAGGTCATTACTGAGAAGTCAGAATTTAAGCCTCCAGTGGGCTGGCAGGGCAGAGCAATTGAGGGAAGGAGAAGAAAGCATGGCAGCTGCTCTCACCAAATCCTGAACATTCCAGGTTGAGAAGAGCCCGAGGCCTCATCTGGTGCAATGGATCTCTGTGATGGCCGGACTGCTGTAGGCAGGGGCCAGCATGTACCGTGTCTGTGGACGGCTGGGAGCCAACAGCTGGAAATGCTGGGGACATTGGTCCAGCACTGATGGGATGGGCTGGAGAACTGTCCCCCAGATGCGTATCAGTGATCTAGGTTTGAGGCTGAGATGGGCGGGAGGTGCCAAGTGCAGCACAGCCCTCGTGCTTCTGCTCCCAGACTGCAAACAGTTCAGATTTGCCTCCAAAAAGAAATACCCCTTTTCTCAATTTTCAGGTATCTTTAATGAAAAGATCGTAGGAATTATTACCAAGGAAAGAAGACATGTTGGATCTCAGGGCAGATAATAAATTTGTTTTTATTTTGACTCCATCGACGAGTATAAAAAGTCAAATGCAAGTTTGTTAGCAATTCACAGAAAACCTCAAGAAGGAGATCAAATTCACTCCGAGCGAATCAGTATCACATGTGTGTGTGTGTGTTCACGGGCATGTTTGAAAAATACAGTCTCCTGCCAGAATCTACATTTAGCGTGACTGGTCCATTATTGTCTTTTTTTTTTTTTTTTTTTTTTTGGTCTCATAATGCATCATTTCTTTCTTTTAAAATAAACCTTTGTGAGGGAGGGTATAGCTCGGTGGTAGAACTTGTGCTTAGCATGCATGCAGTCCTGGGTTCAATCCCCAGTGCCTCCATTAAATAAATAAATAAACCTAATTACCTCCCTTTCCTCCCTCCAAAAATAAAATAAACTTTTTATTTTGAGATAATTGTAGATTCATACACAGTTGCAAGAAATAGTACAGAGAGATCCTTTCTATCCTTTATCTAGTTTCCCCCCATGAAAAACGGTAGTGCACAACAGAACCAGGACACTGACACTGGAACAGATGAGACACAGAATATTTCCCTCAACACAGTGACCCCTAAGGCTGCTCTTCAGTGGCCGCATCCACTTCCCTCGCTCCCTCCTCAGCCCCTGGCAACCACTCGTCTCTTCTCCATTTCTATAATTCTGTCATTTCAAGAATGCTATATAAATGGAGTGACACAGCATGAAACTTTTTGTCTTGTTCTACTCAGCATGATTCTCTGGAGATTCAGCCAGGTGGGGTTGCACGTGTCAACACAGTGTTGAGTAGCATTCCATGGGATGAATGTACCAACATTTGTCAGACCTTCCACCTGCTGAAGGTGAATTGCAGACTTCCTGCAGGAACTCAGGCAACTCCGAATTGCCAGAGAGAATTTTGATGGGACAGCTTAGGAAACCTCTTTCTAAGCAGAATGTAGTAGCAACAACAAAGGCAGATTTTCTGGGATTCAGGTAACCTCTACCACATCTGGAGAAAGTGTGGCAGATGCCCATCAGTGGGGCTTAAGCAGGAGGAACATCCTGAGGACGGGAAATAAAAACGTCTGTGTGTTTCGGTCACGCGAGACAGTGTTTGCCTGCAGGTATCAACCTTTGTCTTCCATGACAAAAATATGAGCCCAACAGCAAATCAAATCAGGCATTTTCCTCTGAAGTCTGCCATCTCTAAAGAGAGTGAGTTTGCATAAACGCGTGGTAGTGCTTTCGGGGCCCTGGGGCTCCTGCTGTGACTGCCACACCATCACAAAGGCTGCAAGACCAATTAATAAGCTGGAACCAAACAGGGAGGTTGATGTAAAGGTAAGGACTTAGAAGAGCATCGAGAGAAAATGGGCAGTTCAAAGAGATGGGGTAAGAAATAATTGGGGTTGTTTTCTGAGATCTGCAAAAATTGAAAACTAGAAAGAAGAAAGGATTTGTTCTCTGTAAGGAGAGTCTTTATTCTGACAATAAATAAATAATTTCTGCCAGAATAAAATCTACCACTTAGTCCCTAAGATAAAGTAAAAACTGGTTGAAGTTGGGATAAAACTGTTAAATGTCCTTCTCGTTTCACTGCATCACAGACCTCTGAATTCTTTGTAGAAAGCAAGGTTATTACACAAAAAGATACATAAATGAAAGGGCAGAATGCTGTTTGTACTAGAAAAATATTTTTTCTTGGGTTTTTTGTTTTGTTGTTCGTCTTCTGAGAATGAATTCTGGAATAGTGGTACATTAGAAAAAATCTGTACAAATTCAAAAATTTGTTCTGGCAACAAAAGAGTGAGGAGTCAAGACCTTTATGGAAAAACACTAAGCCAATTAACTATGCCCAATATGCCCTGAGGCTGGTTGGGAGGAAGCACGTAGCTTTTAGCATCACTCACAGTCCTGACTGTGCTCCTTTGGAGAAAGCCAGCGCTGGACATGATCTGATTCTGCTCATAACTCTGTAATGACCCTGCACAGACAGGCAGACAGACAAGGAGGCACAGCCAGAATCCGTTGTAGCTAGACTTGTGTACTGAGCCGTTTAGCTTCAGGGCCCCTACTTCTCCACCCCTCTTCTCAGGTCATACATCCCCCTGCTGCTCTTTCAGGATGTACAGCACTGACCGTCCCGCATGGGACCTGACTACAGCTCCCAGTCCTCTGCGTTCTTCTCCCTGTCTTCTGTCTGAGTGTCTTAGAACTCTCTGCTCCAATAGATAATTATGGGTTGGTCCATTTGGTTAAAATACAAAATCATTTTATCAGTTTCATCTTTGAGGCAAGATAATGCTCAAGACCAGGTAAAATCCTCATATCTCCAAAAGGATCTTTGGGAGTAAGGCAAATAGTGGGATGTCTAGTTCGTAAGGAAGCTTCTGTAGGAGAAATGTATGACTGGTAGATCCAAAGTACTTCTTAGATTATCAGTCATTCACCAGCAAGTGGAGCACTGGGCCAGCTTTCTTCTCATCCAGTACCAAGTCACTCCTGGCTACCTTACTCCCAAATAACAGGGTAGTGACACTGGGTTTTGCAATGATGTAGATCCTAAACAGTGCACTTGTCTTCAAAGGAAGATACCTTAAGGACCTGAGGCAGTTTCTACATAGTAACAGCCATTCAAATGATGAAGTACATGATTTCCTTGGCTCTGGATATTATGATTAAACTCCCAATCTTCAAAAAGAAATGAGGATGATTAAACTCAAACTATACTAGAAGTTGAAATTTAGCCTCATAACCCAATCTATCAGGCATTCATTGAGTGATGCTGATAAAAATCTTTAATGGGCCACGGCCAGGCATTTTCTCCTTCTGACAGACAGTAATTGGTGCATTATCCTGGGTGTTTGTGCCCTAGATCCAAGTTGCCTTTTCCTTTGGAATATTATAAAATATGTATTTTTCCTACATCCAAGTATAAATAGTTAAAGCAGTTTAAAAAGGACAACTGTGTTTCAACTGGACATAGATTATAAGGTAATACAATTATAAGAGACAGAATTAAAGGCTAGTGAACAAAGAATGTCACTCATCATCCATCCAAGGGTTAAGTCCCAACCCACTGCAACGGCCCACTGACAGTGTACCTTAAAGGGAGTTCAGGATGTAAAAAGCAGCATGTGGCACTCTGTGCTTTGGATCAATGGGCCCCTAGGTAGGTAAGATGCATATCTCAGGAAGAATTTTGATGACTCCAGATTCTCGCATCTTCCAATACAGAGAAAAGTACTAATATCATTAACTTGAGGTGTCCGATCTTTGTGACTAGCAGTGATCTTTCACCAAGACGTATGCTTGGCTGCATTTATTCCTTAGCCAAAAATTACATATAACCTGGCTTTTCCCCCATCCCATCAGAGTAGCCTCTCAGAGCTACTAAGAGGCTATAGTCTTCAGTAAGACCCTGCATAAAAGTTAAACTCACAATTCTCATATTGTTTCTTCTTCTTTAAGTTGACAGACTGAATCCATGATGAAAATAATCTACCTTATATTTTCAGTTTTCTACATACTAGATTCTATGTTAAGTGCCTTACAAACCTCAGCTAACTGAATTCTCACAACAAACCTCTGGTTTAGTTGTTTTATGCCCATTTTGCAGATGAAAAAAACCCAACACTTAAAGAGTTCTACTAACTTGCTCAAGGTTCCACAGGAAGTCAGGATTGGCATCCAGTTCTCTCTGACTTCAAAGCCCATATTTAATTATCCAGCCTAATCACTACTAGTCTAGAGGTCATTACCAGTAGGACAAAAAAAAAAAAATGTTTCTTCCTCTCATTAATAAACAGGTTGAGATTTCTTCTAAGTTTGGGGGAGTTTTGGTTTATTTTGATTCATCTACAAAGTAAAATGCCTAAAGATGCCATCCTACAAAATTACGTTTGTGTTTCAGACATTTATTGTAAATTATGACAATTATTGAAAAACAAACTGAGAAATAAAATATAAAATTATATCTCAATATTCTAGTTATATCATAAAACAAATTAATGACTTATCTGTAATAACCATGATGACATCACTTAGACTAAATTTCTGTGCCGAAAGCAGAAATAATTCATCTCTGAAATTAAGCATTTGCTTTGTTTAAAAAAATTCTCCTTTACTTAATGAGCAAAAGGTGACCTATCATTAAGGAAGAGTATTTCTGTTATTTCCTATAATGTTCAATAAACCTTGGCAAAAAAACGATAAAAATTAATTCATTCTGGTTACAGATTTAATAGCATTAGAAAGTGGACTCAGATTCAAGCAGTACAGGTGTATCAGTCAGGACATGCTAGGTAGTGCTCAGTAATCATAACAACTTAAAAACATAACATTTCAGTGATTTACACCAACAAAAATTTATTGCTTTCTTTCAGATCCGTAAGGAATCTCTGCTTATCCTAGTCAATCAGAAACTCATGCTGATGGAGCAGTTACCATCTCAAAAAGTTGCTTGCAAAAGATGGAAAAGAGAATATCATAGGGCCTCTATTCAGAATTAAATGTTCTGTCCCAGAGATGATACATGTCACTTCCACTCACAATTAATTGGTCACAAGGGGACCAGAGCAAGTGATACAATCATGTGCCCATGCCTAGATGGGATGAAGGAATAGCATTGTGACTGACAGAGCAGTTCTTTTTGTTTTCCATTTGTCCTACCTGCTGCCTCTTTCTAAGACTGCCTGAATTTTCTTGAAACTTCTTTGTGCTTTACATCAAGGAGAGTCTTAAGTTTATTTTATGCAATACCAGTTTTCCATATCTTCAATCTAGTCGTTAGTAGGACCTATTTAGAATTATCTAGCTGTCTTCTGATGATTTCCTAGGATTACTGTAGTGAAAGTCAGATATAGTTTATCACACAAGGCTCGTTCCTTCTATCCATGCACTCATCTATGAACAAGAAAGCAATTATATTTGGGGATTGAAAACTATTACTTTAATATTTTTCACCATTTTATTAAGTAGGATAGTCCTTTATTCCAAGCTAAAGTGATAGACCTTAAAAGGGATATATCCTATGTTGGCAGAGGAGTGACTAAAGAGCTGTATTACTAATTTGCGGCATTTTCTATGGTGATGATTAGTTGTGCTAAGGTTGAACATTTGACTTTTGTCTAACACTTCCTTCCTGATTTTGACAGATGCTGAAGGTCCTCAGCCTCTATCTGCTTGAGTTGTCTTTGTGTTGCTGTGCATGTCAGTCTGACTTCCAGAGATCAAATCTTGTATTTTTGTTGGAGGGTTGGCCTCAGAATGTCAGAAGCCATTTGGCCTGGTGGCATGGAGGATCAGAAGTGATTCCAATTTAACAAATTAACATCACACCCAGGGCCTGACCCAGAAGTGTTGGTGTGAGGTATAAATAGCTGAGCTACCTTGTTCTTCAGCTGGGATAACCCTGGGGCGTGTGTAAATTGCCAGAGCTTCCCTGGGAAGACCAAGCTTCAGCTGCCCTTGTCCCCCGCTGGTTGTCTGTGCTTCTCTAAGTCACCCCCCTCCAACCCTGCCGCCCCCCCACATGGTCCCTGCATCTTCCAAACAAACTACATCCCCTCTGTCCTTGCCTCAGAGTATAGCTTCTATGGGAAACCCAACTGAGACAATAAACAAATGCCAATTTAGAATAAGTGCATTTTTTAATGAATACAGTTTGGGAATTAAGACAGAGGAAGAAGGAATATCCCCAATGTGAGTTCAGAGGAATCCTTTGGGGTCAGGGTGGTGAGGTTCTAGGAATACACACACAAACGTGTTTCACCATAGAACACTTTTTCAGAGGACCCTATAAATCACACCTTTAAAAATGCTTATCTGAACTGCACTGTAAAGGAGAATAAAATATTCTCTTTTTAAATAATCAGATTCCACTAACGGAGAATTTGAAAATATTTAATGTAAATAGGCCAGGCTAAAAGATTATTACTCTTTCAATGAAGAGTAAATTTGCTTAAACAGATTTCACAAGGTTATTCTTAACTTAGCTAAGAAAAGAGCTTTTCAAAAACATTAGTGGAATCCATTTTTATCTAAATGAAGGATGGAAACTTCAGGGGAATCTTGTCTTTCTATTAAAGGAGACTGTTTACTTAGGCATCTTAGAAGGTAAATTACTTATTTTTTAAAAATTAAAAGCAATGGCAAATATTTATCAAAGGCCTACTATGTATGGCACAAAATATTTTCATAAACACTTCATAATGCAGGTGAATTTTCATTCAGAATAACTTCCCCATGGAAGGAAAAGAAAAAGATAACATTAAACTTAAGTCTGAGACACTTCAGTTATTACTGTTTCTGTTTTTTATTTTTAGCATTCAGCTGACGAGCTCTGTCAGACACTGAATCTGGATGGAAGGTTGTGTAAGGTTGCTTTATGAAGAGTATTTTCAGCTAACGTAAACATCATTTTTTAAAAAGCTAAAAATGATTAACTTTGATGTTATCAAGCTTTAAAAAATATGTTTCACAAGAATGTGGTAAGTGTAATTTTCAAGTTCAGTTGGAAGAGGCAATGAGGAAGCAAGCTTTTGGCATGTAAATATTCCGATAAGAAGATGGAATGTTATTATGTAATGAAAATTCCAGCAAAAAGGGAGTGAAGGATTTTTGGTTTTATGGATATTTTGAAATGGTAACTTTTGTGAATTATGATCTGAGTTAACAAAAGTGAAGTTAAATTCCAACTGATCTAAGCAGTGGAATTAAGTACTAAGTGAATAAAATATTTCAGAGGGTACTTATAGCCATTAAAGCACTCAGTGGAAGGTTTTGGGACTTTTTTCCCAGCAGCTATTGAAAATTCAGATGATTATATGATTTAAGATAGTTTCAATATGGTCCAACTGATTTGATTAGGATAGAGAGCTAAATATAACTTTGGAAATGTCTTAATGCATATAACGGTACAGATGTGGTAGAGTAGAAAAATTATTGGCTTTAAAATCAGGAGAAATGGCCTGTCAAACTCTATGGACTGATAAGCCTGATGGCCGAGAGACTCAATTCCTCTACGACTCAATTTCCACATCTGTAAAATTATATACAAAAATATATACACATACACATGTTTACACATATACACATGTATACATGCATATATACACACACTTACACATAGGTACACATTCATGCAAAATATACATATGCATATGTGTATGCATATACATACATATTCACATATATACACATATATATCAATCAGGATTTTTGTAATGGTTAAAAGATGTAATGTGTACAAAAATGATCTTTAAATTTAAAAGTGAGAAACACATACATGATGATTATTAGTAAATACAATCACTTGGCAAAATTATATTTCTCTATTCTCTGTCAGTGAATAACACTGAAGACCTTACCTATTCAGATTGGCTGTAGCCCTTTAGCTGCTGGTTCTTAAAAGTCAAACACTAGGGGACTGAATTATGTCATTCTTGCTAGTGGAATATTATCTTAAACATTTGCACAAATTAATTGACCTTGAGTTTCTTTTTCCTTATTATAAATATTTCACATTTATTAATGTGTCATCAGACTTGAGTTCGAATGCCAACACCTCTACTGAATAACTGAACACCACTTAATTGATCTGAATTTCAATTTCAGATAAATGGCAATAATATAAATCAAATCTCATGGAGTTTATAAATTAGATGAAGATGGAGTTAGATGAAATAATATATTCAGCAAGTAGTGTACAAACACATAGTAAGAACTCAACTACTGTTAATTTTTTCTCTTCCCTCCTCCACAAAAAGCTTGTTTATTTTCTGAATTCTCTGGGGCCAGTTCTCTTCCTGATTTATAGGTAATGCTCAATAGCTGTTGGTTGAATGGATGAATGACTACCCGATCTAGGTTCTCAGGAGAGCAGATGCCCTCCAGGTCGAATCCAGACTCTTTGGTCTGGCTCTCCATGTCCACCAGAATCAAGTCAGACCTGTCTGTCTCCCCAGTGCTGCTCCTCTAGCGTGGTAACTCCTGAATCGAAAGTCGCCCAAGTCCTCACTGTCTCCTCTCCAACACTTAGAACTATCTTTGATTTACCTTGCTGAGCCTTAACTAATATTTCTCTTTTTCTTCAGTTCAGCCACTATGGAGAACAGTACAGAGATCCCTTAAAAAACTAAAAATAGAGTTACCATGCCATCCAGCAATCCCACTCCTGGGCATGTATCTGGAAAAGACAAAAACTCTAATTTGAAAAGATACATGCACCCCAATGTTCACAGCAGCACTATTTACAATAGCCAAGATATAAAAGCAACCTAAATGTCCATCAACGGATGACTGGATAAAGAAGTTGTGGTATATATGCACAATGAAATACCACTCAGCCATAAAAAAGAATAAAATAATGCCACTTGCAGCAACATGGATGGACCTGGAGATCATCATACTTAATGAAGTAAGTCAGACAGGGAAAAACAAATATCATTTGATACCACTTATATGTGGAATCTAAAAAATGACACAAATGAACTTATCTACAAAACAGAAAGAGACTCACAGACATGGAAAACAAACTTATGGCTACCAAAAGGGAAAGGAGATGGGGTATAAATTAGGAGTTTGGGATTAATAGGTATACACTACTATATATAAAATAGATAACAAGGACCTACTCTATAGCACAGGGAACTATATTCAATATCTTGTAATAACCCGTAATGAAAAAGAATCTGAAAAGAATATATATATATGTGAATCACTTTGCTGTACACCTGAAACTAACATAGCACTGTAAATAACTATACTTCAATTAAAAAAATAAAATAATAATAACAATATTTCCCCTTTTCTTTTTCTTATTTAAATCTCAGTATTTACTTTCAAATACTTCAACATAAAGGCAATGCTCTGTGTGTGTATGTGTGTATGTGTATGTGAGACAGACAGAGAGAGAGTGAGAGAGAGAAAGTGATTTTAATACACACTCTGGCAGTGGTTATTGTCCTAATTTGGAAAACACTTCAGGGAGCACTATGTAGAATTTAATCAAAAGCCTCCAGTGCGCAGCTCTCTTGATTCCTGACCAGTAACAGTGGGTTTTTGTTTTGTTTTGTTTTGTTTGTTTTTTTAATTACCTAACAGATGTTAGCCAAGTAAAATTAGTCATTAGTTAAATTTATGAATTGGCTAGAATTATTTTAGCGACATAGTTCGTTCTTTTTCTCATTTTTTCTCATAAACAGATGTAAGAGTCTAAATAAGCCCAGAAGCCCTTCACTTTCCAGGATGGCAGCTGAGGCTTCCTTCTGAAAGGCGCTGTCTCCATCCCTAATACAGATGACGCAGTCCATGGCAGAATCCAAGCTTTGAGTCAACCTTTCACACAAGGTGTGGCTGGATCACCTAAAAGGAGAGCCTGCTCATAGCGGTCTATATGACTGGTCTTGTACCTTGATGATAAGAAATGCTTGCATATGTCACAAAATTAATTTGAATTCTGACTTCATTGTCAGCTGGGGCAATTGTAAAGAGGAGCCCTATAATGCTCACTTATTTCTATGTGAGGCCCCCCAGCAAAACCCAAATAATTGTACACAGCCAAGTTGGCTCCGATCAGTTGTAAAATTTGGCTCAGATACCAAGGTGGGATTTACATGGATTTTTAAGTAAAAGCAGGAAACAAAACACCTTTTCTAGGAGACAAAAATCTACAGAAAGCAGTATGGATTTGTTCCTGTGTTCATCTAAATGTATATGCTGTATAAAAGCAACAGAAGGGAGCCTGAGGGCTATTTCAAAACAGACCCTAGTGCTCCACTGGTGAAAGCTTAGAACATCCGGAGCAGCAAGAAGGCCTGGATTGAGGGGGGTTATTATCTCTCCTACTAGATATTTGACTCAGCACACATATTTAGGAAGTAAAATGGAGAAAAACGTTGTTGCCATGGCTGGTGATGGAATGTTTATCAATATTTGGAAAAATTGTAAAAACTGTTAAGGAGTGAGATTAGCGCAAGTGATTAACAGATGAAGGATAGCTGTCTCTTTTTAACCCCCAACCAGGTGACCTGTTTCCAAGAAGACTGAGACAAGCGAGAGCAGGTCATTGACAACCTGAAAATTAGCAGTCACAGGGATGTGGCACAGAAGTGAATGAAGCTACCAAGGGATGAAGTCAGAGCTTAGAGGTGGTTCACACACAAGTTAAAATTCATCAGATTAACACAACATCGTAAATTGACTCTATTTCACTAAAATTTCTTTTTAATTTAAAAATTAAAACAGAGACAAACACATACAAGAAACCACCCAAAAAAACTTCATCAGAAAAGAACTGTCCAGAGAAGGGAGAGGGGTGTTTGGCCTGGTTAAGTGACCTCATTAAGGAGGAAGAATCTCTCAGATTTGGTGTGTCACAAAATAGTTCACTCCTGCTATCAGCTCTGGCAAAAACAAAAAGGGCAAGGGGAAGTGTCAATTTATCACAGACATATAGACCCCGAGAAGACAATTTCTGGCCTCATTAAGTAATGACAGTGGTACTGAAGGAAGGTTGCTGGTTATATCTTCTGGGAAGTAAACAGCACAGTGGTTCATTAGTGATTCTGTACTTGCTTCTTTTCTATAGATTTATGTTCCTTTGTTCTTTAAATCCTAGTTGATGTGAATTCATATGCTTAGAAATCACTTTATGAAATGTAATTTTTTTCCCCTAAATAATTCTTTCATTAAATTCACTTCACTTCTCACTATTCAAAAACAAATACAAACTTACAGGAAACAACTGTTTCTACTTGATTTCTCTCTTTATATAGGCTTTTTGTGAAATGAAAAATTAGCTTGATAATAGCTTAATAGTTATTAATGATAACACAATTGTAACAGAGGTATCATGACAATCGTTTTCTTCCCTGCCTACATGGAAAGATAATTTTTTAAGCATATAATTGCTCCCTCCTAATTGGAATCATTTGTGTCTAAAGATTTAGAAATTAATAGGAATGTCAAACTGATATAATTCAATCCACGGATCTAGTGCCTAACAAATCTTTTAATAGGCTTTGTATATACAGGGGTTATAAACCTTTCGAGGCCTTGATAAAAACTGCTGACACTCTCCAGAGAAGACATGTGCACGTACACTCAAAACTTTGCATCCCAAATCCAGGGACTTGCAGACCATCTGAAACTCATCCATATACCCCAGGACAAGCATCCATGGAGTGGGGGAGTACGGAAAAGCAAATTTTAAAGATATGATACAACTGATCCTTCATACCCAGAACTGTGTCAATGCTGGTAATAATCCCCTAGGGACAGAAACACGTACACTTCCTTATTTCCTCCTCCTGTTTAAGGGTTTAGTAGAGAGTAATAGAAACTAACAGGTATAAAGACCTTGAAGACTGTCTACTCCCACCTCTTTATGTCGTAAGTGAGGAAAATGAGACTCGTGGAGTAAATAATTTCCCCAAGATGGTACCATTAGTGGAAGATTCACAGGCCAGAATTCATAGGCAATGCTTTCTCCTCAGAAAAAGGAAGATCAGAGACTCAGCAGTGTAAGTCCTGTGATGCCTGCCTCCTCTCCAAAGCTGGTGCTCGTGTGTCTGGAGTAACAAAGTTGGAAGGGTTATTTGAAGTATATGTCTACTATTTCACATATTTCTTGGAGATATGCTACTAGAGGGCTGCACACTCGGGGGCTAAGGTTAGCCATGTCAGAATCTAGCTGGCCAGCACGGAAACTGTCACCAGAATGAAATGGCTGGGCCCTCTGGCAATGCAGAGAGGGTGTCCGCTTGCTGGACGAGTCCATCCTGCTGGTTCTGAGAGGCTGCACCGCTGGCATTCATAACCTTGATGAATTTATTATGATTCAGGCATGGAGCTTCAGATTTGCAGGCTTGTAAACTGAATCTGTCAACAGTCCTGGTGTAATTCTGTCTCTCAGGGACTGCACACATTAACCAAATGCTCTGAAACTGAAGCTTAGAACCAGAAAGTCAATTTGTAAATTACGATGAGAAGAGACTTTCACAGGATCTGCCCTGAGGGCAAATCTAAAAAGGAAATAAGATCCTAATCACAGTTGTTTCTGAACTTAGAGTCCAAATAAGGGAAGTTAGATGAACCCATGGCAGCAGACTAAGGCAGTCTAAATTTTCCACCTCAAAGTGGGGATGCTGTTGCCTATGGAAACCAGAAAACTTAAATTTTATTCTCTCTCTAGGGACTTTGTAATTTAAGCCTTAGGGCTTTATTCTCTGCTTTAGGCAAATTCCAAGTAAGTCGGGGTTCCTTCTTTTTGACCCTATGCTTGAAATTCAGCACAAAGGCAGATGCATAATCTGCCAATAGCAGGCTCTGCCGACATGTAACCTCATCTGTGGAGGAAAGGAATCTCTTGAACCCAGCTTCTAAAGTGTTCGTTCCACGACCTTGTCCTCGCCTCCACTTAGCTCAGGGGTGAGAAACAGAAAACTAATTGGAAACAAGACTCAGTCTGATTACTGAGTGCCAACAAGATTGATACTTTTTAAATCAATATACTGTTTTTCTTTCTCAAAAGTGTCTCAATGCCTCGATTTTTATGTAAACTTTATTATATCTACTTTACTATAAACTATGTTCAATATCTTGTAATAACCTTTAATGAAAAAAATATGAAAATGAATATATGTATGTATATGCATGACTAGGACATTGTGCTGTACATCAGAAATTGACACATTGTAACTGATGGTACTTTAATTAAAAAAATAAATTAAGAAAACATTTAAAAACTTTATAGGATCATAGAGGCTTTGGACTACATGACTGATTGTTGAGTCAATGATGAGACAGAGAACTAGCAATATTCAGTGGCTTGTCCAAAGACACGCAGCCAGTCAGAAGTCCATCAGGACTGAACCCTGGAATCAGTTTTGCCCTTAGACACAGGTCACACAGCTCAGGAGATCCCAATTCTTTGGTCATCTCCAGTGCCTGGAATTGACCAGTAATGCTGCCTGGTAAACGTGTCCTATCCTGAACTGAGAACCACATAGGCCCCATCACCCTGTCTCATTTACAAGATTCTCTGTCCCTCAACCCTACACAGAGGGTCAAGCAGATGTCCTGAGGAGCTCTGGGACTTGAGCCTGTGGTGGGGTTGTCCCAGCCACATGGCTGGGCCCCAGTTCCAGGAAGAAGTCTAATAATAAATTGCTCTTACTGTCCAGTGTGGTTCTCCTTTTGCAGGATCATGCAAGAAAAGGCATCAGAATTGTCCTGGCATGATGATTTGGATAAATCTCATCAACAGTAGGATGAGTTGAGAGTTCTGGTCCATAAGTAGTCTACTGCTGACGTTTTTGGTTGTGCCACATGTGTGGACTCCTGTTTTGACTACTGCTTCTCCATGTTCCAACCATGGTGCTACCTCCTGTCTATAGAACCTAAGGGTGGCAGGGGTAGCAGCAGGCATTTTTTACATGGTGCACCTCTTGCCACTGGCACCCAAGGCAGTCACCCCATGCCCTCTACAGTCTCCAAACCATGGATCAGTGAGTCCTTGGGGTGATTGCTCGTATCTCCTTTGAGGGCTTCCAAAACCATTGCTCTGCAAAGCGTATAGATCTTTCCAATTGATATCCTTTTTTTTTTTTTTTTTGCCACCAATCAATTTAGTGACGGCACATTGAGACCAACATTCCTTGTGCAAATGAGATTGATCTTTCACCCTGCTTACAGGATCCTCCCCTATCCTTCTCGCTGGCAGTGAGTGGAAGGCAGCAGCAGTATGATCAACACTGAAATAGATCACATTCTAGACATTTAGCCTAAATATTTCAAGAGAGGACAGAATTGGAAGATATGTTCTGAGTTTGCACAATAAAATTCCAAATGGAAAAATTTATCATGAACAGAAACAAATTACTATTCACTTTTTCTTGAGGTAGAAAGATATGAAATTAGTCAGGAATGAAGGATTGATAATAAAGAACATGAGATGCTTCCTGGGCCTGAACAGGAAAATAAGGGACCTGGACACCATAAAGAATATTTACGTGCACTGGTTGGACAATATGTAAATATTTAAGTACTTCTTCTCCATTCATTTTTCTAAGTCTTTATTGATAAATTACAAGTATCAATGAATTTTATAATATATTTTGTATCATGTGGTTTGTATAAATAGAGGCCAAAAAATATTTGTCTAGGGTCTCACCAAATCTTAGGACAGCTCTGCCTGGGATTCCTCTATCTTGATCAAAGGCTTTCAATTTTATGAAATATTAATATTAACATTACATCTTCCAGACTTCATGTATAGCATTGACTGTAATTTGTTATGAACAGCATTTAGGTGTTTATAAGGTAGTCTTCCAACAAGATGGTAAAATCTTTGTGCACATGAACCATATTTATTTCATCTCTGCAGTCCCCAAGCACCAGTGCTTCTCACAGAATCAAAATTCAGTGGAGACTTGTGGCCCTAGGAAGATGGTGTATGCATCTTTTCCCTAGTCCTCTCAGTAAGTACAAGTAGAAATCTTAGACATACATACAAAACAAACAAAGAGCATTCTGAACAGTGGAGAGAAGAAGCCAGACTGGCTACGGATCTCAGGATCTTAGGAACCACACGGTGTTAAGTTCCCTGGTGTTTTCCTTTTGCTTTGTTTATCCCAGACAGGTCCAGTGAAGCTAGTAACCCAGAAATGAAGAATAAAATTCCCCAACAAAATGCTCCTCCCTTTAGTCTAAGGACCAAAGAAAAGGAAGCTTAGCTATAGAAAAATCTTTTAAATAATATATGCTTCCTCCAGCTAAACACTATGGGATAAACCATGGTTCCATACCTACCCACAGTAGAAAAAGCTGAGTAGGAAGCCTAGACTTCTACCTCTGTAATGCTATACCAAGGCTCCTCAAAATCCCACCAGGGTGATGTCAGATAAGTCTAAATGCGAGCCAGGACTTCTATACCCCACCTCTCAGCAGTAACAAAAGACATCCTCATTCCTGCTGGGGTGGTGTTAGAGGAGGCTTAGTGGAGAGTCAGGACTTTCTTCTTAACATATAATTATGAAATCTTCTACTGCACTGTCAGTGAAGATCACTTGGAAACTCAGGACTCTGAGTCCCACCCAGCATTAAGGATGCACTTCTGCTTCTATCTAGCAGTAATAAAGTGAGCACCCCAACCTCCCTTGCCAGTTAGTATCAAAACCATGCAACTAAAACAGAAGATTTAATTAAGATCCAGACTCTCACAACATGATACCCCAATAGTCTATTTCAACAAAAAAAATCAATCAAGATACCAAGAACCAGAAATACCTTAAACTGAATGAAAAAGACAATCAATAGATGCCAATACCTAAATGACACAGAATTATCTGATAAAAATTTCACAGTAGTCATGATAAAAATGCTTCAGTGAACAATTATAAACACATTCAAATCAAATGAAGAAAAATAGAAAGCTTCAACAAGGATACAGAAAATCTCAGTAAAAAGAGAGAAGATAGTTATAAGTCAGCTATATTTCAGTAAACTTCAGGGGAAAAGATAAAGGGAAGATACAAAGAAGAATCAAATAGAAAATTTAAAACTCAAAAATAAAACAACTGAAATGAAAAGTGCAGTGAAAGGGCTCAAAAGCAGATGGGCTCTGAAGAGAAAAGAAGAAAGAACTGATGAACTAGAAATCAGAGCAATGGAAATCACCCACAGGACAAGAGAGGAAAAATAGACTTAAAAAAATTTAATAGAGCCTCAGGCACCTGTGAGACTCTAATACAAGATCTAATATTTGTGTCACTAGAGATCCAGAAGAAGAGGAGAAAGGGGAATGAAAAAGCACTTGGAGAAATAATTGCTGAAATTTTCTAAAATTTGACAACAAATACAAAAAAGATTCAAGAAACTGAATGAAGCTAGAACACTCCCTTACACCATACACAAAAATAAACTCAAAATGGATCAAAGACTTAAACGTAAGACAAGATACAATAAACCTCCTAGAAGAAAATATAGGCAAAACATTATCTGACATACATCTCAGAAATGTTCTCCTAGGACCATTTACCCAAGCAATAGAAATAAAAACAAGAATAAACAAATGGGACCTAATGAAACTTACAAGCTTCTGCACAGCAAAGGAAGTCATAAGCAAACAAAAAGACAACCTCCGGAATGGGAGAAAATTTTTGCAAATGAAACTGACAAAGGCTTGATCTCCAGAAATATATAAGCAGCTCATATGACTTAATAAGAAAAAAACAAACCACCAAATCCAAAAATGGGCAGAAGACCTAAACAAGCAATTCTCCAAGGAAGAAATACAAATGATCAATAGGCACATGAAAAAATGCTCAATATCACTAATTATCAGAGAATTGCAAATCAAAACTACAATGAGGTATCATCCCACACCAGTAAGAATGGCCATCATTCAAAAGTCCACAAGTGACAAATGCCGGAGAGGCTGTGGAGAAAAGGGAACCCTCCTACACTGCTGGTGGGAATGCAGTTTGGTACAGCCACTGTGGAAAACAGTATGGAGATTCCTCAAAAGACTAGGAATAGACTTATCATATGACCCAGGAATCCCTCTCCTGGGCATATATCCAGAAGGAACCCTAATTCAGGATGACACCTGCACCCCAATTTTCATAGCAGCACTACCAATAGCCAAGACATGGAAACAGCCTAAATGTCCATCAACAGATGACTGAATAAGGAAGAAGTGGTATATTCATACAATGGAATACTATTCAGCCATAAAAACTGACAACATAATGCCATTTGCAGCAACATGGATGTTCCTGGGGAATGTCATTCTAAGTGAAGTAAGCCAGAAAGAGAAAGAAAAATACCATATGAGATCACTCATATGCAGAATCTAAAAAAAAAAAAAAAAAAAAACCCATAAAATCCATAATAAAAACATAAATACAAAACAGAAACAGACTCATAAACATAGAATACAAAGTTGTCGTTGCCAGGGAGACAGACTGGGATTTCAAAATGTAAAATAGATAAACAAGATTGTACTGTGTAGCACAGGGAAATATATACAGGATCTTCTGGTGGCTCACAGTGAACGAGAATATGACAATGAATGTATGTATGTTCATGTATAACTGAAAAATTGTGCTCTACACTGGAATTTGACACAACATTCTAAAATGATTATAACTCAATAAAAAATGTTAAAAAAAAAAGAAACTGAGAAAACCATAACCAGGGTAAATTCAAAGAAATTAATTCCAGAACACATCATAATTAAACTTCTGAAAACTGGAAACAAAAAAAAAAAAATCTTGATAGCCAGAGGAAAATAATACCTTAACTATAGGGGAAAAACAACTTGAAGTCCAACAGATTTCTTACCAGAGATTCTGAAAGCCAAAAAGAAATGCTTCAATATTACTCAAGAACTGAAAGAAAATAGTGAACCCAGAATTCTATATCCAGCAAAATATCCTACAGGAATGAAAGAAAAATCAAGACATTCTCAGATGAAGAAAAAAATAGAATTTGTCATAAGCATCAATACAAAAAATGGTAAAAGGAAGTTCTATAAACAGAAGGGAGACACTAAAATAAGAAATCTTGAAACATCAGGAGGGAAGAAATAACATGATAACAAAAAATAGGTGAGTACAATGGGCTTTTTCTTTTCCTGAGTTTAAAAAATTATGTTTGACAGTTGAAGCAAAATATAATACTATCTGATGTAGTTTCAGCGGGCAATCCTATATAGGTTTTGTTAGATTTATACCTAAATGTTTCTTTTCTTTTCTTTAAAGCAAATATATTTTTAATTTTTCTTTTACTAGTTTTCCTTACCAGTATATAGAATGCTATTGATTTTTACATATTTATCTGTATTTTATGATCTTGCTGAACTCATTTATTAGTTCTATGAGTTTTTTTATAGATTCCTTGGGATTTTCTGTGTAGACAATCATGTCAACTGCAAATTGGAACAACTTTATTTCCTCATTTCTAATTGCATTCCTTTTATTTCCCTTTCTTGCCTTATTGCAATGTTTAGTGTTGAAAGAAGATACAAATTACTAATATCAGAAATGAAAGAGGGGTCATTACTACTGATCTCATTAAAAAGACACTTAACAGGATAATGAAGGAATACTATGAACAACCCTATGCTCACAAACTTGATAACTCAGATAAAATGGACTAATTCCTGAAAGACATGGACTACCAAAACTTACACAAGGAAAAATAGACAATCTGAATAGGTCTATATCTAATAAATAAATCGAATCAATAATTGATTACTTCTCAAATAATAAGGCACCAGACTCTCTGATTCTACTGGTAAATTCTACAAAGCATTTAAAGAATAAGTAATATAAATTATCCACAATCTATTTCAGAAAATAGACACAAGGGAATGCTTACTAATTGATTCTATGAAGAAAGTATTACCCTATTACAAAAACTGGTTAAAGATATTACCAAAAAAGGTAAACAGATTAATATCTCTCATGAACAAGGATACAAAATCCTCAGTAAAGTTGTAGCTAATGAAATCCAACAATGCATAAAAAGAAATACACAGCACAACTAGTGGTGTTTACTTCAAATATGCGAGGCTTATTCAACATTCAAAAATCAATTCATGTATTCCACCACATTTAGAGGCTAAAGCAGCAAAATCATATCAATTGATGCAGAAAAGCATACAGTAAAATCCAACACTCATTCATGAGTGTTTTTAGAAAACTAGGAATGAGGGGAATGGAATCCCTCAACTTGATAAAGAACATCCATAAAACCTTAAAGTTATCCTATTTAGTGGTGACAAACTGGATTCTTTCTCCTTAAGATAATTAACAGAACAAGGATAGCCCCTCTCACCACTCCTATCCTACAACCTACTGAAAGTCCTAGCCTAGTATACTAGGCGAGTAAGAAAATAAAATACTGAGATGGAAGAAATAAAACTGTCCTTGTTAGCAGATTCATGCTTGTCTATACCAAAAAATCACAGACTCTTCCCCCCTAAAATAAAACAAAACTCCCAGATCTAATAAATAATTATTGCAAGGTCACAGGATACACAAAAATTGGTGTTAATACACAAAAATTGATTAGTTTCCAACATACCATCAAACAATGGAATTTGAAATTAATAAACTCAAGAAACTCAAAAAGTGGGGGAAAAGGTGTTGCGGAAAAATGTTACAGCTCCGTGTTACAGCTCAGTTGTGACAGCAACTTGGAACCGAGCAAGAGACCAAGGAGCACTCGGAGAGTTGGAGAACTCAGGTTTACTACACCAGCAGGCCCACAAGAGTTAACACTCCAAGCTCTGGACCCTGTCTGTAGGTTTACACAGGCCTTTATAGGCTGCCAGTTTTACACTTTGCAACATCATATGCAAATAAAGTATAACAGAATTTGACCAACTAGGAACAAGCTTTGTAGAAATAGACCAATCAGGAGTGAGAGAAATAACCAATCAGGAGTAAGGGGAATGGGCCAATCAGGAGTGAGAGAAATAACCAATCAGAAGTGAGCTCAGGGAACCAATAGAATTTTAGAGGTAAATAAGCCCTTTCAGAGGCAAAAAGTGAGAGAGAGCCTCTGGGCCAGGGAACTGGATGGTGCTGGCAAGAGAGTAGTGGCCCTGCTTGGGGATCCTGCTGGTCTTTTTATGGGGCTTCCCGCCTCAAAGGGACATGGGCAAAAGACATGAAGATATATTCATCAAAGAAGATACAAAGATAACAAATAAGCATGTGAAAATATGTTCAACATCATTAGCTATTAGGGAATTGCAAATTAAATCCACAATGAGATACTACTACACACACCTATTAGAATGGCAAAATAAAAAATAAGTGATTTCAGTGCTAGAGAGAATGTAGAGAAATTGGGTCATTCATATATATCTGGTGGAAATGTAAAATGGTACAGCTACTCCAGGACATAGTTTGACAGTTTCTTTAAAAACGAAATATGCAACTACCATAAGACCCAGCAGTTGTACTTCTGGGCATTTATTCCAGAGAAAAGAATTATGTTCATACAAAAACATGTATACAAATGTTTATAGCAGTTTTTTTATAATAGCCAAAAACTGAAACAATCCAGATATTCTTCAATGGGTGAATGGTTAAACTGCTGTATAATCATATCACAGAATTCTATTTGGCAGTAAAAAGTAATAAACTATTGATATATGCAACAATTAATTGAATCTCTAAAGAATAATGCTGAGTGAAAAAAAGCCACATAAAGATTACATACTTTATGATTTCATTCTTATAACATTCTTGGAATGACAAAAGTATAGAAATGGAGAACAGATTAGTGGTTGCTAGCATCAGGGAGGGCACAGGAGTAAGAGGGAAGAGGATGGGGCTACACAAGAGTGGCCTGAGGGATCTTGATGTAAATGTTCTATATCTTGACTGTATCAATGACAATATCCCAGTTGTGGTATTATACTATGTTTTTCCAAGATGTTACTATGCAGTGGTACATAGGATCTCTATTATTTCTTACAACTGCATATGAATCTACACAATTATCCCAAAATTAAAACTTTCATTTAAAAAGTCAGTGGAAGTATATTCATTCAATTGAATCAAATCTAGAGAAAGAAACCTCTTTTAGCCATTTTCTTAAGGACACACACACACACATTATGAAATGAAAATATGTTACACTGCATTTGCAGTCAATGTCTATCACCTGAGGAAAACCATTATATCACATATGAATATATCTGTTTAAAACTCTAACACTGTACACCCAGAGCCTAGGAGGTTTTAAGAAATCAGACCATGGCTCAAACTTTTATCTTTATACCTTTAGAAACTTTGAGCATATTTGCTATAAGCTGAGGCTTTTGATATTTCCCCAGCTTGGCAATATGCACAATAGTGAAAAATAGGTGGAGTGCCTAAAAAGATAAATACATGTGGACTTAAAAAACACATTTGGACTCTGGCCTAGAGAGATTGCACCGATAATAAAAAATAAAGTTGAAATTAATAAGTCAATGATATTCAGAAAATTAATCAATTATGAAAAGTTTTAATCAAAGAATATTGAAATTAAAAGTTCTCATCCTTGGCCCTCCTGTAGAAGAATAAATTTAAGATTGAGTGGATGGTTCTCATTATATATTCAATTTTAAACACTCTTTCTTTTATATTTTTCTTTTTTAAAACTATAAGATAAAATACATTAATTTAACTTTGAGACAGAATATAAATTTGAGATAGGAAAAAATCGAAAATTCTTCAAAGTAATTTGATTAATTTACCCAGTAATTAATGTGCACCAATTATGTTATAGGAACTTAAGATACACTGATGAAAAGACAAGACTGTAACCCCTGCCCTCATGGGGCTTAAATTCTAGCAGTATTATTCTAGAATAATGATCCCTACTTTGAAAGAATATATATAGTAAAAACCATTCTATATTATTGACAGTTCTGTAAGCATAAGAAGGTTGAATTGCTGTTGCTTTGGGAAACATAATTTCTCTAAGTCCTTTCTATTCTTGTTCATAATAGCTCAAAACTGTGAATTTTTATCAACAGTTGAATGGATAAACAAACTGTGCTATATTTATACAGTGGACTATTCTCCAGGAATAAAAAGAGAATGAACTGCTGATACAGGCAACGAAAAGGATGAATCTCAAAAACATTATGCTAGGTAAAAGATGCCAGACACAAAAGAGTACATGTCATACAATTCCATTATATGAAACCCTAGAAAAGATAAATCTCTAGTGACAGAAAGCAGATCTGTGAATTACACGGGACTCAGCTTGTGGAAAACTGACAGGGAAATGGGTGAAAGAAAAGTTCTGTATCTTGATTATGGTGTTGGTTACATGGGGTACCAATTCATCAGAATTTATTGAAATGTATACTTAAAATGAATGCATTTTATAGTATGTAAATTGTTCCTCAATAAAACAGATATAAAAAAGCAATGTAATTTGCATTACAGAATAAAAGAGAAATTAACAGACCATTATTAGAATTAACAGAATAAATGAGAAAAGCTGTAACCATGAAATTAGATGCAGAAAAAGCATTTGACAAAGTCAAAACCTATTCATGATTTAAAGAAAAAAAATAAAACCTCTTAGCAAATAGAAATAGAAGCCTATCAAAAAAATAAGTAAACAGAAACAACAACAAAGTCTTTTTTGAACTGGAAATTCTACTAGTTCAAAGTACAGTAAGGCTAAAATGTGAGTCTACAACTATTTCAAAATAAAATGTTTACTTTAAAAATCAGCAGAAGCACTGTGTAAGAATTCACTGGCTATATAAAATTTACATCTAGAATATTGTATATTTCTATTTGTAAATTGTGCGCAGCCTTCTTTAGGAGCAGGAAGTGTCTCACACTAGTTCCTGCACTGATATATTTACAGATTCCCCCATTCCACCCACCCCTCTGGAGGACCAGTTGTTAAATATTTAGCAACACACCACTACCTTCAAATAAATACTAATTTCATTTGTTACCTGAAGAAAGAGCATGTCATGAAAATGACCTTTAAAAGTTTCCTGGCTTGTAATTGTATCAGCTTGTCTCTTTTTTATTCAGTTCACTCCTATGAGAACTTTTAAGGACTGAAATGTGGGATGGCTGCTCACTGTAAACTTGAGACTGGGTATTATCTAAGTGGTATGTCAATACAAATGGAGAGACAAAAACAACTTTGAAAGAAATGATGGATGTGAGAAACTCCAGCAGGTTCTGGAACAAATTCCCCACAGTGAAGAGGGATCAGAGACTGGAGGGATTGACTCAGGGTGGGGCAGAAGACGTATGACATGTCATAGAAGGATAAGGCAGGACTATGAAGCCAGTTCAAAAAGGGAAAAAAAAAAGACTTCAGGGGAAAAAGTAGAAATGCAACCTTTGGTTCACTGGGAGAGCAGAATAAAGTAACACGTCCTGAGTTCTGAACAACTGAAAAGAAAAGAAAAACTCATTAGGAATAATGATCTTTCTCATTGAAGAAAGGCAAAATGCAGTTTCCCATTGTTTATTTGTGACTAAGAAACTTGCCTAGGCTTCACTTTCCTACAATCACTATTTATGTTACAGTTGATCACTGTTCTTAATCAAAGCCTCTTCTATGTACATATTCATATGCTGTGTACTCCTTGGTACTATTAATCCTATGATAAGTCAAAAAAGAGTTTTGGGCCTCCGTCACTATGAATATAAATAGAACTTATTCGTCATTTGCATTCATCTCCTCCCTTGCAATTAACATCTCTGAGCCTTGACTCTCCTCCGGACACCAGCCGAGAGAAAAAAATCACCTGTGATTGAAGGAGCTCTCAGGGGTGCTCTTTGGATCATAAAAATTCACATTTAAAGGGTAGGTCATTAATTGAATTTCCTTTTTTTAAGTTACAAAGTAATGACAAATACATATTTATGGAAATCATGTTTAAAAGAAAATTCTAGGTTTTTTTTTTTTTTTCTCCCTTATGTCAGGAGTAAAGAGCAGTGCTTTGGGGATTGGCATCAGTGGTTTCTGACATTTCCTCCACTCTTGGCACTGTCTGTTGGGGCTGAATGCCTAAAAGGTGTCTTTTAACAAATGGGGTATTGGTTGCTCAGTCATGTTTCACTTTTCCCTGGTGGCTACTTAGCATCTGGTGGGTCCTCTCGATGGTATTGGCAATGCTCATCCTTCTCAGAGTGACTGGAAGTGTACAACCTGTTATTCAGCAACTGCCAGCAAGTGAGAATGCCTCTTGTTTCCCATTCTGCTTCCATTGCCAGATGAATCTGTTGTTCTAATATCTAATAGCCTTTACTAGCTGCTGGGTTCTCCTCTTCCCAGTTAGGATTACTTGAAATTTCCAGTTTCCATATTGTCCTGCCATTTTCACAGCAGGGGCCGCAGAGACATCGCAAAAGAATCTCAAAACAATTGCCTCTAAAGCCTCAGTAAAACCAAAACAGTCATATCTACCATAGGTTCCAAACTGCAACATCTTGGAAAAAAAAAAAAAAAAAAAAAAAAAAAGCCAATGTTTTTCTCCCCAGTAAATTTTGGAGCACGCTCTAAGGCCTTTGTTTTCTTTACTTCCCAACTCAAGTCTTTAGAAAAAGGTATACTTCACTCTACACAAATGATCAGTTCCTTTGTAGTGGTGTGGAAGTCAGGTTGTTAAAATGAAAACATATGTTAAATCTACTGGGGATGACTATTGCATATGAGAACTCCAGTAGAATTATTTGATTAATCAGCTCTTTTGTGTCTCAAATGATCATCCCTAACTTGTGTATGTGAAAACAAAATGTTCATATGTCACATGCCCTTAACTATTAATTCCCCTTGTAGGATATGTTCTCCTTAAACTTATCGTTTCAGGGCATTGATTTGAACGCTAACCAGAGTCACTATTGATTCTCATTGTTTGGAAACCTTTTCTCTGTTTTTCTTTTCCCTTGTTTTTGAAGTGAAAGATCAATAAACCTTAGTCCTGGACACGTTTCCCCAGAGACATCAGGGATGAGCAGCAGGGCTGATGTGAGGAGAACATACCGAAAATCACTGTTCATCCTGACTGGCCAGTGCCTTGCGCTATTGGTCACTAAAGTTTTTGCTGTCATCTCTTTTCGTGGCAATGTTTTTGTTTTCTTTCAATAAGAAATGTAAGGCATTAGTATCTTGGATCAATCATCTAATAACTTGTTTTCCAAACTGTAGTCCAAAATATGATAATCACTTGAAATTTTCCTTCAATTTGTATGTGTTATTGACTAACAGTTTACCCATATATTTTGGGCACACTATTTCTTCTTACTAACCATCACATACACAGCACAATTATTATCTATAATAATACTGATATCACTGAGTCTTACTTAAAAATATAGATTTCTCACATAGTATTAAAAATATGAAATATATGTGAATTTTAAACAACCCAAGATTGAAAAATTATGTAAGTTTTTTTCTTGGAAGCGTGTTTTGTTCTTTCTTTTTCAGAGGGAGACAGCATTCACAGTGAAAACAAGATGCCATTTTTAACACTATTATTACATTGCCAGTTATTTTTTTAAAGGATGGTTCTCTGGTCAAACAAATGTAAGGAGTTTTGCTGTCTATAGTCTATCTTTGAAGACTCACTGGTATGAAATTTTACCAAAAAATTAGTGGATTTACATTTAACTGAATAATTTATATATAAATGTGTGTGTGTGTGTGTGTGTGTACATGGAATATTTTATTTGGGGCATGCTTAATAACAAAGCTTTGGGACATGCAGAACAAAACCTGTTTACTTTACCTTGGGGTCATTTGTTAACTTGGAAGATGGGTTAACAATTAAAATTTGGCACATAAAATATAAACATTTTATGTAGTACCTCAACATTTGCAACATTATTAAATAATAGAATTCCAAAAGAAAGGGAGCCATGTTATTTGTTAGGTGTTATAGACCCACTGCATGAGATGGAAGAAGTAATGTTGATGTTTTAATGGTTTTGATATGATATTCATGACCCAGGAAAACACAAAGTGGCTCCATTCCACCTCCAACAAGTAGAAGGAATGAGCCACTATAGACCCTGACTCTCCTGGTGACACCCCTATGTAGCAAGGGCAGACCATACTGAAGAGCAAAGATAAAAATGAGTATAGGTTGCGTGGCCAAACCACACTGACTCCATTCTGTCAGCTTCATCTTACGCCTCCGGTCCTACCCCACCCCTTCCTGCAAGACCGAGCTTTAGCACAAGAAATGTGCCCAAGCCAGATGAGTTCCCTATCAACTTTTACCCTTGCCTTCATCTGATATGAAACAAGGAAGGATGCCTTCTGCTGATGCAAATGGATAATCGCCCACAAGGAATGATGGTTAGGAGATGCAGGGCGAGGGGAGAATGGGGGGACCTCGGGTTCCTGTTGGTGCTGATGTTTTTCTCCCTTAGCATTCAGATTCTATCTTTAGCTCTGGCTCCCTTAAGTCCCCCTGTGCCCCTTTTGGAGTGCAGCTGAGAATGCCTCTGGCTCGCCGTCTGCCTGATCCTACCTGTATGTAAGTTATCCACAACAAACTTCACATTTGCACTTTATGGAGTTGCCTGCTTCATTTTCTGGTCTTAAAGTTCCTGTCTAAGTTTGAAGGATATGATTCAGTATCTCTGTCTTCTAATAGGCAAACTGGTCTTTGCTTTGAGATTGTTTACTTTCACATGTTGAAACTACTGCTTCTGCCTTAAATTTGAATTTTCCTAATGGGACCTTCAACACATACCTGATTGACAAATTGTTCTGTCTTTCCAGACCCTTGCAGTGAAATTAAGGTACAGATTCCATATATAACAGTAAACTAAGGGCTACAATTAATGCATGCACGCCATCTCATAATCTGTTTCTATTAACAGAGTCAAAAGCTAAGGAAAGATCAATAATAAAAACAATTCTCTGGCACCCCTGGAAGGTTACTCCATAAAGCAGTGACGAATAAAAACAATGGCAAATTATAGAACAGACATACTTGCCTGCTCTGCACGGAGATGACTGTTCCAAAAGGCCCAGGTTTATGACATGAAGAGGAAATTAAGATAAAGAGGCCCTATCGCACGGCGGCTTTGGATTTCTGGAATACCTGAAATACCTGGCAAACCCTTGAGCTTTCCCAAGCAGAGTGAAAGCCCCTCGCTCTGCCTCAGTACATTTTGTCTGCTATTACCGTGTCCTGGCATTATATTTATTACATTTATTCTGTAGTTTAGAACACAGAATTAAGCAGAATGTAAGTAAGTTAGATCTAACTTAATTCCTTTATGCTAATATAGCTACAGTTTTTGTGTGCTATCCTCAGAAAAGATGGACAAACACTAATATTTTATACTCTGTTTTTTCTAAGACAAAGCTGTCAATTCTTTCAACAAATATGTACTGTGCACCCACTATGTGTCTCACACACTCTCTAGGAACTTTGGGTATATTTGTTAATAAAGCAAAGATTCCTGATCTGGGGTTCTCATAGCCTAGCAGGGCAAGATAGATAGTAAACAATAAATTTAAGTGAAGGCTAAGGGAAAAAGAAAGAGTAGAGTAGAACAAGGAGGGTTAGGAGTGCAGAGATGGTACCTAAAATAGGTAAAGATTAGCCAGGCAGACTCTGGGAAAAGGTATGTCTGGGCAGAGGGAAGGACTACAGCACAGGCCCTAAGGCAGGGCATTCCCGACATGCTAGAGGAAAGCAAAGGCCAGTATGGAGCAGAGAGACTGGCATGAGGAATAGGAGAGGAGCTCAGAGGGAGTGCTGGGGCAGGCGAGACCGTGAAGCGCCATGAAGAAGACTTTAGCTCTCACTCTGAGTGAGATGGTGTGCCATCGCAGGGTTTTGAGCAGAGGAGTGCTCAGATATGACATACATTTTTAAAGGATCATACTTTCTGTGGTAAAGAGAGTAGACTATGGGGACTAAGGGAGACAAGCAAGAAGACCCATTAGCAGCAAGTGCCATAATCCAGGCAAGATATATGACGGCTTGGAGGTGGACAGTAACATAGAGGGGTGAAATGGGTGTGAGAGTAAGATAAATAAGGACCCTAGGATGACTCCAAGGTTAGTCACGTGAAAAACTGGAAGAATGAAGCTATCTCAATTGAGAGAAAAATCATGGGTGGAACTGGTTTGAGGGGAAAGATTAGGAGTTCAATTTTGAACACATAAAGTTGGAGATGTCCTTGAGATATCCAAGTGGATATGTAAGGACGAAGTTGGCCATATATGTCTAGAGTTTGCGGGAATGGAGGCTAGAGATTCCCTTTCATTTCTGATCTTTCAAAAAAGGCAAAAACTCAAAACTAATAAAACATTCACCCAGGAAATTAGCACATTTCCAATGTGGATATTGTGCAAGAAGGTGAATTTTGCTGGAAGCCTTGAAAACAGTCTCTGATTTTTTTTGTCTTAACTAAAAACATCCCCAAACATAATCTGACTTGATTTTGATTTGATTCTCTTACCCTGACATTTGGACAGTGAGTGAAATTTCTCCCGATGGTAACAGCTTCTGCCCATGAAAACCACTTATTTATTCAGTCATGATTTAAACATTTATTCCGCTCCTACAATATGTGAGGCTCCTATTCTTTGCCATAGTCCATTATCTTGTTTGAGCAGCAAAACTAGCCTAAGGTCGGGGGGAAATCAATTTGAAAGAAACACTTTGTGGAATAAAATTTGGAAGGACAGCCTGGCAAATCTCTGGTTTTGAGGAGAACCTCACTGAGGGCACCCTGATGTGAAAACAACAGTTCAGAGATTATAATGGCAGCGAACAAAAGCACTACCCGGGGCCGTGTGCATTTCTGCTGCCCACAGAGGATTGCTGAATAAATATTTCACATGTAATACACGTGTTTTATGTCTTAGGATTCCTTGAATACTAAAAATTGTCTTCACATATACAGAGCTTTTTTTTTTAAATTGAAGAAAGCAGAAGGTGAAATCAAGAAACTAATCAAAAAAAAAAGTTGTGACCCAGCATTCTAAAGTTTGCTTTTTCCTTTAAATTCCATGAGATATGGTATTAGAAGGTGAAAGACCCTTGTGGGTAGAATGAAGTAGATAGACATCATGAAAAGTCCATCCAGAGTAGAAATTCCGTTTAACAGATGTATGTCGAGTGTTCCACGCGTGCGAGAATTGGCTGGAAATGTGAAGAGCAATGAGGAACTGTCCTTCTCTCCAGTATTCATAGCAGAGTAAGATAGCTTTACGTGTACACATAAACGACAGTAATACTTGGCAGGCTGTGCTACATAAGGAAAGAAGAGATTATGAGAGTGGTATTATGCTTCTTAGAGGAGTAAGGACTTCTGCTATGTTTTTAATGAAGTACTAATAATGAGGACCAGAAACCAGGATGAAGAATTTCTACTGAGAGACAACTTGAGCACAGATCTGGATGCAGGGGACAGTTAATGGTCCAATGTCACCAGAGTATTAAAAATGTAGGAGTAAATATCTTGTAGTACACTATAATGAAAAAGAATATGAAAAGGAGTATATGTATGTATATGTATGACTGAACTATTATGCTGTGCACTGGAAATTGACACAACATTGTAAACTGACTATACTTCAATAAAAAAATATATGAAAAAAAAGTTAAGCACGTGATCTTTGGTTTCAAAAGGCTTGAGTTTAAATCCTAACATCACCATTTACTAGCTATGCGACAACATAGGTAAGGCAACATTACAAAGCTTCAGTTTCTTCATTTCTAAAAATAGCATTAAAATGATACCTACTTCTTAAGACTGTGTTGAGGCGTACATGATAAAAACTCCAAGTATAGTGCCTGGCGCATAAGTGCTCAGTAAAGTTCAGCTGTTGTTATTAACTGGGATTTGTGACTGTAGAATGCCCCAAGAGCTATAAGTATGATAGAAGGTTTTAATTTTAAAATGCTTGGATTTGATCAACACTCATGCCAATTAAAGCAGTTAATTATTAAAATCCTAAAAGAACTAAAATGATCTTACAATATGGAGAAACAGATAACAACCTCTAGTTGATTAGTTAATTGGTAAGTGCTGACTGCACTAAGGTTCTTTTATATCTCTCCTGTTTTCTTTCCAAATGAATGGCAGAGCATATTCTGTAGTTAAGGTGATGAAGCTAATATTAGTTCTGCAGAGATAAAGTCATGGTTTGGAGATGAAGATACAATATAACAGTAAATTCTATAAGCAATAAAGAGTACTGACATTCATTTTCTACTGATTTATCTTCAAATTCACCAACTCTTTCTTCTGTCATCTCCACTGTGCTGTTATGCTCATCCAATAATTCTTTTTATTCAGATACTGTATATTTCAGTTTTGGAATTTCCATTTGGTTCCTTGTATATTTTTAAAATTTTTCTGCTGAGAATTTCTGTCTCATCAATCATTTCAAGCATATTTTCCATTATGTCACTGAGCATTGTTATGAGAGTTACTTTAAAATCCTTGTTGACTATTTTTGACTTCAGGGTCAGTGTCTATTGATTATCTTTTCTTCTGAGAATGGTACACATTTTCTTGTTCTTTGACAAGAACTTTTGTAAAAGGACTATAACTCAATAAAAAATGTTTATATGTATTAAAAAAGGTTGGTTCAGGCAAGCACCATCAATGGTGCAAAATCTAGGGGGAAATTCGCATTAAATTTAGGTTGTCTTAAAGTGTCGCCCCTGGATTGCTTATTAATTATAAGAAAAAAGATAGTAATTATATGGTGAAGAATTGAACATCCTGACTGAGTTCCAAAGTTAACACAACCATTAAGGACAGACAAGAATCGTGAGCCTCAAGCTGCAATGCCCTGACAAGGATACAGCATAGCCCATGAAGTGTTCCAGTCCAGCATTTTTGAAGTCAGACACTGACTATTAGGTAGTAAATATTATATATATTATATATATATATATATATATATATATATATATACACATATATAATAAAACTACTTATTCTATACTTATTATTTTATTCTGTACTTATTGCATTTATTCTACACTTATTATTATTATTATAATACTTATTCTAAGGCAGCCAAAGTGAAGAAAACTAATTAGTAGAAAACTAAGATCTTGAGGTAAGACTTTGTTTGTCCTGAAGTACTTAAAGTTTTCTGAGAAGGAAAAGTATAGAATAAAAACAAAATGTGCCAAGGATAATTTCTGTATCTCTATGTCTGTCAAGACAAAGGAAGAGGGCCCTGGAAATGAGAAGGTTGGGAAGAGTTCACTGCAGTGGTTCCATCACAAGAGAACAAGAACCTGGTTCTCTGCAACACAGCTGATGGCCTCCTTTCTTCCACGCACTCTGTTGCCTTGGCTGCCATACTGCACACTCTTGGTTTAGCTTCTTTTTTGCTGCTTCTCAATCTCTTTAACTCACTTCTTCTCAACAGAATTTTTAAAACTTTCCATTCCTTAGGGCTCTATTCTTATGCCTTAAGTTGACAGTCTATCCCTGGATAATCCCACTCATGCTCTTGACTGTGACTTTCATCAGTGTGCCAATGATTCCCAAACCAGTATCTCTAGCCCAGATGGCACTCTCCAAGGTCCAAGGTCACATATCCAATTTTCTACTAATATTCCCACCCACAAGTGACACAAATGCATGTCCAACTCCCAAAGCTGCTTCTTGGTGTTTTCTATTTCAGTACATTATCATGCATACAATTTCTCAACCAAATCCCTTGGAGTCATCTTTGACCACCCCCCATCACAAAACATCCATTCCTACTTAATCCCCATGTCCCAGTGAGCTTCCCACTTAATATCTCTTAAAATCTCCACTTTTTTTCTTTAATTTTTTTTATTCTTTAATCACCTCCTTTTCTCACTTACACTTTCACAGCTGATTCCCCCACATCTGTTTTTGGTTCAAAGTTTACCTTTTACACTTGATTAAAAGTCCCACATAGACAGAATCTGTATCTATCTTTTCACCATTGTATCCCCCGCACCGAGCACAGTGCCTAGTATGCTGTATCATCAAATATATACCTATTGACTGAAGGAATAACATTGAATGGTGAGTGTGGAAATGAAGGGGTATGTGGGACATGAAGAGGGTGGATCAAAGAAAACTGCTAGTCACAAATTAGCAAAATTTTCTAATCCATTACAGCACATATGAGCTACTCAAATGAAACACTGTATGTAAATAAGCTGTAAATCGTAAAGCACTATTTAGTGTTGAAATAACTCCTGAGAGTCTTTCTGATCAACATCTTGCTTTTTGTTGTAAGTTGTCCCCTGGGTTGGAGAGAGCTGACCTGGGTGATGGCAGTAGAGCACATGGAAAGGAAGACACGTCCAGACACTCGTCCTGTCTCCAGAGCCACAAATGTCCTCAAATCCTGGCAGTGTTAAACTGCTGCAGCCAACAAAGCTATGCAAGATGCATCCTTCTTATTTTATTTTTATTTTCTATTTTCCGGGGGGAGGCAACCAGGTTTACTTACTGATTAATGGCAGTACTGGGAATTGAACCCAGGACCTTGTGCATGCTGAGCACATGCTCTACCCCTGAGCTGCACCCTTCCCCCCAAGATGCATAGTTCTTAAGGAAACTGAATTTTCAGAGGACAGTGGGATCAGCTTTTGAAAAATTGGCTAATATTTCAAATGAAATATTTAATTTTATCCATTAAATTAAAAAAAAAAAACTACAGTTAAAGATTGTGCATGATCACCCTCAGGGGAGAAGAACACCAAACTACAACAGAAATAAAATTCTTAGGCTCAGAAATGGAAAAATACTGAGGCATTTAATACTTCAGGAGCTGACTTTTTTCAGGCATGTTGAGCCCCACACCAGAGCAATCCTTCTGTAGGTCACATGGGCACCTCCCAGTCTACAAAGCCAAGTTTAGAAGGGCAAGATGTAATACTACAAAAGACAGTGGACTTCACATCATTTTGAATCTTTGGCATGTTGCCAAGCTTAGAAAAATAGACTATGGGGAGTCATTAGAATTTCAAAATCCTGGTATATAATGAAGGTTTCTTCACAAGGGGCAGCTTGGAGATCCTCCATCTATACTCATTTTTCCAAATCTTTCCTGAGCTGGACAGGAAAGATAGGAGACTGGCTAGAAGCATGCAGGTACTCCAATCTCCCACTGCCCCAGTGGTCTGCTCACCACCTCTTTTCTTACACACACTCAAAGCTTCGCCTGCTTTTATTGGTCCCACATATCTCCAGTCATCCTCCATGAAACCCACACCATTTACTTCACATCCACTGTCGCTTGCGTTTGCTCAAACCAGACTCCCACACTACCTAGTAGGGTTATCACCCTCAATCTACACACCCTCTCTATGGGGCTTCAGTGAACATTATGCTACAAGAATTACAGTATCACATGACGGAGCTGCAGGAAATCTAGTAGACACAATTCCAGACTTTTGTTTTACAGATAGGAAAGTTAGACCTACGGGAGCAAAATAGCTTGCCTGTCCCTCAGAGTTGGAGAACGGTAGGTAGAAATTGTTAGTTATCCAGCTTCTAAGCAAGTCACTGAGTTTGCAAGTAGTTCGGTATACGGTTCTCCAACTGGTAACGTCCAGTGTGGAAAGAGTCTATGACTTTGCCACACTTTTAGCATAACTCATAAAATCATTTCCTGGATCCAAAAGGTGAAGTTGACTTTCTGCCTTTTTTACAAATCTCTCTCTCCACATCACTCCCTTCCTCTTCTCTCTCTCCTCTTACTTTGTCTTGTTTTTGTTTAAATGCATGACAGGTTCGTGCAAAATACATAAAATACAAAAAACTATCCATAATCTCACCACATGGAGAAAACAGTTGGTCTGTTTTCTTCTAGCCTCTTTTCTGTGTGACTCTGGATTGATATGGGTGTAGTCCCAGCCTGAATCCAAGCTGAGAACCCTGGATACCAACAAAGGGACCTGAAGTAAAAAAAAACTGATAGAACTCTGTACGTTCACATAAAACAGCTTCAGGGCCTCCTAGGCACAGCCAGGGAGGCTGCATTACACAAACTGAGGGAACAAACAGCAAAATTTTTGACGCCATTCTTGAGACTTCCTTTACCCTTATAGATGAGACTAGTTTCTCTAGTGAAGCTGGAGGAACTCAGCCCACAAACATACTATAAAATAAATATCATACACTACATACAGTTCTGTATCCTGTACTTTCAATGTTCAATAAGTGGTATTTCACATCATCAAAATATTTTAAAAGACACACAGTGAGCGGGAGGGTAAAGCTTAGTGGTATGCCTAGCATGCACGAGGTCCTAAGTTCAATCCCCAGTGCCTCCATTAAAAAATAAATAAACAAGTAAATCTAACCCCCCTCAAAATAATAAACAAACAAACAAATAAATAAATAAACCTAATTACCACCCCCCCAAAAAAAACCAAACACAAAGTGGCTGTTCACCTATGGCGTTTGATATGACCAATCACACAGAGACGACAATGACCACAGAAGAGGTTCCAGGCTGAACGTTCTCATTTGGGGCTCCGAAAAGGCTGCAGAGTGATAGCAGTTTCTTTCTCTTCCCAAATAAAATTGGACTAGAAATACTGGAGAGTACGCTTCCATTTATAAGCAAAGATTGATTTCTAAAGGTGTTTAGGAGGCTACACAAATATTACTTCGTATCGTTCAGTGTTCTCGTGGGCTTACATCAGTACTCCCTGACTGCCTTTTATGATGCATTTTAGTATTTGCAGTGTTGGTCTAAATTCCCCTGCCCTATATCCCTACAGAATGTGCTAGTCTTGTTAAAATAAATGTTACCTTAGCATTTGAAAAATAAAATTAAATAAATAAATAAATAAATAAATAAATAAATAAATAAATAAATAAATAAATAAATACAATACAATACAATACAATACAATAAAATAAAATAAAATAAAATAAAATTTCTGGTCTTAAAAATGCTTTTCTAAATTATTCTCATTGTTTCCTCACTTAAGTTTTTTTTTTTTTAGCCCCAACTATATTTGTTTGGTGCAGAGATAAATTTTTCCTATCTTAAATCTAATTCAGGACAAGGTGGAAGAGCCAACTAAAAAAGAATAGAAAGTGAAAACAGGCAAGTATGAACCCCTGAGTCACACTTGTGCATTTACCTGTGCTGCTCGGTGACCCTGCCACTGACGAGCTCACCAAGCACATCCATGCTGCGTTGCAACTTGCTCTCAGAACCCTGACTCCCTCGGAACTTCTCCTAGTTCTTTTGTTTTGATTTCATAGACTTTCTTTGTTAGAACAGTTTTAGAACAGTTCCACTCACAGCAAAAGTGAGTGGAAGGTACAGAGATTTCCATATAACTTCTGCCCCATTTATCGACATCCCCCACCAGAGTGGTACATTTGCTACAATTGATGAACCTACATTGACTCAGTATAATCATTCAAAGCCCACAGTTTACATTAGGTTTCACTCTTGGTGTTGAACATTCTATGGGTTTGGACAAATGTGTAACAGCATGGCTCCACCATTACAGCATCGTACACAGTAGTCTCACTGCCCTAAAAACCCTCTGTGCTCCCCCTGTTCACCCCTCCCTCCCCACTAATCCCTGACAACCACTGTTTTGTTTGTTTTTTTTTTTACTATCTTCATGTTTTTTCCTAGAATGTCATATAGTTGGAATCATATGTAACCTTCTAAGTCTATCTTCTTTCACTTAGTAAGATGCATTTAAGTTTCCTTCATGTCTTTTCATGGCTTGATAGCTCATTTCTTTTAAGCACTGAATAACATTACATCATCTGGAAGTAGCACAGTTTATCCATTCACCTACTGAAGGGCATCTTGGTTGCTTCCAAGTTTTGACAATTATGAATAAAGCTGCTATAAACATCCATGTCTAGATCTTTGTGCAGACATACAAGTTTTCAACTCCTTGGGCAAATATCAAGGAATACAATTGTTGGATCATGTGGTAAGAGTACGTTTAGGTGCACAAGAAACTGCCAGACTGTCTTTCAAAGTGGTTGTACCATTTTGCATTCCCATCAGCAATGAATGTGGAGTTCCTGTTAGTCCACATCCTCACCAGCGTTTGGTGTTGTCAGTGTTCTGGATTCTGGTCATTCCCATAGGTACAAAATGCTCCTAGGTTTTGTTTTTTGTTTTTTGTTTTTTAACTTACTCTGTTACTGCCCATCTCAGGGCCTTCACACATGCACAGCCTCCAGCTGAAGTCTTCTCCCCTCTATCTCAAGTTGCCAAGATAACTTATTCTCAGGATTCTTCAGGCCCAGCATAAAGGCTTCTCCCTGAAGGATGACTTCATTAAAGTGTCAGCCGGAGTTAAGTTCTCCAGTTACACACTCTCAGAACTCATTAGACTCCTCCTTCATAGCACATATCACAAAGAGTTATGCCTGATGCTCATTTCCCGTAACCAGCTCCCCGAGAGCAGGAACTACTCTGTCTTTTTCAACAGTGGATCCCAAGCTGCTAAAGCAGGGCCTTCACAAAGTACTCAATAACTATTTGTTGAATTAACTAGTGGATAAATAAAAATATGTCCACAAATGAGAATTAGTGTCTACAGTTACTCTGCAAATCATGTATATTAGCCACACAAGTGAACACTGCTGTACAGAACTTCATTAAATATCTCTATTGGTAATCTTCACTGCTGGTTTGATGTTGAAATTTCATGTTGTGAATGTTATTAAATTTGTGATGGATGTTGGAGAATAAACTTTGGAAAGAAAAATATTTTTTAAATATTGTGAGAAAAAATTATATTGTGAGAAAAAATAATATTGTGAGTAAAACCTATTATACAATTTTAGAAGAATGAATGAATTGATAAAATCCCTCCAATATTACACCCTTAGTAACTGCTTAGAGATGTTGGAAAAATCCTCAGAACGCAAGGATAGGACTGATTAAAAAAAGAAAGCCAAGCACCACTGACTTTCCTGTATCTGAGCCCCACAAATCACCTAAATCCAAAGCCAAGCTGTATTGTCCTGCAAGCAAAAAATTCATAGGATGAGTAGAAAACTGTATTAGAACCAGTATTAGAAGTTGGATTAAAGGAATCATATCTATGCAACCACTGAGTCTATCTTGCTTTTCTGCCCCAGATGTCCTCAGTGAGGTCTCTTGTCTGCCTCCTTCCTGCCCAGAATTCAGCTTTCCCAGTTAGGTTATATCTTAGGCACATCCTGTGTCTACAATGCACATGCTGTCTCCCAAAGCACAAGCTCCTCATGTGAGCTGGTACAGCACATGGAGAAAGAGAATATGGGCACAGGAAGTCATCCAAGTTGATGTGAGGGAACATCCTGAGATCAGATGAGTTCCTTGGGAGAATGGTGAAAGAACAGGAGGAGGCTGAGGACAAGGGGGACTTGGGAAGAATCCCATGTGTCAGAGGAGGAGGAGCCAATGAAGGAGATTCTGGAGGTGCCAACAGTTAAGATGGGAATGTACCAACGTTTGGAAGTGATATAATTTTTGACATCCTGACAAGACAAGCAGTAACTGATGATAAGACCAAACTATAGTACAGGAGTCAGAAGAGGAGGATGATGGCAGCAGAGTAAGTTGTGATCTTTGAAAGACAGTTCCAATTCAGAAAAGTGTGAAAATGCTGGAGAATGTCTAATTTAAAACTAATTCTTCTCTTTAATCAAGGAGCTTTGCACAGCAAACTGAAGGAGCAAAACCCTTTTTTTTTTTGTTTCTTCTGAATACTTTCCTGAATCTACTAATTTGGAATTATTAATAGTGGTAAGTACAAGGGTAACCTGTGAGAAATGCAAACAGGATTAGAACTCTTCAGTTTCTAGCAAGAAGGAAATGCACCCTGGCGTGATAGGCAGAATTCTAAAAATGTCACCCAAGATTAATCCCTTTGACTATTCAATCAAACACTAATCTAGTACTACTATAGGAGGATTTTGTATGGAATTAAGGTTAATAATCAGCTGACTTTAAAATAAAGAAATCACCTTGGATTATCTAAGTGGGTTTAATATAACAGATGAGTCCTCAAAAGCCAAAGATTTAAGGCAGAATAGTCAACAGAGAAGAAAGAAGAGGGGAAGTAAGAGAGACTCAAAGCCTGAGAAGGGCATGATTCAATGCTACTGGCTTTGAAGTTGGAGGTGGAGGCCATGAGCCAAGGAATGTGAGCAGCCTCTAGAATCTGAGATTGACTTCTGGCCAACAGCCAGCAGGGAAATAGAAACCTCAGTCCTACAACCACAAGGAACTGAATCCCACCAACAACCTGAATAAGCTTGGGAAGGAATTCATACCCAGAGCCTCCAGAAAAGAATACAATCCTGCTAACACTGAATTCAGCCTTATGATACCAGGAACAGAGAAACCATCTGAGATAACTCAGATTTCTAACCCACAGAACTGAGATAAGTTTCTGTGGTTTTTAAGGCACTAAGTTTGCAGTAATTTGTTATGGCAGCAATAGAAGACTAATATATCTGGCTTTTTTATGTTGACATAAAATTAAGTTTTATGTTTTTTTCCAATCATAAAAGAAATATATTTTATAGAAAACTTAGAAAAGATTTTAAAAATTGAACAGCAGATTCTTCACAGCAATGATAAGTTGAGATCCACACAGCTTTGGAGTTAATGTTTAAATAAATCACCATTGATATGTACCATGTCCCCCAGTTCTAACTGGGAGAGAATAGACAAAGGAACTAAATAAGAAACCAATTAGCAGTTTTATTTCACAAATACCAAAGTATAAAGGCCTTTGGTAAACTTGGATTCTAAAGTTTAGCCCCAAACGAATATATGTATATATATGCATGACTGGGATATTGTGCTGTACACCAAAAATTGATACATTATAACTGACTGTACTTCAATAAAGATAAATAAATAAAAAAGAAATTTTAAAAAATCAATAAAGTTTAGCCCCCAAACCAAGGGCATATGAAAACCTCTTAGCTCCCTACTGGAATCTCAGCCTTGAGAACTTCATAGCTCTGAGTGGTCACCCAATCATGAGAAGGTACATGGGAAATGAGAAGATCCCCTCCTTGGAGAGGTTCTTTCCAGAGTGGTTGTTTGAGCATACGGAGATCCAAGAGAGATGGAGATGAAGACAGACACTGAGACATAGATGGAGATGAAGATGAAGAGAGACAGAGAGAGGTTCCCATCACAGCAAAAGCACCAAGTAAACAGAGGGTCCACATAGCCCAGAGGTCTGCTGTCTCTTCTCTTTTAGAAGGGGTATAAGAAACACCCACTGACACCTGAGAATGTACTTTTAAGTCTCGTATACACATATGTAAAGAGATTTATTTTAAGTTATTGGCTCATGCAATTGTAAGGGCTGGTAAGCCCAGCAGGCTGAAAACTGAGGGAGTTTGTTACGTTCTTGAGGAAGAATTCCTTCTTCTTTGAGAAACCTCAGTTTTTGCTCTTAAGACCTTCAACTGATTGGATGAGGTTGACCCGCTTTATTGAGGGTAAACTCCAACTCATCTACAACTGACTGCAGATGCTACCACATCTACAAGATACCTTTACAGCAACATCTAGACTAGTGTTTGGCCAAACAACTGGGCACCATAGCCTAGCCAGGCTGACACATAAAATTTAACCATCACGTTTACCAACCACAAATAGCTAACCACAGATCAAAGAATATCTTCAGGATACATTCAGTACTGAAAAATCCAATTTTATTTCATATCTGCACACAAAATGTGTTGGAGCATTTCATCTAAGATGTCAGTGCATTTGGCCATTTATTCAGAACTGAGGCACTAAGTAAGATAACTTCTCAGTGATTTTGCCTATATCTGATATTAACAGGCTGAAAACTTTTTCTAGCAACTGATTTTGCCTTCACATCACTTGGGTCGTCCTACTTAAAAAAAATATTCATTTTCCTACTCCTGTGACAAAGTCCAGCTCAGCTATTACCCTGCACAAGAAGTCTTTCTGAATATTCCCAGCTGCAATTATTTCCCTTGTTTCATATGTCAACCTCTATTATTTTACTTATCAAGGCTTAGCTGAGGTTAGGTCATTGGATATGTGTCTACTCCCCAACTGGATTATAAAATAACACAACACATGTGATGAAGGCCTAGCCTGGGCTGAGCAGAGTACCTGGCCCAGGGTAAGCAGTTACCTAATGAACATGTACTGTTTCCTGCCTCCCTCTGGTCTGATTTATCTTTGTAGACTTCCACGACCCCATCAGTGTCATACATATTCTCAGAAAGCACTGGTTAAAGCAGACTGTGTTTAATTCCAAATCATCAAACTCTAAACGTACTAAAAACCACAACATAATGTCTTTGATTTATGAGCATGGGCTTGGCTTTTTGATAAATTGTTTCTTAAATGGCACTAAAAACATCATGTGTAATTAAGTACTTGACCCATTCTAGTAACGGCCATCACACTGACCATGGTGACAGTAGTATCATGTCTGTCTTATCTGATTCATAGATGCAACACTTACGTGTTTAAATCATACTCCTTTCACCCTCCTGAAACGTGATTACTTAATTCATAAAAATTACAGCTATTTTTGTGCATCTTCACAGATACAAATCAGTATACATAATTTCCTTTTAACTTCACATATATCAGATCCTAGATTTCCTTAATTATATGTGTCTTTTATACATATTTCCACTTTTACTTACATACTCAGATGGAGGAAAAAGGAAAAATTCAGCTGCTAATAATTTAAAATGTTATTTGTTTCTATATTCAAATTTTACTATTTTCAAGCCTGCTTCTGATACATGCCCTGTTTTGCCTTCTACTTCTGTGAAGATGACCCTCCACTGTGTCTTTCTAGCCTTAGCTGCTCTCCTGCCTCTCAGACCTACATCTTCAGCTGCCCCCAGCATGCTCCTCCTTGAACTTCCAGCCAGCTCCCTCTAAGAAGCTCTTCATTCTCTCAGAGAGAAATAGTGTCCTCTCCTTACTCTCCAAGTCACTAATAGCATCACTCATCACTCATCACAGTGTCATCACTGTCCTCTGAGTCACCCGGGCTCACCCAGACTTAACACCCAGGCATCACCTCCCCCTTGTGTCACCAAGTTCATCCCATTCTTTATTTTTGGCTTCTCTCCATTTCACCTTCTTTTTTCTATACCACCTGGCATAGTTCAGATTCTTAGTCACGCCACACACAAGCCTTATAACAGTGTCTAAACTGTTCCTAAAATGGCAATCTCATCATGCTGTGCTCTTGCTCCAAAACGTCAATGACTTCCCAATGCCAGGGTAAAATCTAACGCGCCCTGATGTATGTACCTCTACTTAAATTATACTGGAATTTGGTGTAAGACTCAGTTTTTCTCTTAATAATCTCCCTTAAAAAAAAATCATTTCTTCCCCTTCCAGTCATTCTTTTTTTTCCCCTTGTACATTCAGCTCCAATTTCTTCTCCCTCCTAAATCCTTCTTTCACTTACCCAGCTGGAAAGGACCTCTTCTTCCACAAAATTTCTTCACTTTACTGTTTATTCCATTCATTCAGCAATAATTATTTACTGCCTTATCTGCTGGGGTTCAGGCTGTTACTGTTATTTAAATTTCCTCACATGCATTTTGTTTCTCCAACTGGAATGTAAATGCGGAGTCTGAGGAATAATAGGGAACCAGACACTTAAATATCCTTGCATCCTTTACATACTTAGCATGGTATTTGGCACATAAATAGATACTAAATAAGTAATCATCGGGGTTTTTTTTTCTCCATTTTCCCTTTTATTGCCATTAAATGTACTAGTTTCAGGATCTAAAATAATCTGTGTTCGGCTGGGTTTGAATAACAAAGTAATACAGGAAGAAAACAAGATGCTAATCCATTTTCTCCTTTATGTATCATCTGTTGTTTTCAAGCAAAGAATTTTGCTCAGACGATGAATGCCAGTGTGAAAGCAGACCCAGACACCGCATCACACCTTCTCATTAACCATTCCCAAGAAGCATGGCTCACTGATGCAGCCTGATTCATCAGAGGTATTTCCTGGAGAAGAAAAAAATCCCCATCATTTAAGTACCTCTCTCTTTTATTTTGAGACCTATGGAGTGTTGGCCTTTGCACATTTGCAGGGATTTACTGTAACAGCTGAGGCCCAAGTCAATGAGTGTATTAATGTCATAAAGCGGATGAGACGGCTGCTCACAAAGCAGAGAGCAGTGACCAAAACTGTCCTCTGGCTCATTACAGCCCCTTGTGAAAAATTTACAATAACAATTATCCTTTGGTGCTTCATGCCCTCCAGGTGAGGATGACGGTATGGACTTTCAGCTCTGCCAATCACCTCCAGCTAACGCCCTCATTAGCCTCCCAGAGCTGTCGTCCGCTCTGTCAGGGTGTCAAGAGCAGCAGGAAGGAAAAGGTCATGAAATCCGAGCAGGAAAGGCTGTCTGTGTGTGAGCTGTGGTCTGTCATGGGCTGAACTGTGTCCTCCCCCCGCCTCTCAGAATTCATAAGTCCTACCCCCCAGCACCTCAGAATGTAACTGTATTTAGAGAAAAATTTGGTCTTCAAGGTGGGCCCTAATTCAATATAACTGTGTCTTTACAAAAAAAAAAAAAAAAAAAAAAGGAGATTAGGCCACAGACACAGAGTGAGAAGGCCACCTGAAGACACAGGAAGACGGCCATCTACCAGGCAAGGAGGGAGGTCTCAGAAGAAACCAACCCTGCCAACACTTCATTCTCAGATTTCCAGCCTCCAGAACTGTGAGATAAATATCTGGTGTTTAGGCCATTCCATTTGCATCGTTTTGTTATGGGAGACCTAGTGAACCAAGACAGGGTCCAAAGGGAAACAAATGGAGAAGAGGCAACTACAGCTTTACGTTGGTTTGTTGGCGTTAAATTTGTAGCAGGGCACAGTGGAACTCTTATTAACAACACAAATCTCCTTGATGTGTGTAACTGCAATGAGTCCAGGAAAGCTAGAAGCCAGGACTACGGTGGGGTGAGTAGAGGCCCCTCCAGTGTGCTGGCTCCCGCTGTCTTTCGGGGCCTCGCACTCCTGTCATCCCAAATGCCCACCTAAAAGAGGTTTTTTCTCTACTGCACAACAGGTAAAGACAGCATCAGTGATCTTCCCCCTCCTAACTCCTGAGCACCGTGGCCCAACCATAACTAGGAAGAAAGAAACCTTGTTAACTCAAGGCATCTCCTTGGTAAAGGCTGCTCACCTGGTTCTGCCCGTTGGAACAGAATCTTGTCTCTAACAGGTAGGGCCCAAATATCTATATGCAGCAACTCCCAAGGGTTCCTACTTTATGGGTTTTTGACAATAATAAACAAATTTACTGAAAATGACTTGATCAGTTGGGGCTGATGAGGTTACATATGTTTGTAATATTTTAATTTTCTGTCTTTTCATTATTTTTTTCTCAAAATACTTTTAGATAATTAAGCCTACACTTTCTAGTTGGAAATGTAACCATACATACATTGGTAAAGCAGCGAAAGGTGACCATACATACATTGGTGAACCAACTAAACGAGATACAGCCTGTTGCTCTGATACCGTCTTTGTTTCTTCCTCACTAAGGATTTGGCGATCAGTTCTAAAGAATCCCAGGACACTAGATCTGCCCCAGAATGAATCCTTTTCCCTGTGCCCCTCACTGTCTGACCTGGGAGGTCTGCATTTGCATTCTTGATCATGGACAATCTTTACTCTTGTTTTATTAACCCTAGTAGTGGTTCCAAAATGTTGTGGCTCTGTCTCTCTAACTTGCACACTCTGTTTCTCAGTCTCTCTGGCAGCTGCATTCTCTTTGTCGGGTGTTTATTGCATTGTGATGATGGAAGAGAAAGTTTAAAGCCTCTCCTCTAGCTTCAAGTCAAACTAAAAAAAGATTCCCACTTGCACAATGCCCTCTACTTTCAGTATAATACCATTAAATATTTCAGACAGCAGTAGCTTAGAACTTCACTTCATGCTCAATATCCTCTAGGTTACATGTAAAACATTTACAGGAAATAAAAGAAAATGTATATTTTAAACAAAGAAAATCAGTTTATATTGTTAGATAATAAATATTCAGCACTTGACTGTCTTTAAAATTAATAGTAATTTTATTAATGACATGATAATATAAATGTATTGGTACCACTTGATAGAACACTAACTTGATTATAAGAATGTGGTAACAAAGAGCCCAATTTAATTTTTAATGGGTATTGTAACAGAAAACCAGAAAGTTAAGTTCAAGTGAAGATATCGATGAAGAAAGAAATTGGAAGGAGTCTGCAATTATGTGGCAGATTCAGTATGTGGAGAGTTATCAAAGATGCGACAATTAGAAAAAGCACTTCAACAAGGCTGTATATCCAAGGACATTCTTCCACAGAGAAGCATGCTGAATTCTACCAACAAAGCAAGTCACTGATGGACAGAGCATGTCCTGCAACGTCTCCGTACTAATATGTAAATAATAAGATATTGAGTTGTTTATCAAGACCAAAGGTGTTGGTGCTAAATATCATCAAAACTTTTATATCAAAAAAAAGGTGTGGAGATTGAACCCAAAGTGGTTCTTTGACACCATAGTCAAAACCATGTCCTGTATCTTTGACCCTCCACAGGGGACCTCTCCAGGTAACTCACCTATGCTTGTGATAAATCAACTTTATAAAAGCATAAAGGTGCCTATGAGAGGGTATATATTTGTCTAGGGGCAAAACTTGTCATTAATAAAACTGTCAAAGTGGCTGAGGGAGGGGGAAACGGGGAGTTACTAACCAACAGGCATAAGTTTCAGTTAAGCAAGATGAATGGTCTCTGGAGGTCTGCTGCACATCACCAACAACAGTGTACTGTACACTAAGAATTTTATTAAGAGCGTAGATCTCGTGCTAAGTGTTCTTACCACAGTAAATCAAGTGTTAAAAATAATCAATCTATTAGAAACATAATTCTTTGTCTTTGGAGGATATTCTTACACTTTCTTCCCTGAGATCTTAAATTGTAGAGACATCCATTGTTATATTAGGCAACTTCCCAAATTATCCAAACTTGCCCAATCTCCTCCAATATTATCTCTGGTAGGTAACAAATTTAGCACACTACCCTCAGATGTACAAGAAAATGTAACTGTATTAACCTTTCTTACGCATGTCTACACATGGGATAATATAAAGAAATAGTAATTTAAATTCTGTTCAGTGTAATAATTTAAAAAGTTCCTTTAGCTAAATGCTTTGTCACTTTAAATAATATGGTTAGTCTGTCAGATTCTCCTCCCCTTCTCCAGCTCCACAAAAGCAGAGGGTGTGTGAAAGAGAAATATCAGGAAATAAATTGTTAGAAGGGCCAGTTGATGAAGGGGTCTACACACCATGCTAAGAAACTTGGACCTTGTTCTCCGGGCAACAGGGATTCATTGGAGAAGTTTTAGGCAGGAGATTAGTTGATGAGTTTAGGATAGACGCTACTAGTTAGTCAACGCAATGTCTATTCCCACCTTCTTTTCTCCTTGCCCACCTCCACGGTGGAGGTTGGGGGAAAAAATAAGACACTCACTTGCTAACCCACCTTACAGTTAAGAGGGCTATGTGACTCAATTCTAACCCATGAATTGTGAGGGGAAATCTGTCAGGGACATTCTGTGACTGTTTTGTCTTCCTCTAAAAAAGAATAGAAGTTCACAAGGCTTTGAAATATAAAGGTTTTGAAGGAAGACATATTGCATAGAATTGTAGCTACCATCTTGCAACCATGAGGACAAAAACCCAACAGTGAACAAGAGCAAGGTAGGTATAAAGAACCAGGGTCCTTGATGGAACCACTGAACCAGCCCTGGACAGATGCCTCCAGACAAACCTTCATTTTTTCAGAAAACTTATGTTGTATTATTTCAATCACCACTGCTTTTATTTTTCCTTATTTGAAGCTGAGCAAAGCATTCAGAATTGATGCACTGTGACACAGAGCGCTCTGATCCGAGTGGGGATTTGAAATGCAGCAAGACTAAAGTCAAAGTGACCATTTAGGGAGCTATTGTAATAACACAAGCAAAAGATGAGACGGACCTAGAAAAGAGAGGGCAGGTACTCATATGCAGAAAGTCAAATTTCTTTAAATTCACTATAGTGAATTGGAAGTGTAGGACAGGCAATTTAGGTTTTGGCTTAGGTGTCTGGGCCACAAGATAAAGAAGCAGCAGTTTGACTGTGAAGATGAATTTTGTTTGAGAAACATCAGATCTGAGGTACCTCATCACCTGGAAAAATATCCGGTGGGCAGAGGAACTTATAAGTAAAATACTTCTACTTAGTTATACAGATTTGAGATTCATCAAGGTCATACCTAAAACCGCTAGAGTGGAAGAGATCACCCAGAGAGTGTGAGGAATTGGAGGGGCTAAGGACAAAGCCCTAGGGAACACCAAGATTTAAGAAGGGCAGAGTAGAAAAAGGAACAAGCAAAGACTCAGGTGTTACACAGGTTTAAGCTTCTAAAATGTCCGAATTCTGGCTGAGCCTTAGTCTTTTTTTAATATTAAAAATTTTTTTTTGTTTTTTTTTTTTGGTGGGTAGGTAATTAGATTTATTTTTTAATTTATTTAAATGGAGGCACTGGGGATTGAACCCAGGACCTCGTGCATGCTAAGTATGCACTCTACCACTGAGCCCCATCCCTGAGCCTTAGTCTTATGTGTAAAATGATGAAAAGAGAAAACCATCAGAGAAAATCTGAAACAAAAATTAAAGCTGAATGTATTGCTTTCTTGAGCAAAGGAGAGCTGCACTGGTCAGGCACAATCTTCCTGAGGAAAGCAGATTACTAATACGATACGGATTTTTCTGAGGATGAGTTTGTTCGGGTTTGAGTTGCTCATAGAAGTGAGAGTAGGTTGACCTCAGCCTTTGAAGAATGTTCCTTGAAACAAGTCTACCTCCAGTTGTCTGACTTTCGATGTGTCAGTCTGTCACTGACTGGTTGGCTTTCAAAGCCATATTCAATGAAGTAAGATGTCACTGACCTATTAGAGATGTTTAAAACCAGTTCTGGAGTTTGCTTGTTAAAACACATTCCTAGAACTGTCACTAATTAATTTAAAAGTTTAAAATCTTTTCTGGTGGCTATAGAAGAATCAGACTTTTCCTAGGCATAGGGGGACTTTTTTATTCACAAAGTAAAATGCTACAAAGATCAAGTAAGATGAGGATGGACATACACTCATCAGTTTTAGCAATCTAACCTCAGGAGCATTTCAGTGGAGTAGAGGAGGGACTAAAATATTGCAGTTCTGCACGAACCTTGTCCTGCTCACAATTTTCTTTCAGCGCAGGAAGCCAAAAGGAAAAAAGCAGGCTCGAGGAAAATAAACAGGGCAGTGGTAAAGAAAACCAGCATTTATTAAGGGCCTGCCATACCCTAGAAGCTCATTCAGTTTTCAAACTCTGCCTTAAGGCAGCTGTTAGGAGCAGTAGTAGTCCTTCCACCTTACAGAAGATAAAACTGAGGCTCAGGATATTGAATAGCATTTCCAAGGTCATACAGCCAGCGACTGGCAGAGAAGTAGCTGGAGAACAGGCTTGTGTGAATTCAAAGTCTGGGCTTGTGCCATTGTACCACGTTGCTGTAAAGAGATGAGACGAGCTATGAGAAACAGCTGCTCATGTCTTCCCATCTTCCCCTTCTTCTCTTAAACTATCCCCGACCCCCTGCAAGGCAGTGCCCAGGAATGTAGCTGCAACCAAAGACCTTGAGAAACAGAGCCCAGTAAAGCCATGGCATTGCTCACACATGACGACTGAAGAGCAGTATTTCTGCTTACTCATCAAACATTTTTTAAATATTCATTGTCTTTGAGTGTTTTATGTCGATGGTAGGAAAATCATGCAGCACTTGGCTAACTATCAAGCAAGATGTTTCCTTGACTGACAGCTACTCAAGAGATCATTTCCTTATCCTTACAAAGTGATACTTTCTATATATCTGTAGCTCATAAGACAATATGAACAATCCTGAGGCTGAAATTGAGCCCTTCAGTAAATAAACTGCATATTGGTAATTTGGTGATAGTTTATTATTATTATTTATACCTCTTCATCCATCCTGGGATAGTAGAGTTCTCTTTCTATGTACTTATTCATTATAAACACAGCTGAATTTCTTTAAACTAAAAAAAAAAACCTGACATAGAAAAGAATGAACTAATGCCATTTGCAGCAACATGGATGGACCTAGAGATTATCATATTAAGTGAAATAAGTCAGACAGAGAAGACAAATATCATATGATATCACTTATGTGTGGAATAAAAAAAAATTATACAAATTCTACTTACAAACCAAAAATAGACTCTCAGACATAGAAAACAAACTATAGTTACCAAAGGGGAAAGGGCAGGGGAGGGACAAATTAGGAGTTTGGGATTAACAGATACACATTACTATACATTAAATAAATAAACAACAAAGACCTACTGTATAGCACAGGGAACTATATACAATTTCTTGTAATAACATTTAATGGAAAAGAACCTGAAAAGAAAAAATATATATGTATGTATATGTACAGCTGAATCGCTTTGCTGTACACCTGAAACTAACATTGTAAATCAACTACACTTCAATAAAAAATAAAACTTTAAAAAAAAAAACAAAGCTGAATCAGAAAAATACAATATATAATGTTCTTGAGCTCCCAGAAACTTCAGTCTTTGGGTACATTTGGGTGGATACTGTCCTTAAAAAGACTGACACGCCAGCTCTAAATACAAGTTATTTTGGACTACTGTTCAGCATGACCAATCACCAAAGAAAAGCACCACGGACTGGGCTGGATATCCCCCGGAAATACCTCGCTGGGGAGTTCTCATATTCTGTCAGGAAGCTCCCCCACTGATTATCTCACTTATTGAACCGTTTACCTCCAGACTGTGTCTTGGGGTGATGAGAAGGCATCCAGCTACATCCTGGAACAGTCTGTCTTCTCATCAATAATGACAGCTTCAAATACAAAAGACACCTTAAATTTTATAACAGTGTGTGGGAAATGCTTCCTTTGTGTTCCTTATCTTGCAGTTCTTCTGTTCCCTGATGAGGAATACACAAGCTGTTTTGCTACACAAAGAAATTTTACTGTAACAAATTTCAATCTTCATGGCATTTCACTTTGATTATGTATTTATAACATGTTAGAAAGAGGCTGGAGGAGGCCCAAATATGAACATCTATTAATAAATTCAATAGGAATTATTCACTGAAATGTTCTCTTTATAATTAAAAACTACCACTCAATCCCACCAAGTTCTGTTTATAAATTAGCTGAGAATTTTCCTATTTAAATTAATCTGGTCATCTTTCATTCTGTGGGGATATAATCCTCCTACGGCTCAGTAGCTCCAGATGGGTCCCTATCAGACATCCTAAAATGATTAATTCTACCAAAGAGTATGGAAAGCAATTTTTTAAATCGTTAAAAGTAAATCCCTGCATTTAAAGGCAGCATACTTCTTTGCAGAAGAACAAATAGCTTGCTCTGAATCTAGATAATACCCAAAGAAAAAGATCTCCTGCCATTGAGCTGGACAGCCTGCCATGAGGCTGCTGGTGGCAGATGGGTCTACAGTGTTCATGCAGCAGAGTGACAGTCACTTGGGGTAGCTCAGGGAAGCTTCTGAAAGACCATCATCAAGGAGAAGACATGCAGTGGGATGGGAGTGGCAGCGCTCCTTAACCCAGAGAGACGCCTTAATGGGGAAAAATGATTCCTGAAACCAGATGCTTGCAAGTCAGGTTAATTACTAATTAGCAGAGCCAATCTCAGAACGGAATAGAGCCTTCCCTCTCAATGTGGTTCTAAATGAATTCCAGCAGGAGACTTTAAAGGGATGAAATCATGCCAAAGCAGGGCATTATCTGTGTGACCTGGCCCCTCCACGAAATCCAGAGTTTCCCCAAGTTTTCTGTTCCTCTGAGTAGAGAAGGCAACAGAGCAAAAACTCCATAATCCCAATAGCTACAATGTAGGCTATCCATAAGAAATTTTCCCTGGGTTGCCCTTTTCAGACCACTGGAGAGAAAAGAAATCACCATTTAACATGTCACAGACTTAACTGTAAGAAAAACCATATAACCAACATTGGGCAACAATTGAATGGAGACTCAGGATGAAGATTCCATTTGAAGGTCTTAAAAGTTCAGTTGAAGAAACAATTTCTCCTTAGGGAAAGAGAATCTGGAGGCTTCTTTCCCCTCCCAAAATATTATACCTAACAAATGCAGTCATGTAAACAGACAAGTAAAAAGCAAAACAAAAAGAAAAACATCTATGAGCTCCTCAAAAGAAAAATGGGGTTAGAAGTCCACTGAGCCAGAAGCTAAGAAGCCAAACCAAAACTCTTTTGGCTGATTCTGGTTTTAGGCCCCACATCTGTGACCCATGTAATATTTTAAGAGCTGAATAACTCAGAATGCACTGCTACCTCATTCAGAATAAAGCTGTGCTTGTCACTGTCTATTGTTCTATTTTGCTATTCCCTAGAAAAATATATCTTTCCATATTTGTCTTTAAGAGGATGCTCTACATAGAATGGAAGATGAATACATATACTTCAAATCTGTGCCAAGACTAAGACAAAAAAGGATATTCGGGTTTTGTGGTATTTGTATTACCCACTCATCTTCTTCATTCCTTACTTTCTGACACAAAATGGAGTCATTTAACACTTGCTTGAAAATTACTCTCAGATTCCCCCATGACGTCACTATCAGCATGAAAAGAAGGACGGTGAAGCAACAGTTAATAAATTGCACACTGGAGGTTCCTGCCCCCCACCGTCTTTGGTGTCACACACAATAGTCCCTCAGCCAGTCATTAACCCACAGGAATGGTTTAGCAGCCATCCTTTTATTTCTGCTTTAGTTAAACCTTTATCTGTTCCATAGACGTCCCCAATGAACTTCAGAATAATTCCGAATTGTTTCTGCATGCATTTGCCATCTATGTAAAATCACTTAGCAAGTACCACGAAGGGTTAATTAGCCTCCTTCTTCCCAGTGCCGTATTAAGTTTCACAACTGCAGACATTTCTAGCAGCCTTTGAACCAGGAATTCTTTAAAGTTTCTCCATTAAGCTAAAGCACAGAGGAGCAGATAATGGGTAGAAATGACTTCCGCACCACCCTCCACGCTCCTGTTGGCCCTCACCACGCTGTCAACTCTCTGTCACCCTGCTGGAAGGCCCCAGCTGACATCACGACCCTGGCTTCATCCTATTCCTGACTCAGGCTCCCCCTTCCTTTCAGTCCCAGTTCTTCTCTCCTCTTGTGAGCCTTCTTCTTCATGTGTTCCTTCTGGCCCTTAACGTGTGTGACGCTGCATGACTCATTTGGTGCTGAGGCTCACCACAGGCCTGTGATGCGGATGGGAACCCAGCTGTGAGTAAAGCCAGTATTTGCATCGATTTTGCTGGGACTTTGGATTTTGCTTGGACTTTGGATTTTGCTTAGACTTCTCTTACCACTCAACCTAATTAGCCAGTATTTTGTTGAAATTCAAAGATGTCTGCTTTCAGTAAGTATAAAATATACTGAGTGATGACGAATGTAAATGACATAATCAGAATTAGCAACTCATGGTTCCAGATGCAACCATTAATGACAAAATGTGGACTTTCAACCCATGGACTTGCAACCCGGGGCAACACCCAGGGAAGCATGGCAGTTTTACAGTTTTTTCTTTAAAATAAAAAATTTTACAAAATTTTTAAATAAGTAAATAAATAAAATAAGAACACATCTTACCAAAATTAAGATGTTGTGTTTTCACTAAATTTTAAAATCCCTGTTACCTGAAGTAGCCAATCATCAGAGTTAGTCATAGTCTTTGGGGTCTTAGCAAAGAGTTTTTTTTTTTTTTCTTTCTTTCTTCCTTCCTTTCTTTCTTTCTTTCTTCTTTCTTTCTTTCTTCCCTTCTTTCTTTCTTTCTCTTCTTCTTTCTTTCTTCCCTTCCTTCCTTTCTTTTGGAATGAATTTTTTTCTTAATTTGATTGATTGATTGATTGATTGGGGGTAATGAGTTTTATTTGTTTTAATGGAGGTACTGGGGATTGCACCCAGGACCTTGTGCCTGCTAAGTGTGTGTACCACCACTGAGCTATATCCTCCCCCTCTGAATGAGCCCTTAATGGCTATGTCTGACTCTGCATGGGGACCCTTAGCCATTACATAAAACTGAGGAAGTGAAAATTTTACACTACTTGTAACTAGACTGTCATGATTTTTATACCTTCTCCAATGCATTACATATGAAACTCAAATTTATAAAAACAGACCTTTATAGGAAGAAAACTTTTAGACTATATCTATCTGTAGAATTGCAGTGTATTCCAGACACATGACTTCAGGCTATACTACAAAGCTACAGTAATCAAAACAATATGGTACTGGCATAAAAACAGACACATAGATCAATGCAACAGAACAGAGAGCCAAGAAATTAACCCACACTTATATGGGCAATTAATCTATGATAAAGGTGCAAGAATATACAATGGGGAAAAGACAGGCTCTTCATAAATGGTGTTGGGGAAACTGTACAGCTACATGCAAAAGAATCACACTGGACTACTCTCTCATGCATACACAAAAAGAAATTCAAAATGGATTAAAGACTTACATGTAAGACCTGAAATCATGAAACTTCTCAAAGAAAACACAAACAATAAGCTCACTGACAACAGGCTTAGTAATATTTTTTTGGATCTGTCTCCTCAGGTAAGGGAAACAAGAGCAAAATAATAAATAGGACTACATCAAACCAAAAGGCTTTTGCACAGCAAAGGAAACTATTAACAAAATGGAAAGGCCACTAGTGAATGGGAGAAGATATCTGCAGATAATATACCTGATAAGGGGTTAATACCCAAACTAAATCAAACTCCCTTTAGCTGAATCCCAAAATGCCTGCAGCCACTCTAATGCCACTCACTATAAGAGGAAGTGTGAGAGGAATAAATTATGTGGAGAGATAACAGTGTTAACTAATTAAATTAAAATGACAACTATTGCAAATTTTACAAAATCACATGACCATATGAATACCTACTGAGGCCACTCCAGTACCTTAAAAGGGGCACTACAAGGAAGGGGCCCTAAAGCTTAATTAGTTTCATATTCAGTCCATCTCTGAGTATCTGTATTTAAGCAGTAAAATGGGGGGGGGGGGAGGTTTAAAGCTGTGTGGCCTCTAGTTTCCTTTATTCAACATTCAGAGTGATTTCCACTTGCTCACTATAATCCCTGACATTTAAAGAATACAGATGACTGGAAGACACAGTCCTTGACAAGGTGGTCAGTGCATATACACATGTGAAGCAGCTGGTGTCCTGATGAACGACTGCATACTGTGGCCATGTTGAGACCTAGGAGTGACAAAAGGGTGGGATGTCCTAAAGTCAGCTGGGAATCATGATGACCGCATCTGTCAGAAGAAACAATCTGAGCCTGTCCTGAGACACAGATGCCATCAGCCACCATGGGTCTGGGCCTGAGGGCAGAGCTCTGTCTTAGACATCAGCCTTTCCAGCCCTGGAAAAAGAAGGGAGTGGGGAATCTATCAAACATGTCAAAACACATTAAAAATATCACCCGTTGTATTCCAGGAGTTACTGTACCCAGCTCCTTTTCAAAAGGACAACGTCTCCATTTAATAGTAGTCTGGTGACCAGGCAGCAGAGAACTGCAGTCAACATCCAACTCTATTATGTAAGTTTTTAGTGTAACAAATTCCTTTGTATCGACATAAGAAAAGCAGTGCTGGCATGAACTGTGGTCCAGACTACGGAAAAAACCCCATTATGTTGAATTGGATGTTATAATGGGATTTGATAAATTGGTGATTCAAACTGTGGGGCTCATCACACTTGAAAACTAGCACTTTTTCATAACTTTTTTTCTCCTTTCACTTTGGAACATTTTTGTTCCTTTCATCACTTGGCTGGTGTCAAACAGATTGTCAAAATTATTGTTTACAATACTCACATCCTCAGAGCTGTCTTTGTAGATTTTTTTCCTAAGAGGATTTTGAAATAATACCAGTTCACAGAGTTAAAATTGAACAACCATCTCCCAAACTTCAAAGAATCAAGTTCTAATTTGATCTCTATTTGATTCCCTACCTACAATCCTCTATGACTTAGTTAAAGAATGTAATAAAATAAATATAAGAGAATAATGTGGAAGGATTCATGTTTACCATTAGAATATTTATCATTGAAAACAGCAGAGTCGTCATCTTCTTGGGTACATATATCTCCTTTAACCATGTCTTAACAGATGTTTGTTGCCCGTGACAAGGACAAATACAGTTTGTAGAATCTACTCCTTTTTTTTCCCTCTCCTTTTTTAGCATTACAAGACTGAAGCTAAAGTAAATTTAAAGTAATCCTAAAAAGCTAAAACATGCTAGAACTGCTTGGGATTCATTAAACAATGTTAAAAGAAAAGCATGCTAGAGAAGAAGCGCATATAAAAAAGAAAACGTTCTTTGGTTAAATGGGTACAAAAGCCAACTATTTACATATTAATTACCTTTCGGGAAGAACTATTGAATTTATGTGATAGAACTATTGTCATTAACTGGTTGGCTCAACTATTGGAAGGATGCAAAAAAATAAGAGCACTTTAATTAATAGGTAAATTGGACCAACAAGATATTTATCTTCATTTGCATTTAACTAAAGTAGATTAATTATAGAAGACGGTCAACTTAAAATTTCTGAACTGTTTCCTGTTTTCTTTTTTAAGAGCTAATATTTATTTAGTCTGAAACAAATGTAATGAAACCCCAGTAGGCTATAACTTGGGGCCAATTTTTTTTCTTGTTTTTCTTATGCTATGGAGTTGACTTTCCCTGAAACACAGAGAAGTCTTCAGGAGAGATTTTTAGAATACCTCCCTACTATGTACCTGATAACCACATGTAATCCTAGTCAAAACTTCTAAGTAGACTGTACTTAGGGTCCACATATAATTTACCATCCAAATGAGGATAGTTTTGAAATTATAAGGGAGTACTATTGTTAATAACTAGACCAAAGAAACAGGTAGCTGAGATCAGCAGTATCTAATGGTATAGATTAGCATAACCTCTGAGCTGAAACTCCCTGATTTGAAATCTGCCCCCACCCGCATTATGCTCTGAGCTTCTGCTGAAGGCTATGGCCTTGCCCTTCGGCCCTAGCTGACCACACCAAAGCTGGAGGAAACCAGTCGGTCCTACAGGCTAGGTTGAACCAATCAGACTGCTCCCTTCCTGAATCTGAACAGAGACCATCAGAGAATGATGTACACTGAATAGGAGGGCTGTGTGTTGAGTCCTGTAGGATCAGCACCACATACCAGCCAAAATTACGAGAGCAATAGAATAGGAAAAAGTCAAGCTGGAGAGGAAAGTCAAAAATAAGAGAAAAATCAATAAGGCACCATGAGCCCTCAGGTAACCTAACTTTGCCATTCAAATCTCCGCACGGCTCAGTAGAACTTAAAATGTGTTCCTTGATTACAAAACTAAACGTATTCTTACCAGATGATCCAGCAGTTGTGCTCCTTGGTATTTACCCAGGTGAACTGAAAACTTATGTCCACACAATAACCTGCACATGAATGTTTACAGCATCTTTATTCATAATTGCCAAAACTTGGAAACAACCAAGATGTCCTTTAGTAGATGAATGGATAAATAAACTGGGGTACATCCAGACAATGTAATATTATTCAGGGTTAAAAGAAAAATGAACTATCAAGCCGTGAAAGACATAGAGGAAAAAAGCATATTACTAAGTGAAAGAAGCCAATCTGAAAAGGCTACATTCTGGATGAATCCAACTGTAGGACCTTCTGGAAAAGGCAATGCCACAGAGACAGTAAAAGAATCAGTGGTTTCCAGGGACTGAGAGAAGGGAAGCATGAATTTTAGGGCAGTGAAACTATTCTGTATGATACTACAATGGTTGATCCATGTCACTATACATTTGTCCAAACCCACAGAATGTACAAGACCAAGAGTGAACCTAATGTAAACTATGGATGCTGGGTAATTATGATGAGTCAGTGTAGGTTCATTAACTGCAAAAAAATGCTCTGGTGGGGAGTGTCAATAGTGAAGGAGGTTGTATGTGTGTCGGGGCAGGGTGTGTAGGAGAACTTGCTGTACAATCTGTTCAATCTTGCCATGAACCTAAAACTTCACTAAGAAGTAAAGTTTATTATTAAAAAAAAGAAAAGGGAAAACAGCAAAAGTTCTGGAATTTACACATTTCTGCTAAAAGACATTATCTCTAAATGGTGAAATTATAGATGCCTTAATTTCTTTTCTCTTTTTATTTGATAATATTCCCCCCAAATTAAGCTTTGGTTTTTATTTTTTTATTTGCTCCTCAAATATTGTCAAGCTTTTTAACTGAATCTTCTAAATAACTTCTAAGTAACTTTTATTTATACCATATTGATTGGGGTTTACGTTATACCCCAGTATCATTCTTTTTTTGTGAGGGTAGGGGAGAGGGTAGGTAATTCGGTTGGTTTGTTTGTTGGTTTGTTTGTTTGCTTAATGGAGGTACTGGGGATTGAACCCAGGACCTCGTGCATGCTAAGCATGCACTCTACCACTGAGCTATACCCTCCCCACCCAGTACCATTTCTGACTGGAACATAAATACAATGATGCTTTATCTCCTTCCTGCAAACAAAACCAGTCTCATTCATACTAAGGAATAAATGACTCAAGTGGACTCTGTACAGTTACATCATATTAAGAGGAAAATCCTTAAAATAAAGAAACTCGAATGTTACCCACGTATATTAACATTTCTTTTTTTTTAATCGAGGTAAAATATAAGTAAATGAGAGAAATAACAAATATTTTGAAAATGGATTTTAGGCCATTGTTCGACAAAATACTTAGTTGCATCCATGAGATCAAGATGAAAAGTGTTGGATGATAATATAATTAGATGGCTCAAAGACTATTTAGTGATTAAAAGCATAACCTTGGTGTCAGGCTCTCTGAGTTGAAACCTTAGCTCCATAGTTTGGGTGACTCTGAGCAGTTAGTTTTTAAGCTTTGACTGTTTTTCAACTATAGGAATGAAGTAATAATGTAATACCATCTTTATAGGCTTGTTATATTATATTGAATAATGTATGCAAGGCAATTACTGAAATATCTTGCACTTGATAAGCAATTAATTATCATTAGTGTAAATTAATGGATTGATGTCAAACTACTGAAAAGTCACAAGAGTTGTGTCCTAGAACTACGTTCTTTTCTATGACTTTCTATCATTTTTCCAGTGAATAAATAAAGACATAGATGGCATGATAATGGTTGCTAAATATTTCTTGAACACAACTTACAATATACTTAATTCAATGGCTAGCTGAATACACATTCCATGTTTTTTTCTGTTTTCATATTCTTTTTCATTAAAGGTTATTACAAGATATTTAATACAGTTCTCTATGCTATACAGAAGAAATTTATTTTTTATCTATTTTTATATATAGTGGTTGTCATTTACAAATCTCAAACACTTAAATTTATCCCTTCTCACCCCTCAATGTTTTTTCAAGGCTTGGGAGAGTCTGCATAACTTGGCTCCTGCACACCTCTCTCCCGCCATCACACGTCTCTCCTCCACCATTCATCCACCTCCCCCACCATTCCCGTGGCTTCTCCTCTTGTTCCCATGCTGGCTCCATCCTGTGGGTGCCATTCCCAGTGCCTGGACCCCTCTTCCCTGTACAGCTTCTTGTTCTAATTTTTTTTAATGCAAATTGGATAATTTGTATTTTCTGTTCAATATTTTTTAAGGGTTTCCCATTGCCAAGACAATAATACTAATACTACTTATAACAGAAAACATCTACTGGCCCAATTACTATGTGCTGTGAATTAGTATTAATTTGCTTAATCCTAAATAAAATCTTTTGAGGTATGTATTATTAGTCCCATTTTGTAGATAAGGAAACTGATGCACAAGAAAGCTTAAGACCATAGCATGGCTCACAGACACCTCCATGATCCAGCCCATACCTGTATCTCCAAACTCATTTTGTTTAAGTCTCCTGCTTATAGTTGGCATGCAAAAACTCCAGCTGCTTTAACCAGAAACACAACGAGAGTGGACTTTATCTTACCTTTCAAATCAGACTGGGCTATCCTTCACCATCAAAAGCCTCTACACATTTGTATGTGCCTTTCCCCCACCTTACTACGCTGCCCCCATGATCTTCCCCGTGTAGGACTAAATGCTGTCCGTTGTTTTGAATCCTGCTGCAATCACACTGCTATAATTTTGTCCCACATCACCCTAATCCAGAGCCTTCCACTAAACACCTGGTAATCTCATGTCGACAGTAGCCATTTGATAAAGGCACAGTATTTTATTAGTTCTTTGTTTGGGCCCTTGAATCAGCTACCATTTTCTGTCCACAGACTCTTCTCTCAGCCATCAGGTAAGAGCCTCAGGAGCAGGGCTCTGCCCCCTCCTCTTGCACAGTCCCTAGCAGACTCTCTTGCAGGAATGTCTTATAGGTGCCTAACAGGTACCCATTGTTTGATCTGTCAGTTGATCTTTTTCCCGTCTAATGAGATCTCTGTCAGAAGAAAGTTAGGCAATTTCTGGCATTGACTTCCTAAATATTTAGCAATCCAGCATGAATCATGGTGTTTCCATCTCATACCTAGAAGAACTAATATTCTACTAATTACAGAGTACAGCTGAAAAAGTCTTTTGCACATTTTTTTGCTGGGAATTATCTCCTTATGAGTTCTGTTATCAGGGACGGTAGAAACACTCAGCACTGCTCCCCAAAACTGTGTTTCCCTCATGTTGACATATCATCTCACACACACACACACACACACACACACACACACACACACGTCTACTATACCTCTGACAGCAGAGGTTTGCCGAATCCATTTCTATGGTAATTTTAAGCTTATATAACACCAGCTCCTCATAATCTTTATGAACATTTCTTAAGTTTGTGAAAATTACATACACTTCTACTTCAAAATAATTCGAGTCATTGTGTAGACATTAAGGTAATAATTATGAAATAAAACTATGTTAACAGTGTGAAAATACTTTATAACATTAAGAGAGAGAAGGAGTGTGAATTGGGATCTGTGTTGAGATCATAACTATGGAACCTGTGAGGGAGGGGCTCTTGGTGGCCTTCCCAACAGCCATCATTCTTCTCAACAAGACCATCACGCTGTGCAGGTATCGACCTTCTTTACGACACCTATGTTCAGGGAAGTCCGGGCCCAGGCTATGCCCAGCCCAGGGGAAGGTCACACTTAGGTGAAGTCGGAGTTTCTCAGCCCAGGGAACCTTGTGAGGTACAATGCGGGTCCCTCCCTTCCGACCTCCCCCTTTTACACCCCCTCCCTCCAGTTTCAACAGCTCTGGGGTAGAGCTCTGGCGTCTGGTGCCTTTAAAGGTCCGCTGGTGATTCCAATGTACAGCTAGGATTTAGAATTTCTGGCCTGAGCCAGTGGTTCCCAAACTTGAGTAAAGCCAAGAATCACCAGGAGTGTTTGTTAAACTGCAGGGTGCTGGGCCCACTCCCAGAGCTTTGAATTAGGAAGCCTGAGAATTTCATTCTTAAAAAAATTCCCAGGTGATTCTATGAAGCCAGTCTGGAACCACATTTCGAGCACTTTAAGCTTTTGAAAATAAGCTCTTCTGTGGGGAGTTGTTTTGTAATGTCCTAAACGGTGGTAATTTTGCCACCAGCCTGCAGGTAACAGCCATACGCAGAAGCGGGTGGAGCCCAGGGCTTCTTAGAGGAGGGCAGGGGTAACTGACCCCTGCAGTCAGCCCTCCCTAGGCACTTATGGGAGTTAAATAAATCTCCTCCTTTTTTAAGTCTTTAGTGATAAGGCATTTGTTGTCTGCTGTTAAAAACATTCTATCTGACGCCTTTCTAAGAGAAAAACTATTGTGTTTAAAATAATAAAAACATAACTATTTTCCTCATTTCCAATATACTGTTTATGAAATAAATATCACAAACAATAATTTATTTGATTAACTCTCTAATATAAAACGGAAGAGAAAGATAGGACTATTTCACCTATTTATTCCATCGACATAATAATTTTACCTCTTTTTTTGTGGTTATTTTCCAAAATATTTTCCATTGTATACCTCATTCAGAGGCAGGATACCAAATCCTAGGCCTTTCTGTTCAATTTTCAGAACAAAAGGGCCATAGAAATGCCTCCAGGTGAAAGAGTTCTTCAAAAAGATACATCTGCCTGGTATCAGGAAGCGCACAGCCACTTGCTACATTAAAAGGCAAATGGAAGAATTAGAACTTTCTAAGTTGCCTTGAACCTCCTATTGTCTTTGCTTTAACTCTGTTAAATAATTTCCGTGTGTGTCCCTTTCCCCCTCCCATCCATTTGCTAATGCAAATGTTGTGGGAAAATGTGTTACAGCTAGATATTACAGCTCAGTTACGACAGCAACCTGGACGCAGGCAACAGACCAAGCAGCACTCCAAGAGTTGGAGAATTCAGGTTTATTACGCCAGCAAGCCCAGATGAGTTAACACTTCAAGCTCTGGACCCCTTCTGTAGGTTTACACAGGCCTTTTATAGGCTGCCAGTTTTACACTTTGCAACATCATATGCAAATAAAGTACAACAGAAGTTGACCAACCAGAAACAAGCTTTGTAGAAATAGACCAATCAGGAGTGAGCTCCATGCAAATGAAGTACTACAAATGGACCAATCAGAAGTTAGGGAAGTGGACCAATCAGAAGTGAGAGTAATAACCAATCAATCAGGAGTGAAGGAAATAACCAATCAGAAGTGACCTCAGGGAACCAACAGAATTCTAGGTGTAAGTTAGCCGCTTTAGGGGCAAAAAGTGAGATAAAGCCTCTGGGCCAGGGAACCGGATGGTGCTGGGAGGAGAGCAGCCGCCCTGCTTAGGGGTCCTGCCGGTCTTTTTATGGGGCTTCCCGCCTCACAAATACCTAAATTTGGATCTGAGGAAATACCGAAATCCAACTTCCACCACTGCCTTTCATGATACAGCATAGAGAGAGGTTATAGAAAAAACTGTCAGTTGGTAACTGAACACCCCTTCCCAGTCTTCCTGCAGTGCCTCCACTCTGGAGCCTGGAAAAGCTAAATGCTCACTTTCCCATTCTCACGGCAGCTACACGTGGTCACGTGACATAGGCTAACATAACAGATGCAGAAGTCTTCTAAGGAGCCTCTAGGAAAGTTTTACCTTCCTGATAAAAAGGACTCACAAAGTATCTCAAAGCGAATAAGCTGGGGAAGAAGTGGAGATATCCATCAAGTGAGGACTGGGGTTTGACTATTACACTCAAGGGGCCATTTCAATCATCAAAGTGATTCTGTTCAGAGTCTCAGTAAAGTCTAGGACTTGCCTAGAGTTTTCTTCTCCAGGAGCGTGGAAGAATAAGATCAGAGCCCAAGTTTAAAAGGAGTGAAAAGGAAGAAAACAATTTGCTGTAGCACCTCAGTTTCCTGCACCCAACTTGTTCCGGGTACCAATTACACAGGCATCGCTCAAAGAGGTAACAAAGTGGCAGGGGTAGAGAGGCTTAGTGAGAGTAGATAACTTGGTTCAGATCATCACCCAAAGATGAGGCAAGGCTATGGCAGAGGTGCATGGCGGTTTAAGAATAAAAGTGCTATATAATAAAAGTCCGGAGTGCTTGCTCAGAGCTGAATCACTGTTTCTGTTACATAAACATAACCTCATAGGAGATGGTGCACTTTGCCTGATGCTAATATAACCCAGAAGGGACCTTCTTAAGGTGTTCTCATGCAACCCCTTGTTTAGGACAGGAAGTTTCTGTTTGGAAATGGGGAGCAGACGTCATGAGAACCCCAAATAAGCCTCAAAATGATCAATTTTTTTTTTCTATCAAAAAATTCACACTCTGCTGAGATCTTTGGCACTGTGTTGTTCTCATATTTTTTAGCATAGCAAGCAGGTTCCAAATTGATCTTGCAATATGGCTTATTAAATGGAAGACATTTTTAGGTACAACAGTTTGTATATGTCAATAAAGGAATCTTTGATGTATGCTTTAAAAATCTTTGCATCTTAACAATCAACATATCCAAAAATGAATGTAAATTACTGTTACTGCTAGTAAAAACCAAGCAAGTTCATTTAAATCCCTTCTGTTTGCATTATCACCCTTTATTGTATCAGGTAGAAGTAGCCAGGAATGTTCTACTAATAGCAATCAGATTCTTTATTGTTTGTGGACATTTTTCTTGGAACTATTGGCTGAACAGCACAGGATGGTGTCTTGTTGCTAAAGTTACCTGGACAACTATTGCACCTTATTATGTAAAAGAAGCCTACACTACCTGTATTACTTTTCCTAAAGAAAGGGAGTGGGAAGGGATAAATTTGGGAGTTTGAGATTTGCAAATGTTAACCATTATGTATAAAAATAGATTAAAAAAAACAAATTTATTCTGTATAGCCCAGGGACCTATATTCAATATCTTATAATAACCTTTTATGAAAATGAATATATGTATGTATATGCATGACTGGGACATTGTGCTGTGCACCAGAAATTGATACACTGTAACTGACTGCACTTTAATTAAAAAAAAAAATACTGTGTTTTTCTATTGTGGAAATTATTCCTGTACGTATGCCCAGGATACTAGAATTTGTTTGGGTTTTTCAGCATCATATGCAATATACTCTGTGTTTATTTTCTGTGTCACTGAATCATATCCCTCAGCTCTTGCCTTGCTAATTAAGAACTGCAAGATACTAGACGGAGAATTACTATAGACTATTTTTCATTTAAGACTGAGTCACATTTATTAATACTTCCAACACATGTGCTGTCTAAATCTAACAGATGAATTCCAAACAGAAGTAGAAGTCTCAATATTGAACGAGCTATAAAACCATATAATAACATCTACAAGTCCTTTTGGAAATAAATGGTTAGATTGGAGATTCAACTTGGGCTAATAATTGGTGTAGGCATGTTGACCTTTGTACTCGTTCACGTGGATTGTTATTTGCTAGGTCACTGGAGAGCCCCAAGTCAGCATCACACAAGGGTATTTGAGGAGAGTGGTATAAGGACCAGAACTAAAGGGTGATGCATGTTCTCATTCTGGTTCTGTCCTTATATAATATTAAGTCTAAAATATGTTTTAACTTGCTCTAGTGCCTTCTTTAAACTTGAAATCTGAAACAAAGCATTATTTATTCTACAGACAAATTATTCTAAGAAAAAGCATTGTTTTCATATTCCTTTTCAGCCTTTGTATTCATAATAACATCACTGAGTTTATTCTCTACCATGACCCAAGAAAATAGTTTATCTTTAAAATAAGGAATAGCCATTCACTGCCACCACTACTGCCACCACACCATCTTGCTCCTCTTTATCTGTTTATTGGCAAAATCCACCAGCCTTCCATGGTTGGATTTAACTCCTAGCCTTGGTTCCCAAAAGCCAAAATCATGATCAAGATATATATAATTAATAATCCAAAGCTAGCTTGAGATCATATGGTGGATAGTTACCATAGATGCCTGTGACCAAGCTACATAATTACAAGAGACTAGTCCCTCCAGTTTCATCCTGGCCCCTAGATGCAGCTCAAAAATAACATAAAGAAGAACAGAGTTGAAGCAATATGTGCAAAGAATGGCTGCCTTCCTAGCTAAGTTCCAGACTTCTGTCTCTGCTGAAAAACATAGTAAAAAGAGCAAAATCACTTCACTATCCAGTTAGGAAATTAGAAACTAGAAGATGAAGACCGTGCCAGATGAAGACCCTCAACTGGAAGCTCAACTCAGAGATGAACAAGGCCATAGAAAGTATGGGCGGGACAGTTGGGAGACAGGAGATGAAACAGAGAGTCTTAGCTGTCAGCTACCAAAGCAAGTCACCAGGTTAAAGAAGTGAATGCAATGCTGAGAAAGGCCAACTGGGTCTCTGGGATTAAGACAAACAAATGTCGGGACTTCAGGAACCCAGGGAGAGTAAGGTGATAGCTGTAACAGCTGATAGATCCAGAAGCAAGGAAGCAGGCTACTTGTCATCTTTTATATTTTTCATACAGACTGCTGAGCAGACAAGAGCCAAAAGGTGGATGCAGCCACTTCCATTAAAGGGAGCACAGGGTTCTGTGGCTTTAGGTGTGTTCACATTACAACTGGGTGAGGGAGGAGAGCTGAAATTGCAGGAGGAGATCTGATGCTTCATTTCTCACAATGTTCATACGGCAGACGCCTCTTATCCAGTATAACAGGACTGAACCAACAAGTTGGTTGGTTGACCGAGAAAGATAGATGGTTAAACTAAAAGGTTATTATAAAAATAATACATAATACCAAATGACATCACTTATATGTGGAATCTAAAAAAAAAAAAAGGCACAAATGAACTTATTTACAAAACAGAAACAGACTCACAGACATAGAGAACAAACTTATGGTTACTGAGGGTACGGGGTGGGGAGGAATAAATTGGGAGTTCTAGATGTGCAGATACTAATTACTATGTATAAAATAGATAAATAGCAAGTTTATACTGTAGAGCACAGGGAACCATATTCAATATCTTGTAGTAATCTATAATGAAAAAGAATATGAAAATGAATATATGTATGTATATGTATGACAACTATTGTGCTGTACACCAGAAATGTAAACTGACCATACTTTAGTTTAAAAAATATTTTAAGATTATAAATCAATAAAAAAAGTTAAAAAAAAAGATTTTAAAAACAATACACATAAAAAAGAAAAAATGATAATGTAATAAAATACATCATACATAATTTGTTTTGACTAAAAATATAAGAACCTATTTATTCACCAAGATTTGGTTTGGAATAAAACTTTTCATTAACATATGGATTCACTGATCGGAATTCTCCATTGTCTTTCCATAATTGATAATATATTATCTATGATGTCCCATTTTAATGTCTTTTAAGTCAACCAAGAATTTAAAGGCACCTTGAGATCTTTATGAACTTCCCTCCCCCAGCTTTTATAACTGTTTTACCCACACCTAATTTTATAGCAGTAATATTCAGGTAACTTACTTTTTTAGGTGTTTTTTTTTTTTGACAGCTTACTTTTTATCTAGTTTTTTTATACAAAGCATTCAGCAGCAATCTTCTTGTCTGCACTCTTGTCATTGGTGTGTAAGTTCTAATTAAACTATGGAAGTGTAACAAGCAGCACAACTGGCATAATCAGGTGTGCCATCAAGCACAATCTACCTTGGGAGGGTGTGCAACTCACTGGAGGACACAATCTGCAAATCAGTTTAATGACAGCTAGTTAAGGGACTATAATTTCATAATATAATTTCTAAATTTAAAATGTGTTTTTTTTACATTTGTCTATGCTAACTTCCTAAAAGCACAGAAAGATATATAAACTGCTTCCAAGTCAAAATAGAGGATTTGGTTATTTCTGGGAAAATATTTCTGGTATTCACTGGATTATCTGACCCCAATATTAACAGATGCCAAGAGTAGGTTAGATTGACAGAAAGACCAGGCACAGACAGCACAAACAAGTTTCACTTATCTGAAGGACAGAGAATGAAGTCAGTAAGGAGATGCATTAGTGATCTCAGCAATATTTTCCTGACCAGATGAATCTGTAATCTCATAGAAACCCAATTCTCGCCATTTGAGCATGCAGTAAGTGAAACTCAATTGCTCTCCTCCAAATCGAGCTTAAATATAAGCTTTATATACATATAGCTTGGCTGAAGGAGTTCTGCTAATATACTAGTCTAGATGTTTGCTGAGAAGTACCTCATCCAAGCCAGGTGCAACTCATCAAAAGAAAACATCACAGAAGAATAAGGTATACAACAGTGTTCAGAGGCCGAGGCACACCCCCGCCCTCTCTAGGTTAACCCAGCTGAACACAAAGTTGCTGAAACTAAAACACAGATCAGTTAGACGGCTATCTCTGAAGGTAATGATAATGGTTCTTATGCCAGTTAAATGTCTATTGTGCATAGATGCTAATTGAAAAAAATGTTTCAGTCAAACCATTTGGAAAACACTAAGGTTAAACTAAGTTAAAAAGATCTCTTTAAATCAAGGCTCTAATATTTGTCTTTAGTTAAGAGGAGGCTGTATCTAGCAACATTTCTTAAACTAATTTCAACTCAAGGGTTCCCCCCCACCTCCCCAGTTTATGCATTTCCCAAGATCACTATATAGAATGTATTGGATTCTACAGAGCATTACTTGGAAAATGCAACTGGTATCCTGTGTTTGGTATTTGGTCTGTGTTGGCTCCTAACTCTGAGGACAGAATTTCTTTAACTTATTCTTGGGTTTCACACTTCTTCAAGTGAGACTTTCAGACCTTTGTTCAAAGACCTGCACCATTTGGAGAACCAAAGGGAATTTTGAAACAAAGCCAAACATTATTTCTGTCTTTGGTTGTTTTTAAGGTAGGTAAAAACTTAAACACATGGAGCAGTTAAATTGTAAAACATGGTAGTAATAACAAAAGCCCTGCTATGTCTCAATGCTGTCCAAGCTTCCTTATAAATGTCACCTCATATGTCCCCAAATATCAGTAGATATTATAATTCCCCTTTTTGTATGAGGCTCGAAGATGTTAAATCCCTTGACCAAAGTCACACAACTATGACCTGGCAGACCTGGAATTGAAATCCTGATCTTTCGATTCTAAAATATGTTCTTTCTCTTACCACCTCACCCGTCTGCCTCCCTGTGCATCAATGTCAGCACTGTAGTAGTTAAGGAAGAGGGAACTGACAAAGATGGAGCCTTCAAAAGAAGCTCCTGAGTGACTGAGACCGAGGCTAACAGTGAAAGGTATGTAGCTTTTAAATAAAGAAAGAAAGGAGAAAAGCCATTCCAAGTAAGGAGAACAATACAAGCAAACTGGATCTGGGACTGAAAGAGTTAAGAAATGCATCAATAAATTATCTAAAAATGATTTCTTTATAACCACAAACAATTAGGTCAAAATGTATTGCAAGGCACAGGAGGCTACAAGAATGAGACTGCAGAGTGTAGGGGAGATGGTCATGCTCATGCATCCTTGCCCTAGGGGAGGTAGGCGCCATCCAAAGAATGACCGGCAGCCTCCAGACAGACTCACCTCTGGCTGCCCAGCCTGGCTTGAGGTCCCTGGGAAAGGCTCTATGTTCAGGAAAACACGGCGAGAGAGGCCAGAGCAGCCCCTTCTAAGAAGCTGGGAAAGATGGTGCAGAGAGTAGTAGGGTGATTCATCCATCTCCAAGGTGGAAGAAAGTGTTTGAACCATTTGGATTCTTCTTTCTTTCCATCCTCTCTCCCATTCCTGGAGAGACACCACAAAACAAAGGAAGCAGGAAAGTCAATGATTTTTGTAATTATCTGCTCCTCCACTAGGCAAAATCACTTAGGGGGAGACAGACATGTCCAGGAATTCACTGAATATTCAAATAGAGGTGATTATACAACCCTGGTCATTGAGTCATTGTCAAGTGTGTCCTATTAGGGACATTTAGATGGTATGAAGAAAATATAAGGACTGGTCTACAAGACTTTTCCAAACATCTTATGATAAGAATCACCTAAAGTATTAAAAAAAAAAAAAACCTAAGAGTCAAAATCTTTCCCCACGTCACTCCCCAGAGCATTCTAATTCAGTGGTTCTGGTTAGGTGCCTGGAACTTTGTATTTTTAACCGGGTCTCTGGGAGAGTCTCATCATCAGAAAAGTTTGGGAACCACTGCTCTAATCCTATTGCCCAAAATGTGGTCCCCCTCAGCATTGGTGTCATCCAGGAGCTTGTCAGAAATGGAGAATCTCAGGCTCCACCCCACACTGGAAATCCAAGATCAAGATGCTGACAAGACTGGTTTCTCACGAGGTCTCTCTCCTTCGCTTATAGATGGCTGCCTTTTTGCTGTGTCCTCACATGGCCTTTCCTCTGTGCACAAGCACTCCTGGTATATTTCTTCTTCTTGTAAGGACATCAGTCAAATTGGATTAGGGCTCCACCCTTATGACTTCTTTTAACCTTAATCACATCTTAAAGGCCCTATCTCCTAATGCAGTCACACAGGGGGTTAGGGCTTCAGCTTATGAATTAGAGGGGGTACCCAGTTCAGTCCATAGCAGACCCATTTCCAATATCATTTGGGGGCATAGTGATAGTATTCAACATCAACAAGCACTTACCATCATCCTCATCATCATCAAGAATTTTGTAAATGCTGAGTACCTGCTGTGCTAAGCAAGTTGCGAGTCAATAAAACATTCTGTTATTTTACGGATTCATAGATGATAGGGGCTTTCAGATACCCTTCCTTATTCAATCCTCACACTACCCACTCTAATATTAAATAGTCAAAATTATTGTTCAAGATGGAGACGCTTATAAGGGGTGAGTCCAGAACTACAACTCAAGTTTTTATATCCTAACTCATTGATTTATCCCAAACTATGACATCAATTAAATTTAAAATGGCTCCCACTTTGGAAAAATTCCAACCATGGTGGTAAGGTAAACAATGTTGAGTTGGTTGTAAAGTATGGGGACAATGAAGAAGTTTGAATTGGACTCCATGGTCATAATGGTTTCCCATGGCTCACTATCTTTAGACTGTAATCCTAGAGAGAGATTATAGTCCTAGGGAGAGGAGTCTAGAACAGTGGCTGGTATGTGGCAGGTGCTCGAATAACAGACATTGAATGAATAAATATTGAGTAAATCCAGGAAGGTCCAGAAACTGGCCCACAGTGAGTCCTCAATATTGTTGAATGAATAAATGAATGATTAAATGATAGAGTTAATTTATTCCCAAGGGTATTTGATACTTAATGGAAATAGGAAGCATTTCAGAAACTACCGTGCCAGCCACATCTTTCCAAGCTGAGCTCAAGAAGCCTAAGATTCCAGATCCCCTCTCCATGTGACCAAAGACACTCCTGTATATCCCTAACACATCATTCTCAAGGTCTCCCTAATCTAAATCGTGTGCATTAACTCTTAGTCTCCCCCATTGCACCATAAACTCCCAGGAGACCAGAGACCAGGTTTTGATCTCATTCATGCTTATCTCCCACAATGCCTTGTGCTTCCAAACATTGCGGAATTGAATCAAATTGTGTTTATAATCCACGCTCTAGTTGAGCTAGACCAGTGACTCAACCAAAAATAAAGTGTTTCTTGCCATCATGAAAAAAAAAATCCACACTCAAAACTGGGAGCTCCCTCTGGGGTCCCTGGGAGGTTAATGCTTTCTCAAGGCTTGTCTGATCTGATCTTACTCTCACTAGTAGATGTATATTGAAATATCTTTTAAGTTCAGAAAAGACATCTGGAATGGAGAAGCAATTCTCTCTTGCTTCTGTGTGTTGGAGCTAGAACGCAATTAAACTTTACTCTCCTAAACACAAAGTGAAACAAATCTTTCTTGGTGTCAGTATTTTCCAAGGTACACACAGCCACACAAGTTCTCTTCTGAAATGTTCTCACTAAGCCTGCAGAAAGTAAATTGCCTGAGTTTTTTCAGCACTAAGGAATGGACAAATTTTTTTCCATTCAAAGTCTCACAGAAACTATATATTTTTATTTCAAATGTTCACTTATATCAGAAACACTGGGAGGTTTTCTGTTAAGAGAATGTTGAAATAATGAGGCAATTAGAGCTTCAGTTACATCTGCAACAGCAAATGTAAACAAGAATTTGAAAAATAAGATTTCTCGATCCAGGAAGAAGTCTTCCCATCCAAACACCTTGCAAAGCAGGAGGCAGGCTTTGGCAGGTATAAATTAGAGATGATCTGGAAAGCTTTTTGGGGCAGGTGCTGATTGAAATGGAAATTTCACACAACAAAATTGATTATACCTGAAAAATCTGAGGCTCTAAGAAGAAAATGAAAGAAGAGTAAGACTAAGTTTCAGAGTTCTCTATTGAAAAATTTTCTTTATGTGGTTTTTGTAGAGTAGGCCTCCTCAAACTGTAGAAAATTCCCTCACTGCACCTGCAGAGAGCAAGGGCCTCAGGGGCTATCTATCCAAGGCAGACAAAGCTGCTGTGAAGTGAGCCAGGTCAGTCACCCCCTAAGCCAACAAATCAGTTTCCACCATCAAAGAAGCCAAGGATCCAACTGGGACTTCCCAGGCACCAAAGCTTGGTGGTTACTGAGATCAAATACCCACACCTGCCCCATCTCCCATGCCCCTGTTTGTGCATCTGCCTTTCCCTCTCCTTTATTTGGTTGGAGGTAAGTGAAAAGAGTTGAAGCAAACCAGACAAGCAGCAGAGTAAAACATTTATCCAAAACGTTACACTGGAAACCTAGATCTATTGTGTTCTTTCCCTGGGGTTGAATTGCAACATATTTCAGCATATAATCCTTTTTAAAATCTAACTAGATTTTCACTGAAATAGAATACAAGGAAATTCAAGTCACTAAAATCCTTCATATTGTTATTATAGTGTATTTTTAGAGTAATTTGTGATAATAAAATGCTTCTTGATACAGAAGTTTTATGGATTAAAGATTAAGATGTAGTTGCACAGAGCCATGAACAGAATTGTTTTTGAACAGCGATATCCATAACAATTTCGATTGGGGAAAATCAATGGTGCATGGTTGTAGTCATCAAGTTATTAAAAAAAACCCCTGTTGTTTGGCTTATACATATTCAATGATGTGAAACATCTCTTCTTTTATAATATAGGTTAAAGCAATGGTTCTCAGTAGGACAGGTTGCAGAAGTTGTTCAGTGGGAGAAGCCAGAGGAGGAGATGTGATGCAGCTGGGGAGGTTTTTAAGGTACAACGCTCCCTCTCCACATGTGCCAGAATCAGAGGCAAAGGAAGGAGAGTATCCGTAATTTCAAAAAGCTTCCTAGATGATTCCACTACCTTCTGACTTTTACTAAAACAAAAAAACAAACAAACAAAACTCACTGTTTTAAGTAATTGAGGATGACTGCTTTTATGGCAAGTCAAAGGAGGAAAACAAAACCTATTGTATAGTCATATAATTGAGTACTTTGGAACCAGAAAAAAAAAACCACACACACACATAGAGATCACAATTTCCAGTTTCCTCATTTTGCAGTTGAAGAAACTGAGCATTAGGTTTAATTGCTTAGTGTTAGAGATGATATGGTTGTACAATTAAAAGAGGTTTTCTATAACAAATAGAAAGCATAGTAGAAAGTTGAACCAATGAATGTTTATTTACAGCATCCTTTAGCAAACAATTATTGAGCACTTACTCTGTGGTAGGTATTCCAACCGCATATACTATTTCTAATCTTCGTATCTGCTCCAGGAGACAAATACCATTTTCTCTATTTTACAGATTGGGTAGAAAAGGACAAACGCACAGAGAGGTGAAGTAATGTCCCCAAGATCACATAAATAGTATTGGGAGAGCTGGGATCTGAACTCAGGCCATCTAGCCTCAGAGCCTGCACACTGATCACACTAGGCAGTGTTCCTCTGCCTACCATGTCCCTGGCATTCTGCCAGTTTCTGTAAGTACCATAGTAGGGGAAAAAAATCTCTTTTTATGGAGCTGACATAAATAATAAACAAATAAACCAGTTATTAAACATATCCTCTCAAATTCTGATAAATTTTTGCCAAAGAAAAGCAATTATAAGAAAAAGCATTATAGGAGGGAACACCCAACTTTATGAGGTCAGGAGAGAGACGTGTTATCTAAGCTGAGGCTCAGAAGGGACCATTCATGTGAAGAGTCTAAGTGTGTGTAGAGGTCCAGAGATAGGAGAGTTCAGCCTCCTCAAGGAACTGAAAGAAGGCCACTGAGACTGGAGTGTCGATATGTGCAGAAATAGACGTGGAAAGACGAGAGAGATAGATGAGGAAGGCGAGATCATGCAGAGCCTCGGAGGCCATCATGAAAGTTAAGGCGTAAATTTACTTCTCAGTGGGTGGGGCCAATGTCCTCCTGAGGGAGAGGAAAAGGTGAGGAGAGAACACGGGTTCTACCCTTGATGCCTCAATACACCACCTCGTTTCTCTCTTGTCTGCTGTCATCTACTACTCCTTTGTTATCCTCCCACCCTTTCTTTACGTATGGTCTTCCTGTCCATGAAACTACTGTCATCACTCATAATGACTTCAACGTTCACAAGATTGCCCACATAGGATTTTAGTTTTTTAATGACACCATCTCTAATGTACTCTGCCCCACCCAACCCCAGTCACCCACACTATGGTTATATCTTAGGCCCTCTGTTTCTCAGCAGAAATTGCTCTACCTTCAAAACCTTAATTTCAAGCATTTCATTCTCCAATCCTCACTTGCAACTGTTCTAGCTCACTTGTTCAATACCCCACTGACAAAATTCTTGAACCTTATGAAGATGTCCATTCCATCGACTCCACCATTTTTCACCATCAGCCCATTTTTTTTGCCCCTCTCTCCCTAAATGTAAGTAACAATAGAGAGAAAAAAAAATCCCTGTTAGATGCCAGTATTTGACATGGGTAACTAAACACGAACATTGATGGAGAAAATCACGTTGGAAAGTGGAACGACTTCACAGAACATTCACAACCACAAGCCCTAACGGTCCTCAAAACACCAGCATTCTGACTGCATTTCCCCATTGCTTTGCCACTCTCCAAGACGATTATTTTATACTTTTTTCTCACTCCTCAGTTCTTCCCCATTCCCCTCATTTGGTTGCTTCACTTCATGTTTCGTGGAGTAAATAGGAGCCATCAAACAGGAACTTGCTCATCTTCTTCTCATCAAATCTATACACCTTCTTGCATCAGCACCCACTTTCTATTCCTTGAGTCTTCTTAAAATAGAAAATGTGTCTTTCCTCCTATTCAAGTGCAAACCTTGCTTTTGTGGATCCTGTCTCTCTGGCCTTTTCAAGATCTTCACTCTGTCATTATCCCCCCTCTCTCCCATATCATCAATTCTCTGTTTCTACCAGGCTGTGTTCATCAGTCTAAAAACATGTTCTAGTGTCGGTTTTTAAAAGAAAGGAAGTGGGGGCAAGGGTACATCTCAAGTGGTAGAGCACATGCTTAGCATGCACAAGGTCCTGGGTTCAATCCCTAGTACCTACTCTGAAAATAAATAAATAAATAAACCTAATTACCTTCTTCCCACCCCTCCAAAAAAACACAATCTAAAATACAGGAAGCAAGCATGGTGGTTTACATTTCCAGGGTAAAGGCTATTCTTGTGGATTCTGGAGCATGTACGGTGTTTTCCCAACCTAGAGGTTTCCCTTTCCTCCTACAGTTTCCCTGAGTGCTATTTAGTCACACCTATTCTTCAGCCTGTCTTTCATACTATAGGGTGAAAGACAAATGTAAGAGATAATGTTGTTTATCACAGTTTTTAATAGGAATGAAAACCTCAGTCAAAAACTTAGAAATGTAAAAAATGAAATTCAGGCTTCTACCAGCCAGAAGAACTAGAAGAGGCAGCATCAAGTTCTACATTGCAACAAGTCTTTGTGTAATCATCAAACCTACAAATGGTGCTACTGTGTACAAGACCTCAGAAGGAGAAACATGTCTGTGTACATAATTAGGCCTTAATGATCCTCCAGCAATGGTGCTGGCCTGGTTGAGCACCACTCGGTGTCTCTGTGTATAACTTACTATTGTCTTCCCCATATGATCTGACTTCTTCTTCCATGATCCTGGAATCTGTCTTGCAAACACCAGTGGTCACAGATAGGTGTCTAATCTACAGCACACGTTTAATGCATGATTTGAAAAGCACATCATTATTTCAAAAAGTTGAAAAAGAGAAAAATCAGGTAAGCTTTCTGTGTGACTAAATCCCCACAACATATTGACTGTTAAAGGAATAATAAGGTTAATTATCCATCACACAGTCTTTGCTCTTGTGAATTCTTTTTATTTTTAACCTTTTTTTTAATTGAGTTATAGTCATTTTACAATGTTGTGTCAAATTCCAGTGTAGAGCACAATTTTTCAGTTATACATGAACATACATACATTCATTGTCATATTCTCGTTCACTGTGAGCCACCAGAAGATCCTGTATATATTTCCCTGTGCTACACAGTACAATCTTGTTTATCTATTTTACATTTTGAAATCCCAGTCTGTCTCCCTGGCAACGACAACTTTGTATTCTATGTTTATGAGTCTGTTTCTGTTTTGTATTTATGTTTTTATTGTGGATTTTATGGGTTTTTTTTTTTTTTTTTTTTTTTTTTTTAGATTCTGCATATGAGTGATCTCATATGGTATTTTTCTTTCTCTTTCTGGCTTACTTCACTTAGAATGACATTCCCCAGGAACATCCATGTTGCTGCAAATGGCATTATGTTGTCAGTTTTTATGGCTGAATAGTATTCCATTGTATGAATATACCACTTCTTCCTTATTCAGTCATCTGTTGATGGACATTTAGGCTGTTTCCATGTCTTGGCTATTGGTAGTGCTGCTATGAAAATTGGGGTGCAGGTGTCATCCTGAATTAGGGTTCCTTCTGGATATATGCCCAGGAGAGGGATTCCTAGGTCATATGATAAGTCTATTCCTAGTCTTTTGAGGAATCTCCATACTGTTTTCCACAGTGGCTGCACCAAACTGCATTCCCACCAGCAGTGCAGGAAGGTTCCCTTTTCTCCACAGCCTCTCCAGCATTTGTCACTTGTGGACTTTTGAATGATGGCCATTCTGACTGGTGTGAGGTGATACCTCATTGTAGTTTTGATTTGCATTTCTCTGATAATTAGTGATATTGAACATTTTTTCATGTGCCTATTGATCATTTGTATGTCTTCCTTGGAGAATTGCTTGTTTAGGTCTTCTGCCCATTTTTGGATTGGGTTGTTTGGTTGTTTCTTATTAAGTCTTATGAGCTGCTTATATATTCTGGAGATCAAGCCTTTGTTGGTTTCATTTGCAAAAATTTTCTCCCATTCCATAGGTTGTCTTTTTGTTTTACATATAGTTTCCTTTGCTGTGCAGAAGCTTGTAAGTTTCATTAGGTCCCATTTGTTTATTCTTGCTTTTATTTCTATTGCTTGGGTAGACTGTTCTAGGAGAACATTTTTGAGATGTATGTCAGATAATGTTTTGCCTATATTTTCTTCTAGGAGGTTTATTGTATCCTGTCTTATGTTTAAGTCTTTGATCCATTTTGAGTTTATTTTTGTGTATGGTGTAAGGGAGTGTTCTAGCTTCATTGTTTTACATGCTGCTGTCCAGTTTTCCCAACACCATTTGCTGAAGAGACTGTCTTTATTCCATTGTGTATTCTTGCCTCCTTTTTCGAAGATTAGTTGACAAAAAGTTTGTGGGTTCATTTCTGGGCTCTCTATTCTGTTCCATTGGTCTATATGTCTGTTTTTGTGCCAATACCATGCTGTCTTGATGACTGTAGCTCTATAGTATTGTTTGTAGTCTGGGAGAGTTATTCCTCCAGCCTCTTTCTTTTTCTTCAGTAATGCTTTGGCAATTCTCGGTCTTTTGTGGTTCCATATAAATTTTATTATGATTTGTTCTAGTTCTGTGAAATATGTCCTGGTAATTTGATAGGGATTGCATTAAATCTGTAGATTGCCTTGGGCAGTGTGACCATTTTAACAATATTGATTCTTCCAATCCAGGAGCATGGGATATCTTTCCATATTTTTAAGTCTTCTTTAATTTCCTTAATCAGTGTTTTATAGTTTTCCGTATATAAGTCTTTCACCTCCCTGGTTAGATTTATTCCTAGGTATTTTATTACTTTGGTTGCTATTTTAAAGGGGATTGTTTCTTTACTTTCTTTTTCTGTCAATTCATCATTAGTGTAAAGAAATGCAACTGATTTTTGAACGTTAATCTTGTAACCTGCTACCTTGCTGAATTCTTCGATTATTTCTAGTAGTTTTTGTGTGGACCTTTTAGGGTTTTAAATATATCATGTCATCTGCATATAGTGACACTTTTACCTCTTCTTTTCCAATTGGATCCCTTTTATTTCTCTCTCTTGCCTGATTGCTGTGGCTAGGACTTCCAAGACTATGTTGAATAGGAGTGGTGATAGTGGGAAGCCTTGTCTTGTCCCAGATTTTAGTGGGAAGCTTTTGAGTTTTTCACCATTGAGTACTATGCTGGCTGTAGGTTTGTCATATATAGCTTTTATGACGTTGAGATATGTTCCCTCTATACCCACTTTGGTGAGAGTTTTTATCATAAATGGGTGTTGAATTTTATCAAAAGCTTTTTCTGCATCTATTGAGATGATCATGTGGTTTTTGTCCTGTGAATTCTAATTCTGACAGTGATCACCACTTCTTTAAATGGGATTCTGACAACTGACTCAGTTGGGGGAATTCGTCTAAACACTAAAGATGTAAAATGGCTTTTCACCATAAGGATGGAGTTTTGAGCCTCATTCAAAATAACTAATTGAGTCCTTATAGATAACAAAACCACAAGGAAAGACACATTGGAAATTCAGACGGGAAGTCTGATTAAAATGTGAATTTCTCATTGTGGCTGGTTTCTTATTTGTGACAAAACATCAGAGCACTTGAAGATGAAGGAGCATTTCAGCCTGACAGCATTTGTTGAGATGTCTCTGTTCAAGTGGCTAAAATTTATCACAGTAAATAAAAAACGGATTTTTTTAAGTTAGCATTTTCAAAAGAAATAATCTAAGTCACTACTATATTACTTGCACATAAATTCAACCCTTTTAACCTGAAGCCAGCATCTTTAGAAATATAATTAATTTTCTAGCTCAAAGTAGGAAGGTGATCAAAGCAAGTACTCTGCATGATTTGTAAGCATAGCTAATCCTTACTTCTCTAGACACTTATTTTCCAATTTATGGATTTAGCACACTTTCATTTGCCTAACTTGTTTTCTGCCACCTTTAAGCCATTGCACTGTTTTTTAGCAACTAATTGAGAATAATCAACAGTAACTAAGGAGGTAGAAGCCAAGTTCAGTCAATTTTCCTGTGTTTTCTGGTAATAATTTCATTGGGATTAATGGCTGATTGGTGGTTTTTCATTTACATGTACCTAATTTTTTCCAGATCAGCAATGATCCTTGGCCAACAATGAATGATGTAGCCAAGAAGAGCTTGCTTTTATGAAGTTAAATGTACATTCACTATGTGGCCCAGCAATCCCACAACTAGGCATCTGCCCAAGAAAAATGAAGACATAGGTCCACACCTGTAGATAAATGTTTATAGTAGCTTCAGAGATTACCACTGAAAACTAGAAAAAAACATAAATGTCCATCAACAAGTAAATGGATAAATAAGTTGTTTATAGAATACAACTCAGCATTAAAAAGAAAGGAACTGCCAATACATGTAACAGCATGGATGAGACTCAAAACTCTACATATTATATGGTTCCATGTAAATGACATTTTGAAAGAGGCAAAACTACAATATGGACCAAAATGGATCAGTTGTTGCCAAGGGCTGGGAGTAACAAAAGAGGAATGATTAGAAAGTGGCATGAGGAACCTTTTTGTGGGGGTGGAAGAGTTCTATACCTTCACTCCATGGTGGTTTCACAACACAGTATACATTTGTCAAAATTCATTAACACACAAAAACGGTAAATGTGTATAAACTGCATATCAGTAAATTCACTTTATTTTTAAAAGTATATACATTGTCATTGACCTCAGGGAGCCTACAGCTGGTAGGTAAGGCAAGGCCAGTGAGAGGACGATTCACAATAACTGAGTATATCTTTTTTAAAAACTGGTAGAACTTACAAGACACGCAGTGTTATAACCTCCCCTTACGTGATTCTTCATGGGTTTAATTATGGGGCGAGTGGAATGTAGAAATTATCATGTATGTATGCAGTCATTTGCTAAGACATTTCTAACGGTGTCACTTCAACCCACAGGAAATTACTTTGGAAGTTTGTGAGAGTGAAACAGGCTGAATCTTCTAACTGTAGCTGATGAAATCTAATCAGATTGCAAAGTGCTGAAACAGTCTTTGGCCTCAGGGAGACTTGCCTTGTGGAAACAAAAGGTGCTTTTTCATGGGTCGTTCTCTTGTAAATGAGATGATTGTTATCATAATAATGCAGTCAACTTACAACTTATGGAAACTGCAGCATAGTTATCACCTGCAAAAAGGACCAAAATGACTATTTTGGATGGGTGACTCTCAACTTTTAACTAGGTGGCAGCTGAGGTTTTGTACTAAGCTATGAATTTAGTTCCACAGGCTTTCCTTTCGCTCCCAAAGAGGCTCTTGCTCCTCTGGTGTGGACAGTCTTGGCTCACCGGCATGCCACAGCGTGGAGGACTTATCAATGACATCCCTTTTCCAAGAGTATTCTCAGTGCTGCTCCCTCAGCTCCCCGACCTCTGCACCCGCAATCCAGCCCCCAGCTGATGAATGAACTCAGAACTGCAGCTCCCAAAATGTTGCCAGGGATTCATCTTATAGTTACTGCCAAGCACTACCTTCCCCAAAATTAGGCGAGGAAGACAGTTTATAAGAATAGCTTCAACAGAGGATTTTTCAAAGCTTTGAACTAGAGTCACAGTAAGAAATACATTTTGCATCATGTAGTTGAAGGAAAACATGAAACATTTCTCCGGACACTCTGATTTTTCTATTTTGTACTCTTCTATTTTTTTTTTTTCCTTTTAAAATGTTGGTTGCCCCTCACTGAATTAATTTTATTATCCAACCTGTAGCTTAAAACTCAATGTCCTCAAAGATATGAAACTTCCTATTCATCTAAATATCATATAATCCAAAGGAGAGGGGCTCATTAGGGAGTATTTCCCCTTGACCACAGTTTACGGCAAGCATCCCTCCCACTCTCCCATCCCCACGAACCCAAATTGCTTTTACTGAGTTGCCCTTTGGCTTAATACCGTAAGTCCGTATGAGAATGATCCCGGCGGCTAATCGCTGAGAAGGCTGTTCCAAGTTTTTGCTCATTACACTACACAGTGTTCCCTCTATGAGGGTCAAGGGGACAAGAAAAAGTCTTTCTGGTCTCACTGGGGGAATAACAGTGATTATCCTAGGTGACTGGCTTATTTTTATTTTTGGAAAAGCTTGTTGCATTCCTCTTATTCCCAGTTGGAAGTCTTAGTTTCTACACACAGCCTGCCGCTCATAAATCCATGGGATTTTGTGGCTAGAATTGGAGCATTTAACCTCATTCCTAATTCCCTTTTACTTTCCTATCCTTTCTTTTTCCCTTTGCCTCATATTTCTTACTGGTCTTACATTTATTTTAATTTGTTCTTTGTATCTTTGCATGCCACTTTAAATCTTTGTGAAACAGAAGAGAAGGAGAGAAAGGAGAGAGACCAAAGTTGGGAGGGAGGAAGACAGAAAGATTAGTTTCCATATATGATGAAAAGACAGATTTTTCAGCCTTCATTTATTACATTTTCAAACTGAAATTAACATGAAGGTACAAATTCAGAACACTTTGTCCTACTTATATTAGAGACAATAATTACAAGAGAAACCATTTTGCTGATATTTTAAAGTTAATAAAAAATGGTTTTAGAGTTTCCTAAAACTAACGTATTCCATATGCAGTGATAAAAACTGCATGGACCAGTAAGAAATAACCTCAAGCAAAGTCTGCCGTAATTGTATATGATTTTCCATAATATCAGAGAGTGCAGTATTTTCTTTGTGGCCCAAGAGAACAGTGTTGAAACACTATGTGGTATTTAAATTGGAAGAACAATTTCTTCTGAGAGAAGCAGATAATGTAGATTTTACCAGTGGCCAAGGTGACTGTGGCTTTAAATACATTTCTAAATAATAAAATAAGTCAGGATATTAGAGGACAGATAAAATCAGCTATGAAAATGTGTGTTTGGCTTCATTTATTTAAGACCTCCTTGAAGTAGTTCAAAACCAAGGAAATTATTTGGCAACATCAACAATGAAGTAAAATTAAGTTTCTGATAATGTTTTAGAAAATCAAATCAAACTTAGCCTTGTTTAAGTAGCACCCAGCCTGAAATCTTGATCTATTAAATCTGTATTAGTTGAATAGATAAGACATTAATATCCACCCCATAACTTCTCAAGCAACTTTTATGATCTCTTTGTACTGTATTTGTAACTTCAAGGATACTGGCATAAAAGTGATGAATGACAATACTACAGGCAGCCCTCTGCCCTCAGCTTCAGTGAGGGATTGAATCCAGGACCTTTGAGGGCACAAAAGTCTGAGATGCTCAGGTACCTTATATAAAATGGTGTCGTTTTTGCATATAATCTATGCACATCCTCCTGTATACTTTAAATTATCTCTAGATTACGATTATCCCTAATACAATGTAAGTGCTATGTAAATGGTTGTAAATACTATGTAAATAGTAGCCAGCACATGACAAATTCAAGTTTTATTTTTTACAGCTTTCTGAATTTTTTAAAATATTTTCAATCCATGGTTGATTGAATCCATGGTGCATAACCACGGATACAGGGGCCAACTGTATTTCCCTCAATGGCCCATCTATCCTGATGCCTCTTTGGTTTCACTCATCCACCCACCCCAGCCCACCCAGCTCTGATGACAGCTATATGGTGATATCTACACAAAGCTGAAAGGACAGGCAATTGGGAACAAAATAATCTTATGAAGCCATTTAAGGATGAAGCTATTTCTAAGTATAACATTTATTCTAAGTATAAATTTCAGTAAACAGTAATAGGGGGGAAAAAGTTGATGAAAGGATGGTAATTATGATATACAATAGCAGATTAATAATTTGAGGGCTTTAAATTTATAATGAATAGACTCAGTGTGGCTAGGTTTTAAGTATGTAAAGAAATTAACTTTGAATCATAATGTAATAGCTGAAAAATAACTTTGTGGGAGAAAATATAAAACAAGAAGGGATTGCTTCTGCTCTCTAAATAGTACCCACTTTTTGGAATTAAGTCTCTAAGTTACTCTGGTTTCCCCTCAGATCTTTGATCTTCTCCCATTATCACCCCTTAGTCTCCACTGGCTTTGGTCCTCCACCAGCCTCCTCAATCCAACCTCTAAAAGACAGTTTTGGCCCTCTTCTCTGCATAAGCCATACTCTCCCCTGGACCATCTCAGTCACTTCAGGAGTTTCAAACACCATCTACATGCTCATGGATCCCAAGTGTATAGTCTAGACTCAACCACTCTTTTGCCCTTTGGCTTGCATTGCCATTCATTCAATAAATATTTATGGAGTTACTGAGTGCCCGTGATGTACAAGGTATTAACCTGGGCCTGGGGGTACAGTGGTGAGCTGAACAAAGTCCTTGCATTCATGAAACTTTTCTTCTAGTGGGGAAATAGGTTCATAAAGATGATAAACAAGTAAAATATTTATGTGTTAGAAGCAATAACTGCTAGGGAGAAAAAGTAATCAAGGTGCAAAGAGAGAGTACTGAAGTTGATGGTGGAAACCATTCTAGGTACAATGGTCAGGGAAGACGTTCTGAGGAGTTGAAGTTTCATCAGCAATCTGAATGGAGTAGGGGTAAGAGACAGGCAAAGATCTGCATGAAGAGATTTTTCAGGCAGAAAGAAGGGTGAGTGTAAAGGCCCTGAGGCTGGAATGGCAAGGTGAGTTTCCACAAAGAGCAAGAAGACAACTGTGCCTGAAACAGTGAGTGAGGGGAAGAAAGGAGATAGAGATCAGAAAAGTAAGCAGAAGCCAAAACAAGACCTTGCCAGCCATTATAAGAACTATAGGTTTTATTCTAACCAAGATGGGAAGCCAGTGGAGGGTTTCGAGCAAGTGAATGATACGGTCTGATCCAGAGGTCTGCTTGATGTCTCTACCTGATGTCTCACAAGCACCTCAAACTTAACGTGTCCTAAACAGAGTTCTTCATCTTCCCACCATCAAAATAAAATAAAATTATCCTACACCTTCTTCACTTTTCCCTATTGTAGTAAATGGTACTAGAAACTATCCAATTATTTGTCAGAATCTTGCAAATCATCCCAGATTCATCTTTCATCTATCTCTTTTATCTCACACATCCATTCCATGCAAAAACAAACAAACAAACAACAACAAAAACCCTCCCAAACCCAAACAAACAAAAACCCTTATACTTTCTATCTTCAAAAAAGAAGACTAATATTTCACTTGCTTCTCCAAACCTGTCATGCCACCCACTTCATCCATGACCATCTCTAACCTAAATTACAACACAGGGGACAGACCTTTTACAATTCTGACTTTCCATCAATGGCTTCCCCATGCTTTAAAAGTACTCAATACATATTTGTTTACAAGGATCAGTTGGTACTGCTATTTCCCTGTGTCATGTGGAAATGTTTGCAAACATACAACAGTGTCTATCCTTTAAAAAAAAAGACATTTTCCTAAAATGCTAACTGCAAAAGAAAAGTAAATTTAAGGAATTAAATTATATTACCCATTTGATTTTTATATATACTTTTCTCCTCTTGCCGCAGGAGGAAAAAATATTGACTCTAAGAAATAATCAAAAGTAGAATTGAAGTCATAGCAAATCTTTGAAAACCACACCTTCCATCCATCAAATTGTTTGAATTTTCGGCATAACACTTTTGAATCTCTTCTGTGTCCTGGATACTGTCCTCTGCACGTTCCTCATCTTGTCTCACTTAATCCTCACAATCGCCATTAAGTCTAAGAAACCATTGTGCCTGATTAATAGATGAAAAAACGAAGCTCAGAATTGTTCAGTGACCTGCCTAAGATTATACACCTAACTAGGACAGAAACAAAATTCATACTCAGCTGTTATATTGCAAGGAACACCTGAAAATATACACTTTTTTCTGATCACAATATTAAAAATAAATCAATAAACACCAATGCCCTTTAACTGAACCCTAAAACATTGGACCAGGAAATGCGCCAAGCTCAGTGCACAACTCACAGCAGGTTAATAGCTGTTGGTCGTTGAAAGGATTCCTTAAATTTCAGTTATGGGTTTCTCTATCCCATAATAAACATTCTTTTCATAAAATTTTATAGTCCTATTTTATTCTTCCTTGTGTGAGTTTTGATTATTAGTTTCTTTAATATTAGCACAGGGCTTTTAATGACAGTTATTACTTATTCTTAGCATCTTTTGTAAGATTTTCAACGGCAAATATACTACTTATTTTATTAGTTTACCAGTTGTCATTGAGTGGATGATAGGCATAATCTATTATTTTCCCAAAGCTGAGTTTCTGTGCCCTGATTCATTTTAGTGAGCTCACATATGCATATACAGAACATTCATCCAGCTGCCTAAGATGGGGGAATCTTCTTGGTGTTCCTACATGCTGATAAAAAGACAAATAATCGATAACCAGTAATGCATTACTCTCTTTTCATCCCCTCACAATTCATGGCACATAGCGAACAGTTAAATATAATTTGTTGAGTGAATGAATAAATGTATAAATGAGCAAGTGAGTGCAGGTGAGTAGAAGGAAAAGGTAGATGGATTTCACTTTAACCATCAAACACTTCTGTTCACCTAAAGGCTACTGATTTTTTAGGAAGTTGTTCCTTTTTCACATTCTCAATATTTTATCATTTAACGCTTGAACCAATTTTTATTTTATAGCTTCATACCCACTCTAAAAGCACAATTTTATTACAGAAAATAAGAAAGTACCTATATGTAAAAGGAATAAAAGTAAAATGATCGATATGCCTCTCTTCCACACATCCCCAAATAATCCATAAATTAAGAGACAGCACACCAGTACTAAACAAGAATGACAAATTACTTCTCATCTCAAAGTACAATGCTAAACATACTATAAACAATTAATGTCTATTTTATTTTCCAATGTAATATTTGTTAACCTTTATTGACAATGATATTTGAGGTGACCTATTTAGAATATACCATGTACTGAGACAGGAATTTTTTTGTGAACGTTGCACTATGTGATCTTTGTAAGGACCTCTCAAGTAGGTAGCACTGCCAAGCTTTTCTACAGATGAAGAAGCAAAGGCTTAGGGAGGCAGAATAATGTTATAGAGGTAACAATTCTGACTTGGAGCAGAACTGGGCTTCTAGCTGAGGCTAGTCTGACTCCGAAGTCTGCACTACCTCCACACAGGACTTGGTTATACCTATATGGGGTAGAAACACATGCTACTGCCAATGGTCAACCATTTTAGACATAGAAAAATGGAAACTGTATATGATTCCATTAATATAAATAAAACTAGTCATCTCTTGAATCAAGGCCTGAGATAAATAGACATCAAAATATCAGATTAAAAGGTTAAAAGCAGATGTTAGAGGATGTGGGTTCCAATCCTGGCTTCCACACTAACTAGCATTGAGACCTTGGGCAAATCATCTTCACTGCAGGTTTATTTTCTTGTTGAAAAAATAGCATTGCCCTGCCCTGCACACTTCATAGGGATTTGTGAGCAGCCAATGGAGTGTATACAACTGTAAAGGATATAAAACACAAAGTGATTATTACAAACAACACGTACGGGGAATCCACCAAGCCACATTCCCAAGTTTCAAATGTGAAAGCATAGCATTATAAACTAGGACGGAAGCCCCAGAGAGACTTCCACAGGGCTATTAACTCAGTTTTTTATAATCATGTCAAGGTCAAAGCCAATCCTTTGGAACCCTTTGAGTGAAGAGTGATTCTGACTTGTCCTAAGGAACAACAGCCTACCCTAAACGTCACATAGATGTTTCAAAATGCGTACACAGAAGTTTGGCCTAATCTATTAAAACTCATCAACATTCCTGGAAAAGTGCTCAAAGCTGCCTAAGAAATAATTATTGCTATACTATCTGAAAACTCTAGTTGAAATTTCAAGAAGCCCAGAGGCTTCTGGGCAACCTACATAAATTTTAGGAGAAGGAAGTACCATATTTACTGGCAAAGTATCAAATTCCAAGAACACGTCCCTAACCTAGAGAAGGCGTATTTATCAAGATCTTAGAAGAGCTCTGAGCTACTCTTAAATATTAATGCCCTTTCTACACATCCTCTCTGGAAAAGGCAGTTCATTTCCAGTCTCCATATGAAGAGATTCTTCCCCTTCTTTGGAAAGATTTTTCCAGTGTGATTTATGTTTGAGACTTGTTATCCCTTCCTAGCCTTTTAGCATGTGAGTACATATGAATGAACATATTTTCTAAATGGGAAAGCACTGGAAAAATGGAAGGACCTTTTATGATCACTTCCTGAGACAGGCATAGAAGACACTCTTCTCTCTGCACCCATCATCCAAGCCAGAGTTTTAAGAACTTAAGTCACACATCACCTTAATGAAGATTTATATCTTCCTTTGCTGCTGAGATGAAAGAAGATGTCTTCAACGACTAGTATTAGGTTTACATAACTAAAGCATTTGTATAGCTGTTGACTTAATATCAAGTCTGGTTCAAAATTGGCATATATGCTCCTTTCATTAAATAAGTCTTCAAGCTCTTGCATATCTGGGTTTTTTTTGTTTTTTTTTTTTTCATTCTTAACCTTAGTCCATCTTTTCCCCATAGTTTCTCAGAATCACTTCCATTCTATGAAAATCTCCTGGCCCACACTTGGTTTCCTCCTTGGCCCATGACCTGATCTCCTTTAGTTTCTTCCATGGACCTTTTTTTCCAAATCCCACCCTGTCTCAGTGAGCATATTTCTGAGGGAACCCTCAGATGAGGGTAAGAATCCCTTCTCTTCTGAGGTGGGCTCTTTCTTTCCTTTTCATATTCCCCTTTATCTTCATGTGCTCCCTTCCCATGGGACGGAAGTCTTCCTTATCTCTAAGGAAGAAATTAAAATTTAAAAAAAAAGAAGCAAACAAACAAAAGACTTATCCCCATCGTATTCCTCCTTTATACTACCACTCCAAGTTCCATCTTCTTTGACATCAAGTTCTTAAAAGAGTTGTCTACACTCATTCCTAAACTTCTTAGCCATGTGATCTTAGCCCTTTAATCTGGTTTCTGTTTACTACTCTTCATTAATCTTCTAAAAGTCTTCTAAGGTCTGAATAGTACAGCATGTCCTAGTCATCCTTTCTAGAATTCTCAGAACCATCTTTATCTCCTCCCTCTTCCTTGCCTCCTCTATTGCCTTGCCTCCTCTATCCACTGCTTCCTAGTCAACCCAATAGGGAAGGTTTAGGCCCAATCTTAGTCCTTCTGCCCTGGATTATTACAGGTGACTCCCAACTGGTCTCCCTAAACCTGCCTTCAACCCAACCCTCTACATAAACAGAAAGAGCTCTTGTTCCTCGTTGATTAGACCCAAGCTCTCGTTCAGCCTCCCCGCCTCCCCAGACCTCCTGCTCCTCATTGGTGTCCTCACTTCTTCCAGGACTTCCTGCCTGATGCTTTTGTTTACACTGTAATCCTAGACTGGAAACTCCTTTCAAATCCGACTATGGAAATACATGTTGAAGTACTGGCCACCTCCTCCACGAAGCCCTCTCCAAAATACTTATAAATTAATATTACCTGAAAAAAAAATGAAACACTAAGACATAAGTATAGTATATAGTCCCAATTTATATGTGTATTTGTATATGGTCTATAAATATACCAGACAGAAATTGGCCAGGATATTAACAGTACCCATTTTAAAGTATGATGGAGATATGCTGTAGAACTTCGGGCAGCTCATTTTCTCTCTCTTTTTTTTGTTTTATTGTTTTTATTGAAGTGTAGTTGATTTACAATCTTAGTTTCAGGTGTACAGCAAAGTGATTCAGTTATACATATACATACATATTTTTTCTTTTCAGATTCTTTTCCATTAAATGTTACTACAAGCTGTTGAATATACTTCCCTGTGCTATACAGTAGAACCTTGTTTTTTATCTACTTTATATATAGTAATGTGTATCTGTTAATCCCGAACTTCTAATCTATCCCTCCCCACCTTTTCCCTCTTGGTAACCATAAGTTTGTTTCCTAAGGGCAGCTCATTTTCTTTTGCATTTTCTAAATTGTTCAAAATAGCTAATATTTTTAGTGCTTTTTATATATGAAACTCTTCATATGCATTAATTCATTTAAACTAACAACACAACAACAAACCTCTGAGGTAAGTATTACTATTACCCTCCTATCACTGAGGGAATGGAGAGGGAAGCAACTGGCCCAGTCACAGGGCTGGCAAGAATGGTCTGTGGTCTGGCTCTGGCGCCTGCACTGGTAAGCACTCCACTGAATGGCAGGAAGGATTTACACAATTGGAAAAATTTGTTTTGAATTACCTTTTTCCCTTCTTTCTCTACCCTCTGCCCATCTCCACCTCTCCAACACCACCAAATTCAAAATTCCTCTTCCGTTTCCTTCAAAAACACTCATCTCAGCCAGGTGTTAAGGAGAAAAGCAATCTGATTTAGAAGTTTTGCATGAATTTGTAAATTAGCAATTGCCATCCTGAAGTAATTGTATTTTAAAAAGGATTCTTGTTAACATAAGTGAATCCCTAATTAGTGGAATTGCCGTTGCTATGACTAAGCGAGTGTGTCTACTACTGACATTGTGTGAAGAGCCAGAGGAGGGTCTTAGGAAAAAGGATTTTCTCCCTATACCTTAGAGCACAAAGGCTGTCTTATGCACAAGGTCCCCCTCTCTCTCTCACATCCATCCTTCCCGCAGAGTTTGGTTCAGAGCCCCAGTAATCCCCACCCTGAGGCCTGGGTAAAATTTCGATTACACCATTTTCAGACTGCAGAGGCCACCAAAAACCAGGCTAAGAACCAAAGGTCCCAGGTGTGCCCATGGCTTATTTGGTTTGAATGTTCATTTTAGCCTGGCAAGAGCACCACAGTGCAACAAATCCATGACTAAAGCAATACCTGTGTTTATAGCATGGCATTTAGTTTAGTTGTGTGTAACCTTTACAGGAAAAATCTTCCAGTATGCATGTCTAGTCTAACCTCTCTTGTATCTCCCACATTTCAGGAGGTGAGTTTTAGAGCTGTGATTTTCACGTGTACTATGTTTGTTGAGTAACAGTGAGATTTTTGAATCAAGGATTCTGTCTCATGTTTCCTATGTCAAAAGAACATATATATGACATTTTCTTCTCTCTGCATTTCTAGGGATCTGAATGTCTATCAAGTATTTACCACAGTCATGTCCCTGAGGGAAATCTGATGGGCTGGGCACACAGGTGTCAACCACAGGATAAGCTGTCTGCTCCCTGGGGAAGTGGCTGGGGCTGACACAATGCTGTAAGCTCATTTCCAGAAGAAAAGTCTTTAATGAAATGAAGGATCAAAAAGTGATGCAAAGGAGATTCATTTGACAGGAGGATGCCTAGTAAAAACTTTTTCGGATGGATGGATGAATATGGATGAATGGATGGATGGGTAGATGGATAGATGGGTGGATTATCAACGGGGAGATAAAAGCATCCTCGGAAGAACCAATGGTCATAAAATAAAATTGGGGCAAGGGAACGAAATTGGGGGGAAAAAATGAAATAAGTAACATTCCTTATTTCCTCTGTCAGCTTTGGAGATAGTTTCGGTGCTGTCCCATATTCAGGGAACTAGTCAAAAAGGCAAGTGCTTTCCCAGGACAGTCAGTCTTCTGCAAGGCAGGACCAATCCCAGCGGGAAGAGAAGAACCACAGGAGGAGGCACAGGTGAGAGAGAATCTCAATCATTCGAAGAATCCACATGTCAAATGGAGTCCAGAAAGTGCCAGAAAATCGAATGGAGAAGTAAATATCATCCAGTCTTACATACGCACCCGGAGAAAGGAGCACCACACCAGGGGGAGCAGATGAGATGAAGAGGTTGCGTGGGGCTGAGGTTGCCCAGCAATTCTGAGTATCAATACAGGTTCTCTCCTAGCTTAACGTTTAAAATTCATAATATTCAATGGTTTCTGTTATTTCAAACTTTGAAAGAAGTTTGTAGTGAGAGCAGCTGTGGCAGAGACATGTGCTGCTCATCCAGTACCCCTGCCCTCCCCACCTCTCCCCCTCCTGCCGTTAAGAGGGTCACGTGACCAGCCCCAACAGTAGGCTGCAAGCAGAAGTAGCTTTCATCACTGCCAGGAGGAAGCACTTAAGAGCCATCATGTGATCTCTGACCCTCCTCCCTTGAAGCCTAGACGGAGGAGTCTACAGGTTCCAGATGGTACAACCACCAAGGCCTTGCCTCTGGACAATCTGTGCTCAATTTCAATTCTTTTCCATACTAGCTGAGTGACCCTGGGCATGTGGCTTAACATCTCTGGGCCTCAGTTCTCTCACCAGTAAAATGAATATAATCATAGTCCCTACCTCAGTGATTTAAGGTGATAGAGTAAGCACTCAGTAAATGCTATCTGTTATTAATAATCTTAGAAATAACAAGAAAGATTACATAATAAATACATTCCTTTGATGTCTCTCTCTCTCTGTCTTTGTTTTTAAGAAACAGAGGTAAAGCTGACCATTTTAAATATAACTAACAAGTATACAGTTTACACTATCGTCACTTAAGTGTCTTTTTCCTTGTTATGGCTGACATTTTTATACTCAGAACTAACCGTCTGCTTTAAAAGAAAAAAATCTATCACAACCACATTTTCAAGTTAGAATTATTTTAGCAAGCCTTAATTTTTCTTTTTCTAAAAGGAGTATATCTCTCCAGAAGAAAATAAGAATAAGTGATAGCGATTTACTGTGCCATTTAATGACTATTTCCAGAAAAGATTACAATATGTAAAAGACTGCAGTGAGGAGGAAGGACGAGGGCAGTTTCAAGTAAAGGCCTGACTCATTTTGAAATAAGACTTCCGAACATTCACAAAACGTGGTTCTCTCATTTAATATCACACCTCGTACATCGTATTTATCAAAAACTTCAGCACAGATAAAGCAAACTGAAATGGAAAAAACAAAACAAAACAAAACAAAACAAAACAAAAAACCCAAACCCAAACCCAAACCCAAAACCAAAACACGAAAGGTGTGTATTACCGAGGCGTTCCCTACACATTATTTCAATTCTTACTGTCATGGTCATTCCAATGATAAGCGTCACTCCATCTTCACAGTGGAATGAGAGTGTGATAATCTCGCTTCCACGGTTATAGAAAGTTGAGAAATCGAATCATGGCTTTCCGGAGGAAACTGTAAGCGTAAAACGACACCGATTAACCTGTAAGCACCCGTGTAAAATGGACACACGAGAAGGCACGAGCTGTTCCCTCCACTCACAGGGTCTCTCGCTCTTCCTTCCCTGGAGGAGCCGCTGGTTTGCGCTTTCTTCTCCTCCTTCCGGCCCCTCCTGCCCAGAAGCAGCTGGCCACTCCTTCCGCGGTGTCCCCTCCGGTTTGTGTCTTAAACACGCAGGAGTGCCCCTGGGAAGTCTGTCACAGGGCAAGTGAACACCAGAGAAGCTGCAGTCCGGATAGCTGCGTATGCGGATAACGGATCAGACCGTGCGAGCGCATAGCACGGGTCCGCGCTTAAGCAGCTATTTTCATACAACACTCAGGACCTTCTATTTTAATGAGTTTCGAACGAGTGCTGTTCCTCCACTAAAAGCGTGAGGTGGCAGAGGACAGCAATGCTGTGCCATTTACCCTCGGGGGCCCTCGCATCATCTATAAAAAGGCTTAAGCGCAGTGAGTGCTGTTTGCTGGGATTAATTTAAATCCCTACGGCAGGCGCTGAGTGTGGGTGACGCATTCAGCAACACTGAAGTTAGGGCCTCGTTGCGTCACGTGACTCTAGGATTTATTACTGATACTGCCAGTGTACTTAGCACTAATTGACCCAGTCCTTCCTCACACTATGACTCTAAGGCAAAGCACAAGGGGTGTTCAGTCAAGCCCAAGAGATCATCCAAGTGTCATCAAAACTCCAACAGCCTTTCTGGAAAGCCAGTTTATTGTAATACTCCAGATTGTGTTGAAACTGTGTGAATTCCCTTTTTAAATTCCCATTACAATCACAGTTTTCCAATTCAAGTGTCAGCATCAATTTCTTACCATCAATATTTCCCCAAAATGCAGTAACTTGAGCTTCATCTCTTCAGAAACCTAAAATATTAAACGTCTCCGCGATTTTCAGATGTATGCCCCTTGATCCTGTACAATAATCCCCTCCACACACCCTGAGGTACTTGGCAAAATACTGAGAAGCTGCCTGGTGATTCATCTGCAGTGTAATATGAGATGGAAGTATAATAAAAAGGCAGAGATTGGGGTCTGTTTCCAGAGATTCTGAAATAATATTCAGGCACTGCTCACTCCCAGAAACGTCACGTGCTGAGAGTTTTATTTCCTTTTTAATTTTTTTTCTCTTTTCTTTTTTCTTCTTTCAGTTCTCTGAGTATTGGATGAGGAAAGACAAACCTCTCTCTCTCTCTCTCTCTCTCTCTCTCTCTCTCAGTAAAGACTTACAAAACATTTGCCATTTGCCAGGCACTATTCTTAGCATATTATATATATTAAATAATATAATTTTTATAACAACACTATGAGATATTGCTAGTAATGTCCCCATTTTTCCATGACATAATTGAGGCACCAAGAAATTAAGTAACTGATCCAAGTGGGACAGCCAGGGTCCAAGCCTAGGCAATCTGGCTCCAGAATTCAAGCTTTTAGACACTACATGATTGTGCTTCCCAATTAATGGTACAGTCTTGGGATGCACACGGAGCAGGGACATAAATATTTAAGGAGTAGGAAGATAGGGAGAAAGTCGGTGTTGCTACAGAACCCAAAGGAGGAACAATTTCAAGGAGGCAGTTTCAAAATATGTCAATGTCCAGAAAAGTCAAGTCAGGGAAGGCCTGGAAAAGGGTTCATTGGTTCTGGTGATCAAGGAGTCACAGGTGATCTGCTCCAGGCCAGTTTTGGAGTGTGGAGGGGCATAAGCCTGTGTCCGCAGTGCTGCAGGGTGAAGAGGTTTTACCAACACGGGAAGGGAGCAAAGGAGGGAGAAATGATGTTTCTTCTTGAGATGGAAAGTTGTCATGGCAAGACCCTGCCTCCCTCCCCCTCCTCTTCTTTTCTCCATTCCTAACGCATTTCTAAGAAGAAAAGACAGAAATTAAAGTGACAGTGCAGATGGTAATGAGGACTTTGGTGGTGTGGACATTAGTCACACAGAGATGATAAATCAGGCACCAGGAGAGGGAATATGGTGTGAACTGCTCAGGTCACACGACCAGGTTGTGACCCAGGCACTTCTCCAACTTTTTTTGAGCCACTGGGACAAGTAAACCACCGCCAGCAGGGTGTGATGCAAATGCAACTTAACCCAACCAAATAAGTGAGAGATGTAATCATCTCTGAGGTCCTTTGCATTTATAAATTCTATGACCCTGTGAGTATTAACCTAACCATTAACTTTTTGACATTGGCCAAAATAGCCCCATTGCTCCCACTGTTCCATCCCATAACTCCCCTACTCTAACATCAATTTCCATGGTTACATGGATGTAACACACACTCACTACTGAAGCCAAGGCAGCACCTGACACCAGTGGTGTCAAGGGAGAGGAAAACATCAAGTTCAACATCTCCAGCACTCTTTCTGGCTCATCCCAACACATTCTGGCAGAAAGAAAACTTGAACTGTCACAGTTTAGTTACCCATAATGTCAGCTGGTAGAACTAAAAGCCTAGAAGTTTTATTAAGACAATTACCTGCTCCAAATAAACAATAATAGAAAATTCATGTAAAACAAAGTATTTGCAGCTGTATTATTTTCAAGAATGTAACATAAGAAAGCCTTCGTGATTGCAGGATGTTTAATTGACTCTACTCTTGAAATACCTGAACACAAAACCACAGCAGCACAGCTCGGACACAGGTGCAGTGGTGCACCAAAAGTTACCCGGAAGCGGAAAGAAAAATTGGAGTAAGAAAGAGAAGTTTCTATTCTCTGTTTTTATAGGAGCAGTGAGAACATTTGAATGCCAATGACCTAGAATAAAGGAAATGGAAGAGACTCTTCTACTTGCTGTTTAAATAACCTTTCTCAATTTGTGGGCGTTAAAATAAATAAGCTACCAACCACACGAAAATGTTTAAAGTAAAAGTTTACTTTTTCTGTCTTTAAATTAATTTGAAGGATGTCCGAGCAGAGCAATAAATGAAGTGATGCATTTCTATTAAGCTTGACTTCCCAGAATTACTAGATTTTTTATACATAAAAACACTATGTACCAGGTTCAAATGCATAATAATTTCTCAGTGTCTGGACGGAGATGCTAACTCAGTGGGTTAGAACCTGAGTTAATAAACCTAAGGACAGAGTAATGCAACCAACACAGTTACTCCAACCGCAATCCAGTTGGCGTTCTCCATGGGCGGTGGGTCAGATGCCGTGATGACGTCTGGATATGAAAAGCAGATCGTGGTAATTTAAAATCTCATGGCCTCATATTCAGTATTCAAAGCTCCCTTCCTGATCATGATTATAAATCCAAGCTCTTGGAGATCAGTTCTTCAGGCTGGAAAATCTCTTGACATCAAGAAAAATATCTTTATTTTGATATTTTGTTGTATCTCTGCCACGAGCGCATATAATTATTGGCCTATCCCAAAACATCTTGGAGTGCCAACTTGACAAAACCTTTTAGATCATTCTTACAAATATTATTAGTCCATTTGTTAGTACAACTATGAAGCCTACCTGCTACAGTATAGAGTTGGGAATATCAACGTGCCTGTGGGTATGAGGAGGTGTACTAACCCTCCATACATCATGCATATGCAAACAAGCTTCCTTACATGTGTTATGTATTTTGATGCAAAATACCTCAAGTCAGTTAACAATAACTATGGCAGATCCTTGCCTCACTAAAACCACACTACAAATAAGATCACCACAATTCTGGCCTAGTTAAAATGGTAGGTGGTAACATGACTCTCTTGAGAGTCTCTCTCCCAAAATGAAACGTGGCGATGGGTCATCCTTTGGGTACCCAAGGGAGCTGGGTTCTACTTTCAGCCTCAGTGGTATAAAACTGAAATATATTTTAAGAATAACGTTAACTAGGTGTACATTCTCAATTTATTCAAATGTAAAATGAATGGTGGCATTTATTTCTATGACCTTATTTGAATGAGGCTATTATGGTGTCATTATTGTAGAAGTCACACAGCACCCGTTATTCGGCAGATCTCATTCCACATTTTGTTGTTGTTGTTATTCATTAAAGGTCATGTTAAACTAATTCATTAATTTACTCTGTAACAGTGAGGTTCTCCACGAATGCTGGGGGTTGGACTAATTATACACATACATATGGGACTGTACAGGGTATCTTCCAGCCCTATTAGAATATAATCAGTAATATAAACACATCTAATGAAGGTCTCACCAGTAAATAAGGTAAGCAAGCTAAATAGACAAGATTTTGAAAAACAAACCATGTCACTGTCTGTCTAGCGCTGTTCAAGACAGACACAAGCAACCCATCACTAGAGAGCTATTCTCCACTGGGGGCCTGGTAACATGTGGTCATACTTCCTCAGGGTTTAGTAGAAAGAGCCCAGGAAGCCATCCTCTTATTATTCCCAGGACACACCAGGGTTACTTAAGAATATGAGGGAAAACATACATGAAACACCACAGCCCCCAAGTACAGCGGCCTGAATAAGATAGAGGTTTTTTTACTCTCTCGTAGAGCAGGCTGGATGTGGATGGTTCACATCTCCTCCCCCATCTCCTACCAGGGCTCCCAGGCTTCCCCAGTTCCCACTATTCCCCAGTTAGAATCAGGACAAAAAGGGTGTTCAGGACATGTGAATTAACCAGCAAGGGGATAACGTGGGAATCACACATACCCCTTCTGCTCACACCCAATCGGTCAGTAATTTGCTGCAAGAGAGGTAAGGAAATTCCATTCTTAACTGGGAGGGACGGTTTCTCTCTAAAAAGGAGAGAAAGGGTACTAGGAGGAGGTTATTAGTCTCTGTCATAGTCCAACCCTCTGGTCATGCCTAGCCTTTTCCCACACATAGAACACACCCTCCCCAAGTCCCTTGCAGGTCCTCCAACTCAAAGCCGTGCGTCTCTGAGTCGTAAAAGTCCTTTCCATCAGGTCCAAATGAGGCTCCTCACATTTCAGTGACTGGCAGACTAACACACGTGTGTTCCCTCTCTCCCTCTCTCCCAATCACACACATACACACGTATGCATGCATGTACATGTTCACAGGCAACAGTAGAGACGGACCAGGAGAGCTGTATAACATCCCCTATTCATAAGAGGCAAGAACGACACACTCACCGCAATGCACAGTCCTCAGCAATGGTGCGCCCTGCTGGGTGGGATCTATGGAGAGACCCCCAAGTCCTGGAAGTATGGTTCTCTTGGTTGGAACCTGGTTCTGTTCATCAAGCGGCACCTCCTTGACAATTATTCTCTGTGGTCACTGGCATTGCTCTCTGCATGGTTTTCTCTCATTCACCATCATAGTGGCCCCATGACCAGAGAGGTGGTCGTTGGCAAATACCCCAGCTCTCTGCTGGCACAGGTTCAGGAGGGAGGGAGGGGGGCTTTGGAACTTTCATAAGCTTTTGTAGGCCAGAATTGTGGTTTCTTTGACAGAACACATCCCTCAAAATTGTGACAGGCTCTTGTGGGCTTGCTTCTGCCAAGTTCCAAGTGCAGTAACTGTCCCTAACGTTCTCAGGGCACAGTTCTTAAGCTGAGTGACTCGTCCCTTTATTGACGGCCTTCTGTGTTTCCTCAGCTGCATGACTGCTACCCTGAGACCACTTGAAACCATCAGCTTGGGAGGGAAAGCAGTGCTCTTAATCAGATCCTTGCCACTAAGGTGCTCCCTGGTCTGGACGTGGTGTCTTAACAGGTTTGTGAGAAAAGAACTAAATGACAGTTTTATCTTCAGAAGTTTGCTATGGAAGAGTTGACTTTCCCACCCCGGTAAATCTCTAAATTTAACCTGCAGGTCATAGGCAGAGGGACTTTCCTTTAGCAGATTTATATTTCTTTCCAGCCCTGCTTCCAAAATGGACTAATCTTGTCTGCTTTCATATCTCTTTTGTAAAAACAAACAAACAAACAAACAAAAAAACCAGTAAGAAAGAGTTGATTAACATCAAACATTTGAGTTTTCCTGTGTAGTTACCCTAGACCAACAGACTAAGTAGGCATGTAGTCCGTCTTTTCAGTTATTGTAGACTAAGTTTTACCATATTTTTTCCTGCAGCTCAGAGTCAGCAGCAGGAGAACTTGCAATTTCTGTTGCCCTGCAACCCACAGTCAGACGACTAAGCCTTGTTTTGGTTGTTGTTATGTAGGACCTCACTTCTGGGCACCATTTTCTGTATTAGTTAGCTGCTATAACAAAAGGCCCCAAACAGAATGGCTTATAATAGGAATGAAGTTCATCACTTTCCTACGAGGCAGTCTAGAGCTCACAGGGTGGCTCCGCTATTGGTGACACATGACCTTCAAGGTTGTGCCCATTGTCACCATTTCCCAGCCAGCAGACAACAGAGAAGAGATAATCCAAGGCAAACAGGTGCTCTCTAAGCAGCCGACCTAGAAATTACACACATTTCCACTCACATCCCATTGGCTTACACTTATTTACATGCCCCACCTTGATTCAAATGGATTCTCGAATTGGAGAACCACCTGCTCCTCTAAAACTGGCTGGAGAAGGATTTTAATACTAAAAATAAAGAGGAGAACGTGGGGTCAACAGACATCTAGCAGATTTCTGCTCCAAGACCCCTCAGGTGCCCAGTTGCTGTCCTTTGAAGATAAAAAGAACATTCCTTTTCTAATTCATACTTGCCTTAGCTGAGATAATGATTTTCTATACAACACCCAGAAGCCTGACCACCAGGACCAGTTACAACTCCCTACCGAAAATCACAACTCTCTACCCAAATCGCTAGCCCTACCCTTTCATGACCCCCTCCCTTCCCTATCACCTCAACGTCAACCAATCAGAGACTTGTGCACAAACTGATCACACACTCTGCGGCCCCCTTTGTGCCCGTGTCACATAAGCCCAAGGAGTTAAAGGTTACCCTCCCTAAAAAAAGACCTCAGCAACCCTCAGGGCTCACAAAGACACCTGCCGTCTGTGTGGCTCACTGTTGCCTATAGCAGTGTACTTAATAAACTCCTTTACTATCATCCTCTCTTGTCTCTGGTAAATTCTTTTACTGCCCATGCACAGACCCGCTGAATCCCACAACAGAGAATGGTTAGTGAAGGGCAATCAGCAGTCTCGGCCACAAGGGGACTTCAGAATCCTAGCCCACTGTTACTTCATCGTTTTGACTCCCTGTTTTAACGTGGGTTCCTAAGAGCCTGTAAAGCACAGTATGCAATGCAGCATCTCAAATAGAGACCCAAAGACTCCTCTTTGATGAGTTTCCATAGATAAAAACCTCCACACATCACACATTCCCAGTTCAGCCTCTCAGTCACCATAATATTTCAAATCCCATAAAAAGGAGGAAAGAAAGAAGCAAACTAGCACAGTCTACTGCTTCCATTTTGGGATGTTTGCACCTGAAGATCACTCTTATTGACTTTTCTTCATGCTGAAATGCTTGCGGTTCTGTGTCAGGCAGCAGCCGTCCCCCAGCTAGCTACAGCACGTCTCCAGATGAATTAGGGTAACACCAGCCTCTTCAGCCCCAAGATTATCCTCCTCAAGTTCCACAAACACCAAATTGTGACTCAAGGGGATATGATTTAATCAAAACAGGCGCATACATGTGCCATTCAACATCCTAAAAAAAAATGGAAAACAAGTCCCCTACTGATTAGAGGACATTGTCCCTTAAGCCAGGTGCCCAGTGTACCATGTGAGCCTTTTCAATGCTCTTCAACACACTCTGCCTCTAGTACCATCATGCCATGCTCACCTTCCACTCACTAATAAGCTCACTTCCTAGACACTTTGATACCAGAAGTGCATACCTTGTATAAGGGATTCACAAAAGGCTTACTACCCAGTAAACTGAATAGAGTGTTATTATGCATGAGATACATGTGAGTGTAGCAGCAGCGGGGCTGTTACCAAGAGACAATAATCTCTGAAATGCAAGTGAACACTACAGTGAGGAATCACTTCACACCTCTCACCAGTCAGAATGGCCATCATTAAAAAGTCCACAAAAGATAAATGCTGGAGAGGGTGTGGAGAAAAGTGGACCCGCCTACACTGCTGATGGGAATGTAGTTTGGTGCAGCCATTATGGAAAACAGTATGAAAATTCCTCAAAAAACTAAAAATACACTTACCATATGATCCAGCAATCCCACTCTTGGGCATATATTCAGAAGAAAATCTAATTCAAAAACATACATGCACCCCAACGTTCATAACAGCACTACTTACAATAGCCAAGACATAGAAGCAACCTAAATGTCCATCAACAGATGACTGGATAAAGAAGATGTGGTATATACAATGGAATACTACTCAACCATAAAAAAGAATAAAATAATGCCATTTGCAGCAACGTGGATGGACCTGGAGATCATCATTCTAAGTGAAGTAAGCCAGAAAGAGAGAGAAAAATACAATATGATATCACTCATATGTGGAATCTTAAAAAAAAAAATACACAAATGAACTTACTTTCAAAACAGAAACAGACTCACAGACATAGAAAACAAATTTATGGTTAGCAGTGGGGAAACGGGGTGGGAAGGGATAAATTGGGAGTTCTAGATTTGCAGATACTAACTACTATATTTAAAGTAAATAAACAAGGTAAATAAACAACAGTTTTCTTCTATATAGTACAGGGAACTCAATTCAATATCTTGTAGTAACCTATAATGAGATAGAATATGAAAACAAATATATGTATGTATATGTATGACTGAGACATTATGCTGTATGCCAGAAATTGACACAACATTGTAAACTGACTATGCTTTAATTAAAAAGAAAGAGAGAGAGAGAATAATGTCTCGTTTAATCACACACACCTTATCCCTAGACCTGCAAGGGAATGGGACAAACAGTAGAAATGGTGACTTCATTAAAATGCTTTTCCTAAGAGGCTTTACTTACAACTAAATTGTTCCCCAAATGACAGCTTCATTGGCCTCCCTTCAATGCATTTCTAATTCTCATTAGTAGATCTCATAAGCTGTAAATCTAGGGCAATGGTGAGGTGATCTTGCCAGTTATTTCTGAAAACTCTTAACGCACAACCACTCTAACACTAATTAAAGGAATAAGATTGCTCCTGACTTTTTAATTTTGTCTAATAAACCTCCATTTAGAAGGGGGAAACACACATCTACACACCCCATGTACCAGAAAACCAAATTCTGACAACATAATTCTTTTTATCATTTTGGCTGATAAATATATAACATCCCCCATCTCTGCCCATGGTAGATACTCTAAACCCGTCAGAGCATCCTTTCCCACAAATACCAGAAGTTGCCCTAGAATCATCCTTTATGCAAAATGCTAGGAAACTGTTATGAGTTAGAGCTGGTCCTCAGAGTGAAACCTACTCAACACCCTGACAATGAAGCGGGCACATATACAACGAGGCCTGAGGTCACACAACAAATTAGTGACAGATCTGAGACGAGGATCCAGGACTCCTATTTCCTGATACCGAGGCTCTATTTTTACAAGGTATTGTGATGGTTAAGTAAATTAATGATATTTGTAACAGCTTGGAAATGCCTCTATTTGCCAAAGGAAAAATCATTGAACGAAAAAGAAAAATCAATCCATAGTTCCCTAGAGAGCATTAGAAAAGAACTGCATGATAAAAAGAACTTCTAAAGGCCCTTCTAACTGTTAAGAAGGTAAGGAAAAAAATGCTGTTAATTAAATGCTAAATGAATGTTTATTATACATATTTTATCACTATTAGAATAAATTTATGACACAGTAGAGCTGCACGCATGCATCCTGCACTTTATAGCATACGCATGCTTCCTTGTGTCATCGTTTGCTAAAGGCCAATGTCAATTTTATAGGCCTTTTATAAGGAATGTAGTAGACAGTAGTCTGACAAATTAGGAGAAATAGATGAGGCCTGCCCTTGTCTTAGAGTATGGGGTGGCCTAGTCACTGAATTTTCTGCACCCAAGTTTCCTCTTTGTTAAGTTGACGGGGGTCTTTATGGTCTCTGCAAATGCTCAAGCCCTACTGGTCAAAGCATAATTTGGTTGTTTTAAAGTTATTATAGGATATTAAACTTGGAGCTTTCCAGTGTGCCTAAAATATTGTCAACTTATTTGACACCACCATTTTGGAAAATTATATACCTCCTTGTATATTTCTAAGTTGAACCTAAATAGTTACAAAGATGAAATTTTTTGAATACTGCATGATTATGTGTGAGATTTAAATATATTTTTAAATATATTTGGAGTTGCAGATTTAGCCCATTCGATTAAAAAAATATATCTGCTGCATAAAACCTCATTGGCAGAGCCAGTCCTAGTGGTCAAACCAGTAAGTCAAATCAGACTTTGTATTTTTATCTTTATTTTTTAGTGTGGGAAGCAATTAAGTTTATTTATTTATTTTTAGAGGACGTACTGGGGATTGAACCCAGGACCTTATGCATGCTAAGCATGTGCTCTACGACTTGAGCTACACGCTCCTCCAAGACTTTCTTTTTGTCATAAAAAGTCCAACTTCAGTTTTCAATTTAAGTAAAAATGTCAAAATGTACTCCACAGAAACATTTTATTTCTGAATCCTGATTCTAACATGCGTAGACAGAGACGGTTGGGCACAGAGCCTTTTTCATAAGTTTGTAACCTGCATGAAATCAGGTATTGCTCTCCTTTTCTTAATTTTAATTTTCTTTTTTTTTTTTAACCGAATCTAAGGACTCTTACTCAGGACATACTAAACATCCTTCTGTTTAGTGCCCCTAAGTTTTTTTATACCCTGGGAAGCACCTCATAAGACTCAGATGGGACAAGGGTTACATTTCTTTTATAAAATAGGAGGCAGTCAGCTGTGAAAAGGGAGGAAGGAAAAGAGAAAACCTGACTGCAGGAGTTGGTCTCATACTCGCTTGAGGAAGGGACATGTGCAAGCTGAACATCTACAAAATGATCTCCTTAAAGCTGCTTATGCTGTGTACCCCTAGAAAGTCTCTAAGCCCCTCAGGGATATAAATACCCTGTTAAAGATACCGGAACTGGGATTCCTCTAAGGCTGAAAAAATATAGATAGATAGATAGATAGATAGATAGATAGATAGATAGATATGCAGCAAATTATGATGTTCTCATTGGGAGAAACAAGAAAGAAATAGAATTCAAACAAGAATTCACTTCCCTGGGCTCATTTATCCTCAAGTCCCCAGTGCAAAATTTCTTGCCAAACACACACACACAAATGGCAAAGAGGTTTTGATTTTTTTGTTTTGTTTTGGTTTTTGGTTTTTGTCTTTGTATATATATATTTTTTATTGGAGTATAGTCAGTTTACAATGTGTTAATTTCTGGTGTACAGCATAATGCTTCAGTCACACATGAACATACATATATTCGTTTTCATATTCTTTTTTTACCATAAGTTACTACAAGATATTGACTATAGTTCTCTGTGCTATACAGTAGGAACTTGTTGTTTATCTGTTTTATATATAACAGTTAGTGTCATCTTTAGAGTCCCTCCTACTGGCAGTGGCTTCCTGGGGTGTTAATAAGGTTTGTGAGGTTGAATAGGAGCTCTTTAAAAAAGAATGCCATGGTTGATTAGCATTAGGATGGAGAAGTGACAGTAAAAATGTCCTATCAGTCTTCCCATATTAAAGTCAGAATGACCTAATCAGATTATTTTACTTGAATGGTATTTTGTTATCTAAATTTTAGTTCCTAGAACTCTGAATGTAGGTACATTCCAAAGAGTACATTAGGAGAAATATGCATGAGAGTCTTACTTTATCACATGCAAGATACCATAAGTAAATGTAAACCAATTTTCCCCACATGAGAATCAAATGCAATGTATTTATCAATCAGTTGAGAAAAATGATATTATTTACTTATTTATTACTTGAGAGAGTGCACATGCTTTATTAAAGGAACTGAATTAATTTGAAATCATAGTGCAAGAAATGAAAATAAAGTGCAAGGAAGTGAGCAGTAAAGAAAGCTTGGACTAATTAGGGGGACTGTCAGGAAAGGACCTTGTAAACCACAGGACTGATGGAAGTCAATGGAAGCCATCAGTTTTCATCCGCTTACGTGATCAGATTTACATTGTAGATGGCTCCCTCTGGTGGCAGTGTAGGGAATGGACAGATTAAAGGGCAATAAGAAGCACTTGGGAGGCTTGAGGTGCTCTGGGTGAAAGGCACTGTTGAGTTGAAATAATAGTATTTGTAGTGGGAATAAAGGGAAGTGGAAAGACCCAAGACCGTAAGAGTTGGAATCTCGCAGACTTGATAACGAGTTGGATATAAGCAGAGGAATGCATCAAAGAGTCACTGAACCAGGGAACAGAAGGAAAGAACAGGCTTGGAGCAAAAGACAGAGTTCAGATTTGCACATACAGAGCTTGAGCCAGTTAGACACGTGGGTCTATAGCTCTGAAGAGGGGTCAGGGCCAGAGACAGAAGTGGGTGATCTTGGCACAGAGAATGGGCTTGCAGAGGAGACAGAGATGACAGACGGTTAAAGAAAGCCTGGAGTAGGATGGGATCATGGAAAGTAAGGGAAACATGGGCTTCAAAAAGAGAGTTCCAAAGGTGTCAAATGTTGCCAGGTGGAAAGTGAAAAAGGACTAAGGCACGTGGACTGAACGGGTGTCAGGCTCGGTGTTGGTGAGAGGTTTTTTCCCACTTCGGTAACTTAAAAGAGAATGTATGTTACTGTATATAAAACAGATAAACAACAAGGACCTACTGTATAGCACAAGGAACTATATTCAATTTCTTGCAATGAGCCATAATGGAAAAGGAACTAAAAATATATATACGTATGTCTGTTTATGTATAAAAACATTTTTTTAAGTAACCCAAATGCTCTTCATGTTCACAAGACTTGGGTAAGTCTTTGGCAATTAAGACTTGCTTATAGTTTGGGTTTAATTAAAAACAAACAAAAATGTCTTATGAAGTATCAGCATTAATTATAAAGGAGCATGCATTTTTATTCAACTTGGGCTTACAAACCATGCAAGCTAATATATTTACTAGATGTTTGAACTATAAAATTGAAAATTCAACCTCAAGAAAAATTGTACACATAAAGATGCAGTAAAATGAATTGCTTGATATCCATCACTTTATGTATGTCAAGAATAGTAGTATAACAGAATAAATGTATTTAACTTTAAAAAAAAAAGAGAGTATGTGTAATGGCTTGAGAAGAGTGATGGGACTTGAAGTCAGAGAAGAAATTTGAATACGAAAGGGGGAAGAGGCTGCAGTAGCTAGAGAAGGGCTCAAGGACTGTTGTTGTTATTTTTTAATGTAAGAAAGATTTGAACAATTTTTAAATGATAGGAAAAGCCTGTACAGAAAAGAAATGCTTGAAGATTTAGCAGACAAAAGGTATGCTGGAGTTGGGGCGGAAAGAGAGAGGAGGGGGCTTTGCCGAGCAGAGGTAAAGGGAAGAGCCTTAGCTCAGAGGAGGGACGGTGTCACAGGAGGGAAGGAGGAGATGGGGTGTAAGGATGGAGCAATTAGTTTGCAGATTCTCTCACAACTATTGTCTGTACAGAGCAGGAGGAGATGTCATCTGCCCAGAGTATCGGGAGGAGAGCATGAGGGAGGAGACTTAAGAAGAATGTGGGAAGCACCCCTGTGAAAAGTGGAGAGACAACCATGGAAACAGTGGGGCTGTCCTGCAGCTCGGACATCCTGGTTGAAGTTGTTGGCATGAATTTATGGCGGTATCAGTCTGTGTGTGTAACCTTTACTGGCAGCTGAGATGCGGGCAGCAGAGGGCAAGCAGTTGTATTCATCTGGGTTAGAGTTTTGATTTGTGGGTGTAATGGAAGGACAACAAATCGGGAGAGTTGAGGATTCCAGAAAAAGTGTGGCTCAAGCAATGGTCCTGAGACTTCAAACTGGATGAGGCGGGGGCTAAAAATAATGGGAAAGTAGTGATGACAGGCTGTAATTATAGCGCTGACAGACCGAGGAGGATTCAATGGAGATGGACAAGTTTATAAACAATGGAGATAATTAATGGAACAAGGACCCTGAGGAGATGGGAAAGAATGAAACCGACACACGGGTAAATGGATTTACCTTAAGGAAGGACGTGTGTTCCTCTGAGACGGTGAGGACGGGCATGAGGATGAATACAGGTGCAGAGTTATCGCAAATGGAGCGGAAAAGCTGATCTCTTAGAGTCATTTACTATTTTGGTAAAGTAAATGTTTACCAAAAATAAATACTTAAACTATGTGCTTAATTTTAAGAGACTCTACACAGTAACTTATACACTGGTTAATTAGAAATTGAGAGACCATATAGTTTTATAATGGGCAAAATCAATGCATGATGAAAAATACAGTTTAGAAATGTATGTGCCTGAGGACATAAATTTGCTACAAAAAGTGCTTTAACAAATGTAGTTCCCCTTAACAAGCATTTTTAGTCTCAAGGTTGTAAGTCAGCATCCACAAAACAAACAAGATTTCTCAGCAAACTTCTAGTTAGTGCTTAGAGTCTCAAACTCTCATTATGTTTTCTAAGTCTGAATTAAAGAAAAAGAGAACTAGGGGTCCTTGGAGAAATGGCTAATTTTAGGAGTAGAGCAGGGAAAGTACAATATAAACCTGGAACATCCTGGTGCAGATAGTAGGGAAGTGCTGAAAAAAATGACAGGTGCATAAGTCAAAAGGATGCAGGAGTGAGATCAAAGAAGCATCTGTAGGCTGAATCTGGGGTAATTTAAGCATTAAAATTAATGATGACAGAAATGGACTATTGATTGAATTTAGAAAAATTCATGAGTCCATACTAATGCTAAATAAATAATTGGAGGCAGTTTTATGGGTTGAACTGTCTCTCAACCCTGCAAAACTTTCATATGTCCTAACCTCCGGTATCTCAGAGTATGCTCCTGTTTGGAGACAAGGATTTTGCAGAGGTAATTGAGTTAAAGTGAAGTCATTAGAGTGGGTACTAATCCACCCTGACTAGTGTCCTTATCAAAAGGGGATATTTGGACACAAAGACATGCGTAGAGAGAAGAAAATGTGAAAAGACAGAGAGAGAAGACAGTCATCTACAAGCCAAAGAGAGACCTGGAATACGACCTTCCCTCACAGCCCTCAGAAGGAGCTAACCCCGCTGACACCTTGATCTCAGACTAGAAGTGTGTCTGGCCGTCACAACTGTGAATCAATAAATTGCTGTTGTTCATGTCACTCAGTTTATGTCACTTTGTTACAGCAGCTTTAGCAAACTGATCCAGGTGTAAAAGCTCTTTCTTATAATAAATATACAAGAACAAAATTAGAGAATCACCATTATACAATCATAATAATAATAATTGATTCAGGGAAGAACCATCAGTACATGGTAAAATGCATTGGGTAAAAGGGTGATTAGGAGAAAATATTTACATGGTTTCAAGGGATTCTCTTCACAGATAATTTAATAATTGCAGAAATGGTAACTTTAAAAGGAGAAACCTGGTGGATACAACCTTAACCAAGTAATAAAGTTAATATAACCAGTAAATGGCATAAAATAACATCATATGTAACTTAAATCAAATCATGAAGAAACATTGTAGACACACAAATTAACATTTTACCAAGCAACAGACCTGCACTCTTCAAAAATATCAGTGTCATGAAAGACCAAAGGAGAAAACTAAATATCATGCAACACACAATCCTAGGTTTACTCCTGGATCAAAAAAAGAAATAAACTGACTCTCAAATGGTTCAGCAAAACTAAAAATAATAATAGATATATTTATGGGTATTGTGAAAAACATAAGGAATTCCTAATAATATTTCTGAAATATTCTATAAGTTTGAATATTTTTCAAAGTAAAGTCTTAAGAAAGAGAAAATAGGGCTTAAAAACCAGAAGTATCAATTCAAAGTAGAATTTAAATTCATACCCAAAATTAAATTTTTAAGTAATCACATTTATAAATAATCAATTCTTTTTGTCAAAGAACAATATTTTTCAAACAAAATTTTATAATCAGTTGAGCATTTGACTTATTTACTTCATATTTACTTTTTCCAGCACCCTGAAAATTACTATATTTGCACAAATCAGACTTTTAAAATTATAGCCCTCACATAACTGTAAGATGATAAAGATCACTTATTTCTACTAAAAAAGGAGACATAAAAGGAAAAGAGGGGAAAAAAGAATTAACAAAACCTTTAGCTTCTCAGAAAACCTTGTAATTTATAAAGCATAATTTGTTATTTCTTAAATTACCTCTGCATATTAGTTTTCAGTATTTATAATTAATACGGTCATTATGCAAACATATGACAAGCAGATATTTTAGATTAAATTCAATCCTCCAAATTCAACCCATTTCTTTGCACTCTAAAACACCATCTAGACTCAAACACTAGAAGAAAATTGCATAATCCTAAAGCAAAAAAAGATCTATCCTGGTTAAAACATACTGCTTGAGATCATTCTGTCCAATAACATTTGTTAGGAACCCAGTGCAGATATAATTTATACATAATATATAATTTTATGTAATATGTCATATAATCTTATAATTTATAAATATAAATAAAAATTTAATTCAATTTTTAAATTAACAATTTACATATATTTGGACTTCCATTTTTTTTCTTTGTAGACAATTAAGAGCCAAAATTAAGTTGAAACTGTCATCAACATTAAAGTAGGATAACCTATAACTCCTTTCTTAACACTCTACAGTTATGCTAATTCAGTATTTCCTCACAGTAACTCTTCTGCCTTCTGATTTATGGTTATCAGAAGTAAGCTCTTAACATGGCAGCATCTCGGTCATTGTTAGTCTTTCAATTTTGGCCAAAGCTCTGACTATTGGGAATCTCATGGATCAAATAGTACTTCACAGACCACCAGCCTATAAAATTACTAAAATGTAACAGAGCAATATTTCTCTGACTCGGTTGCCTTCCACAGAATTCAGGTAACTCAGACCCTAAGTCCTCTCTTCCAAGGAGAAAACCTCTGGAAGACGTCTTCCTCCTCACTTCCATGTCTTTCCTGGACTCTGGGATTACAATCTTTCTCAAGGTATCTGAGAAACAAGATGTTTCCAATGCCCATCAAATCCCAGCTCACTGAGAATGCTAGCTTGTTATCAAAGCAACTACTCAGGACTGTGCTAACATGTGCTTCTCTTGTCCGTGTCACATCTCAAAGCAGCATTGTTGTGTGTCTTGTTAGTTTTAAATGGAAACTCTTAAGACACACACCTCAACTCATTCTCCTCTCTCTAGTACGGTTCCCTCTTGACACTTGTCGAAAGACAACTCAGTCAGAAGGTGGAAGATTATCACATCTTGGTGCAATGTGCATACCCTACCCAACTCCCACGTAGGTTATAATTTGTGGAGCATAATGTTATAAATGAAAGAGCTGTACAGAGAGAAAGTTCTAGAGATCTGCAGAGGGGTCCACTCAAACCTTTGACTAAATTCTTATCTATCCATGAATGTAGTGAAACTCTATGAGGATGATAAAGAACCTCCAGAAAACATAAGACTGAACAATTACCAGAGCTCACTCAAGCCTGAAAACAGTTTATATTACCAGGGTGCAGAGACTTTTAAATACTTAGGCCATTGGGTAAAGTCTGTAGAAGGGTATTGCCTTAGTGAATTAGCCCCTAAAGGCTATTCTGAACCTGCCCTAACAAATTCTAAAATCAACACTTGAAAGAGTCAGATTAATCACAAGTAACTAAACTGTGTGTCAGAACAAAGCCCAGCATTCCTTAAAAGAATACAACACACTTTAATACCTAAAAGGTAAAATTACAGTGTCTAGTATACAATTGAAAATTGCTAAGCATTCAAAGAAGTAGAAACATATAACCCATAACAACAAAAAAAGAGATAAACCAGTCCATAGAAACAGATGCAGAAATGACAAAGATAATGGAACTAGCAAATCAGGATATTAAAATAGTTATTATAAATATACTCCCTATATTGAAGGTGGTAGAGAAAAATGAGTAGAATGAGAAAAGAAATGAAAAATATAAAAAAACAGACACAAATGGAACCTCTAGACATAAAATACATAATATCTTAAATTTAAAATATTCCAAGTGGGATTAATGGCAGGTTAGATAATTAAAAAGGAAAAATAAGTAAACTTGAAGATCTGGAAACAGAAACTATCCGAAATAAAACACAAAGAGAAGAGAGATAAAGAAAAACTGAGCATCAGTAAACTGTGAAGAACAGCAAATGATCTAACAGACATCTAATTAGTCTCAGAGATGAGAAAATGTCTTAAAGAAATATGGTTGAACATTTTTCAGATGTGATGATAACTACAACCCCACAGGTCTTAGAATAAGGATTAAAGAACTGCAAGCAGAGTCAGTCTAAATAATATCACACCAAGGAACATTATAATCCAATTGCTAAAACCCAATAATAAAGAAAAACAATTAAAAGCAACTAGAGAAAAGAGAAAGTGCAGCTAACCTTTGAACAATGCAGGGGTTAGGAGCGCCAACCCCAGACACAGTCAAAAATCCATGTACATCTTTACAGCTGGCCCTCCATAAGATCAGTTCCACATCCACAGATTGAAACAACTGCAGATTGTGTAGTATTGTACTACACATTTATTGGAAAACAATGTATGAGTGGACCCATACAGTTCAAACTCGTGTTGGTCAAGAGGATGTAAAAAGAAACAAAAATAAGAATGATAACAGAAATCTCATCTGCAGCTCTGCAAGCCAAAAGACAATAAAGCAACATCTTTAAAGAGCTAAAATTTTTTCAAAAACAGTTAAAATAGAATTCTGGACACAAATAAAGAGAAAAGGTCCCTTTTCTGACCTTTCCAAGCTTACAATCTAGAGGAGAAGCTATACTAGTCAAATAAGCAAAACTAAAGGTATAAGATCATGTCAGGTAGTAGTAAGTCTTTGAAGAAAAAGAAAGGAGAGGAGTTAGCTAGAGACTGAGAGTAAATGCTATTTTAGAGAGGATTCAGATATATCATTTTTGCAGAGATGACTTTTGAGCAAATACCTAAAGTGAGGATTCATGAGAATGATCCACAGGAGTGTCTGGAGGAAGATCATTGTAGACAGAGGACACACCAGTGCAAAGGCCCTAAAACAAGGGCCTGATGGGTGTGCCAAAGAACATCAAGATGATGACTCAGAGAGAGAGAGAGAGAGAGAGAGGGAGATAAAAAACATAAAATAGAGATTAAGAACCATAAAAGACAGACAAGACCTCTTAAAGAATAGAGTTTAAGGATGGAGACATGTCACCATCCAAAGAAACAATGGTTGACAGTTTTCTAGAAATTATGAAATACACGAATCATTAGATTGAAGAAACATGAATCTCATATAAGAGGGGAAAAAATCCAAACCTAGGCAAGCTACAGTGAAATCTTGAAATATCAAAGACAAAAAAAAAATTCTTGAAAACAACTTTTTGTGTTTTTCATGACAAACCACCTTTTTCTCACTCCTCACGTTTTCTAGACTCTCTCCCCAACATGTATGCCTAACTCTAAGAGGAAGAGAAGTGACTCATCTGACTGAAGAAAAGTTTGGCTCCTGTGTCTCTTGATCCTTACCCCTGTCTCTTTTTAAGAGCATCTTCCTACATGCTCAAAGTGGATATGCCGCCTCGTGGTGAAAGAAGCCTGCATCTAGGGAGGAGGTGTGAGATGGCCCATGGGGCAGGGCTGTACAATTTACAGCTGCAGCTTATTCAGAAGGACATCAGGCTCTGACTACAGCCATCAGAAGAAAAAGCACTTAACTTCTCACCCTTCAATACTCAGCATAAAATACTAGTGAGATTGTTATTCTACTAGTGTCCTGAAGAAATTATGTTTTTTATTAGTCAGAGGTTGACTAATACAATCTTAGGACAAGTTTTAAAGAAAAAAAAAAAACCAGTTGAGCTACTAAAATAGCATGGCAACTTTAAAATGTCATTTAGATTTCTTCCCAAATTATGTTTCTTGTGTCCTTTGACTATGCTCCCATTTAAAACGTTTGAACTACTTAGGAAGTGCCTTTTTTAGGTGAAATTCACAGAGATTAAATTAACCATTTTAAAGTGGACAAGTCAAATACTATTCTGCCATAAAAAAGAATAAAATAATGCCATTTGCAGCAACATGGATGGTCCTAAAGATCATCATTCTAAGTGAAGTGAGCCAGAAAGAGAAAGAAAAATACCATATGATATTACTCATATGTGGAATCTTAAATAAAAATAAAAGGACACTACAAACTCACCTACAAAACAGAAACAGACTCACAGACTTAGTAAAAAATCTTATGGTTACTGGGGAAAGGGGATGGGAGGAGATAAATTTGGGAGTTTGAAATTTACAAATGTTAGCCACTATATATAAAAATAGATTTTTAAAAAGTTTCTTTTGTATAGCACAGGGAACTATGTTCAATATCTTGTAATAACCTTTAATGGAAAAAAATATGAAAATGAATATATGTATGCATATGCAGGACTGGGACATTGTGCTGTACACCAGAGATTGACACATTGTAATTGATGGTAGAAAAAAAAAAAGAAAGTGGACAAGTCAGCACTATTTAGTACATTCACAAGAGTGTGTAACCACCACCTCTGTCTATCTAACTCCAAAACATTTCATTATCCCCCCAAAAAACTCCATATCCATTAAGCAATGGTTTCCCCTCCCACCAACTCCAACCCCCTCCCAGGCCCTGGCAACCACCAATGAGCATTTTATCCTATGGAGTTTCTTATTTTGAACATTTCACATAAATGGAATTATGTAATGTTACTTTTCACATCTGCCTTCTTTCCTTTAAGCCTAATGTTTTCAAGATTCATGTACATTTTAGCATGTATCAGTACTTCTTTCCTTTTTAAAGCTGAATAATATTCCATTGTATGTATATACCACAATTTGTTTATCCATTCACTCATTCATGGACATTCAGCCTACTACTACCTTTTGGCTATTATGAATAGTGCTGCTATGAACATGATTGTACATCTGTTTGAGTATTATCTGTTTTCAGTACTTTTGAGTATATATATACCTAAAAGTGGAATTGCCAGGTCCAATGATAATTTAATGTTGATCTTTCGGAGGAGGACATTTCTTTTAAACTTTATAATATTACAATATATCTTTTGCCATAATTCTAATTCAGCCATTCAGTTAGCCCCTTCAACTTTATCTCTCTAAAATAATATTTAATTTTTTTCAAGCATATGTCATTTATTTTGCAAGTATTATTACCTATACATATAAGTGATAGATTAAAGAATGTCTGTGTGCTTAGAATTCGTAAGCAATTGAGAGATATGTATCTTCAAATGTCAAAGATATGCTGTCATATTATTTTATTGGAAAATTTAACATATGTTTAACAGCTATGGGCTATTTTATATATTAAAAACTTCTCTCAAGTATAACATAATTAAGTTCAAATTCTGAAAAGAGTATTTGTCAAGTTTATACTTATAAGCCTATAAAATTGTCTAGTGGTGATTCTGGTGGTTCTCTTCTTATTTGCATTTAAAATCTATTACTTTATCTATAACCAATTTAACTGATAGTTAGTTTACTCAAACTACCATGACCTCTAATAAAATAAATATATTCCTGGCAAATTTACTCAACAAAAATATCTCTATCATTCCTACTAAATGACATCCATATTGTAATTGTAATTCCAAAGTTAAAAGTACTATATTTTCTAAATAGATTTCAAGGGCCAATTTTCTTTACTCTCTGTGTATATTATTTCCATAAATAAACATCTAATTTGAAATTGTCTGAATTTTAATCTCTGATTATCAGTTCTCTTACAAAATAAAAGATATGGCTACATTATTGGGCCATTATGATCATTTATTGTGATCAGATCTTTGTTACCAAGTAACTCTGCCTCTAGCTGGAATAATTCCTCACTTGTGGACCATATCATGATTTTCATGTTACCTAATCTGCCCATATGGACATAAAAGACATATATTCACCATCTAAGGCATAAAGTTTTAAGAAAAGCACACAAAAAAGCTCTGCTTATCTGGCATTCCATTGTCCTAAGAGTCATTATGCCATGAGGAAAGCAGCATTGTATACAAGGTAAAACACAGACCTAAAGCAAACCAGTTATCACAATGTAATAGCATGATTGCCGTAACAATCATATGGCAGGTGCAGGACTTTACAGAGGAGGAGGAGCACTGTCGAGCCTGCATGTCATGCTTTCCCAGAGAAGTAACCCTGTCCAGAGTTTTACAGGGCCTAAAGAGAATTGCCACATAGACAGGGAAGGATCATAAGCGTATGCAGGGCTCAGAGGCCAGAAGCATTTTGAAGGCTTCAGAAAAACAGGAATCACCTAGTTCCCCTATTTCAGAAAGTGTGATAGACATTAACCAGAAGAAGCGAATGGGGCCAGACCACACACGACCATGCTAAGAAGCTTGAATTTAATTCTGAAGGTAATAGGAGCCACTAAAAGGTTTTCATAAAGGAGGCTGGTCAGGAGCTCTTTGCTTAGTCCAGACAAGAAATGAAAGAGTTTGATCAAATGGCATTAGCAAAGGAAAATGGAATTTATGCATATGTAGAGTATAAAATGGAAAAATCTTGGTGTCTGGTTAGAAGCTTGAATTGAGATGTGGCAGGGTTAAGGGAGAGAGAAATGGAGCGTGATTCCCAGGTAGGACCTGTCTTGGGTTGAACTCAGTCCAGCCTCTGCCATGAAAGAGGACCTCAGTGTCCACACTTCTCAAAGGAGGGGTGAGACAAGGGACAGCCCCTTCCAGGACAAACATTCTGCATCTGATGGTATGGATCTGGCCTTTCTGGGGACGGAGAGGGACAGCTCCAGTTTGGGCAGGAGGCTGGAGGGACAAAGACCACTCACAAAACAAACAAACAAACAAACAAAAAAACCAGGCTTGCTGCTAAAGGCATTTAATGCTAATAGCCATGAATTTTCACTGGTCATTAAATGCGGGCTTGTTTGACAAGTTTGAAGCCTTATCATTCATCCATCTCACATACAAAGAAACAATTACGTAAGTTCTTTAAGAAAGACATCAATACCTATGGAACTCACTGTCTACTAATCTGTGCCTGCTTCACTCTACATGAAAGTCAAATATGATTGCTGGATTCTGATAGTCCAGGCATTTGAAATATTGTTCTGCATTAGAAGTGAATTTCACCTATGCCAGCATCTGAATGACCATGAAGTGATCAATAGCACGTACAAAGTGCTTGCCACACAGCGTCAATCTTAGTTTTTCTTTTCCTATGCAAAAGACAAACAAGCAAGCAAGTAACAAATCCCCAAGGTTCTTATAAAAGGTTACAGGAATTTTACAGGCTAAGTAGATCTTTGCAAAGCTAATGATTTTTTAAAGTCCTCACCAAGATTAATTTACTTGATCAAAATCACAACATTCTCTTCCCTTATATATTGTTTTCCTTCTCTAAAGTCAGAGTTTAAATATACAATCCCTAATATTGTCAGAGAATAAGCCTGGTTCTTCTTATGTCCAAGCTACCCCAAAATTATAAATTGTATGCCCTTTTAAGTCACCGGGGTCTGAAAATCTATGCTTTTTTATAGTTATATATAGTTTATAATAGTTCCTGTAATAAGCAAATAAATGTTAATGCTTCTACCAAAGCTGATTAACATAAAATGTATAAATAGAAAGCATTATATAATTGTAATAAGATCAGAAATTGCCTCAAACCCCAATAACAATTCACATAGACTTTTTTTTTTAATACAGAAATTATTATTACAGGTTTTAGTCTGTGGGACATAGTGCTTCTAAAACAAAAACCTCAAAAACCATTAAAAAATGGTTCTCAAAGTTTTCTGCCTCAACTCTGTTCACATGTGCAAACAAGTCATTTCTCCCATTATAGGCATTAATTCAAATAATACACTGAGGAGAGAGATTTACATTATTTAACTTTTTACTGAGTCATTGGAAAATAAGTTATAAACATCATAACTATACCCCTACTTCAGCATGCATCTCTAAAAATAAAAATATTCTCTTACCTAACCACAATAACCATTATTTCACCTAAAAAATAATGATGTGTGCTTGTTGCTACTGGGGTGTAATTGCATCTAAGACATTTTAGTGAAGAGAGCAAGGAAAATATATACACAATTAGTTTGGACTGATATCTCCAGTTCAAATCCAACATTCCAGGGTTCTTCCTTAACTTTTCCCATTCCATATTTGCAGCTCCCTTCTCCCACAATGAAAATCATAATTTCCCCCCAAAATCTACATATTCATTAATTCTCTCTGTCCTACTAGACAAACAAAATAGTTTCAGAGTTATAACACCAATATCACTAACAACAGCAAACCTAATATGAAGAGTTCAAAAGCGTTTTGTCATTGTTTTTGTCCTTGAACTATTTTCTTCTGAGTGTATATAATTAAAGTACTGTATTCAAAACATACTTAACTCCCTTCTCTGTGTAGTAGTTAGGATGTCAACTTTATACACTGTAAGGATTGTTCATGTTTGCATTCATTTTCAGTGTTTGCTTTTTATTTCACTACTTTTTCTTGTTTATTTTTGAATATATAAAATATTTACATGAATGTTACATCACAAAAGTCAAAACTATTTAAAAGTTTATTCACAGAAGTCTAGTTCCCAGCCCTCTCCCTTCCTCAATTCTCACTTGCCTGCGTATGTAACCATTTTTATTGGTTTCTAGCTTGTCATTCCTGTATTTCTTTTTTGAAAAACCAAGCAGTGTGTGTGTGTGTGTGTGTGTGTGTGTGTGTTCTCACTTCTCCTTGTTTATTACACAAAAGGTAGTATACTACACACCTTCTTTTGTACCTTGTTTTCTTTAACAATATATCCTGGAACTCATTCTACATAGTTTCAAAAAGATCTTCTTTGTCATTTTCATGGTGACAAATTAGTCCATTTTGTGGCTATTCAATTACTCTAAGAGTGGATATTTAGCTTGTTTACAAAATTTTACTAATATAAATCATCTTGCCATGAGTAGTTTGGGCACTTTGTTTTGTATTTGTAAGATGTATCTTCATGGGCTTAAAAATGTTTCCAGTATTTGGCATATGAGATGAGTTAGGATTGTGTGATAGTTGTCTATCCAAAATTCTTTTTCTTCCACCTATTAACAGAATCCTGGTTTAACCGTAGACCTCAGTGTGCCAACGACAATATTATACCCCCTACCCACTCTTAGGGAGGCAGATTCAACAGGCTGGGGGGGTCCTTTGCCCTTCTCTCCTCTGTACTTTTTCTGTGTAAAACTTGAACAAAATGTCTTGAACCCCAGCTGCCATTTTGGACTATGAGGCAACCTGAAAAGCTGGAATCAAATTGCAAAGGATGACATAGCAGGTCAATGGGAGACTGTGTTTTGGCCCCAAACTGCCAGCCTCTAGAGTTCTTTACATGAAAGAGAAATAAATATCTATATTGCTTGAGCTATTTATTTGTATTTTTTTAATAATCAGCCAAATAAAATCTTAGTGATACAGAACCGGTACCCCAACGTAAAGCACTACTAGGGAGTTAAGGCAAATATGACAAGGCGTAGTGGAGGCAAACCAGCTGGAAAGCTGATGATGTTATAACGGGGCAGCAAAACACTTAGTCCAATGCTTGCCCCTGTGCTTTGGCAGAATGTCCATGTGCTAATAGACTCCAGTGTTAAGTGAAATGGTTGGAATATTCATAATGATCCACGTGTTGGTTCTTTCTTGTCACTTCTAGTAAAACCTACGAGGGAGAGAGAAACTCAGACCAGAGCTATCAAGTCTGCAAACGGAGATTAAAGGAAACACTGCCTTTGTGAGGGAAGTGTTCCCTGGCTGGGTTCTGCAATCTAAGTTTAATTAGAGACCCACAGTTTGAAGCCTCCGAGCAACTACGGCTTCTGTACTTTCAACCAAAACAGTAATAAGGGTGTCTGTAAAACTGCAGCCTTAACAAGATTTAAGATGGAAGGTGCATCTGCTGGCAATGACAAGACTGAGGGTGCAGCTTCCCACTGGAGCCATTCTTTCAAATGTCCTCCAGACATCACCCTTGAAGTGGAGAGAGAGTGTTGAGAGAACACCAAACTAAAAGATAAGAGAGAACACAACTAAAAGATAAAACTCTCAGTCTTCAGAATTATGTGTCTACAGGAGAGCCAGAGTGGTATCATCCTTTTGGGGATGGATAGATTGTCACTGCAGCAGCCCAGGACTGTGACCATGAAAACTGTCCCTGCCTCCTTGACTTCTGTCTTCCAGAGGAAAACCAGCTGCTATGGATGCTCAAGTGTTTACTATAAAGCAGTTTTATCAGAAATGCTGCAAGGGAGTAAATCTGGTATAGACTTTCTTCCTCCTTAGACCAGGAAGATGTCAGGAAGTCTACCTGCCACTGAATGGACTCAAGATAAGTTCACTCATTTAGGACATCCTCCCAGCTGGCCCCTGATGCCCAATACAATGTTACCTCCTAATCCCTGATTGCTTTTGAGCCAAAAGACTTGAATGCTGGTCTTTGACTCTTTTCAAGGGAAGGGAAAAAAATTGGCAAAACCTCTGCCAAGATTAAAGACTGCTTTGCCTTTTTCAAATAAACCCCTTAGGTGAGCTCATCACAAGACTAAATTAAAGAGAGAGCTTTTACAGACTTCATGAAGGAGGGAAACTTGAAGGGTGGGTAGAATTAAATTAACTCTGACTTATTTCAAGCAAAATAAACAACATGCACAAAAGACTGGAAGAGAGAACCCTCAGAGCCTGTCCAAAGAAGAATGCGCTGGTTTGACTGAAAATTCAGGCACAGGCGAAAAGATGCATTTGGACAGGGCCTTGAGTGCAAAGCTAAGACACTTGGATGTTGTCCCATAGGTAACGAAAAACAATAGAAAACAATGGGTGATGTTTGTAAATACTTTTTTTGCACTATACAGCAATTCCCAAAGCTCATTCACGGGGCCAGCTAGAAAACAGCACAAGTTCAACTAAGAAGAGTGGATAAGTGTTAAACTTGCAAGCCCTTCCAGCGTTCACCAGCCCAGGCCGTGACGGCAGAGTGAAAACGAGGCCAGCTCTGCCTATGTGAAAAAGTCCTTCCATCCGTATTCCTACAGAAATAGACTAACCAGTCTGGGGACTTAGGCAGCATATGATGCATTATCCTTGCCAACTGAGAGCATTTTAAACCTTGCCTTTTTCCTCTCCATCGTAATTTGATAATAGGTCAGCATTGCTCTGTACTATCAGAGCATCAAGAGTCAGATGTGTGACTCGTCCATCGAGATTAAAATCTGTTCAAATGTGTGACCATTTATGAATATGTTGAAACTACTTAAATAAAGACAAAGACAGTAGCTCTTCTAGGCTTACTGAGCAACCTTGATCTTCTTTTTCTTTTGCATCAATATGTACAGTACAGTGTCTATAAATCTTAACTGAGATAGGATGCAAAACGTTGCCTTACTTGGTCTCACTTCCACCTATCAGACTGTGTTCCCTCACCCTGGCAGAGACTGGGATTTCTCTGAATTTCAGACAATGTGATCCTGAGATGTGGTGTAATCTCCGGTGGCTTAGTGAACAGCCATTAGACCACATCAGTGCAGTCATCTCAGCCTCTGAACTGTAAGCTCCAGATGATACGATCTACCAGTTCATGAAGCTGGCTCGTACAGCGAGAACATCAGCCCTCGCTTTAGAAAGGCATTAGAAGCAAGGATGGACTCAAGTGTAAAAAGAATATTAAAAAATAATGAAACAAAAAACATATGTTATCAATGCCTCTCTAAGCAACAGAATAAATTATCCTAACACGAATGTAATAGGAGTATTGCTGTTTGCTGGAGTTCACCTTCCTCTTTCTTTCTCTCTCTCTCTCTGTCTCCTCTCTCTCTCATTCTCTCTGTTCATCTTTTACCTCTTTCTTGTTTGGTACAGTACATTCTTTTAAATTACATTTTGCCAAAGGCAAAAATGGTTTTTGCTGGTACTTTCCTACCTCTAGAGGGAAACAGGGGTGAGTGTCATTTGAAGGCAGACAGCATCTCATTTGTACAGTTGGAAACCTTGCACCCTGCAGACTTGATAAAAGCTCAAAAAATAAGGAAGAACCCTACTTCTACTTTCACTGGTTCCCTTGAGATCAATGTCTATGTTGCAATGAGAATAAAAATTTTAACTCCATAATTCTGGAGTCTGTATTCCCATAAACACACGAAAACCCTTCTGTACTCAGACACTTGACCAGCTTGATCCAAGCTTGTCAAGAAGATGAGAGTTCTGATCATCTTTCTCCCTCTACAAAATAATACTTTCCACTCCAAAAAGGAATGCAGAGCTATTAACTAGTTACTTTCTTTTTGGCTTAAAAGATTTTTTTAATTAACAATGTTCTCTAAATTGTGAAACTTTCCGCAGTGGGTTAACATACAGCATAATGTGGAGGTAAAGACGATTGTCTGTTACAGAAACCCAGGCGGTCTTACTGGGTTACCAGATATTGTTGAATTGATTTGTATCCCCCCAGAACTGGTGGAAGTCCCCATCCCTTGTTCCCTGTGAATGTGGTTTTATTCAGAAATAGGATCTTTGCAGATGTAATTCAGTTAAGGTAAGGTAATTAGAGTGGGCCCTAATCCAACATGACTGGTGTCCTTATCAGAAGAGGAAACCACCAGATGGAGACAGAGACACGTGGGGAGAACACCGTGTGACGACAGGGGCAGAGATGGCGGAACGCATCTACAAGCCAAGGACTGTCAAGGATTGCCTCCACCACCAGGAGCTGGGGAAAGGCAAGGCAGGAGTCTAACCAGTGTTTGACATGAAGCACCACCCTGCCAACACCTTGATTTTGAACTTCTGGCCTCAAGAACTGTGCGGGAATAAATTTCTGTTGCTGCCATCTAGTTTGTGGTACTCGATTACAGCACTATAGGAAACTAGTACAGCAGGCAACGAGCTAGTTGGGACCACTGACAGCTTTTCCCAGTTGGAGGAGCTGCACCTGAACTTGACATCTCATGGGACAGAGACACCAGATTCTCCTGGGGCTGAGCAGCTGACATTTCCCACCAGGTCTTCAACAGCTGTTTGTCTCCTGCTTCATCAGGGGCTTTTACTCTCCCCTCATTACAAGGTAGGGCAAAGCGAGGAGGAGTTCTTCTGCAGGAGCACAGAACCATGATGAGTCCATTCGGGCCAAGCACAGAATGCCGAGGACACGAGAGACGTGTGCCAGTCGCTGCTGACCTTCCACTCATGAGTGCCCGCCTGCACCAAGTGATACAACGTGTCCCAAGGCCTTTGCAGGACATATGAGGCGTTCAAAAATAATTCCAACGTTCCACTTACATATTAAGTAACAAATGGAGAGTGTGGAAGTACAAAGCCCATATCCTGGAGCCAGGGTGCTTGGCTTTGGAAGAGGACGCCTCTTTACTAGCAATGCAGCCCCTTGGGCAATGTATTAACCTCTTTGGCCTTAGTTTCCTTATCGATAAAAATGAAGATATTAAAAGATAATAAGAATTTCTTCTGGGTGTCCTTGACAAGAGTAAATGAGAAAAAATCCATGAAAAGTGGTGAACACAATTAGATGAAAGGGTTAGTTGCTTTGGTTGACACCTCTGTTACCTGCTCCAAGCATTAAGTAGCCGAGAATTTCTCTGCCAGCCTCCCAGTGTGCCAAGACTCTGTCTTCCTGCAGGTATCACACTGACAAATTTCACTGGCTCGTTGTCTTTCCTTGCATGAAGTTGTTCTGGGACTTCACATCCTTAAAGACCACCATGTTATCTGTTTCCATTATTTTTCCAAAATCAATAAGCAAAATATTCACTTAAATTTTTGTACTTAAAAACAGCACAGTCGGAAGGATTCTGAGCTCCCTCAAATGCTTATGAATGATGGTTGGTAAATATCAGGTAAGTATTATCACCACCAGTCATTCAGTTGCTTTCTCACTCAGCTGAGAACAATGAGCCACCATATCTCAAGACAGTTTTAAATTGTCTTTACTTTTCGTCATCTGCAAGATTTGCATTCCTCTAACCAAATTCCCATCAAAATGTCTACAATGCAGCAAAAATGAATGCTTAAAAAATAAAATATGAGAGTAGATCATTTTGGTTCCTTGTTTATTAGGACCAATAAGTCCCCTAGTACTGGGTTAGTCATAGAGAAAAGGATTGCACTTAAAACCCTACAACCGTCTTTCTTATATCTCATTATTAAGATACAAAACAAACACACATGCACAAATAAATACAAAGGAGCTGATTTCTTTTCATACATAAATATTTTTAGAGACATTTTGGGTTCACAGCAAAATTGAGAAGAAAGTACAGAAAGTCCCAATATCTCTCTTGCCCCATACATGCAGCCTCCCCCATTATCAACATCCCCCACCAGAGTGGTACATTTGGTACAATGGATGAATCTACATGGACACTCAAAATCACCCACAGTACATCATTTATATTATGGCCACTCTTGGTGTCATACATTCTATAGGTTCGGACAAATGTATAAAGACATGTATTCATTTTTATAGTATCATACAGAGTAGTTTCAATGCCCTCAAAATCCTCTGTGCTCTGCCTATTCATCTCTGCCCCACCTCCACTCCTGATAACCACTGATCTTTTTACTGTCTCCATAGTTTTGCCTTTTCCAGAATGTCACATAGGTGGAATCATACAGTATGTAAACTTTTCATATTGGCTGCTTTCACTTTGCAGTGTGAACTTAAGGTCCCTCCATATCTTTTCATGGTTTGGTAGCTCATCTTTTTTTAGCACCAAATAACGTCCCATTGTCTGGATGTACCAGTTTATTTATCCATTCACCTACTGAAAGGCATCTTGGTTACTCCCAAGTTTTGGCAGTTATGAATAAAGCTGTGATAAACACTATGTGTGGGTTTACGTGTGGACACAAGTCTTTTGGGGGAAATACTAAAGCACATGACTGCTGGCTCATATGGTAAGAAGATGTCTGTTTTGTAAGAAATGACAAACGTCTTCCAGAGTGGCTATACCATTTTGCATTCCCACCAGTAACGTATGAGAGTTCCTGTTGTCCCACATACTCATCAGCATTTGGTGTTGTCAGTATTCCAGATTCTGGCCATACTAACAGGTGTGTGGTGGTATCTCAATGTTGTTTTAATTTGCTTTTCCTTGATGACACATAATGTGGAGCATCTTTTCATATGTTATTTGCCCTCTGTATGTCCTTTTTGGTGAGGTGGCTGTTAAGGTCTTTGGCGCATTTCTTAATTGGGTTGTCTGTGTTCTTATCATAAAGGTTCAAGTGTTCTTTGTATATTTTGGATGCAGTCCTTTATCAGATGTGTCTTCTGTGGATATTTTCTCCCAGTCTGTGGCTTGTCTTCTTAATCTCTTTTCATTGTCTTTTCACAGAACAGAAGGTTTAATTTTAATGAAGTTATGATTATCAATTATTTACTTCACAGGTCATGACTTTGGTGTTGCATCTAAAATGCCATCGCCACCATGATCTAGGTTTTCTCCTCTTTTATCTTCTAGGCGTTTCATGGCTTTACATTTTACATTTAGTTCTGTGGTCCGTTTTCAGTTAATTTTTGTGAAGGGTATAAGGTTTGAGTCTAGATTCATTTTTTTTTTGGACATGGATGTCCAGCTGTCCCAGCACCATCTGTTGAAAAGACTGTCTTTGCTCCATTGTATTGAGTTTGCTCCTTTGTCAAAGATCCATTAACTGTATTCACATGGGTCTATTCCTGGGCTCTGCTCTGTTACACTGACCCATTTGTCTATTCTTTCACCAACACCACACATCTTAATTACTGTAGCATTATTGTAAGTTTTGCAGTTGGATGGTGTCAGTCTTCCAGCTTTGCTCTTCTTCAGTACTGTATTAGCTACCCTGGGTCTTTTGCCTCTCCATATAAACGTTAGAATCAGTTTGTGAATATCTACAAAATAACTAGCTGAGATTTTGACTGAGGTTGCCTTGAGTCTATAGAGCAAGTCGGGAAGAACTGACACCTTGATATTACTGAGTCTTCCTATCCATGAACATGAAGTATCTCTCCATTTAGTTAGTTCTTCTTTGATTTTGTTCATCAAAGTTTTAAAGGTTTCCTCATATAGATTTTGTACATATTTTGTTAGATTTATAAGTAAGTATTTCATTTGCGGGAATGTTAAGACAAAGAGTATTGTGTTCTTAAATTCCACTGTTCATTGCTAGTATATAGGAAAATGATTGACTTGAGTATATTACCCTATATCCTACAACCTTGCTGTAATTGCTTACTTATTCCAGGAGGTTTTGTTTGTTTGTTTGTTTGTTTGTGGGTTTTTTTTTTTTGGTTGCTTCTTTTGGATTTTCTAATTGACAGTGTCATTTACAAACACAGACAATTTTATTTCTTCCTTCCTAATCTATATACCTTTTATTTCCTTTTCTTATTGCATCAGGAAGGACTTCCAGTGCAATTCTGAAAAGGAGTGGAGAGAGGAGGTATCCTTGTGCTGTTCCTGATCTTAATGGAAAAACTTCTCCACAAGCATAGCAGGAAGGAGGAGGGCTTCAGGTTGGTTCTTCTGATCCACTTCAAATGGCCAATCTTCTTCTCCTCAGTAAGACAACCATCTCTTTTTGACACTCTTACACTTCTCCACTCCCTTCAATCTCAGGATCCTTTAACCCCTTTTTGCTTCCCAAATGCACCCAAGCCACATCTGTTTCTTCCTCTTCTTGGCTTTCAAAGCAGGTATTGCCCCTCTGGCTTCTTTTCTAGATCTCTAGATGTGGCTGGGGGTGGGGTGAGATGGGGTGGGCGAAAAGCTCTCATTAGAGTCTGGCCCCAGGTTGGGTTACCTACAAGCTGAACCTCCACGTCACCAAGGCAGACCTTTTGACATGCCCCTTATTTACTGTTGTGCTACAAAACAAAAGAAAGTCTTTGTCCCTTTCACAGCACCTTTTAAGGTGCTTTCAAAAGGCCCTTCTTAATTATTCTTACTTTGGTATATTTCAAGCCCCAGAAATGGGAGTAGACAAGAGGAGGGAGAACACAACCCTGCTACATGTATATTATGGTTATTATTATTAAAATGAAATTTGTAAAACAATCTGTCATTATATGCTAACCTAAAATTTAAAATTTCACTTGAATTGCAAAATGACTATCTTAACCCCTAAACAAACTATTAAAGTACGCAGTTCTGTGCAAGTGGCTGAAGAAACAAAAGAGTGCACCGTCCTACTACTCCAGACTCCAGGACCACTCTGACACGTCCGGCCAAACAACTGTGCCACTTTGACTCTTCCTAAGAACTTTATTTCTTGATGTCACTGATTTTTTTTTATCTCTGCTTTGCAAATTTTAAAGGTGAAAGGAGGCAGTGTTAATAACCGTAGTGAAAAGAAGCTAGAAACAGTCTGTGTGCATGTTTCTTACTGTTATTGTCGTTGGCAATCTCACTTGTTGACAGTGAGACTGGCTTTGTAGACCACTGCAATGGACTGAACTGTGTCCCCCCAAAACTCATAAGTTGAAGCCTTAACACCCCATGTGGCTATAGAAGAGAAAGGGCCTCTAAGAAGACAATTAAGGTTAAATGAAATTAAGACAGGAGGGTAGGGAGCAGGGCACAGCCATTCAAGGAATGACACAGCAATTAACAACAAAATGATGGAAGATTCAACTCCCAGGAGGCCTTGAGGCTCAAGATGGCAGGAGATTTGACTTCTAGCAGATCTTGAGCTTCATTTTACACCCATTGTAACATATTAACATGATAAATAACATGTCCACAGGCGCCATGACAGTTCCAAGGCTAACCACAAAAGGTCAAAGGGCCAACTGGTGGCCCAATTCCTGGGAATCCCAGCCCCTTTCCCAGGGTAGTTGGAATGGTCCTCCCACTTGTTAGCATGTGAAGCTACTGAGCCCATAAAAACTGGCAACACCACGCCTCCCCTCGTGCCGCCTCTCTCACTCCCTCGTCTTTAGAGACAGCCCACTCTCCGTCTGTCTATGGAGTGTTTATCTACTTTTACTTTAACCTGAGCTCCCAAGCTCCACACCTCACGGCTTTTCTCTCACCTTTTCAAACAGCCTACACTCTATGTAGTATATATCTCTCTAAATAAATCTATCTTTACTCAACTATGGCTCGCTTTTGAATTGTCTCCTGTGTGAAGTCAAGGACACACACTCGGCAGGGCACGGCCCAGGGACTCAACCAAGACCTGGGACGTGGCCCTCCTCACGTCTCACATCCATTTTTCCTGCATCAGAATCATAACAGTGAAGCCTTGATCCCGTGAAACTGGTGTCCTTATACAAGGGAAGAGACATCAGAGGTCTCTCTCTCCACCATGTGAGGACACAAAGAAGCATGGCTATCCAGAAACCAGACCCTGCTAGAACACTGACCTTGGACTGTCCAGCCTCCAGAACTATGAGAAGATAAACTTTTGTTTAAGCCACCCAGTGTTACGTTGTTTTGTTATGGTGGCCTGAGCCCACTTAGACAGCCCCTGATTATATGTCAGGGGAAAGGAGGGTTGCACAATATGAACAGCTTGAGAAAACCTGTTCTAAGACAAAATTACCGTCTTGAAAATACATTGTATCTGAGCCTCCAGCAATTTTGGTTTCCTTTTTAACACATTAAGGAATCATTTGGAGAAGTTTCAAAAAGCACAGATTTTTTTGGGCCACAGCCTCAGAGATGTTGATTCAGTGGTGGGGCATGGTTTGTTGATTTTTTTTTTTTTTTTTTTTTTTTTACATTTCCCCAGATGATTCTGATGCAAAGCCAGGTTTAGAAACCACTGCATCAAGGAAAAACCTCAGAAATAATACTGGTAATGAATGAAATCCCCTCCTCTTTTTTTTTTTTTTTCCTTCTCCCCCACAAACCTGCTCATCCCCTGCCCTCTTCTTTTCTTACTAGTAAAATGAGTTTAAACTACTCAAGAGTGTTGAACTGGAACCAGAGTGTGGAAATTTTCTGATGAAGAAGGAACCTGCCACCCTCTGGTCCAACAATTAGACAGTAGGCACAAGAGCAGGACACAAACCTCAGGAAGCCATTGAATCAACTGTCTGCCCCACGGGTCTGTGACGGATTTCTAGATACTTGTATCCAAAAATGGCCTTCAGGATTAGTCTATTTACTTTCTTTTGACTTTTGCACTTTAAAAGCATAGTTTTCATCTCCCAGCCTAGAAATAAGGGAAAATTCCAACATCCCTCTTCCCTCCTGCCCCTCCTCTCCAGCTGGTCACCAAATCCCCCTGATTTTCCTTTCTAAATCTCTCCTAAATATTTTCCTACCTCTGTATCTATCCACAGCATCTGCCTTCTTCCATATTTTTACAATTTCACACATATTTATTGTAAAAGCACTGCTTTTTCTCACTTGCAGTCTTGACCTTCTATGACCTAATCCAGATTAAGGTCCTTCAAACTCCTTACAGTGGTGGGTAGGGTTGTTCCTCCTTTCAAGCTTAACGTCCACAGCATTACCCTAGTCCTGACCCATAAATACATATACCACAGGACCAGGCATGCTGAGCTTTTTTATTCTCTGAACACTTCACCTCACGACTTAAATGAACTCACACATTTGCTGTTGTAAATTACCCTTCTGCTTGGAATATGACTTCCCCAAAACCTGTACAATCTTACTCATTCACCCCTTCTAGGCCATCCTCAGTGCTGCTTCCTCTATGTAATAGTCCAGACCTTCCCCTGTAGGGTTAAGAGAAAACAAAAACTCATAGTTTTTGTCAATAACTCAAATCTCTGGATAGGCTTGTCCTTGATAAGACAACAGTATAGGGGAATAAAAACCCTGCCTTTAATTTGTGCCTTGAGAGCCTGGGATGTGAAGCAGAGAGTCTGATGAAGCCATGATGAAGTGAGATTCTGGTGTCTGAGAGGGAGCTTTGCAGCCTTTGTCTCCCATAGAGCTCCCCACCATGTTAACAGGGAAAAGATAAATCTGACTCCATATTGGATCTGTTTCTTCTACTTTGTATTCTATTGCTTTTGCTACAAGTTAAGGATGTTGCCTAGAGCCTGAAATAGACAGGAAAGCCCATTCTCAAGCTTCTGACCTTTAAAAGTATAATACTTTCCCATTCATATAGAAATTAAAAGTTATGCAACAGAGAATAACATTTGTCTTGTTGGAGGTTAACAGGAACATCATGACCTGACCTACTACGTGGACAGCAGCAAGAACAAAGGATTCCAGCACCAAGAAGTTTGCACCAACTAACCACAACCTCTCCCCCTTTTTTATATATATATATATATATATGTATATATGTATATATATATATATGTATGTATATATATGTGTGTGTATATATATGTATGTATGTATATATGTATGTATATGTATATACACATACATACATACACATGTATGTATATAGAAGTATAGTCAGTTTACAATGTTGTGTCAATTTCTGGTGTACAGCACAATACTTCGGTCATACAGGAACATACATATATTCATTTTCATATTCTTTTTAACCATAAGTTGCTACAAGATATTGAATATAATTCCCTGTGCTATACAGTATAAACTTGTTGTTTATCTATTTTATATATAGTAGTTAGTATCTGCAAATCTCAAGCTCCCAATTTAGCCCTTCCTACCCCCTTTCCGTGCTGGTAACCATAATTTGTTTTCTATGTTTGTGAGCCTGTTTCTGTTTTGTAAGTAAGTTTGCTAGTCTTTTTTTTTTTTCAGATTCCATATATAAGTGTTATCATATGGTATTTTTCTTTCTCTTTCCAGCTTACTTCACTTAGAATGACATTCTCCAGGTCCATCCATGTTGCTGCAAATGGCATTATTTAATTATTTTTTATGTCTTAGTAGTATTCCATTGTAAATATACCACAACTTCTTTATCCAGTCATCTGTCGATGGCCCTCCCCTTTTAGTATAAAAGAAGCCTGAATTCTAACTCGGGTAAGATGGTTCTTTGGGACACTCCTCTACCATCTTCTTAGTCTGCTGGCTTTCCAAATAAAGTCCCCATTCCTTGCCCTAACACCTCATCTCTCAGTTTATTGGCCTGTCATGCAGTGAGCAGTATGAGCTTGGACTTGGTAACACATGCACAGACTTCCCCCATCATGCTCCATGGCCCTGAAGGGAAGACTCAAACCATCTCCCAAGGAAGGTACCTTTTAAGTTGTAACACCAGGGACCCCCTCACTTCACAATGTGAGGAGGAAGGAAGGAGCTGAAAATTCCCTGAGAGAAAGGCACTACAATTATGATATTTGGAGTTCCTAGAGCTGATATTCTAAGAGAGGCTCTCAGAGGAAATTCGATCTATTTCCTTCCAAGGACTCACTTTGGGAGGTAATTGTTGATAACAGTTTTCAGAGTCTGCTGTAGCTAAATTTAAAAATGATTTTTTAAAAGAATCTGGAAAATAATTTTTATATATATGTATATGAATCATTTTGCTGTACTTCTAAAACTAACACAACATTGTAAATCAATTACACTTCAACTGAAAAAATGTTTCAACCCTTTCTGAAAGGACTGTGCCCTCTTCTCTCTGTACAGACACATGACACACATGGAATTCTCATGCTGGCTCAGTCACCTGTGAATTCAAGAATTCACTGGAACTGAAGCAGGATTTGGGCCCTGTCAGACATGCATTCTTTGTGCTCCAAACTCAAAGAAAAGCAGTTTCGTCTCCTTCAGCTTTTACTTCCCATTTGAAGATTGCTCTCTTTAATACAAGCTCACTCTTTTTCTGTCTCCAAGGATCCTAAATGTTTCCATCATATCAGGCTTCGTATCAGTCTTTAAGGAGAAAGCTAATGACAGTATCAATTTTGGAGGCAGGAGAACTGGGATCTAGTCCAGGCCCTGCCTCTGACCAGATGTGGGACTTTGGAAAAGGTCAAATACATCAGTCTTTTCTCAGCCTATTATCATCAACCACACAAAAAGTATGCTACATATTAATGTACAAGGTGTCTAAGTTGTCTAAAATTCTCCGGGATCTGATAAATAAGTTTATATCAAATATGTCTATACTGAGAGGGAGAGAAACACTTCCATTTACTAGCAAAGGCCTTGAATGGTTTTGCCACTTACTGGCTACAAAGATTGCGGAATGTTATTTAACTTCTTTGAACCAGTCTACTAATCTAAAAGATGAGGATGATAATGGCCACTTCCCCCATAAGTCTGTTGCAAAGATTAAATGAGTTAATAGATGTAGCATGTTTACAGCAGTGCTGCAAATAGTAAGAGCTCAATAAATGTCAGCTACTGTCATCATCTTTATTGTCATTATAAAATGAGAATAACAACCTGCTTTGACTTCTTCCCATGATTCATGAGGGTCAACTAAGATAACAGATACCAAAGTTGATTTGTAAAATTTAAAATGCTATTCAAAGTTAAGGAATTAGGAGGGCAGGGATGAATTAGGAGTTTAGGATGAGCAGATAGAAACTACTATATGCAAACAAACAAACAAACAACAAGGTCCTACTGTACAGCACAGGCAACTAAATTCAATGGCTTGTAATAACCTATAATGAAAAAGAATATGAAAATAATATACTTATGTATAACTGAATCACTATGCTGTACACAAAAACAACACAACATTGTAAATCAACTACACTTCAATAAAAAATAATTTTTAAGGAATTATATGGGAAAAAATAAATTTAAGGAATTATACAAATGTTCAGCAACTGGTGACTGGATTTTTTTTTAAGTGCCATATCCCTACAATGGAAAACAATCCAGCAATGGAAAGGAAGGAGCTACTGGGACATACTACATATGGACGAACTGAAAGACATTTTGCCAAGTAAATGAATCCAGGCACTAAATAGTGCATATATATATGTGGCTGCCTAGGATGGGGTGGGAGCAGGGAAACTGACTGTAAACTGGCATGAGGGGACTTTTCAGGACACCGGAGATGTTCTACTACTGGATTGTGGTAATGGATGCACAACTCCACAAAGTTAATAAAACCATTGAACTGTCTACTCACAATGGGTGAATGCTGTGTTGTATAAATTATACCTCAATCAAGTTACTAAACTAAATAAATAAATACAAAGTTAAGGCGTTATTGTCACCTAATATGTTACGTCATAAACCCTGTTTCTTTCTTTCTTTCTTTCTTTCTTTCTTTTTTAATGATTTGAAATTGCTTGGTTTGGAAGACAAAGTTTGTTGAAAGCTGTAAATCTCTACACGAAGTAATAATAGCATTAACAAAAATAAATAATAATAAGTACATTTTAAGGCACTCTGTGATTGGTCCACGCCACACACAACCAACCTCACAGCCAAATACTCCCACAGAAACCCCTGAGTCCCACAGCCCACTCATTCCCAGAAACCAAGCTTTCCTTGGAGCTCCATCAGCCCATCTCTGGAATACACTGCAATGGAACGAAAAAGAACAAGCCTTAGAGCCAGTCATAGGTTCAAACCTCAGCTCAGCACATATCACCCGTATGACCCTAGGCAAAGAATTTACCCCTGAGCACTTCCTTTTCCCAGGGGCAGGAAGACAGGCCCTGAAGCAGAAAAACTAGCCCTACACCAAGGAGACTGGTCATAACTCTGCACATCCTCCCAAAGCCAGCTGAGCCCCAATTCCTCCACACAGGCTTTCCTGCCCCTTCAGCTCTTCCATGAAGTAATCCACTTAAGCGCTTCCAACTACCTTGACTCTGAGCTCCTTGAGGGCAGAGACCAGGTCCCCTATGTATGTCTCGAACTTCTAGGTTGGAAGTATGTAAGAAATATTTATTGAAAGTCAACAATTTCTGTTCATGACTGAGTGAGCAGCTTCTCATGAGGACTTTCGATGAAGAAGGGTGTTGATCATGATCCATTGTCAAGACATCTAGGACCTGAGGTTTTGGTCTGTTAGATTTGTCCTATCTCATCTGGTCTGCCTTACGGATTTCTTCACGGGAACAGATATCAACATGCACAAACATGGAGAAAGAGCCAGTTTATGGACAGGATGGAGTTTCTTCCCAGGGCAAGACTAACTGTTCCTGGAAAATTTGGACCCTGATGACAAAGTCTCATCACTTAAGTTAATCAACCTAGATTTATTATTCTGCTCCCCATACCCTGAGTTTGGTGGATACCATTGGCCAATAGAGTCAATAAATAGATACTTTTAAAGAGAAAATGCCTTCATTCAAAAAGTATTGCTGGAGACTATTGTCGATTGAATACTTTGTCCGCAGTATTTGCCCCTCCTGCAAAGGGCATCTCTACAGAGTCCTCCCCTGGAATCCCTCTCAGTGAAGGATGCATACTTTTTATTCATTTGACATCAGACTCAGCCATGTGGCTTGCTTTGGCCAATGGAATGTGAGTAGAAATGTTTAATTTTATCATTTAGCAAAAGCTTTAAGAACCATTGTGATGTCCCACCATTACTCTTCCCTCTGCCTAAGAATGGTCTGGCTCCATCAGCCTGTGTCCCAGGGCAAACATGCGAAGTGGACCTGCAGACAATCCACAGCTAATATGCACTGTGGGCAAAATATAAACCTTTGCTGTAGTAAACCACTGGCATATGGGGGCTATGCTTTGTTACCATAGCAGAACTTACTGAGAGTTGACTAATACAGAAGGCTAACTTTAGGCACCTCATACTCTCCCTCTGGCCTTTGTCATACTATAAATACAGAAGGCAATTTGAAGCTCATTTTTTGAAATCAACAGTAAAAGAGATACAAACTATGTCCTACAGTTACTGGAATTGTTTGGTGGGATAACGTATGGAGAGCATCTTGGACTACGTGAGCTCCATTCACGTGAGCCCCTCCCCACCACAACACCTTTCCTTCTCACTTTCTTCCTACTTCCACGGTGGAGGGTAGGAAGCTATGGACAAATGTCTCCTTTTCTCTGCACTGGTGAGGTGAACAAATCATACACAGTCCCTACCGTAAGAAGCTTCTAAGCTAGCTTCTAGCAGGAAAATGTGCATGCTTGCCTTCTTGTATATTAAAGTAAGTTTCCAGCATCCAGGTGGAAAGCTAACAAATGTGACTACAATGTTTCTCGGGATGAAGGCTTTGCACTGTTCATTTTTCCCACTTTCCACCACTACCAACCAGCTTCCTCCTAGACACACGCAACCCCCACCCCCACCTCCAACTAATACTCCCTGATGCTCAAGCTAGATTAGATCACCTCTCTTTGTGGTCCCACAGTTTTTTGTACGTCCCCCTTTGCCCAACTATTACCATGGATTAGATTTACTGGTTTATGAATTAGTTTTTCCACTAGACTCTAGGTCTATGAGAGAAGAAACTATATTTTCCTTATTGTATTTCCAGAAGCTAGCTCTTGCCCAGAACAAGGTACTAATTTATCAACATTTTTTTGAATGAATAAATTTGATCAGTTAATTCCTTCATAATGACTTTTGAGTTCTCCTTGCAAGTGGATGGATTTGTTTTGCCACGTGCTCAGGGATTCAACTCAATCCTTATAGATGTTTTTTTATGAAATATGAAATCGGTATGCGAGTTACATATACCTATAGTCTAAACGCACTCATAGAGCCTCATGGAAATTCAAATGGGCAATCCACAGATTGAATTATCAGCTCCTAATTAAGCAGATGCTGACTTTCATTAAAACTGGTAAAATTATCCCAGAAGTTAATTAATAGCTTGAGAATAACCATGAACTTCACAAAGCTGAAATCTGCCAAGGCAGGGGTGTCCTGAAGTATGTTCAGCAGAGTTTACAAGTGTACTATGTATGTTTCCATAGTTGCTTGCACTGTCATAACCAAAGGATAGATAAGCTAATTTCCTAAAAAAAGAATAGAATGAACTCGAATTTCCTTCATCTCTTGGAAGGATTCCAAAATTGCCAGAATAGGACCATGTCCTTACTTACTCCTAGGCTATCTAAAAAACTTTGATTCTGTGAGTTTCCTTTTAAAGATGAGGAATGATTTTTGTTCTGTTTATTTTTACATAACATCTCTATCATCAAACATATTTTAAAATGATGATTTGGATCAGTGCAGCCACTGTGAAAAGCAGTATGGAGGTTTCTCAAAAAACAAAAAATAGAAATACCATATGACCTAGCAATTCCACTCCTGGGTATACATCCAAAAAAAAAATCCTAATTCAAAAAGATACATGTGCCCCAGTGCTCATAGCACTGCTATTTACAGTTGCCAAGGTATGGAAGCAACCTAAGTGTCCATCAACAGATGAATGGATAAAGAAGATTGATGTGTGTGTATATATATGTACATATTATACACATACATCTATTGTGGAATACTACTTGGCCATAAAAAATAATGAAAGTTTACCATTTGCAGCAACACAGATGAACTTGGAGAGCATTATGCTAAGTGAAGTAAATCAGGGAAACAAACACTATGTAATATCATGTATATGTGGAATCTAAAAAATAAAACAAACTAGTTGATATAACAAAAAAGAAGCAGACTCATAGATATAGAGAACTAACTAGTGGTTACCAGTGGGGAGGGAGGGGTAGCCTAGGGGTGGGGGAGTGGGAGGTACAAACTATTGGGTGTAAGGCTACAAGTATGTATTGCACAATGCAGGGAATATAGCCCATAATTTTGTAATAACAATAAATGGAAAGTAACCTTTAAAAATTGCATAAATTTTTAAAAAATAAAAAATAACATACAAAAATAAAAGGAAATAAAATTTTTTAAAATAGAATCTTTCATTTAACTTTTTTTAAAAGGCAAAAAAACTTTTAAATGATGACTTATAAACACCATCTTTCTTTGGTAGGAAAAAAATCCTTCCATCCCATCCTCCTGTTGGGCTTTAGTCCACTTAAGCCTTTTTTCTTACTGTAATAATTAGTTTAATAGGATTAGCAAAGCAAATCACAATTCAAGACTTTGGTTTAACAACCTCTCTTTCTCTTGTTGGGTGAAATTCTCCTTCACACCCACACCTAGGCCCTGCTGAGCCTGAGAGGTACCCCAGAAGGCAAGAAGAAGGGTACACTTGCTTGCTTTCTGAATTGAAGGATGATTTCGTTTGTTTTAGAATTGCCAAGCCGCTAGGGGAAAAAATCGCCTTCTGGATTTTTGCCACAAGGCTTCACACAAGAAAGGCAAGCAAGAGGCAGGTATTTGGGGACCACATGGGCTGTCTATAGAGGTTCCAATGGCCTTTCAACTGGAAGATTACATCAAACTGTCTACAGATCATATTGTCTATGGAAGACTTTCTATTTTTTTTATGGCTCCCATGTCTCTTCTCCTATCTGCCAGGGTTATAGTTCAAATAATCTGATGTTGCCCCCAAAATATCATGGAATCAATCTATGTAAAGCCTCAAGGCTTCAGAGCCAACAAGGTCCCAGACAGGAAGTAAGCAACTAGCCCTGGGGAACCTGCCTTCAGCAGGACCAGGATTCTCTAAAGTCCCTCCCAAGTTAATTTCTCTAGCCTTGCCAGGTTAGTACTCTTGGAACACTTGGAAGAGCACAAAATCTCCTGCCAACCTGAAAAGTCTGCTCCCACCTCCTTCGCTGCTCTTTTTCTTCTCTGCTCTCCCTTACCTCTCTGTCTCTTTCCACTTTTCCCCACCCCAATTTGCCTCCGCTTTTTCCTCACCGTCTTCTTCCCATCCCTCTCCTTAAAGCATCCTGTGGAAGTTGACTGTAATTTTCCCCTTGAGGAAAGCTGAGTAATTCACCTCCAGAGCGTTTGCTTGGAGGAACCGCAGAGAGATAAGGTCCAAATTCGCCAACTCTTTTTCTTTTGCTCTCCCTCCCAACCTAGGCTGGCCACAAGAGAGGGGAATGGGGTCTGCCTCTCCTGGCACCAGTCGGCCCCTCTCCACCTGGGCCGCCGCCTGCAAAGGGCTCAGGAGGATGGACCCTTCCTCGCACCCCGCCGCCCCGTAGGCCAGATTTATAGTGTGGGCAGCGCTGCCCTCTAGCGTTTGCAACCGGGAGCCCTGAGGGCGCCATCGGCTCCAGAATTTCTTTTACAACCTAAGCAAGACCTGAAGCACCTCGGAGCTCTGACCCCTAGTTCTCCTCCACCACCGTCCACCGCATTGCACCCCAGCTCCCCTTTTCATCCCACCCACCCTGTTCTCTGTTCAGGGATGTCCTGGTTGGCTGCAACCTACCGGTCGATTTAACAGACTGCCCCCTGCTCCTGCTCCTCCTCCTCCTCCTGGTCCTCCTCCTCCTCCCCGCTCTCGCCTCCTCTTCCAGTTGGGGCGCCCAGACTTGGCAGAGAGCAGCGCCTGCCTCCCGGCGCGCCGCGCTTGGGGCCCTGTCTCGCCGCAGCCCCGGGGACACGGCGCGGGCAAAGGGCGCCCGAGGGGCCAGCGTCCGGGTTCTGCGCGCCCTGGAGCCGGGTGCCGTGAGAAGCGGCGCTTTGGTAAAGCTCGAGAGGAAAAGCAGCGGTTTGGAGTGAGACTTCTGGAGCCACGGGACGCCCGGATTCGCCCAGTGCGCGGCGGCTGCGCGCACCGGCCACAAGGTGAGGGGCGCAAGCTTTCCGGGGACGCCCTCGGCCTCCCCTTGACCCCGTCCGCACGCAGGGGATCCAGCTCCGGCTGGCGGATTTCTGCAGCGGCTGAGGCTCCAAGGTGCCGGGGGTTGGGGCCCAGGGAGGGCGACTACGGGGGTCACCAGGGCACCGTGCCTGCCCCTGGACTTCTTAGCTCGGGACACCTGAGGGTCGACCTTGTGTAGATCTGTGCTTTCAGAATTTTATCCTGCTTCCTTGCAAAAGGATTTGAGGGGTCTTCAAGATGAAATACAGGTGGAAGGGGTGCTTGGAGGAAAAAACTTGAGTGGAAATCCCACGGAGAGGGGTGTGCTGAGGGGACCGCGGAAGGATGAGCGGGAGTCAAAGCTGACGCTGACTGAAAAAACCTTTGGTTAGAAAGAATTGCACGGTTGCTCTAGCCCTCAGAAAAGAATGATGTCCTGCGCCCTGGGAAAGAAAATAGCCCAGGTGAGGAGGTGACGGAGCTGGCTTATTTCCCTAAATTACCAGATAAAGCTTGAAAGTGCGAGTGACGACGAGAAGTTTAGTCTTAAGCTATTTCCACCCAGTACTGCAAGGTGAGAGACTGGCCCCCTACGAAGTGAAAATGAGAGGGAATTGAGGCTAAATGGAAGTGGTTCCTGCTCCTATCTCATGGATCATATAAGGTTTTGCATTATTAAAATACAATCTACTTTTATGAGTTGCTGCCGGCGTCCACTTTGGGGTAGCACCTTACATTCAGCCTAACCCTGCTTGTCCTTGAGTTAGAAGGATGAGACAGAGGGTGTCAGCATTCCAGGATGCTACTTCTTAACCTTCCTTATTGTCCTTCCTTGCTTCCTGCACCAAATCTCTCAGAATGCAGGAGGAAATAATATAATAGATGGGCAAATGGATTGGGGGAGGGGTGTTTTCCCAAATAATTCAGGGTTCTTTTACTATTCTTCTTTCACCCCCAGCTCCAAGCAGTATATGCTCGGGTCTGAACTCGACATTGCTCCAGAATATATATTTGCCCTAGTTATACATTCAGATGTAATGTGCATGACCTTAAACACCCAAGGTGGACATGTTCATACCATATGTTATGAGTCTGGGGCTTCCCTAAAACATTGCTCATGGGGCAGGAAGCAGGAGCTGGGTCTGGTACCCTGTGCAGTCTCTTCCATGAGGAGCATATTTGAAATAGATTTTTGCAATATAGAGATTATGAGCCAGCCTTTCTTCTCTTGCTGGTGCACTTGTTTTCCTGCAGAATTAAATGAGATGACCCTGTCTTCCACAAATGAGTGAGCAAAGGCGTTTAAGGACAGCTTAGCAAATGCAGAAAATGTGCCTGCCTGCCTGTTTCCTCCACTCAGAACTTTAGCCCCCAGACCACAGAACTATGAAGATGAAGCATGCCTCCTAAGCGGGACTCAGCTCAGTTTCTGTATCATGTTTAAAGCCAAGCATGTTGCTTATTTCTAAAATTGCATAGCACCTCCACAACTAACTGTTTGGCTGCATGGAGGTGGGGGAGGTATCTCAGCCCAGGCATTTCATCACTCCAGAGCTATACAGAGAAACTCATTCAAATCCTGATTCATCACTGATGATAGAACTTAACTATTGTGTCATCATCACCTGATACGGGCTGTAGAAGCCCAGGGTTGCTGCAGATCTCTGTATAGACTGAGATTTGTCATGAAAGAGCTGAAAAGGAGCTCAGAAAAAATATAGCTGGGACTCAGGTCCTCAGAGATTTGGCATATGCATGCCTGAACATTCCTTTAGTTGGTCATTGTTCCCTTTGTGAAGATTTCCAGGGATGAAGACTTCACAGATTATTTTCATATTAGACAGTATCGACATCGACCATTCATGTCCACCAGCTGACAAATGAAAAAAACTTTGAAATCAACATCACCAATATAGTAAACTCAAGTTTTCCTTCTCTCCTCTTGTCCTGCCCATGGTGACTTTACTCGGGCCATATTCCCAGACCAAGTGCTCCTGGGTGTCCTCCTGGCACACCATTCCTTTGGGCACATGTTCCCTTGCAATTCTCCCTGATGTCACCTTGGTTAGCCTTTCTGGTATCTGCTCAAAACATCTGCTCCCCATTTCTTACTGAATCCTGCATCAATCATGTAAATAAATTTCTATTCTTTTGAGGAAAATAACCAAGTCAGGGATTCTCAGAGGTGGTATCTAAGAAGAGACAAAATCCAGGACACATCTCTAGCCCAGGTGACACTGCAATATGTTTCCATTTCCTGCTGTTTGACGAGATAATTACTGGGGAGTGAGGTGAGATGTACCACTAGCAGCACCTTGGGCCCACCTGGCTGAGGCCCCTCCCTATCGCCATATTAGGTGATAATGGTGATTTTCCCCCATCCCCATCACCACCTCCACCAAGATTCCAAAACTTCAAATTGAAAGTAGATCCCTTAGCAGAAGGCCTCAGGCCCTGACCTGTTAGGTTATCTTCACATTCCTCAAGCGTCCCATTCTACACCTCACCTTTACATACAGGTCATGTTTTCATGTCTCTGTGATACTTTATGGAATTTTATTTCTATACTATCCTTTAAAAGTACAAGATCTAAGTCTAATAGTTTAATATAGGGAGAACTTCCCTTTATTCCTGTAGGCTTATTTATATGAGAAAATAAGCTTGAGGCTACACAAGAGGTGAATTTCAACCAAAGAGGGATTTATTGTTCATACCGTATGTTATCAAGGCCATTCTGTGTCAGAGATGAACCTGGGCATTTTATTCCTTTATGCTCCTTTTTTCTCCACCTCCCACGTTCTTATGTGTGGGAAATTACATGAACATTAATTGCAGGGAAACACTGAAAGTGAGTATGCTGTGTGGCTGAGAAGGGGGCAGGTGGTTGGACAGGAAAGAGAAAAGGGGGGCAGATGGATGGACAGGGAAGAGAAAGGAGGGGCAGATGGATGGACAGGGAAGAAAAGACGGGAAATGGGCAGCAGCTCTTTAGTGCAGCTGACTCCTCCCCTGTTTTCTCCTCTCTGAGTTATTTCTAGAACAAGCATCGTCACCCCTAAAGCTGGGGGCCAGGTCAATCATCTTACCAAAGTCTATCTTCCGGGGAATGAAAGGACTTTGATCAATATCCCACCAACTTCTCATAATTTGATATTCATTTCCACATTTTGTAAATTAAGAAACTGAGAACCAGAATTCACAGAGATCATTCTGTCAGTCTGGTGTATTCCTGGATCACAACAAATTGGCCAAATCTTTAAGAATTGTCTTTCTAATACAATTAGATTCTGATTTTATTTTTCACTTCTTGTTGTTTGGGTTTTTTTTTTTTTTAATCCCATCCACTGTAGATTACCTAGTTCACTATAGTTATTGTCCTAATGATTTCAGGGTTTTTGGTTTATGGTTGTCTTCCCCTAAGACATAGCACATAACCAGGACACTTGTAATAAGTTCGTTGTTCACGCTCTCTCCTGGGTGACCTGTTCTCAACACGTACAGTTGTAGGATTAGGAAGACAAAATCCTTTGGAAGAAGCTGTAAAACCCAGTCCTTCAATATCTGGATCATTTTAAGTTGTGAGAGGATTGAGCGTCTCAAGGTTCTAGTTATCAGTACAGACCAGATGGAAGGTCTTTATGAAATCTGGCATGAGAAAGAAAGCATTTTTATAGCAATAAGATAATATTTTGAAAAATAGCAACCAATGGCAGCAGCATCTTGCGGTTCTAAAACTCACATCTTTCTAATGACCCCATCTACCAGAAGTGCCCAGGTAAAGTAAAACCAGACCCTGAGAAAGCTTTCCTTAGCGGCAGCTGTTCTTTATTTCTTTATCAAATAATGGGCACATGGTGATGTTTCTAGGGGATCTGGGAAGGATCTGACTTAAACATGAAAGTATGGGTTTTGTTGGGACAGCGTGCTGAAGAAAGTCAAATTTGTGTCAAGCTCTGTATTCTTGGGAATCAAAGACAAGCCAGAGTGTCTTTTTGGAGTAAACTCCACCAAATGAATAGTAAGATTAATAGGCCATATCTCCTCCAAAATGACTTCAGCTACATTATTCTAACAATGTTCAGAGTTATCGTAAGTCCATTCATCTCCACTGGTGGCAGTGGAAAAGGAGGAGGAACTAATTAACTTATAATCAGTGTCTGTTATGCTTCAGGGACTGTGCTAAGAGCTCTCCGTATATTCTTTCATTTAATGCTAACAAAAGCACTACAGGGTAAGTATTATCAACCCACAATTCATTCATTCATTTAAAAACTGCACTTGTCATCCAACTGCCAGACTTGCTGTCCTTTTCAGGAAGTTGCAAAAAATCCAGAGGGAGCAAAGGGAACACACACAAGGGGAAAAGCTAGAGAGAAGGTTTTGAGAGGTTTGCTGGTTGTGGAGGGGATCCTACGAATTTGGATTTCACTCTGTAGGCCTGGCAGAATCATCACAGAATTTTTTAACGTATTTAAATGTGTTTATTAAGAATACAAAGCAAGGGATAAACAACAAGTTCATGCTGTATAGCACAGTGAACTATATTCAATATCTTGTAGTCATGACTGAAGCACTATGCTGTACACCAGAAATTGACACAACATTGTAAACTGACTATACTTCAAGAAAAATATATGTTTTAAATATAAATATATATATATATATATATACATTAAATAATACAAAAAAGAATAAACAGCAAGGTCCTACTGTATAGCACAGGGAACTATGTTCAATAGCTTCTAATAACCTACAATGAAAAGGAATATATATATATATATAACTGAATCACTATGCTGTACACCAGAAACTAATACAACATTGTATATCAACTATACTTCAATTTAAAAAATTGAAGCAGGAATTTAAAATCTTCCCACAAAGGAAAAGCAAAAGAATAATATACAAGGCAGGGAGGGTATAGGTCAGTGGTAGAACACATGCTTAGCATGCACAAGGTCCTGGGTTCAATCCCCAGTACCTCCATTAAAAATACATAAATAAAAAAAACTTAATTACCTCTCACCCTCCAACAAAAACAAAACTAAACTAAAACTAAAAAGAAAAGTTATTAAAAAAGAATAATATACTTACAAAAAGTGTACCAATCATAAGTGTTAAGCTCTGTGACTTTTCTCAAAGGGAACATACCCAGGTACCTAACCACCACCAAGGTAAGAAATGGAAGAGCCCCACCACCCAAGTCCTCTCTCTGCCCCCACCCAGACAGTACTTCACCCTCCTCCCTAAAGGTAACCACTATCAGCCTTCCAACATCATAGATTATTTTATGCTTTATGTACACATAAATCACACAGAATGATCTCTTTTGTGATTTGGCTCAATTTTATATTCGTGAGATTTATTCATGTGGATGGTTATACCAACAGCTTGGTAATTTGCTGTGGTGGTGGGAATAGCGTTGTATTGTACGAACGCGCCACGATTTAATTCATCAGTCTACTGTTGATGGGCAGTTAGGTTGTTTCCTAGGTTTCTAAACCTGGTGAATAATGTTTACACTCACCAAGACTGAAAACACAGGAGAATGAGTAAGAACGCATTTGTTGACTCTCAGAAGGTTAAAAGAATTGCCCGAATCTGTGTTTCTGCCACAAGCACTTTCTCCGCTGGCTCCCACCACACCCCTTCCCCCGGCACAGCACCCCTCTCACCCCAAATTGTAATGAGTCACCCAAAAGGGAATGTGAACTACTTCATATTTCCTGAAATGAGGACCTATGAATCATCTGCTCTCCTCTTCAATGTAGTCTCCTTTCCGCAGCACAATTATAAAGGAGATGATGATAAATCAGCTAAAACTTATTTTTTTTTTAACTTTTAGACTACAAGACAAAATTCAGAGCAAGAGAATGGAAATAAAGGAAGTAGAACGTCAAGGACTTAGGTTTATTCTGGGTGGTTCAGGGGGATGGACCCAGTTAACAAAATGTGCAGAGAAGCAGACACCAACGCTGCACAGAAGGACTAACGTTCTCTGAAAATGCAATTAGATTGCTGGTGGGGTCTGGACTCCGCATGGCTGGAAGTCTTTGGGGGCATGTCACAGGTCGGGTTCTCCAAGAAACATCCTGAGATGGGGTTTATTATACAGGATGTTTATTAGGGAAAGCCCAGGGGAACCATATCGGTGGAAGGGAAGGAAGGAGGGTTGGGCAGAGGAAGACGCTGAGATGCAAAGTAGACCCTGGGGGGAGTCTGAGCCAGAATGACCCATGAGAATTGTCCCAAGCTGGGCCAAAAGGGTCAGGCTTCCCTACCCTTCCTCCCCCAGAACAGAATGTGGCTGTCAGGGTGCAGCCTTGCGGGAGGCAGCTCTCTGCAGCTGAGGCTGACAGTTGAATGCTGTCCGGACCCAATCCCAGCAGCTGGGCTGCAAGTCCCTTCTTGAAGGAGGGCTCTGGACAGGTGGGACTCTGTGTCCATCTCAGGTCTTTTTTTTTTTTTTTTTTTTAATATGGACTCCAACTAGAGAGGATGAAATTAGGTAACTTTCCAGGCTCCTACTAACTGTGAGATCTGCATTTACTCTTTTCATTATACCCAGGTTTCTAAGTCACTGAGGCTACTGAAGAGCTTACAAATTGTTGTAAATAATTTACCATTTTGCCTTTAATCTCTCCTCCTGCCATTTCAGCAAGAAAATATGTCACTTAAACTACTCAAAGTGGATGGAAGGCAAGACTCCCTACAAACACATGTGGCCCCTTGATGCAGAACTTCTTGTAAGAAGGGAGGGAGGGAGGGCATACTGCCAACTGTCCTCAGTGTTAATCTTTTAGATGTTCATAAAGGGACTGTGTGTGTGTGTGTGTGTGTGTGTGTGTGTCTGATGGTGATACCTATATTTAATGCTTGAAAAAGAATTTGCAATAACTGCTTCCTTATCATTGGACCTGCATGGCGACTAAAATATAATAGAAAAACTGCTCATGAAAACCTCTCCTTACCGTCTCTGCCTATCCAACTCAGTAGCATACACTTTCCTGCAAAGGGGGTTTTGTTGTGCGCTTTTGACAAGGGGCCAGCTGATCCTTGTTAGCTTAGAGAACCTCTCAGAGAAGATTCTGCAGGGGAAGCCCTGCTCTCACAGACACAGCAGCCCCTGAGCTGGCCCTGCCTCTGACCCCATGATTCATCCCTCTTTGCCTCCAGTGCCGAGGCTGCTGCTCCTGGCTGTCCCACAACTGTAGTTAGTGAATTCCTACCAGGAGCCACTCCACAACATTCTTATGGCCCAGAGAGGGCAGGGTGACACTCCATGTTTTGCATTCATCCGAAGCTCCATTCCTGGGCACTCTTTGCTTTTGCTCCTGCAGTTTGGTCTCCTTTCCAAAACAGTTTTAGTGTCTGCAAAAGCATCTTAATGAAAGAAACGTGGTCTGTTAAGAAAATGTCGTTAGTTTTTTTGGTCTTCGTTGTGTTAATTTTCTCTAATGTTCTTACTGCAATTCTCCAGTTTGCTTTTCTTGATTGTAATCTGATGCCTCCCCCTCCCTTATTACCTAATGTAAGTTCTTTGACTGCTTTGTGCCTCAGTGGTCCCAGTTCTAACATGAGAACGACAGTTCCTGCCTTCCAGACCTATTGTGAGGGGTAAGAAGGGGTAGTGTAACATAGGCTATGAAGAAATGGATGTATTATTACAGTTGCTGTCTTCATTATTATTTCTGTGTGGGATGTGGTAGAAATAATACTGACCTGCACATATCTGCAAGAAGCTCTAATTTGAAAAGATACATGCACCCCAGTGTTCACAGCAGCACTATTTACAATAGCCATGGCATGGAAGCAACCTAAATGTCCATCAACAGATGACTGGATAAAGAGATTGTGGTATATACATACGATAGAGTACTACTCAGCCAAAAAATAAAAAAAATAATAAAATAATGACATTTATAGCAACATGGATGGACCTGGAGATCATCATTCTAAGTGAAGTAATCCAGACAGAGAAAGAAGAATACCGTATGATATCTGTTATATATAGACTCTTAAAAAATGACACAAATAAACTTACTTACAAAACAGACACAGACTCAAAGACATAGAAAACAGATTTGTGGTTACCAGGGTAGGGGAAGGGGGTGTTGGAGGGATAAACTAGGAGTTCAGGATTTGCAGATACTAACTACTATACATAAAATAGATAAACAACAAAGTCCTACTGTACAGCACAGGAAACTATAATCAATACCTTGTAATAGCCTATGATGAAAACGAATATGAAAAGGATGTGTGTGTGTGTGTGTGTATGTATATATATGAACTGATTTTATATATGTGTGTGTGTGTGTGTGTGTGTGTGTGTGTGTATAACTGAATCACTATGCTGTACACCAGAAACTAACACAACATTGTAAACCAACTATGCTTCAATTTAAAAAAAAAGAATCCCAACCTAAATTTAGGTGAAGGATGTGGTACTGGCCTTGTAGAAATAAAAGAGTGATGGATCCAGGCTGAGTTCCACTGCCCTGAACCCAGCCGGCAAGAATTTTTCCTCTTTTAATTTCCAAACTGCCTCAGATCAGGGATGACCTCAAGCCCCAGAGAACGCTCTTATGTGCTGCTTTCTCCAACCACTCAACCTCCACACTCTGAATCCACTCACAAATCCTTCCTTGATACACACAGGAGAGAAGACTGACCCCAGGGTGGGACTCTGGAATTTCATTTTGCTGTTGCTCTGCACTTAGAAAGTCACATGACTTCTGCATACTCTGTAGTGGTGACTGTCAAACCTTAGTGCAGAAGAACCACCTGGAAAGCATGTTAAACCTCAGGTTTCTGGGCCCCACCTGCAAAGCCACTAATCAGGAGGGTGGGGTGAGGCCAAAGATTTGCATTTCTCACAGTCTCCTCAGTGATGCTGATGCTGTTATCTGCAAACCATACCGTGGGTGGCAGGGCTCTGTGGGGGTCAGCACTACGTACAAAACAAAATGTTTTTGTACAGCTAAAGAAACAGAAAACATATAAGGGAACTCATCTCAAAGAACTACAACCCAGATTAGACACATGTCATCTTTAAGCAAGAAAGCATGCTGCTGCCATCTTGCAAATGTTATTTCCAGAGTCGTCTTTGTGGGGAAAGCAAATTGCCTTTAAAAATGAGCAAAAAATGCCACATATATCACGTCAGGGAGCCAGCCGATCGTCATCTCAAAGGCTACCAAATGTTGACTAAATTCACTATATGTTCATAATTTTTTAAAAACAAGCAAGCTAGAAACAGAAGAAACAAATTTATTAGTAAACTAGAAATAGTTAAGGAACAGTTTTTCATAAGATTCCAAAATGGAAGCCACAGTCTTTTTGTAACCTAATCTCAGAAGTGACATCCCATCAGCTGTACTCCGTTCATTAGGGACAAGGCACTAGTTCCAGCCCATACTCAGGGGGAGGGAGTGCGCCAAGGGCACAAGCACCGGGAGGGACAGACCCCTGAGGGCCACCCTAAGGCTGCTGCCACATTATGAGGATACATGAAAAGTTGTTTGATAAGGACTCAATTCAGTATCAGCTGCTATTACTACCTCATAGTACAGTTCCTGGACTGAAATTAAAATCTATGTAATCTATTATAATATATGTAAAAGGAATTAGTAAAATGTAAAGATCTATGCAAAATTAAGATTTCATTAGCTTTATTAATGTTGAAAATCTAGCTCCAAATTATAGGTGGTGATATAAAAACAGCAAATCAAGGATTAAGTGATCTGAATTCTACACCTTGCTCTGAATGACCTTGGAATAACACTTATTTGTTTCATGCCTTAGTTATCTCATGAGGGCAATGATAATAACAGCCTTGCCAGGATCAAATGTAGTATGTATGTATATAAAAGTACATGGAAACCTAAAGAAATGAGATGCTGGTGATGGTGATGAGAACAATGGTAAAGGCGATTATGTTTCAGCTACTACTTCTTGGTCCTTTTTTTGACCATTGAATTAAACAGATGTGGTTTTTATCAGTTATGTTTTAAATGTGTGTATAAAATCCAGGTACTGCCAATTTTTACTACTAATTTTATATGACTTAATCTTATCTTGCTTTGCGCATGAGATATGCTGCCCTGAAAAATGGATGCAAATAGAATTTTTGGAAATTGACCCATAATTCAAATGCACAGAAAGGGTTTCTATATAACTAGGGGAAGTTTACAGTACATGTGTGATATTGTGATATAATTAATATTTTCATAACAGAAAGAATTGTCTTTATCTAATTAGCTAGAATTTTCTGACATTATATCAAGTACTTTAGAATTGGGCACACCTGTATAAATATTCTACTGTATAATCGAGCCTTAAAGTTATTAGAGAAAGAACTTGCAAAACAGCCTTTTGAAGTAGGCAAATACACCCAACTCTTGGTTATCTCAAAGAGTGTTTATATTTAATTCTTGTGCTATGTACACTGCGTCTCTCACTGTAAACTGACACAAATTTAGCAGGCGTAAGTAAAGTTCAAAATCTCCTGTTCAACCGCCTTAAGGTTTTTTCCCCTGCTTATAAATTTATTATATATTCATTGTAGAAAATATGGAAATACAGAAAAGTGTCCAGAAGAAAACTAAAATTATTTAAAACCCCACCACCAAGAGATAGCCACTATTGATAACTGGATGTAGCTTTGCCCACAGTGCTTTTCCTCTATATAAGCAGAAAACAGATGTTTCTTTTTTAATAATATTAGAAGCATGCGATGTGTTTTTTTAAATCCATTAACTTTTTTCCCATTAACATTATAGCTTTAATAGTTTCACATAATAACTAAACATTCTTTTGAAACATCACTTCTAATGAGAATATAATATATTGTGTGGCTATATCATAACTTATCTAACCAATCATTACTACTGGACTTTTAGATTGTCACCAGTTTTTTTTTTTTTAATACTATAAAATTATAGTGTGAAATTATGTAAATTTTATACTATAACATTATAGTGTGAAATTTTTTACTAAAATCTTTGTCCTTTATTATTCTGGTTATTTTCATAAGCATTTTGTAGCAAAGGGTCCTTGAAGTCACTAGAGGAAAATGAGGCTCGGTGATTTAATTGTGGATGGGACTTACATACACATAGCCTTTTCTCCCCCTTTCCCTCTCAGGTCCCCCTTTCCCTTACAGAAGTTTATGGGCTTTTAGTGCTGGAAATTGCAAAAGCAACAATCTAGTTGGAGTGGCATCTGTTCTGTTTTCCCTACCCAGCATCCATCCCCCTTCTCCAGTAACAGTGCTCTGATTTTCCTTGAAGAAATAGACTTCTTTACTCTCAAACTATATGACATGCTCAGGTGAAACTGAAGGCACCCGTTCTCCAAGAGTTACACGTGACCCAGACCAATCACAACACTTTGCTCTCCTAGCCTTTGTGATTGGTTCGGGGATGTCCCATTTTCCAGGACAGACCAATCAGAATCAATGAAACTCATTTTGGGGGTTTACAGGTGCCGCCAAAGGACTGTGTCTGGGCTGTGGGATTGGAGGATCTCTGCCTGACATAAAAGGAAAGCCCCCTAAAGATAACACCTTACATGGTGGAAAGAAGAAATGGAGAATGATTCCTGATTTTACCCTTTGACTTTCTGAATCCAGCTGTGCCTGGATCTATTCTAGAGCAATTCCTTTTTTCCATGTAAACTAATTTGACAGGATTTCTGTCATTTGTGTTTGAAAGGCTCCGCACTAATCCAGAGAGCTTACACTCTCACTTGATGAAGGTGAGTTGTGATCAAGATAGTATAAGTACAGACTTTATGACTTTATATGAGCTGTGGTCAGGAAGATTCTGAAGCTGAATCATGGATGCATCACTCACCGTGTAACTGCGGCAAAGTTCACAGGCCCGCCCCGCCTCAGCTTCCCTACCTCCACAATGAGGAGAATGAAGGGCTACCTACATGAATGTGTGAAAAGCGCTTAGAGCAGAGCCTGGCATCTCCTAAGTGCTGCATGATTGTGCCCCTGCTGCTGCTGCTGGTGTTTTGGAGGTGGAAAGTGAAACACAGGAGAGTTAAGTGACCTGTTTTTCTCAGAGGTTTGTTGGCCAAGCTAAAATTCAAACTTAGGTCTTCTCTTTCCTCTGCTCAGTTAACCATGTCGTCATTTTTATGACAGGGATTTAAGCATTAAGCTTTGAGGGGATTTCTGTCCATCTATTTGAATAGTTCTGACAAAAGCATTGGAGAGAAATCTGGAGCCCACAAAATAAATTAATGTTACTAACAGTGACCAGACCCTGCCGTTAGAACTGTAAGTTATAACTTATAACTGAATATCTTTTACTATGGTAAATTTAATTAATTTAGTTTAATTTAAATAAATTTAATTAAATAAATTTATTGTGATAAACTTAATTTAATTAAACAATAAATTGTTAAGTGTATTTATTTAATTAAAATTAAAATACATTTTCTGGTGACTTCTATTATTACAAGTGGCTAGGAAGGAAACACTTGGTCCCTCTCCCAGCTTTTTATTTCTTAAATCAAGTATACCTTCCCCCTATACCAGGTGCTCCTGCACAATGTCCTCGGCTAGTGGGCTCCCATTACTACTGAGCGCTGGGGGAACGTGTTTGCTGGGGGAGGCAGCTGGTTTCTCCCAAATTTAAATCAGATTTCATCGTGTCTGGCTCAGAGAGAACGTGGCATGTGGCAAATGAATACACAGCTGCCTGGTGAATTTTTCCAGTGAGAATTAGTCTAATACCTAAATGCACAGTGAATAAAACATTTTCTAAATAAGAATAGCACGTTCAAATTCCTTGTCATTGTTAAATATTAAGAGTCAGGTCATGCCCTTGAATTATAATAAAATCCCACTATCCTACTTGGAAAATTACCTCATATTTAATGTCATACTATTCAAGTCCAGGCTGCCTTTTAAATTTTATTATTACAGACTTTTTTTCAGACAGCTACATTGCCTGTTGTTAAAATATAAACTCTTCTTTGAGTGGAGAACTTCCCTATCAAGGCCTTAGAAAGTTCTGATAGAGGAAAGTGTGTAAGAACGGTGACGGGGGAGGTCCTTGGCCTAGGGCTTTGGAATAGTCTGATCACAATTCAGACACAGCCCTGCCACTTCTCGGCTGCCCACCGGTGAGCAAGGTACTTACTACCCTCTGCCTTAGTTTCCACACCTGTAAAACAGTAGTTATAACATCACGCACTGATGATAATTCAAACCTCATGAAATTGCCAGAATCAAAATGAGAAAATGTGCATGATGCTCTTAGCACCTAGTAAGGAAGCACTCAAAAACGAGAGCCGCTTTGTTGCTGGTTCTAAAATCTGCAGGACATCTAACTGAAAAAGTTATCACACCTTTCTGGGTCTCACTTTTTGTCATCTTTACGAGTAAACTGGATCAGATTCCATGTAAAATGCCTTTCAGGCTTAAAATGCTACAACAATACCCATAAGTGTGTACCCATAACCCCAAATCTGTAACAGTGTCAACACTGGGAAAATTTTTCAAACCTGTTCTTCCACAGTGAAATCAAGCTGCACCCATTCTCAGCAAGGTCCATCTATTCATGACTTTCCATCCATTGCTCAGATTTTTCAGCACTTGCTTGGGGAGGAGAGTTAATGGCTCATTACAGAACTTTCCTCATCATGACGACTTTCATAGTATTATTGACAATCTTTCAGATTCCATAATGAATCTTTATCATCATCAAAGGACGGTATTACGTTGTTAGCACAGACAAAAGTAACCAATTCACGGATTAGCTTGGTTAATGAGGATCATTAATATAGATTATTCCCTCCCAGTTGTTTTGGTGCGGTGGGTGTTGAGTGCTTAATTCACTGGAAGAAAAAACAATAGATATAAATATACCCTGTGAGACTGAAAAATGTTTTTCTTCTAATAATAGAAGTGGAATAACGCAAATAAGAGCGTCACCTGAGTTTTAAGTGGCACACAGTATTGTTGGCCCCCAGACTGACTGCTGGCATGAGTACCAGAAAATATAGCCAGGTATTGGCAAATATCTTCCGTATTATTGTTAAGAAAGTAAAAATAAATGCCTCTTCGTTGGTGTGAATTTTCCTTATTTGAGGCTTTCTTGATTACAAGTAACAGATCCCACTTCAAATTAGCTTAATCATGAAGGGAATTTATTAGAAGTTGCTGAGATATATGTAGAACCCCAGAGCCAGAACTAGGTGCTAGGAAGTTATCCAGAAGCTGAACCCAGTGTGTATATGTCTCTCTTTTCTCTCTTTCCCTCCCCTTCCTATCCCCTTCCCTCCCCGCCTCTCCTCTCTCCAGATTGGCTTTCAATGCCTCTGCAAGCACATAGCCAAAGACACGTGTTCCACAGCCCCTTAGTTTAGATGCCCAGATTCAGACAACTCAAAGAGAAAACCAATAAACATCTCTCATTCACAGGTCCAAATTTTTAGAAGAAACTGACTGGCCCAGCTACAGTTAGGTGTCCACCCCTGACCCAATCAACAATGGCCAGAGGGCGAGGTCACAGAAATGCAAACAAGATTGCTGGGAATCTAGTCCTAGCAGGAGGGGAACGGTATGCAAGAAGAAAAGAGGATATCGGTTGTAGAGATACTCCTCCCAAAACTCTGTTCTTCCTTTTGGCTGGTGCACAAACACACACACACACACACACACACACACACACACACACACACACACAAACACACACCCCTACCTCTCTCTTTATTCTGAGGTCTCCATGCCGTACATGATTTAAAACAGCTTACCCTGAACTACACACACACACACACTCTCTTCCTAAAGGGAGATAATCCAATCAGTCATATCTAGCAACTGAAACCAAAAATGTCATCAATGAGCCCCTCTCCTCAAAGTGAATGATTTCCAGATTAGCCCATTTTCCCTCTAGACCAGACTCCATTTTGTTCAGACAACGCTCCTTTCCATCCTGCAATGCAGTGGTTAAGCGGAAAGATTAGAAAGCTGTCAGAACCACAAACACCCCCCCACTTAGAAAAAGATACAAGAAACAAAAATCTTCAAGGCAACACCGTACATTGGTTACCAGACCACAGAATCTATTGCATCTCACAAGACAAGGATTAGAGGGGAAGCTAAAAATACTTTATAGGCCTCCATTGGTGGTGGGTAGGTTCCTTGCTTAATCAACTGCTCCAGGGACACACAATGCAAATGAGGGAATTCTTTCTGCATGTTCCCCCGAGTGACTCCGCCAGTCAGTTCCACATTCTCTCTGTAGCTCTGTTGACCACGCTCTGTGGCTCTGCAGCCTTCTCTATTGATGCAATTTCTCTCTCAGTCAAGATTCTTTGGGTTGCAAGTAAAAACATACACAGATACAAAAACCACACAGCTTAGGGAAAAAATATATTAGGGGTTTATTGGAAGGGTACAGGGATATATCAGTTAGTGCTTACTGAATAACAAGTGACCCCAAAACTTACTGACATAAAACAGCACCCTTTATTTAACTCAGTTTTGGAGAGGGGCTGGGTAGTTTTTCTGGTCTGATCCAGCTCAGCTGGTCCCTGCGGAGTTGCTTGTGCATCTGCACACAGCTGGCAGGTCAGTTACAAGCCTGATCTAGTGTGTTCACACATGTATGGGGGTTGGCAGGCTGTCATCTGGTGCATGGAGGTGGGCCATTCTGGACACTAGACAAGGTGTCTCCACTTGGTGGTCACAGGGTTCCTAAAAGAGCAGCGGAGGAGGCTGCAAAGCTCTTGAGACCCAGACTCAAAACATATACAGAAATCATAAAATTCCATTTCTGCTGTGTTCTATTGGTCAAAGTAATTAAAAAATTCAGCCAGATTCAGGAAATGGGGAAAAGACCCTCCTCATGATGGGAGGAGGTGCAAAATATTCTGGGCACTTTTGCAGTCTCCAGCAAGTGATATTTCAAGATCAAAGATCATGTGAATAGCCAGACAACACAGTGGCTGGAACTGGGAACTGCAAAGCTAGCAGAGCCTGGGAGATTTCCATTTTCATTCAGGCTATTGTCTGCCTCGCATCATATCTAGCTCTGCTTCTCTCAATAAGACAACTAACTTTATTCTGTGACTTTCTTCTCTTTGGTGTGTGTATACAAGACCCAGAGAACGGCCCCACAATTCACCAGGGCACATGTCTTCAGTTCAAGTGACCAGTGGGCAGCTGTTCCCCCAGCCCATCCGCTGCGGGTGGAGAGTCACAGAATACACACATGGTTGCTGGGAGCCCACCCTGTGGAAGGGGAAGTTGTGGGATCTTTCTCAGAGGATGAGAGACCCAGGAGGCACTTGCTGGCACAGTGTGTCATGACAAAGCCTGCCTGCTATAAAAAAGACATTATATCTCCGGATGAAGTAAGTACCCTACCACTAAGTCAGTAGCCGGCAAGAGCAACAAAATTTGAAAACAAGCTGGTCATTTTCTTTGATCTCTAATGAATCTGAAGCTCCCATAAATACTCTGCTCTTTTAGAAGGTTTGTAAACAATATTTAATGGAAGTCAAATTTGGTCTGCAGCGTATTTTTTTCATTCAATTTTTCCCTTTTATCTTGGGAACGTCCCCTAAGGAAAGAAATATTCCAGAGCACCATCACACGATGCGTCTGGGAAAGAAGCATAGCATAAACCAGAGCAAATGGACTATCTGCTTCCTGATAGCAAGCATGATTTTCAGGAACTTCTCTGAGCCCAGGTCTTATGACTTCACCATGCTTCCTGCACTTTCCTGAGGTCCAGCAAAGAATCAGTTTCCCTGGCATTCTTGTTGGGGTGATCAACATCTCTTGCTGGTGCCACTGCTTATTTCCTACAGGGTGATTGGGAGGGAATATGAGCCCCATGCAGATTATCTTCCCACCTGCACTTACCAATCATGTGACCTCAAACAGAGCCTCCTCTCTGTCAACTTGTCACCTGCAAAATCTAGATTTAAAATATCTGCTCCTGCTAGTACTCCATGTGTTGTTTATCAAGATCAAACGAGGGAGGGTGGGTGTAGCTCAGTGATAGAGTGGGTGCTTAGCATGCATGAGGTCCTGGCACCTCCACCAAAATAATAAACAAATAGATACACCTAATTACCTCCCTGTGAAAAACTAAAGTAAAATAAAAATAAATCTTTAAAAAGTCAGCCTCTGCATTAAAAAGAAAAATAATCTACTTTAAAAAAAAATCAAATGAGACCATGTCTACACGTGGTAGTGCCTTGAAAACAGTACAACGTTCTATAGGTGAAAAGAAATGGAACTTCTCTCACAGATATTTGGTAGGGAGATCAATTGTCACAGGTTATTTTATGCCCAGTGTCACAGTACAGAAGTAAAATCCCACCTTGGAAATGTAGGTGACCCCTGCAGAATTTTTGCTTTGCTGCCCCAGCCTGCTGCTGCCCCTTGCAGTATCCTCCTAGCCTTCCTCTCTAGTAAGAAACACGTGAATAAGTCCATCAGAAGGAGGCTGAAGGCATGAGAACTTAACAAACTTCGGTTCTCCCAGAAAAAGCCTCCAGAAAGCTTGCCAGTGTGCTCACAGATGACTCGTCACGCTGGTCTGGGTGAGTAGCCTTGTGGCCCACTCACTTTCTGATGCCCCTTCCATAGTTTTCTCCTAAATTTATCATTATTGTCTTCTCTGATTCCCTTTAATTTTTCTTTAACAGAGCATGCATTCCCATCCTTGAGATGACTCCCAAATGTCAAGAGGACTCTTACACACAATGCTAAAATAGCCAACCTTCAAATTATGTTCTGGATGTAGCAATTATTCCTATTATTTTCAATTATTACACTTGAAATTTTTCCCCTACTTCAACATTTTATTGTGATAAATGTCCAATCTATGGAAAAATTTAAAAAACTAGTACAATGAGCATGAGTACATCCTTCTAGATTCTCCAGTTGTTAACATTTTCCCACATGTATTTGCCTTCTGACCCTCTCTCTAAATCTCTGTCTCTCCCCCTGAATATGCATATTCATCTATGACTATGTGTGTGCAAAAATACACACACATATGTATAGGTTGAAATATGTGAAGTCACAAGATGTTCTGGGCTTATCTTGGACTTTCTGTACACCAATTTGGAATCCATTTCTCCAAGGAGTACTGGTTTCTTTTCATGGAGAATGGTACTTAGAAACCACAATCTCGTCTCTAAGTATACTTGATACTAAGGTGTCACTACTTCTAGGCCTTTTTAGTGGACAGAACTAGGAAAACAGTTTTAAATTACAAGTTTATATTGTTAATGTTTCCAGTTCAAATCCAGCCCTCCAACCCTGCCTCGGTCTTTCTCACCATCCCATTTCAGATTTTGTGTCTTCCTTCTTTCACAGTGAGAACTCTTGTTTCCAACTACATCAGTGTATTTATTCATGTGTCCTATCCTGTAGTACATACAGAACAGTTTCAGAATTACTGTACCAATACTACTGCTAACAATAAAGTTTATAAGTAAAGGTCAGGATTTCTTTGCAGTTCTTTTTTTTTCCCAAGGGGGAAAAAAAAACACAAAAAATTTCCTTGGTATTATAGAGTATGTGTCACTATATTATCAGTCTGATTATGTACATTTGTTTATATTTACACTCACTTCTACAATTTGCTTTTTTCCATTGCTTTTAAATTAATTACTTTTGATCACATAAAATATTTATAGTTTAAAAGTCCATCCTCCTTACTTTCAGGCTGCGTATGTCTTTTGCTCTAAAGTGAGTCTCTCATGGGCAACATATTAAAGGATCTTGTTTTCTTATCCAATCAGCCACCCTATGTCTTTTGATCAGAGCATCTATTCAGTTGACATTTAAAGTAATTATTGATAGATATGTACTTATTGCCATCTTGTTCCTTGTTTTCCAGTGTTTTTGTGTTCTTCTCTGTTCAGTCCATCTTCTTTTTGTTTCCCCTGTTGTGTTTTGGATGATTTTTTCATGTAGTAGGCTTGGGTTCCTTTTGGTTTTTGTGTATCTCTTGTAGGTTTTTGATTTGTGATTATCATACAGTTCACGTATATTGACATATAATTACATCTACTTGATTTAAATCAGTAAGTCATTTAAGTTCACAGAGGACAGACCTCTCTCCACCCAGCCTGGGGCATACCAACACCTGTGCATGCCTCACTAGTGGAGTCTTGGCTTCTCCAGCCTTTCTGTCCGTCCCAGCAATTCTCCAAACAGCCAAGGGGGCTTGTCTCCTACATGTAGGGATCCCAGGACTGGGAAGCCCAATGTGTGGCTCGACGTGCTCCCTCCCCAGGGTGAGTGTCTGCCTATGCAATCTCCTTTTTCCTCTTAGTTCCCTCCCGGGGGCATAGCTCCCAACCTGATGCTTTTCTCCTCATCCTACCTTGATCCTTTACATGTGTATCTTTAAGCCTTGATTATATAGGAATCCTTCTGCTGACTTCCAGTTAGTTTTTCATGAGAATTGTTCCACATGTAGACTTATTTTTGATGTGTTCATGGGGGAAGGTGAGCTCCACGCCCTCTTACTCTGCCATCTTGATCTTCCTCCTCTGGCCATAGGCGTGTATCTGGATTTTGAATCATTATAAAGACTCTTCTATAAAGGAATTGACCTATATTTTCTTCTGGTCTTGTATAGTATTTTGTATTTAGAACTGTGACTAATTTGGAATTTTGCTATGGATCTAATTTTATCTTTTTTCAAATTGCTATCCAATTGTCCCTAACACCATGTATTTACAAGTCATCATTTTTCCAGTGATATTGGAGGCCACTTTTACACAATCAAAATTTCCATTTGCACTTGAGTCTATTTGGGGAGCTTCTGTTCTGTCCCATTGGTCTATTTATGCACTAATATAAATGCGATACCTCTTCAGCTGGGTTCACACAGCAGCCAGTCTTTCTGCCATTGATTCTTGAAAGGGGTGAAGAGAGCAGGCCCATCAGGCTCAGTATCTCACAACTTAGAGACCTGGAGAAGTGTTTAGGGACAGACCCTAGGGTGAGCCCAATGATTCTGCACTCTGATGTTTACACTTTTATAGATTCTCCTCCCCTTGAATGTGAGTGAGACCTGTGACTTGCTTCTAACCAATAAAAAAACAGCGAAGTTGATGGGATGTCACTCCCTTACATTATGTAAGGCTGAGTCTTGCTAGCAGACGTAATCTCACTCTCCTGCTGGCCTTGGAGAAGCAAACAGCTCTGTTGTGAACTAGGGAGCAGGCCACATGACAGGGAACTGTGGGCAGCCTGTATGAACCAAAGGCAGCCTCTGGCCAACAACTAGCCAAAAAAACAAACCAAACCAAACCAAACCAAACCAAACTGAAGCTCTAGAATCTCCCTCTCTGTCCCTCTCTCTCCATCGGGGGCTTTAAAGAAGCAAGCTGCCATGAATCCTACAGCCACAAGGAAATTAATTGTGCCGATAACCTGAGGATGTGTGAAAGTGAATCCTTCTGCGTTTAAGTCTGTGATGAGAACCCAGCCCTGGCTGGCACCCTGACCGCAGACCTGTAAGACCTGAAGCGAAGGACTCAGCTCAGTCATGCTCAGGCGTCTGATCACAGACACTGAGATAATAAACATGTGTGGCTTTAGGCTGCTCAGTGTGTGGTGGTTTATTACACAGGGAGGAACAACTGATACTGTGTTCAATCTTACATCTCAAATAACATTTTATATAATAGAATCCTGAGCATGTATGAGTCTGTGTAGGCTTGAGTGAGAGATTGTGTGTGTGTGTGAAAAATGAAACACATTTAAAAATTAAACATCTTTTTTAAAACATGCTTTTTTAAACAAGGGCCTACTGTAGAGCATAGGGAACTATATGCAACTTCTTGTAATGAGCTATAATGGAAAAGAATCTGAAAAAAATAGACATATGTAAGTATATGTATAACTGAATTGCTTTGCTGTACACATTATAAATTGACTACACGTCTATAAAAAAATAAGAATTAAAACATGCTTTGTTCAAGGTCAGAAAGAGCTGGGATGCTACTTGCTCACCCTGTGGCCTTATAATGTTGTTTACTTTTTTTGAGTTTTCTTTTTTTTTTTTGAAAATAATAATACCACCACCAACTTCAGAGTTTTATGAGAATAAAATGATAAAAGTCTATGAATATGCTTAGCACATCATTTGGCCTTGCTAGAAGATGATAAAGTTAGGTTTGTGCTTAGTTGTTTGACCCTTTACTGGTGTGCACTGGGTTCAGTGGCTGAGTTCCATCACACGCCAACCTTGTCGTTCAGTATCTAAAACAACCTGGGATTTGTGCCACTGTTGAAACAGCCAGTCTCCAGATACCCAACAAGCCTGTGACTCTGAGACAGCTTAGTGAAACCTGTCCAACGGAATTAAAGAAGCCTTGGGAGCAGATGTTCGGAGGCATTTTTAAAGAACTTTAGGCACCAATCCAGGGGGGAATTTTTGCTCAAGTGGAGCTAGTATGGTGAGATTTTTCAAAAACAGTAAGCAGTCAACATTGTTCAAAGCTAATGATTTCCTGCCTTCTGGGCTGATGACTTGAGCAATATTTTTCAAATAATCTTAATCTAAGAAGAATTTTTCACTTTAACCTTTGGGAAAAGCAAGAAAAAAAAATATTTTTCTCTTATTAGCTGTGTAAAGCAACCTATTTATTAGGGCGTTTGAAAGTATCCTTTTATGATAGATGCTGGCCAAGACCATCTGTGTTTTTGTGAAAAGAATTAAATCCGAGAATTCAAGATGAGCTTTCCCTTACTGTCACTTTTCTTCCTACATCTTAAGTCTTCAGGGACTCTCTGTGGATACCTCGGCCCCATCTTCTCAGTCATGTGGCACTGGAGAAAAAGCACAGTGGGGTCTATCTCTCAAGTCACATTGATCTGAATGTTTAGTACTTTCCATTTGCTTTGCAATTTCTTACAAAATATTTTCCCAGTGGGAAAAAAGAAAGATTTATATGCATTTGCACAGAAAGATTTCGAAGATATATGGTTAAATGGGGGGGGGGCGGGAAGCATGTGCTGGAATGAAGACTAACATGCATAGCAAGATCCCATATGCATGGAAGTGCGTGGCCAAAGGTCCGCAGGGTGCAGAATGATAACACTGGTCACACTGGTTTTAGGTTATTACCCACTAGAAAGGGAGTGGAGGGGGGAGAGGGAGGCGGCCTGTCGCCTTTAGTTATGTATATTACTGTATTATTTAATTTTTTTACATTTAGGCTCTATTGACACATTGTTTAATTTTTTCATTTGCTTTCAACTGGAAAAAGAGCATGCACTCCCTGATCAACAGAGGTACTCGTCATTGACCAGCCTACGTTTAAATGTCAGCTTCCCTGAAATAACCTTCCTTGACCGTTCTCTCCAAAGGACCCTCTCTTCCTTCACTCTGTCCCTGTTTCCCTCATCTCCCTCAAAACACTTGCCACCATCCAAATTTAACTCGTATAGATGTTACTGGCCTCTCTCCCAACTAGAATGCAGGTTTTGTGATGACAGAAGTCTCATCAATCTTGTTTAACTTTGATTCCCCACTGTCTGGAAGAGAGCTGGGCGGGAAGTAGACTGTCAGTAAATATTGGAATAAATATTTTAGTGAATAAGACAGGTGTCCATTTGCCTTGTGTTCTCAGCTGCACAACTCCAAAGGGGCAGGAGCTACAAGGAAAAGCAGCAGCTTTCTCAAGTTCTTCAACTCCTTCCAAAATACCCCTCTCTTTGTTATAGACACATGTTTCAAGAGCTCCAACGAAGATTTGCGCAGTGGATCCCAGCAGTCACAGATCTGTGACACAGAAGTGTCCACCAACCAGATGTTGGCTTGGCTCCCAAACAGTATGAGGCAGTATGTTAGTTACTCAGGAGTCTCCAGAGAAGCAGAACCAACAGGATATTGTATCTCTCTCTCTCTCTCTTTCTCTCTCTCCATATATTTTTAAAATATAAATTATAGCTCTATTTATTCTATAAAATTGTAAAAAGTAGATTTTTTTTTCATCAAGAGAGAACACAAAACAATCACTATAGCCACCATCTTATGGATAGAGCCATGATCCCATAATCAGAGTGTGCTCCCACCACAGATTTTTAGCAATGGTACTATTTAAAAGAATCCAGAATTTTTCTTAAAGCCTCTCTGTCTACTTGTCAGAGTAGTAAAGAAATCAATTATTCTGGAAGAAGAATAGAAGATGTTTGATAGAACACAACATGAAGGAAACAGAAAGAAATGATTAATTCTTTGTAGTAATAGTGTTTTTAAAAAGTAGCATGAATTTAAGGTTGTACCCATCTTTTGGAGCTTAGATGGGATAAAAGAACCACAGCACATGACAGACAGGTCCTAACTATAGGGAGAGAATAACATGAGTGGCTCTACAGAACCAAGCTCCTTCCAAAAAATGTCACTGTGTTGTTTCAGGTACCGCTTTGTACTTTGGGCACAATTTGGATTGGAGATTGATCATTTCTCTTGTTCCTTCTCATGTCCTGTTCAACAGCTCCATTGGCTCCAGAAGCATCATTTCATATGCTACCAACAGAGAGAGAGAGAGAGAGAAAGAGAGAGAGAGGTTGATTTTAAGGAATTGGCTCACAAAATTGCAGGGGCTGGCAAGTCCAAAATCTAAAGAGCAGGCCAGCAAGCTCGAGACCCAGGAAGAGTTCATGTTTCATCTTGAGCCTAAAGTCAGTCAGCTAGCAGAATTCCATCTTTCTTGGGGTGGGAGCATCAGTCTTTCTTCGTTTAAGGTCTTCAACTGATTGGGTGTGGCCCACCCTTGTTATGAAGGGTGATCTGCTTACTTCTCAAAGACCTCAGAGTCTACTGATATAAATGTTAATTTCATCTTTAAAAATGCCTTCACAGAAACATTTAGACTAGTGTTTGGCCATGTATCAGGGTAGCATGGGCTCACCAAGTTGGCACATAAAATTAACCATCCCAAGCAGGGTGGCAGAGCTTTAACCGATGCAGGTAGATAGAGAGTCCTGCAATGAAAAGATTAGAAACAAGGGCATGTGTGAGGAAGAAGGGGAAAGTTTTATGTAACTTCCTGACTGATATGAAATCTCTCTTAACCCTCTTTTATGCAATGATTGGAAAGAGAATCAGAAGATAGAGCCCAGTTCAGCAATGGGAACCTTGGCTTTCCAGGCCCATCTCTGCCAAGTGCAGAGATAAAGCTGTTGGTGGAGACTGGGTAGCTCTGACCCCGCTTTGTCTGCAGTGACTCCCTTCCCTAGTGCCTCTAGATTCTTGAGTACGAGGAAGGAAGCCAACCAATTCCACCCACATTTTAAAGAATTAAATTGAAGGGCAGACTGTCTAAACCAGCCAATTTAAGTGGCTCACTGAACAAATTGTCCAGATAAAACAGGATAAGACTTGTCAGGTAGGTTTGCAAAGCTTATTATATTGGGAGTTCACTTTATTCCAGTGGGTGCCTTCGCCAGTTAGATTCTGTGAGTCAATGCAGGCAGATGTTCTGTCTTCACAGGTGTTCTGTCAAGCTCTGTGGAGGTGAAGGTGGGGAGAGGAGTGGATCAGGGACACCCACCTCAGAAGACTAGGGGTTAATGAAACAAAGGCTGGACTGGGTATCAGAGGAACAGAATTCTTACGGGCTTTAACACCTCTCTGGGTAACTCAGGACAAGTCACTTAATCTTCAACCCTCAGTTTCCTCTGATTCTCCCCCTGCCCTACATTTCATGGGCTTTCTAATTTCAGACACTCTGATGCTCATAATGGCCTCAGGGCCCCTTTCTTAATACTTAATGCTAACTCTCTGTGCCTTCAAATCTCCGCTACTGCTCCTGTTGATTTTATTTCTACCGCTTGAGTATTGGAAAACATTTTCCCCATGATGGTGAGTCAGAAAACAGGTTTTACCTTACACATACACTGTATGTTTCTCTAATTATAAATAGAAAATAATACTGTGCCAGGTAATAAAACGAAGCTAGGAGCTACCAAGAAAGCCTGGTTGTTATTTCCAAATACCAATATATTCTTTCATATTTTGGTTTCAGATCGGCTTCCAATGTTCGGGGAGTCGGTTTTTCTTTTTAATATTCCTGCTGTTCACGTGATTCAGAAAACCTCTTGTTGCTATGGAAGTCGAATAGGTTTTTTCATGTTTTCAGATCCTCTCTTCAGACCTTTACAATTAAAAGTCATACCTAATTAGAATGCTAAACATTTCAAAGTGAGATCCCATTGGAAATAAAAGAGGCTGGTGGGTATAGCTCAGAGGTGGAACACATGCTAAGCAAGCAGGAGGTCCCGGGTTCAATCTCCAGTATCTCCATTAAATTTTTTTGAAAATAAAATAAAAATATTTTAGGGTGGAGAGGGTATAGCTCAAGTGGTAGAGCGCATGCTTAGCATACACAAGGTCCTAGTTTCAATCCTTAGTGCCGCCTCTAAAAATAAATAAACAAGTTAACCTAATTACATCCAAGTAATTAATTAATTCAATTTTTTAAAAAGAAATAAAAGAGAATACTTTTTTCTAATTCAGTTTATTATTCTACCTGACATTAAATCTCTCGTTCTTTCACACCCTACTTGAACGAGACTAACGGGTGACGAAAATCAATTATATGAGTTTAATTTGCCCAAGCTCGGGATAAAATTTTATTACTTTTTTCCTGAGCATCTGGTTATTCTAATTAATTTTCTCCTCCTTATCAGCCGATTTAATGCTTCACCTCCATGCCCTTCTTTTGCCAAGTGCGTCAGAGCGGTGCTGTTAACCCGAGGTGTCTCCATGGCTGTTAAGAAGCCCTTCTGTGGGAGAAGAAACAGGAGACGTGTGCTGAGCAGGAGAGGAGTGATGAGCTCATTGCACTGAGCAGTGACTGTCACCTTCATTTCGCCTTTGGGTTTGGTAATGTCCACGCGTGTACGTGCAAATAGAGGTACGCCCACACAAAGACAGGCATCGTTGCGCGTGTCCCTATGTCACAAGTAAGTGGCAAGTGAGGAGGAGGGCATATTCCACATTTTTTAACCTAGTCTTCCTTCAGCTCCTTTGCAGAGCTTCATCTGAGTAAGCCCTTTTAAATCGGAGTCCTTTAATTACTGCAGATTCCCTTAACACTTAGCTTCTTATGTGCCTCTGCCGTCGTAGCAAAGTCACTAGTTGACACGCCCAGCAGGGGAGATCAGTAACAAACGCATGAACCTGTGGTGCGCATGCTCACGACTGGCATTGAGAATGTGATGTGAGTGCCTAGAATTAAGAGTGGAGACAAATTAAATCCGAAATGGTCTGGATGGTCCCTATCCATGGAAGGTATGAAAATGTTCCTAGTCCACTCTGCCCTTGGTATGTTTACTAACTCCTTCCGGAAGGGAACACGGCTCAGCCCCAGACTCTGAGCATCTGCCAATACTGAAAAACGCATGGGGAAACAAAATGCATGAACATGAATACATCCACTGGGAAGCGCATTATCACCACCGGAAACTACTGAGGCTAACGTCAATCACGCAGAAAGAATAAATCACCAGCCCATGCCCCGTGCTTCTGTTTTGCCTTTAATTCCCAAGATTAATCCTCTAAGTAAAAATTGCCTTCCTGAGAGCATTTTTCCACATGCCTTTTATCTGTTCACGGACAGTGGGCAAAGAAGATGTGAACAAAAAGCAGGTGGGATTTTGTTTGCCCCTTAGGAAGAATTTCTGGTGATGAACAATGGAACAGTTTATAAAATGGGATGTGTGGTTTTCAACCCTGGAGCAGGAAAAGAAAAAAAAAAAAATCAAAAACCATTTGCCTGAAGTCGCTTGGGACGGAAATGGCAAGAATTGAATGAACATCATTTTAAGCAGCTGTGAAACTGGTCAGACGTAGATATGACAAAATTAATATCATCATTTATCCTGTAAATACTTGCCAAGCATCTGCTATACACCAAACACTATGTCTGCTTTGGAAATACAATAAACAGACTCCCTTTCCAAGGCCCTCATAGTCTTAGGGATAGGAGAAACAGACAAGCAAAAATTACTATACAAGTCGGGACATAATTCTAGAAAACTCTAGGGGAGGAGCTTGCCCTGGGTGCACTGGGGTACAGAAAAGAGGCACCTTACCTGGGCCAGTGCAAGCTAGGGAAGGATTCCTGACAGTATCCAGCCCTCCATCTCTAAAAACTAAGTAACTATGAGATTATAAAGAAAGCTCACCTGTAGGAATAAAAGAATATGCATTGGAATAGTGTCTTTTGGTGTGGGGTAGGTTGCACTATTAGCACCCAAGACAAAACTCAAGTATATTTACAATTATTTGTAAAATTCCTGCCTGTTGCCCTTAAAGTACTATGTACATGAATATATGCACTTTTATTTATAACTATGTTCAGTAATAAATATGCATAAATATGTGGTCTAAGCAATAAACACAAGAACCACAATCAGCGTAGCGAGATGCTCTCAATGTGACAGACACGGAAAAATGTGATACACTCATTTAGTGATACAGCAGAATCGTTTGCAGTATTAAAATTATTTCTTCCTTCCTCTGCCTTTATATTTTTCTTCAAGCATGAGTAGTTAGATTTGTCTAAGTTAAATGAGGACATGGTACAATTACACTGTATTACTTTGACTTTTCTGTGCAACAGTGATAAATTACAGCTTGAACAAAAGTCTTTGAAGTGTCTAAAATTCTCTTAAAATAGTGATTCACAGTAGTGAAGAACTAAGTGAAAACTGCAGTGCAATAAACCTTTACCAACAACAAATATTTATTAATTTTGGTAGCCTTATATTTCTTAATGCTCTGCCATTAGGAAGAATTATTTCATTTGGAAAAATGATAACTTCCACGTAAAATTACAATTGATAATTTAAAATTAACAAATAAGGGGGGAAGTTACAGCTTAGTGGTAGAGTGCATGTTAAGCATGCACAAGGTCCTGGGCTCAATCTCCAATAGCTCCATGAAAGAAAGAAAGAGAGAAAGAGAGAGAGAAAGAAAGGAAAGAAGGAAGGAAGGAAGGAAGGAAGAAGAGAGAGAGGGAGGGAGGGAGGGAGGAAGGAAAGAAGGAAGGAAGAAACCTAATTACCATTCCTCAAAAAAGAAGAAAGAAAGAAAGAAAGAAAGAAAGAAAGAAAGAAAGAAAGAAAGAAAGAAAAATGAGCAGAGCAGAAACTAACAACATTGTAAATCAACTATACTTCAGTTAAAAATTAATTAACAAATGAAACAATACCATTAAAAGAATGAAAAGGAACATTAGAAACATATTCCCGAAATCATTGGTGTTCCTTCCATCCCTGGACTGTGTTGCCAGGCTGTTGCTTCAGAACCAAATCTGCTCAATTAATATCCCCTTCTGCCTCATTTCCATTGCCTCTATGGGCCAAGTTCCCCATCAGTCCCCACCTCACTGCTCCATATGCAGCCTTCCAGACCAATCCTGCCTTGAGGGACGCATCATCCTGGGCTTCCTATACCAGTGGAGTCAGTGGAGTATCTCAGGGGCTCCTCCATCCATCCTAGGGCATGCTCTAACCAGCGGGGGACTAGAGCTGACCACTGATGCAAGCCAGTCCTGAGTCTCTTCACCCTCTACCTAGTGCTGCCAGTCTGAAAATGAGGCTCGCCTTCCTGGTATGGGACAAATCCCCCTCTCCCACTTTCTCTGAGTCCCACTTCAGAAAGTCTCAATGATACTCAGCTGAAAGCATTAGAATTCCTTTGTGAAATGATTCTCCAACTTGACTGCATATTATATTCATTTAGGAAATTACTTATTTTTTTAATATCAGTGTTTGGCCCTACCCCCATAGATTCTGACTTAGGAGTTCTGGGATAGGTGACAGTCGTCAGCATTTTGTACAAGTTTTCCAGGTGTTTCTAATGTGCGTGTTGCCAGTCTTGAGGACCACTGCCCTAGTAGGCTTCACAAGTAACCCCAGACTCGCCTTCCCAGACAGTCCCAGCAGCCAGGCCAGTCCATCTAGGGGTTCCTCGTACACACACACACACACACCAGACTACCTGTAAGGAAATGACTCAAGGATTCACTCTGAATAGCAGGTCTTTCTCTAAACTAAACAGTTTTAACTGTTAGAGTCTTTTTTGAAGATGGTTAGGGATGAAAGGATTGTTTCATAATTTTTCAGACCCTGAATAAATAACTTAATAAAAGAAATGCCTTGGTGATGTGGAATTTGAGGGACAGATTCGATATTACCAAGAAGAAAGAAGGGAAAAATCAGAGCTGAAAACAAAGTCAGGTGAAGTAAGTGGGTCCTGGGGGAAAAAAAGAGATAAAACAAAGGAAAGAGGGAAAACTAAGGGGGGAATCGTTGAGATTTTAAGGAAAGTTGATCTTACTTAAATTAACAGATTCACAAATAAAGGAAATGGCCACCCAATTATTAGCTACCTCAACTATCCCAGGCCCTGTGGTATAATGAAGACTGCACAAGTCTTGAGCCAAAATGGACAGGTTGACCTCATCACGGCCTCTTTCCAGCTCTGGGACCTGGGGCAATCGTGGCAGACTTTTCCAAGATGCCCACAAGATCTTCTATCACACATGCTCTTCTTACAATGTGACATTAAATCTTCTAGTGAGGGGTGGGGCCTAGGTACCCCATCCCTTGAATCTGGCTGGACCTGTGACTACAGTGGACATGACACTAGCTGACTTCTGAAAACTATATCATGAGAAGCAGTTCTTTTCTTAATCCTCTTGGGATGGTCCCATGGGATCCCAGCCACCATGATGTGAGGAAGCAGGAGACCTCATGTGGCAGCCACATGCCGGTATTCCAGCCGACAGCTCATGAGCCCCCAGCCCATGACCAGTGCCAACCTCCAGGGTAAGCCTTTAAGTGAACCTAGCCCCCAGCCTTCCAGGCATTCCCAGCTTCAAGTCTTCCCAGGTGAGGCCCTAGACACAGAGGAGCAGAGACAAAGTACACCCCCTGTGCTGTCCCTAAATTCCTGATCCACAGAATCTAGGAGGTTAATAAAATAGTTGTTGTTACGTACCATTCTGTTTGGGAGGTTTTGCTACACGGCAATAGATAATTGGAACTGCAAGTTATATAACTTTTCTGAGGTTTGGTTTAATACTTTTCTAAGATTTTGAAAGGTTGTGTTGAAAATTAGAATTAATGTATGTAATTTACCTGGCACAAAATAAGTGCTCAGTAAATGATATCCATTCATGATAATGATTATCATTCATGTGCATTAACTATTGTCTCTTTAAGACCTGGCTGCTGCTGCTGCTACTTCATAATTGCCCTTCAAATTTGGTGATGCATAAGAATGTGAACAAAAGTTTCTGTATGACAGATGCTCTTTCAAAGCTAGCCATGCAAAAGGACCAGCCCTTTGGTTTCAGGTGACATCAGTCATTTGCCCAACAACTTGATCATAAGTTACTTTTTCGATTTATGTTTTCCTGAGTAGTTTAACAAATTAGAGGATGTTGTTTATTGAGGGGTCATGCTTCTGCAAAAGATACAGAGGGCACTTGCTGGTCCTGCACAGTCACAGCTGAAGACAAGAAGTGGTACCCATAGCCAGTCTCTTCCAGACTGATAGCACCAGTGTGTATATACCATGTGGCTGAGAAAAGAACTATCTCAGTGCCATTAAGGATTCGGCATCAGATTTAAATGTCAGCCTTGCCAACAGTTACAGAAACATTAAGCACTCTGACACATGTTATCTTTCTAGCTAGTTTTAATGATCTTCTATTTTCACTCTTAATAAATAAGCTTGTAAAATCGTGATTGAACCAGCTTTAAACTGTCATTATGCCATTATTTTTTATGATCTGAGTGAAATTATTGAGGCAGATATTGCATTAATGGTCATAATATAATTAAACAGATGTACTATTAAAAAAAAACAATGGGCTATGTACAATGACACAAAGATAGGGTTAACAGTCCAAAAGGAGTTAATAGTCCTAATAATAATTAAGAAAACAGTCATCAAATAGACCTAAGAGAGCTTCTCAAGAATCCTTTCATTTTATATTTAAGGAAACTGAAATCGAGAAAAGTTACTCGAGCTGTTCAGGACCACACGTTCTTGGCGGCAGAGCTGGGACTCGAATCCAGGACTCTTGACTTCCAATAATTTATTCACTCCTTCCTTTAGGAAACATTTGTTTCCTGACAAGCACTTCCTGTGCTCCAGCCACTGGGGACTCAAAGATGAGTAGGAAACACTCTCACTGACAAGGAGGCCACAGTCTGATGGGAGGTACAGTCACAAAGGCAGATTAAGTCTAGAGCTGCAGGGTTGGAAGGTGGTCTGGGAGCCGAGAGGGACTGCTGACTCTTCTTTGTTGGGGAAAGATTCAGAAAGGAGATGGCGTCTGGGCTGAGTTTTGAAGGCTGAGTAGGAGTTTGCCAGGCAGAGAAAAGTATTCCAGGTAAGAATAACCAATTTTTATGACACCTTAGAGATATGACTCTGCATTTTTATTACACCAGAGTTTCAGAAATTCAGCTCCATAGACATATTCTCAAAGGACCTAGAGAATTTTTATCCTTTTTTATCCTTTTAAAGGGTAACATTTCAAGTTTATTAAACAGACATAATTCTTCATAAATAAAAACAATACAATACACATATAATACACATCTTTTCTAAAGAAACGTGTAGTGTCTAAATTGGAGAGGCCCTCCGAGCTCATTTATCTCAGCTCCCGTGTACACGCGGGCCACAGCTGAGGAGGAATACAGCTTAATAAGTAGGAAGATTGAAACCAGAGATGTAAAGAGCAAGAACAATTAAATGCTAAAATTAGATTATTATTCCCTTTAGTGCCCTTCCCCTGGCACATCACAAAATATAAAAGCAAAAGAGGAGGGGAAAGAAAAACCCCAGCAAATGGAAAGACGCTACCTCTAGCCAGCTGATCGCCATTATAACATGGTATTTGTAAGAAGAAAAGACATTTTCAAAGGGCACCATTATTAATGCCACCAGGAAAGAATTGGAAAGTTGCCATTTAAATCATGGGTTTTGTGCCAGTTCTCTTTTTTACATAAATATCAATTCTCACTATGAGTTATTGCACCTTAATTTAGTTAGCAATACATATTAAAAAAGGCTCACGAGAAGGTGTGATTCAGTGGAGGGGAAGTATTACCAGCTGCTGCAGTGATCCATTAATAGCTGTTATTATTATTTAACATTCGTTAAACACCCACAGTGAGCTAAGTACCGTACGTACGAAGCTTTGGGAAGATATGGTTCTTTCCCTGGCAAGGAAAGACTAAAGACACAGAAGAGAGGAAAGCTTAAATCTACATAGGATCAGGGAAATTCATTTTTTCTACTCCAACTTTTCCTTGCTTTGCTTGTCGAATTAATATATTCAAGACAATAGACTAGTATTAATAATAGTCATTCCTTTCCTGTGCTCAGTGTTTTACCTTGCAAAGGGTTTTACATACACATCTCACTAGAGAACGTGGCATATAGTCTCTGGAAGGTGTGAGCGTTAAGGAGAGCTGGTTCATTTCAGGAGAAGACCAGAAAAGTTAGAGGGATCAGCTGACCTTCAGAGCATCAAAGGGCAGTTAGTTGTACCTGGTAGAGGAGAGAGATTTTCTTGGATAGGTAAAATATGCACAAAACCACCATCCCTCCCACCTCTGTCTTTCAGCCACAAGTTTCCCTTCATGGAGGCAGGCAATGAAATCAATTTGTGTATTCTTCCAGAGATATCAAATGCATATACTGGCATACAGCTTACACGTATAGTATCATGTTATCTGCACTGTTCTACACCCCACTTCTTTTTCTTATAATATATTTTGGAGATTATTTCATGCTGCATTATTGTTTTTAATGGTTGCATCATATTTCAGCATCATATTTCATAAACATGCCATAATTTAACTAGTCTACCAGCAAAGGATATTTATGGGGAGTGTTGTTTTGGTTTTTTGTTTGTTTCTGGAAACTTCTATTATAAAGATTCAATACATATCCAGTAGAAACAACTCTGCAAGTATATAAAAATGTATATGAACTGGTAATGTTGATAGCTGTTGCCAAATTCTTCTCTGGAAAAATCTATATGGTTTGGAATTCCCAGCAGTAATGTATATAATGTATAGGAATGCCTATTACTCCACCGTCACTGACAAAACGTTACCAAAATTTGTGATCTTTGATAATCTGATAAGTAAAAAATAGATTCTCATGGTAGTATCATTTGCTTACCTTCCAATTTTGAGACTGCTTTTTATCACAGTTTAAAAAACATCAGCATTTCTTTCTGGAACTCTGCTTGTAAGTTTTTCTTTTGGGGGTGACTGTCCTTTTCCTGATTGATTTTGGGGAATTATTTTAATACTAATGAAATACATAATCTGAATTGCATATATTTTTTTTCATAGTATGACATTTGTCTTTTGACTTTGTTAATGACATTTTTAACTTATAAATATGTCTAGTTTTAATAAATTAGTGAATTAAGCAAGCTTAGGAATGTGATGGCGATCTGGCTGCGACATCTAGTCACCCCATTGATCGCCAGGGTTGATTCAGGCCGATCTGGCTGGCTAGGCGGGTGTCCCCTTCCTCCCTCACCGCTCCACAGTGCGACCCTCGAAAGCTGCACGCTCAGTCAAAGAGGACAGCCATCCCCAACAGAGGAGGACCATTCTTCTCGGTCAAGGGTATACAAGTAGCTACACTTCTGGGCTAGAACCTCCAAACAAGCTCTCAAGCAAGCTTCGGTTTAGTTTCATGTGTATAAAAGTCTTTAACACAAGATTATTTTTAAAAGAAAAATTCCCTAGTTTTCATCTAATACTATGATTTTTGTGTGTAATTGATAAACCCATTCGGTGTTTATTTGGTGTGGTAGGGCTCTAACTTTTTGTTTTACTTGATGGCTCCCAAGTGGTCCCAACTCCATTCACAAATAAATCACCTTTCCACCACAATTTAAAATGCCACTTCTATAAAATACTAAATTCCTTTATAGACAGGAGTGCTTTGCTGAGGCTATTGTTCCGTTTAGGGATCTAGAAATTCCCCCGGGTCAGTTCACCAGAGTCAATACTAGACATGACCCACTGAATCCTAGCACACGTGTGTGACCAGGAACACAGAAAAAGTGATACCCAGGAAACAGGCAGAGCACCAGCTGGCACTAAGATAGCAAATAAGAATAGAGGAAAATTAAGATAAAAATATAAAGGAAAAAAGAAAGATCCCAAAACAAATGCTTTATGATGCAGGAGTTGATCTACATTCCAAGTGCCTTCTTGATAAAATAGGTAATTGCCTATTCCAGTTGCCCTCATGATCAAGTTCAAATTCCATCACATGAAATCCAGGAACTGTCTGGTCTGACCTCTGCCTACCTCTCTAGCCCAGGATGGGTTACCCCTCCTTGTCTGTCAGGTTTCAGCCTCAGCACTATTTCCCCAGGTCTACTTCCCTGACCTGGCCAAGACTGAGCCAGGTGCCCCTCTTACGTGTCTCTGCAGGATTCTGTGCTTTATGGAGTCTCACAGTCTAGTCTCTGTTGTGGGTATTTTCCCCTAGCCCCCAGCTTCTGTATCTTTCTCCGGGTAACTGCATTTCTCTCTGGCGGACTGCCCCTTCTCTTACAGCAAAGCTCCACATTTCTGGTAGCATTGACTCCGCCCAGCCCAGAGGTCCCACCCGTGATCTAGAGCAAAGCCATGTAGCCCCAATCATTCTCCAAGCCCCGGTGATTGGTTCAGGGATGGGCATGTGACCATGGAAAGCTAACAGGACACAATGACACTTAGGCGGGGGAGCCTGAACACAGACTCACACCGCACATCATCTTAAAACAGGAAGCTACAGAATGAACTGAAAATAAAGAAGTGGGGCCAATAAATGGAGAGTGCAGAGAACTGCACTTGAAGCCCTGGCTCAAATCTGAAACCGGTCTTGTCCCTGGACTATTTAATGTTATGTGGCTTAAGACATTTCCTGTTTTTCCTTGAGTCACTTCAGGTTGGGTTTTCTGCCACTGCCAACTGCAACTTCTTAACAGCTCCTAAAATTTAAGCTTCTTAAGGGCAGAAACTGTCTTAATGCTATTGTATTCCTAGCACCATGCCTGGAGCACAGCAGCCTCCAATACGGGAAAAAACAGAATAAATAATCTGACAAAGTTCTTTTAAATTTAAATACAGTAACAATTGCTTCCATGTATTGATATTCTACTTGCAAAAGATCACTGAGCTGGCAGTTGTCTGGCAAAGCCTGGATTCAAATCCAGGGCTCCCTGGGTCAGAATCCTTGGTTTTCTCATCTATAAAATGGCAACAATAATACCTACTATGAAGTTCAACATAAACATGATGGTAAAATAGCAGTCAGAAGACCTGCCACACACCCCGCAGGCCAAGTCCAAGGTCAGGTGCATGGAGACCCATCCACACTGGATCCTGTGTTCTCCTCCATGTGGACCCAGCACTACCAGACCATGCGTGCCCTCAGGCTGAGATTAGTGCCTGAGGTACAGAAGAAGGTGTACCAAGTCCAGTGGAGTGCAAGGGGCTGGAGGACACCAGGGAGGGCCTGGAGATGATGGCCTGGAACCAGGCTGAGAACCTAGAGCAGAGGCAGCAGCTGGCCAAGCGGAGGGTCCCCAGGCTGGAGAGGCGCAGGCCCTGGGCACAGCTCAAGAAGCAGGAAGTGCTGCAGCCACAGGAATGAACGGAAAACCTCTTCACCCGAGAGAACCTGGAGGTGCAGAGACTAGAAGCACTGGGCCCCCCAGAGAGCTACAACTGGCCATCCTAGAGGGGGCTGGTGGCCAGGCCACAGCACAGGGCTCCTAGGGGCCCAGTGGGGACAGTGCCCACCCAGGGCCTGGAAAGCATGTGTGTAGGGAGTAAGGAGAGTTGAGTCTGATCTGGAATAAAGCAAGTGGTGCTTCTTACGAGGAAGGCTCAGCCTGTTCCAGCACAGCCCTCACCTTCTGGCCTCTGCACCCACCAGGGGGTCAGAAGCTCTCCAACCCAGTGCCCTGTTCCATCCACATGCACAACTCTCAGCACAGCACCTGAACCTGAGATGGTTTCCATCTCACAGAGGAGCAGACTGGACCAGAGTCCCCTTGGGCAGCCCGGTCATCTCTGAGTATCTTTAAGGGTGGTAGTTAGCACATTACAGCCCATGGGTCAAATCTGGGATGCTGCCTGGTTTTATAAATAAAGGTTTACATACACACACATACACACATACAAACACACACACACACATACAAACACACACACATACACAGAAACACACATACACACATACAAACACACATATACACACATACACACATACACACACACATAAGTTGATAATAATCACAGCAAATATCAAATGTTTATTCTTAAACTGATTATTTCACCCTTTTTCTCCTATCGGCTTAATCCCCTTCCAAATCTTTATAGATTATGAAAAACCACATAGGAACTCTCTAAACTCTGAAAGGTATCATGGCTAAGAGAGATTACCCTGATTTTGCAAATAAAATCCTGTTTTCACTCAACTTCCAATTGTCTCTGCTGATGGGAGAATACAAAGTAGTGAATAATCCAAAGTCATTTATACGTTTTTGGGGACCTTGTTCTTTGATGAGTTCAGAGGTAAATTTTCCTTCCTAATTGCATTTTGCCCAAAGTGGCATTAGAATGAGTTTGGATTGTGTGAGTATATGTTAGCTGGGTGATAAAGAAGATAATCATTGTGGAGGACAGGAACAGAAGCCACTTTTAAATGTTTTAAATTTTTTCTTCATGCAATCCTCAAAGCAGATAATCCACAAAGCAGAGTGGTGAATGTCAACTGAGTATAAGAAATGTTTTTGTTAGACTCCATCATTATGATTTTTAACACAGCATTATGATTTTTTTATTTGGCAATAATTAAAAACAATTTTACCTACTTTGGTTAGAAGAACTTTTATTAACTTGTAAGATTTTGTACCACTTCAATAATCTCCTGTTTCAATTACTATCTTCTCAAAATAGCACAAGTAAGAGCTGAAGCATTATTCATTCTATTCATAAGTTAATGCTGCTTTAATTCTGTTAGTGAAAGATATTAATAATTCTTTATGGAATTCTGCTGATCCACAGGTCACAGTAGGGGTAGCTGGGCTTTAGAGAACAAAATGATTCCTCTGTGCATGTATGACTGGAAAGCCAGGACAGGAGACACAAGAGCACAGATTTGTTTGCAGTGAAAACTTAGCATGCGCAACCGGAATGGGAACTATCCTCTGAGGTACTCCCCCAAGAGATTTACAGGTCCAAGGCATTGCTAGAGGATTCCTTTCTTAAATGTCTGTTAAAAAGAAAATGTATTCCCATAGTGACATCAGCATCATGGCTTCAGGAGTTGCTCCCTTTATCTCTCCCCTTCAACTTAACCCTGATCCTAACTAATAAAACATCCATAACCCAACAAAGTTTCCTCCGCCCAACACACCAGGATGCCAGAAAGATCCGCACGTCTGTCTATCTAAAGGTGAGTGGACTGGAACAGAGGAGGCAGAGCCGGGGGACCAATGGAGGCGGTGTCCACAATCCCAGCCCCCCAGCCGCAACCCCAGAGAATGCAGAAGCAGCAGCAGAGGTGATGCTCACAACTCTGGCCTCCCAACACAGTAGCACCTGCAGTCACAGGGAACCAGGCGCAGTGGCGGAGGCACCTGCAACCTTGGCTCACCTCTGGCTTCCCTCACCACAGTGTAAGGAGGGGCGGGGGAGGGGCATGACCCACGCAACCCCAGACTTGGAAGAGGTGCCCACCATCCCTGTGACCCTGGTGGCAACACCAGCAACAGCAGCGACACTGGCAGCAGCAAAGCCCCAGCGGCCCCAGAGGTACAAGCCGTGATGACAAGGACGCCAGCAACATCCCGGCAGAAACAGGGGATGGAAAGTGCCAGTTCTCAAATATAGCCAGAGGCAGGCGGTGCGGGTAAGAGAAACCAAAAACTTGTGCTATAGCGCCACCTACTGAAAACAAAAGAAAGGTCTCTAAAATTACCAACCTGTTGAATGGTTAGACTCAAGTTAAAAACAAAACAAAGAACAGCTTTACCTAAAGAAGAAAAGCGTTTGCTAATTCAGATGCATCACCAGCAAAGGAACAACTCCTCAAGCACCATTAAAAATCATGGTCACACAGAATCACAAAAAGAAAATGACAGTTCTCAGGAAACCAAACTTAAAAGTCATGAGAGATTGTGATCTGATAGAGAATTCAAAATAGCTGTTGTGAAGAAATTCAACGAGTTACAAGAAAACTCACATAAGCAGTTCAGTGAGCTCAGGAATAATATTAACAAACAGAAAGAATATTTTACCAAAGAGATTGAAACTAAAAAAGAACGACACAAATTCTGGAGCTGAAGAACTCAATAAATGAGATAAAGAATGCATTAGAAATTGGAAATAGAGCAGACCATATGGAAGACAGAATTAGTGAACTCAAAGGCAGAAATTTAGGAATGATTCAGGTAGAAGAGGCGAGAGAACCAATTTTTTTTTTTATTGAGGAAACTATGAGAACTACCTGAATCCATTAGAAAAGGCAACATAAGGATAAAGTTATCACAGAAGGAGAAGAGAGGGAGAAGGGAACAGAGAGGTTATTTAAAGAAATAACAGCTGAAGGGGGGATGGTATAGTTCAGTGGTAGAGTGCATGCCTAGCACTCATGAGGTCCTGGGTTCAATCCCCAGTACCGCCGTTAAAAAATAAACAAAATTACCTACCCCCCCAAAAAAATTCAAAAAAATAAATTAAATTAAATTTTTAAATAAATAAAATTTTTTAAAAGAGAAAAATGTTTTTTAAAAAGAAATAAAGAAATGATAACTGAGGACTTTCCAAATCTGAGGGAGGAACTGGATATACAGGTCCACAAAGCTAATAGAACACTTTTTTATCTCAGTGCAAAAAAAGACCTTCTCCAAGACACATTATATTAAAGATGTCAATAGTTAAGTGATAAAGAATTTTTAAAACATCCAGGGAGGAAAAAAACAGTAATCTACCAACGAATTCCCATTAGGCATCAGCAGATTTCTCAGCATAAATTCTACAAGCCAGGAGAGTGGAACAACATACTCAAAATATTGGAAGATAGAAACTGTCTGCCAAGAATACTCTATTCAGCAAAGTTATCATTCAGATATGAAGGAGAAGTAAAGACTTTCTCAGACAAACAGAAGCTGAGGGAGTGGTAGAGTGACATTCAGGAGAATCTGACTTGGTCACAAAATCCCCTGGCAAAGGGCTTTGACCCTATAATCAGCTCCAAAGCAGTGCTACTGCCAAAATGAAAAAAATATTATCTATCCCAAGATTGTGGACATGTTTAAGTAAGTAATGCAGAAATTGTTAGTTCCTTTAATACACAACTGAATCAAACTGGCTTCTACAAGCATGGTATAGCCAATTTCTAGATTTTGTCTACATATTTCCTTACTGACACCTTAAAATAATTTCTATTTTGAGAGTCACTTTTGGAACCTACACAAGCATTGACATCTGCAAAATGGTGAGAATGTTCTTAGTCAAAACTTTAATGAGGAAAAATATTGATATTACATGTATAAATGGAATGCCTGCAACTCTTAGCATCACATTGATTTTGCTGCTTCAATAAAGAAAGAAACTACATATGCTGTAACTCAAGATGTCAATTTATCAGACTCAATCCTCTATCAACCACCCAGGAAGATTTTTTTTTTTTGAGTGCTGTGGTCTTGTCAAAGTTATGATATTAAACCATTGCCTTTTTAACAGCTTTGTTTCCAAAAAAAAGTGTAACAGAATACGAAGTTCTTCTCTACTACACCTAAGATTGCTGGGTTTCCAAAAAGCATTCTTGAAACACAGTAGAACTCAGAGCAAGAGATGTAGAGAAAAAGAATAGCCATTCTCAGAATAACTCAATAGAGAGTTAATCCATTGTCTGGTTTAGTTAGCAGATATTTTAAGCTGAGGTAAGTCTTCCCACATGCTTCCTAAAGGGATATTATACATAACTGAAAAGATCAGTGGACAGCATGAGCTACCTTCCCAACATCCACTTCTCTTTCTCCCTTCCTCACAGAATGCTAATTTTGTTTGTATATCTCCCCCAAAAGACTGAGGGAAAAAAGACCTCATTTTCAAAGTGCTCCTGCCATCAGTACATGATGTTGCTCTGGCTCCTGTTGTAGATGGAGAAGTCACGTGACCTGTGTTAGTCCAATCAACAGCTAGGGGAAAGTGTTCTCTCTGATTGAATAATAACTGGAGGTGGTCAGGAATTACCATGACAGGGAAAGAACAAGAAGGAATAAAATAAGATGTATTTTAAGAGTTTTGATACCGGCAGATAGGAAACTACCTCCTGGCTATGGCAAAATGGTTGCATATGTATTCACATCTGTTGCGGTGTGGTGGGGAAACACAGCATGCACATAGAAGTAACTGGAGCCTGTAAGATATTTAATGACAGTATACTCCAGTGCATGTATAAATTAGGTGCATGCCTCTATCAGTAAAAGTTCTGGCAGGAATCTTAAGGCACAACCAACAACCAAAAAGGGTAATTGAAGAGACTTTAATGAAAGGGATATTTACAAAAGAGTAAACACGATTGAGGGAAGCCACAGAGATGGTGAAGGAGCCTAGGATTAACAGCAATGAAACCTGTTACCACTCACTCTTAAACCCAAAGAGGTGAGGAGAGAGTTTTCTCAGAAGCTAGCCTAGTGAGAGTCATAGCTAGAGGGCAAGGTGCCTGACAGGAGCTTCGACCCTAGACAGGGATGCAGAAACTGCCAAACTGCAGACCAACAAGAAAAGAGTTGGGAACGTAAATGCCCCATCCTCGGACCTTCCACCAAAGCCTCTCATTGACCAAATCCAACACAGAAGCTAAGGGAAGGGGAGCTGGATTATCCTGTCTGAAGATGTCAGTCCCTAGGATCCGAATAGGATCAAGGGTGGAGAAGGGCCTGACAGGGCAGACACCATCCAACACAGCAGCTGCCCAAATGAGCGCGTGGGAGGGACTCTCATTAAGAAATGGATGGGTGGGGAGTGTAAAGCTCAGTGGTAGAGCGCATGCCTAGCATGCAAGAGGTCCTGGGTTCAATTCCCAGTACCTCTGTTAAATAAATAAATAAACCTAGTTACCTCCCCCCACCATTAAAAAAAAATTTAAGAAAAGAAATGGATGGGGGTAAGGATGGAGCCAGTGGTAGAGTGTGTGCTTAGCATGCGTGAGGTCCTGAGTTCAATCCCCAAGACCTGCATTAAAAAAAAGAAAGAAAGGAAGGAAGAAATGGAGATATTTGGTTCCACAATAGCTCTGGTATACATTTGGGCCAAGGTGCATGTTGTAGAATTCCTCCCATTTTGTTAATGTTAATTTTGCATCATTATCCTTCATGTTGACAACTTTTTGAATATAAACAAATCCATATTTCATAACTATTAACTTTCTGACAGTAAATCCAATCCTTATTCTCTCCGGCAAAATCACTCTCCCAGTTCCATGATCTTGGCAGTACCTCATTACTGCCAAAGAGCAAAGTGTTTGTGTAAACTTGAGGTCATTTGCTTTGATTCCATCTCCAAACTATACTCCTTCACATTAGATTCATCTTTCTCTTTTGAGCTGCTATGAGCATAAATCGTGTCTGGGAGTGTGGGTAGGTGTGTGCAGCTAATTTACTAAACTGATCAACGGAGAGGTTGTGTGTACAGATGAGTTGGAGGCCACCACTAGCTCAACACGTCTGTGTCTTTTCGGGAGCTGATTGTATAGGTCGTGCAGTGCAATGGAAAACATTCTGGATTTGGGTCTGGAGGCACTGGTTATGATCTGCCTTTTCATTCACAAGCTGTAGGACCCCACAGATCCCTTCACCCCTCCAGCTTCACTTTTCTTTCCATTAAAAAAGGCTGAGGCAACAAAGGCTCTGATGTCACTTCCCACTTTAAAATTCTGTGGTTCTCACGCATGACCCTAATTACCACATCTAGTAGCTTTAGTGTGAAAGGGCTTTTTTCAAACTGATAACAGAGAATGCTAAATACTCTACTTTAAATTTTAATTTAAAGTAGATAAAGAGACAAGCAGATGACATTAAAATCCAGCAAATCCTCAGTGACTTTTTCAGAGTCTAACAGTTCTAGTCTCCCATGAATGCTGGGATTTCCTTGAATTGCATAAATTGTATTTACCATCTCACAGGTAAATATTTACACGCCTAAGTAACAACACCACAAAGCTATGAGGAATGAAGAGGATAATTTATGCTCTAGAGCAGAGCTGTGCCTTGTGATTCAGCTCCCTTGAAGAAGCTCTTCTTAGTAGCCTTTATTTCTTCTCCAGTGGCCTAGAACACAGAAAAGAGCCACTCAGCCACTGCTGAGGCTGAAGGATTCCATGCAAACTGGTACCTGTTTACGAAGGTAAATAAATCATTACCTTCATATTTAATACCTGCTCCATGCTGTATTGTGTATATTACATATGCTATTTAATGCTCACAACTGTCCTTTGATAATAAGTCCCATTTACTGGTCTCAGAGAAGTCAAGTAACTTAACTGAAGACAACCTAACAAGCAATGGAGCCAAGGTTTGAACCACACAGTCTACAGCTGATGCCTTCATTCTTGTTCCCCCTGTGTCTCCAGCAACACTGGTCCAATACATCCGCTACATCTCAAATATTTCATTTGTTTTTCATAGAAGATGAAGCTTTCCACTTCCCTTTGCTTTCCCCCTTGAGCGATACCTCTGCAGCCTGAGCCGTCTACAGGCTCCCTAGCAGTATCCACCACTCCGTCTGGAATGAGATCCAGGAGGGTTGCCTTCAAATTTCAGTGTTCTCAGGCTCCGTATCAGGGGCAACTGACACATCAGTGAGGCTTGTCTGAGGCATGAAAAGCCCTATCTCTTTTCACTCTTCTTAATTATTGACCACATTTTCCCCATAAGTATCTACCTCTTCTCTCTTCCACCGTAATTACCAGTTGTCCCCTATCTCAGGTCTTTCTAGCAAACACCTACCATCTAAATGCTCTTCAGAAAATGTTACACCTTTACTGGTCTTTGGAGAAGTGTGTGCCAAAGTTTGGTTAGAGCGTCCTCTGAGAAGATACATCTGCAGGGAAGTGAAGAAAGAAGGACTGAGGGAGGGAAGACCCAGGGATGGGTCAGCCCTGAAGAGTGGTCTCAGATAAGCCACATGGTGCAGTGCTGCATCCTGTCAGACTGGTGAACCTAATTTCTGTCTTCAGCTTAACTACCTGTTTCTCTTGCCAACAAAGGGTTTTTAAGGTTCTAAAGACCCAACTGGAATCTGACTGCAGAATTTAAAAGACCCTGATATTTCTCTCTGGGGAAACTAAATGAAACAAAGGATGACTGTGAAAGTTCTAAAAAATAAAAGAATGAAACCGGGTAATTTGAATAAAAGCCAGTCAAATCTGTGTGGAATATAGCATATTACTGATTGATTATCAGGCCAAATAACTTAATTATATTCTACTTTCCATGTAATTTTCACACCTTAAAAATTCCAGTGTGAAGTCCACATTATCTGATTAGAGAAAACAGAAGAGACAGAGAAAGAGACCATGTAAAAAAAGTTTAGTTAAGGATGGCAGAATGCATTGCAAATTCAGAGACATCTTTAATATGTAAAATAAATGATGCAAATTCATCTTTTGTTTTCTATAAATAAGCAGGGTTTGATTATCTTAAACTATTAGTAAGAATATCTTCACTTTCATCTTTCCTGAACCTGAGTCATTTATGGTTTGTATCAGATCTAACGTAACACGTAACTCTGTTGTTTCAGTTGAATTTAGCAAAACCCTGAAAGAAAATTCTTCCCAAAGATATAATTAATTTCTACGAAGTGTTGATTTAAGAGCTACTAAATTAGGAACATACATATCATTATTGCTAGGTTCTTCTGGTCAAGCTTTGAAGCTGTTCTCTCTAAATATATATATACCTCAAGTTCTGGGATGATGAGGTTTTAGGGACTGAAAAATGCTGAGGAAAATGTAAAACTCTTACTTAAAAGTATCAGGTCAAACACATCGGTGACATTATCTATGCTGAAAACAATTATTTACTTTTGTCCTGACAAAAGATTATATAACAAATATGCAAATAATGCTGTTAGGTCTGATCAAATAAATAACCCCATAAGCAGTTCTAAACCCCATAAGCAGTTCTAAAGTTCTGAGCAGTATTTCTATATAAAGAGGTATGTATGTATGTATGTATATGTTTAAAATACTTCCCATAGTTTATAGTGTCCTAGGAATTATATACAATGCACTTTTAAGTCTGTCTCTAAAGGAGCCACAAGTAACACTTCATTTTAAATTAATCGTGCTTGAACAAGATATAAATCGTGGAAAGCAAAGTTTTTTATCTGTTTGATTTACACCATATCCCCAAGTGAAAGAGTAACTTGCCCAGAATAGGCACTCAATAAATATCTGTTGAATTAATAAATTAGGACAAGGTTAGTGAGGACTGTAAGACAATACTAAGAACAAGAAATGGTCCTGGCCATTCAATGAATGTACTTTATTTTAGAAAGAGAAATAGCAGGTATTTAAAACAAAAGGGTTCAATCTAAGTTTGGGTTAACACTAAAACTGTCTGTTGACATTTGTCCAAATTCTATCCACAATCTTGGATTCTTACATAAATGTTCCAAAACCTTTTAAAATAGGACAATAGGCATAAGCCCAGAACCATGACATCTTTGTTTCAATAAATAGAGACTTAAGAGGTGGCCTGTTTATGTAATGTCTCTAAAATGAAGTATTCATGCTGGGAAATCAACAAATCACTTACTAATTTCAGCCATAATGCTTAACTGTGTTGTTTGACCAAGAGATTGAAATGGTCCTGAAAAGCTCAGGAGAGACAGGAAAACTCGACAAGGAGTTACACCCCATGGAGTCACATAAAGACCCTAAGTGCTGCAGTATTGTCACTATTACATAACACACTTCACAGTTACCAAAGCACATTGATATACCTTATCTAAGTTGATGCTCAGGACAACTTTGTGAATCAGGTAACAGTACTGGAGCATGTTGGAATTTGGGAGTACTAATTACAACCCTTGGCAATCTAACCATTTAAAGTAATAACAATCATCATAATCATCATAATCAGCACTGAATAGCATTTATTTAAGTGCCAAGTACTACCATGCACTTTTACATCTGATAACTCACTGACTCCTCATAACAGTCACAAGGTTCCAAACAGGAATCAAGGCATCTGCTTCATTAAAGACAGTTGGCAAAGTCAGTTTCTACCTGATGCAAAAATTACAGTTTTTGTCCCTCTTGCCTCAGCTGAAGATAATTAGGGAATGACCTCCCTGACTTTTCCACCCAGGGTCCTGCTGTAAAGCTAGAACAGACAGAACTGAGGTCAGGCTGCACCAGGTTCATGCAGTCTGGGTTTGTTACTGTCAGGGCCTGAATGGGTAAGCTTCGGGCTTTCCCCAGTTTCACCAGGCTCTCACAAGTCTGTTCAGTGGGTGGAAAACTGCTGCTGAAGATGCTGCTGCTCCTTCCTGGGAAGCCAAGCAGATACCCTCCAGGTCACCACGGGAAACTGCAGGGAAGAAAGTAAGTGTTCTAGTCCATCCTTCCCCCAACATCTCCAACAGCCAAACGAGGAGAACTGAGGATCAGGTAGGCTTCGAAGCTTCCTCCAAATCAAAGATCTGGCACGTAGCAAAGGCAGGACTTGAGTGCTAGCACTCTGACAGCCATCCACACCACATTCACTCCACAGGACACGGGGAAAGTCTGATGAAAGCTGAAAGACAAAATTCTTTTTTGGAGGGAGGGTTGGAATAAAAATTTTTTTAATCAAACCACAGAATTTATTTCTTGTCACAACCGTTGGCCTACTTAAATAGTTATTTGCAATTAGGTATCAACGAAGTAACAGAAATTTTACTTAAAACTTTACATTAACCTAACTAGACCTTCTCTCACGATAGTTTACTTTTTATTTAAGGATTGTTGGTTTACAATGATGTGTTAATTTCTGGTGTACAGCATAGTGATTCAGTTATACATATACATATTCCTTTTCATGTTCTTTTTCATTGTAGGCTATTACAAGGTACTGAATATAGTTCCCTGTGCAATACAGTAAGACCTTGCTGTTTATCTATTTTATATATAGCAGTTAGTATCTGCAAATCTCGAACTTCCCAGTTTAATCCCTCCAGCTCACCTCCTTTCCCCCCAGTAACCGTAAGTTTGTTTTCTGTCTGTGAGTCTGTTTCTGTTTTACCACTAAATTCATTTGTCTCATTTTTTGAGATTCCACATGTAAGTGATATGATGTGGTCTTTTTTTTTTTCCTTTCTGGCTTACTTCACTTAGTATGACAATCTCCAGGTCCATCTATGTTGCTGCAGATGGCATTATTTTATTTTTTTTTATGGCTGAGTAGAATTCCATTGTATGTATATACCACATCTCCTTTATCCAGTCATCTGTCAATGGACATTTAGGTTGTTTCTATGTCTTGGCTACTGTAAATAGTGAGGCTATGAACACTGGGTGCATATATCTTTTCAAGTTAGAGTTTCCTCCAGATATATGCCCAGGAGTGGGATTGCTGGATCATATGGTAAGTATTTTTTTAAGGAATCTTGAAAAGCAAACCTTTTGAACACGCTTCTAGGAACACTTTCATGCCTTAACCAGATCCTCTTTTTCCCATAATTTTTTGCCACATGCTCTGAAAAGATATCATTCAAACCATTTCTTTCTGAGCCAAGTTAAGGGATGGAGTGAACAACAAAAAAGAGAAAAGAGAAAGAGATTGTAATTGTACTCCATCTCACATCAGTGTATTTAAAATTTGACCTTGCTCTATTTCCATTACTCAATAAGCACTCATATTGAGTAACACAGCAAAACATCTTCCATTTATAGAGTTACCCATTGTGCCAAAAGCATGAATATTTTGCTTTGGTGGACATCAGATTCAGGAGCAGATGGTGCATTGCTCTCTTATTTGTATTTTTTCATCAGTCTTCATTCAACAGGTATCCCAATATGAAACTGCTTGTTAGTTTACTTTCCACTAAATATCTACACGTAATTATTATGTGCTAGTTCATGGAGTATTTACCTTACTGTTTATTAATGGGCTCAAACTGCAGAGTATGAATAAATCTGACTACATGTTACCACCAAGAAAAAGTCTTATCAGTCTAATTCAATTAGAGGAGCTCCTCTCTCTAATTCATTTTGTGGGTTTTTAAATGACTAGTTTGAACGATTCACTGTATTTCTAAAGTCCTTCTTAAAAATTCCACCCTGGGAATTTAGAGTTTAATATCTAATCTCTCATGTAGCCTCTGATCTCTTAAACTATTCTCCCACCAATAAGCTCTCCAATTGTAACTATAAGAGATTCTATAACTTGTTAGAGTAGAATGTGAGACATGGGGTGGAAAGGGAATTAAGCAGGTCCCACAGTGCTGCCAATTTGGGACACCCTTAGTGAGTCTATGGGGAGCTCAGCACTTTCTGTTTCTGCTGTAATGCTTCCCGATCAAGTAAAAAATCTTAAAGGTTAAGTAACTTCAAGATCTCATACAATCATGAGAAAAATCATTTCAGTTTTGCACAAGCCACTAATTACTTTAGATAATGATATCCATTGCCTCTGTCTTCTACTTCTTGTGGACAAATTTTCCTGGGTGCCCTTTGAAAGGTCACTTGGTTTTCTGTTTGTTTGTCTGAGTAACTGTTGTTATGGTTATTCTTCATGGTATCCAATGTTTGCTTTTAAAAATCAACCAAAGTTGTTCTCACTAACCCTTCTAGAGCCAGACTATCCTTTCAGCTCACCCATCTTCATTTTATCTTCCAATGGATTTGGTTAGGTGTACAGTTGTATCCATTATTGGAGTCATAAGTTCTGAATAACTTCATTGCCCATGAAAATACAGAGCAAAAGCTTAAAAATCATCAAAGAAATACATCTCAGTAGTATGAAAATGTTCCAAATCAATTTTTTTCTCTATTTCTGATTGAATAAACCTATTCATCTCACTAAGCAATTAGCTTTCAAAAATAACCAATACATAAAACTTTTAAAAAGTCAAAGATAATATCTTGAATTGCAACAAAGCTATATTTAAATAGGTATATACTTCTAGACTTATTTGACCTTTACTTAACTAATACTTTTCGTGATCAATCCCCTGATTAAACTCAATTTCATACTGCTCTATACTCATATTTATTTTTGGAAGCACTATGAAAAATTTTCCAAATTGGGCTTATTAACAAAGTTCATCCTCCCTACTGCTGTAAGATATTCCAGTATGATCCATTTGCTGGAGGTAATTGGATCTTAGTTGCTATAGCCTTTGCTTCCATCGTTTTAATTTTTAAGATAAAAACTTCACTTCCCTAATACATTCTATTTCTGGGCATATGTATTTAGGCCTCAAAAGGCCACATTTTTAAACTTAAGAAACAAAAGCAGTAGTGGGTTCAGGATACATATGTAAAAATTATAAAATTGTCTTCCAGAGTGGGGGTCCTTTCATTATTAGGAAGTCCAGGAATCTGAGATGTTTTTTACAAAGTGAATAAATGAATTTGAACTGTTCAGTCCACAGTCTCTCAATCAGCCTTCCTTGAAACCAAAGCACAGCCCTCTTGAGCTTCAGTGCTTAGAGCAACTCTCTGACCTACACAAGGAGCCCATCCATGAACTTGGGTTTCAATACTGTGTCCTTAACCAATGGCAAAAGTGAGCCATCAAAAAGAAAAAACAGGGACACAAACTTTAAGTACTTAACTGCAATTCTATATAGGTCAGAGTCACCCTAAGAACTGGAGCAAATAATTCCTGAGGTGTCAGTGGCTTGACACAGCAGACATTTATTTCTTGGTCAAATACGATCCAGCTCAGGAACTCCTGACTGAAAGGTAGCTCTCCTATACCTGGTGATTCCAGTCACTCTCCTTTGTCTTTTGGTCCTTCCATTTAAAGCTTCATAATCTTCTGCATTCAGCTAATGAAAGAAGAAAGCATGGATAAACACCCTTGCTTCTTTAAAGCCAAGGCCCAGAAGTAACACACATCACTTTTGCTCACATTTCTTTGATGAGAAATAATCACAAAATCAAACCTAGGTGCCAGGGAAGGGGTCAGAAAAGGGTCGAAAATGTAGTCCTTGAAGGGATGACGACTTCCCAGTGATAAACCTAGACTACTGAATAAGAAGCCCAAGTTTGCTACATAGCTAATCATCACCACCGCAAATACCATCAAACAACAATCGACTAACACCTGTTTTGTTCTAGATACCACATGAATAACCAATATATGTGTAGTGACCATAATTACAGTTTTTTCACTCAGTCATTCAACAGATGCTCATTAAACATCTACTCTGTGCCACTTGCTGGGCTGAAGGAAACAAGGAAAGTGCTCTCAATTCAGTGTAGGAGACAGGGCTGAACAGTACCAAATTACTGCCAAAGTAAATCAAGTACATTTTTAGGGTTCCAATGCAAGAGCACCAAAAATAGAGACTTCTCTGTTTCTTTTTCTCTAAAAGAAAGATTTTGAGACGATTTGATCTTTGATAGATCCTTAAAAGGCATTAAAATGTTCATCAAAAGAAAAGTGAGAACTTTGTGGGATCTCCTTATACTAAATTGTTTAACATTTTAAAATTACATGTAGGAAGAACAGCAAAATCCTTTCACAATGCCTGAGCTCTCTAAAGTCTCACCTTGCTCTTGGATATTCAAACAAATAACTTTAAGAATGTCAGAAAAGACCTCACAAATTGGATGGGATTTGGATGCTTTAAAAAAGAGTAGGGTTCAAATGAGGAGAGGAAATGAGGGAAGGTGTTCCAGGCCAAAGGCACTTGAATAGTGCTAGTCAGTAGACAGCGTTGGGGGTACCATTATGACTAGGAATGATCAATTAACACAGGATAGGGGGTGCATCCTCTAATCACTAGCTTCACTCAGGCTATAATTTAGAGGAATCGAGTCTATCTTTCCTGGAAAACTGTGAGCACCTCAAGGCAAGGACCACAGTCATCCTTTAGCTCCAATAATATCTGTCCAATGATAACTGCTGGCCCAGGTTTGGAGAATTGAATAAAATTGAATGTGTGTCCCAACTTGAATGACATACATTACATATCTATGGTGTACATTACAACAAGGGAAACTTTTAAAATAAATATCTTGACTTTGAAAACCATGTGCTGTCAGATTGAGATGGGAGGAAAGGAGCACTCTAATCTGTCTAGGATGGGAAGGCGTCTCATTTATATCACAAGTTAAATTCTCTGTACACTTCTCCTGTCATCACCTCTTACTTTGTATGGTAAATATATGTTCTCCACATAATCTTCACCCTAAAAAACTGGCATTATATATTCTATTAGTCACAATTATCTGTGAAGTGTTGGAAAAGCTATTAGTTAAAAATTCATGGTGGCATTCTTCACACACTGCAGAACAAATTCAGGTAATGATTATTATTTCCAACATCTAGAAGGCTGTTATTTACTATTCATGCTGTTGTAGAAGGGGAGAAAGTTATATCACTACCTTGCTGTGCTTCTTATAAACAATAAAAAAGTAGCATGGAGCGATACAATTCTACCACTTTTCTCATAAAGCTTGAATTCATAAACATGGTGATTAGAATTTATTTTTCTCTAAGTAGAACTGGGATTGAAATTCGAGTGAATCAAAATCATGGTCCTCAAGACATTTGCTGCCATTTTGAAGGACAATGGCTTTTTTTTCCGTAGGGAGATAAAAACATCTTAGGGAAATATAAAAAAATCTTGGCTATTCAGATACCAATCTAGTTATTAGTGACTTTTCACTCATCCGTCATAACCGCTCTTTCTGAGTCTAGATACCACCTCTGAATCGTCAGCCCAGGCTGAACTCCAGCAGCCAGGATCCATGAGTTGGAGTTTATATGAGGTAAAACTATCTGCTTCTCCTATTATACCTGAAGTACCTCACCTGTAACAGTTTAAAAAGAAAAATACATAATACTATAAAATTTACAGAGATATCCGTGCCCTTTAAAATTCTGATTAGTGCTACTTTCAACACTTTGCTGGAAAATAGTGAAATCTAATTAACCGTATTCTAGAAGGGACTGTAGCTGATAATAGCTTAGCAACTAAGAGGGTTCATCAGGGGTAAAAACAAACAAACAAAGATTCCTTGGCCCCCTAATAACCATAATATTGATGAAGGGGGGGAAAAAGGAGGCAAAATTTGACAAAGTAAACATTGTAAATTTGGGAGTCAGACAATATAACTATGGGAAAGTCAAATCACATTTCACTTTTAAGGCAAGACAGTCCAATGCGAAGTAAACAAATATAGGGAGGGGACAGCTCAGTGGTAGAGAATGTGCTTAACATGCTTGAGGTCCTGGGTTCAATCCCAAGTACCGCCATTAAAAATTAATTAATTAATTAATTAAAGTACCTACCCTTCCCCCCCACCAAAAAAACATAAAATTAAAAAAAAAAAAAACAAGGAAATATAAGACAAAAAAAGGGCAAGTATACAGGATGCATGCTCTCTAGCCTTGTCCTACCTTTTGCTACACCCACAGCAAATATCACTTGCCATTCACAGCACTTCCATGCTGAGCCCAGATGCAACCTTAGAAAGTCCAACACAGCAGTCCACGCAGCCACTGGTACAACTGATACATGAGACGAGGCTTAGTTATCATTCCCAGTCTTTTCTCTGTTGCCAAACTCCTTCTAAGTTTTTACTGTATACAGAAAGGCAGGGTTCTCCATGGCATATTCATGAGTCTTGAAACTTGCCACAAGTTAGCAATAAGGCAAGTAAACTGGTCTTATCCAACCTCCCAATAATAGCAAAGGAACTGGAAAACAAATGATAATTCTATGACACTCCATAATGTATAAAGAGATTTGTCAGTGCTGTCCAATAGAATTTGGAGCATTAGTAGAAATAGTATATATCTGTTCTACTCAATATGTAGCCACTAATCACATGTGCCTATTGAGCATTTGAGAAGTGACACTAGTTTAACTGAGGAACTGATTTTTAATGTAATTCAATTTTAATAGCCATATATGGCTGTCATATTGTATAGCACCAGTATATATTATCTTATTTTCTCTTCACAATAACCTTGTGAAACAGGTCATCTTCACTAAAAAGAACAGGAAAAAGAGGCGCAGAGATATTAAGTGACTTGCCAACATTGCAGAGCTAGAAAATGACCTAATGTATTCTTGAATCTGGTTCTTTGAGAATCCAAGTTCTCAGCTCTTTCTATGCTGCCACATTAAGTTCATGGTAAATTTGAATCAAGAAAGGACCACGCCCAAAACAAGTGATTCTATACAATCCACTAAAAGCTCACAATGGGCAGTACACTGCAAAGCACTAACTGTGAAAATCTGAGATTTTACCCTACTTATAAGCTAACAAATTAGCATGCCACAGTTTTGTGGAAACCATCACAAGACAGGAGACTCCTGAGTCAGAGAGTAAGGAATTTATTATAGCAACAGCAGTGGCCAGAGTGCAGGAGACCTCTGAGATTTGCAGGTTTGGTTTCAGACCACTGCAATAAAGCAAATATCACAATAAAGCAAGCCACAAATATTTTTAGTTTCCCAGTACATGTAAAAGCTTACCCTATACCATAGTCTATTAAGTGTGCAATAGCACTATATCTAAAAACACAACATAGATACCTTAATTTAAAAATACTTTATTGCTGAAAAATGCTAACCATCATCTGCGTCTCCAGCAAGTTGTAACCTTTTTGCAATAACAACATCCAAGATCACTGATCACAGATCATCATAACAAGTATAATAATAATATCAAAGGTTGAAATGTTGCAAGAATTACCAAATGTGACACAGAGACATAAAGAGCAAATGCTGTTGGAAAAATGGTGCCGATAGACTAGCTCAACTCAGAGTTGCCACAAACCTTCAATTTGCAAAATATACAATATCTGCAAAGCTCAATAAAACAAAATGTGTCTTATTAGCATTTTTTGCACCGATTTCCCATGCCCAGATACCCACAGAGTGATGCAGAGAAGGCCAGATGACTCTTGCATATGCAGTGAGTATATTACAGGTTGAATACTGAGCTGCAGAGCCCAAATCTTTTATGATGGGCAGTAAACATCCTGCCTCTCACTCCAAAAAGGAGGCATTATCTTTATCATACTAGACTGTAAGCATGCCTTCCTATTCCCAATCTCTGTCATTCAAAGCTATTCTCTATACAAACATCCTTGAAATGATAGTCTGGCACAAAGGCAATCCCAAGATTTGCATAAATGTGAGAGACCACACACCAGCCATGACAAATGGCAAAGTGGAGAAAGTCCAAAAAAGAGAGAGATGGCTAAATATCAACATGAGAGTCATAGTGTAGGGATAAATGTGTATGTTTGACAGAAAGAGTATGTGTTCAAAGTTAAAAATAGAAGATTAATATTAAGACTATAAAATTAATGTGAAAGTAAATTTGAAAAATAGTAGTACTATATAAATGTCAGGAATCCTTGGCACTTTTATTGGGCATCAATAGTACATTTATAAATATAATTTCCCCTGACTAGAGGCTAATTCTCTCTCAGAATTGAATCATAAATATACTCACATAGCCTTCTTCCAGCCACCATAAGATCGTAGCATAAAAATTGTAGAATGTTTGACCTAAAAGAGTCTCAGAAATAATGTTCTAATTATACAGATAGGGAAACTGAGACCCAAAGGCATGGAGTGACTTTTTCAGGGCCACACAACCAATCATCAATATATCTAAGGTACATTCACAGGAGCCCTCTTCTCTTGACCCTTCCATTTCTATACAACACACTATTTCTCGCTTTTCAACCTAAAGTAGGTTGAGCCAAAAATAAAAATTAAAAAGAAAATGTACGTGCAAACCTCCCTCTTACAAATATACCCTTGGAGGCAGTTGGAATGGAGCCAAGTGGTCTGGGATAGCAATACTTCCCAAGGTGGAATCTCAGTAGGAACCCTTAGCTCTGCGGGCAGCTTCAATGCTCATTTCCTTGAGTTGGCTACAAAGGCACATTGCACTGCAGAAGATTTAAAAGAAAAATACATGCACAGCACAAGATGGAGCCCAGATCTTCTCTGGGGAATTGAGTACTTTAGTTGTGTCATTAAGCTGGGTCAAAAAGAAGTCATTTCATTTTTTTTAATGCTAATATAATCTCAAGCACCAGCTAGCTTAAATGACAGGCACTTCATAAAGTTCATTTTTATTAGTCTCAGCTGAAAAGTAAATAAGACTTCTACATGTGCCTTTCATAATAAAAGGCTTTATTTTCCTGCAATAGAGACTGTCTATTGACTAAAACTTTATCTATACTTCATAAGACAGGTTATTTTTCCCTATCACCTTTCAAAGAGTTGTATCCAGTCCATATAGAACAAAGGAAAACAATCTGATAAAAGAGATGGTGCAAGAGAAGCTAACTGAAAGAGCTCTCAGTGACAATGACTGAAAAAGCTAGGACAATCTGAGCAGGAATACAAATAGCATAATATTGGATTATAACCCAGAAAATAAAATATTCATGAGTCTACACTGATATGAATAAATAACACAAATAAGCGTCAACAGCACTTTAATAAAGGTAATTTCCCTAAAACTAGAGGCTATTGCCCCCTTAGGACTGAGTCATAAGTGTATATACACATATATATGTATATATAAATTATTGAATAAGTAAATGAATGGTAGAGATGAGACAAATCTTCCTTAAAGAAGAATTTCAATAATTTACCTACATATTTCCCACTACAAGAAGAGGAGCTTAATTCCCCACCCTTGAGGGTAGGCTAGTCTTCCTGACTCACTTCCAAAAAATACAGTAGAGAAAGGGAAAAATAGTACCTTTGCAGTGGAGGATCCTGGCAAGCATCACCTTATCCAAGTGATGAAGGTTAACATCCCAGTGATGTCATGTGGATGGGCTGTGCTCCGATATGATGTCATGAGAAGGGCACTTCATCTCCATGGTATTCTTTCCCCAAACCCACAACCCCAGTCTCATCATGAGAAAAACTTAAGGCAAACCAAGATCAGGGGTCATTCTGCAGGATACCTGGCCAGTACTCCTCAAGACCATCAAGGTCATGAAAAAGAAGCAAAGAGTGAGAAGTTGTCACAGGCTAGAGGGAAATGTGACAATTAAGTACAATGTGATATCCTGGATTGAAACAGAAAGAGGGCATTAATGGAAAAACTGGTTAAATCCAAATAAAGTCTGGAGTTTAGTTAAGGGTAATGAATAAAAGCCACTTTCTTAGTTCTGATAAATGTCCTAGGTAATGTAGCATGTTAACAATGGGTAAAACTGGGTGATGGGTATACAGGAGCTCTCTGTACTTCATTTAAAACTTTTCTATAAATAAGAAATTATATCAAACTAAAAGGTTTATTTTAAAAAATAGATGGTACAAATTTATCTTACTGTATGCTCCTGCCTGAAGCACAGTAGAACTTTAGAGCTAATGAACTGCCCACAAAGCACAGTTAAAGAAGTCGAATGCTAAATGAGTTCAACAGGCAGAGCGGAGTGGGGAAAAACACACTGCAGAATGAAAGAGAAAGCAAAGTTTGTTCTTCACCAAACAAAGCGGTATCTGTGTAATAGTCTAAGAAGCACAATACGTTCTGAACATTATAAAAATTGAGCCTCTCCTTTACAGGTCAGCAAACATGATAAGGCAAAAGCCCAAACCAAACCAATGAGCTAACCAGATTTTAAAGAAACATACTCGCACTTACAGTTGGGAGATTTTAACACTCTTCTCGCAATCATTGACCAAACATCAGTAAAGGTATAGAAGATCTGAACAATTCTGTCAAGCAAATTACATGGGACAATCACAGAACACACATTCTTTTTAAACACACATAACATCACCAAGATAGACTGTGAACTGAGCCATAAAATAAGTCTCAATAAAATTTAAATGATTGAAATCATGCAGACCATATTTTGTGAGCCTAAGTACCATGGAATTAAATACCAATTCTTAGAAAAATCTATATAACCCTTAAATACTCTGTTAAGTTAGGTTAAGGAATGCACTCCTAGCTGTTGCATACGTCAAAAAGAAACCATGAAAGAAATTAGAAAAGATTTCTGACTGAATGATAATGAAAATACAAATACTAAAATTTGTAGGAGTCAGCTAAAATAGTGTTTAGAGCACATTTTTAAATTCTAAGATCTTATACTGCTGGTGAAAAAAGCTTTAAACTAATTATTTTAGCTTCTACATTAAGAGACCAGAAAAAGAAGGGTGAGTTAAGTCAAAGTAAGTAAAGGAAGGAAATAATAAAGTCTGAAAGTAATTAAAGAATAGATAATAAAGGAAATCAAGTCATTCAAATGCTTATTCTTTGCAAAGATCAAGAAAATTGTAAAACCCTTACACAGGCTAATCAAGAGATAAAAACTAAAATTACCAGCATCAAAAATGAAGATGAGAATATCCCTATGGACGTTACAGGCATTAAAAGGGTATGAAAGGGCTATTACGACTAACTTTATAACTATGAATTTAATAACTTGGATAAAATTGACAAATTCCTTAAAGGATATAAATTACCAAAAGTGACACAAGAATAAATAGAAATCCTAAAAAGCCCTATATATGTTAAAGAAATTTATAATTTAAAATCTTTTCACAAGGAAAACTCAAGATCCAAAGGGATCCACAGGCACCTTTTGTTAAACATTTACAAATAAAATGACATCAATATTTCTCAAACTTTTTCAGAAAGTTTTTAAATTCATTTTTAATTCATTTTTTTTAAGGCCAGCACAGCCTTGATTCCAAAACTAGGCAAAATCAATACAGGAAAAGAAAATTTCAGACAAATATCTCTCCTGAACATAAATGAAAAATCCTTAACAAAATATTGGCAAATCAAATTTAGCAATATCTAGAAACAGCAATACACCTTAACTAACTGGGGTTTTTTCAAGACTGCAAGATTGGTTTAACATTCAAAAATCAATTAATGTAATTCACTACATTAACAGAATAAAGAAAAGATATCATAAAATCATCTTAATAGTTGATACATTTGGTAAAATTAAATACCCACTTTTTATAAAAACTATCAGCAATTCAGAAATAGAAGAAAATTCCTCAAACTAAAAAAAGGGATCTAAGAAAACCTTACAGCTGATTTCATATTAATGGTGAATGTTGAACATGTCTCCTTCTGATACTGGGAACAAGGTAAGAATGTCTGCCTTCACCTCTACTCAGCATTTTACTGGCATTCTAGTCAGTATGATAAAGCAAGACAAATAAATAAAAGCAATAAAACTGGAAAATGAAACTCCCTATTTGCAAATGACATGACTGTTTTCACAGAAAAATCATCAGAATCTACAAAATATCTACTAGAATTGATGAGTATCTAGCAAGATCACAGATTCAAAATTAACATCCAAAAGTGCATTGTATTTCTTTATACAAGCAATAAAATGGAAATTGAATTACAAATACCACTTGCAAAAACATCAAAAATATTAAAATACATAGAGATAAATTTAAAGAAATATGTACAAACCTCTGCACTGAAAATTACAAATACTACTGAGAGAAATTAAGAAATAACCAAAATAAATGGAGAATGCTACTTTCTTCATGGACTGGAGGACACACAATATTGATAAATTTCAATTCTCCTTAAATTAGTCTATAATTTCTACACAATCATAAATAAAATTCCAGCAGGGTTTTCATAGAAATTTACAATTTGATTCTAAAATTTATATGGAAATTCATAGATCCTAGAATAGTCAAAACAATCTTTAAAAAGAACAAAGTTGGACTCATACTACCAGATCTGAGGACTTACTATAAAGCTACAGTAATACAGATATTATTATATTGGCACAAAAGTAGATCAGTGGACCAGAAGAGAGGGTCTATAAATAGACTGACACATATTCAGTCAACTGATCTTTTTTTCAGTCAATTGATTTTTGACAAAGGCACCAAAGCATTTCATAGGGGAAGGAAAGTCTTTCCCACAAAAGGTGCTGAAACAACTAGACATCCATCTGGGGTAAAAATAGCCCACCCCTTGATAGGAAGGGGAGTTCTTACTATGATATGCTGAGAGGTTCCACCTGGAGGAACATGTCCGTAGGGGTTGGATAGGTTTGCACATTATCAACCACAGCTTCTGGGACAACATCCATGTTACCCAACCAAATGACTCCTCAAAACTTTATGGCAGTGCCTGAGCCTTGAATTTTTGCGGGTTCATTGTCTATCCTCTCCACAGAGGTTCCAGCAAAGTCTACAGCAGCAGGGGCCAGTCCTTATATGTTAACATTATATCATCAATGCAATGGGTCCGTTTTGTTCATGTGGGGAGAACGCACAATTTGCAACGTCAAAGGGACCTTCCTGACCGTAACTCTTTGTCCTCTGTAACCATCGATGGTGCTGAGGGGGCCAGAAAACTTCTAGGGTTACAATGTATTAGAAAACATTTGGCTCCCGTATCAACCGGAATCATCAAACTGGAATCATCACCTTTTGTTCATTTCTGGGGGACCAGTGTATAGTGACCTCGACATGAGGCTTCCAACTGCCTCCAGTCGCCCTCACCTGGAGGCGATCTTGGCCTGCATCCTCTACCTGGGGTGTGGGAGGCACCCACCCCGAATAGGACTGTATCTCTGAGGTCTGCTGGAGCAGGTGGGGCATCAGGAGTGATAGGGGCAGGTGGGGCAGGTCTGAACTGTTGTCCAGGTATTAAGGCTTTTCCACTGGCCAACCTGCCTGGCTTTGTGTTGCTGGTCTATGTTTTTAGGTGGGGTCCTGGCAACAAGGAAGTAAAGCTATATTTGCTTCCAGGTTACCTTTACTGGGTTACTTTTACAGCAGGTTGGGATAGACTTTCCGGCTTTATGAGTTCCCTCTCTGCCTGGGGGCTTTCCTGTAGCCCAAACCTGTTCCCAGGATTTGTCGGTTTCCCCCAGATCAGCAGTGGGTTGCCCATCATCGACGTGTCACCTGACGACTGGGCTCAGCGTGGAAATGAGCATCCCACACCAGGTGCTGGGGGTGGACTGAGGGGAGTGGCTTTCACTCCCACAGTGACCGTGGCCCAATTAGGGCTCAAAGACAAGGATATAGGTGGCCTGTTTTACCAAACTCCCCCAGAACTTGTTTACCTCCTCTATAGATTTCCAGGGTCCCACGTGCCCAGGGAGACGCCCCGCCTCGGTGGGCCGAGCCTCCCTGTAGGATAGAACACTCCCGTCTGTAAGAGAGTATCTTGCACCCTCTGAGCACCACGCAGACACTGCTAGAGGGCAGGAGTGTGGTCAGGGTGCTCATTCTCTCAGCTTCCTGGCTGGTCAGAGAAATGCCACCGCTCCCGGTATCCCCTGGCCTGGATACTTTCCCTGGCCTTTTGTTGGAATTTGGTAGTTACATCAATACGCTCCGTAGGGGCACATTCTCTCACTATGAGTGTTTCCTGAATTGGGGGCTGTCCCACTGGTTAGGGTTGTTGTTGCTGTTTTTGTTTTCCTTTGTATTAGGCAATCAGACGGCACAGCATGGGGCAGTTTCATTGTCAATCATCATAACATCCTGTTCTTCATTCTAATCACCTTCCCAGGGATTCCACCTCTTAGCATCCCAATCAGGCTTTGTCACAAGCACTTGGACCTTAATTCTCAGCAGGCTGTGCCCTCCTAGCTTTGCAAGCCAGCGCACTAAGGTCTCTAACTTATTACCGTGCTCTCCCACCTCGTCTTAGAGCCCAGAAGCTAGCAGAGCGGTGGATAACTGCAAGTCCTTCTCCAACCTCAGCTCTCCTTCCAAATTCTAATGCAAGCTTGCGCCTCTAGTTGGACACCAGTAGCCAGCAAACTGACCACAGTAAAGCCTAGCCCACTGCCAGCCCTTCATTTCCGTTCTTTGCCTCAGTGCACCATGTAGAGTTCCTCAAACAAGCCATTCAGCCAGCCAGAGTTTCAGTGTCCCCGAACTCGTGTAGAGGACCACAGGCATCTGACATACACGTAACCCTTCCCCAAGGAGAGGTCGATGACCAATTCAGGGTTTCCCCCACAGGTGCCTCCTTCCCAAGACCCATTTCTCCAGTCTCCTGGCTGGCTCCCAGTTTGATTTGCAAATTCAGGAATTTCCGGCATGAACCTAAAATTGGCCGCCCTACACAGAGGGCAAGGAGAGACCAAAGAAAGAGGCAGACTACTCTAGATCAGCAGGTGGCAGGTTTACTAAGCAAGGGGCCTTAAATATGAGGCTGGTCTTGAGCGACCACAAGATGAACAGATCTCCACACCCCACCCACCAGAATCTTTATAGTATACATAGGAGCTGTAACTGGGTGCAGTCACATATCCCATCCAGATGGTCTCAGTAATACCTTAATGTCTCAAGACTGCGTCCTTGAAAACAGCTCCCCCTGTGGGAACTGTGAGCAGAACATATATTCCAAGGACGGGGGAGGGAGGAGCCTCCCGTTGCCCAGGTCCAGCTCACAGGTCAATTGGCAGTCATGTCCTCTGGGTGACCTCCCCCAAGATGAACATAAAACCTACAACTATTAAGCTTCTAGAAGAAAATATAGAAAAATACCTTTGTGACCTTGAGGTTAGGAAAAACATCTTAGGGCACAAAAAGCTCTAACGATAGAGAAAAAAATGGATCACTTAGATTTCATCAAAATTAAACTTTTCTGCTTTATCAAAAAACATCATTAAAAAATACAAAGGCAAACCACAGAGTGGAAGAAAATGTTCACAAAACATTGTTCTGACAAAAGACTTCTGTCTGGAACATGTAAACATCTCCTAAAACTATGTATGCTGTTTTGTTTGAATTTTTACAATGATAACGTTTTCCTGTTGTTATGAGTAAATAGCCTTGCAATAACCATATCATGTCCCAATCACAATTTAAATAAGAAAAAGAGAATAAGGAACCCCGCACTCCAGCATCTCCTCTACATCTTCCTTTGCTCGTACTAAAGATCAGCTTGAGAAACACACGACTGTCCAGCCTTCCTTTCCCCTGGACAGGCAAAGAAGAGTCTTCCTGAAGGCTGAGGAAGTGAATTTAACAAACAGTCAGAGAGATAAAATTAGTAATAAGAGGGCAAGCTGCTACTCTGGAAATAAAAAAAGAAGAAATTGGCACATATTTTCTAAATGATTTGAAGAAATTTGGGCAAAATGGTAATTAAAGGAGAGATGAAAGAATAGTTATGGCCAATTTTTAATAGTGCTTGAAAACCAACAGAAAACTAGATAAGAGGGTGAAGTTAAAATGAGTTGACTGTGCTCATAACTTCGTCTGGTGACTGGAGCTCTAACTGTCACTGGGATAATACAAATCAGAGGCTCTGAAGCATCTTGGTAAGTGGGAGCAGCAGGCAGTGAGCCGCTTGGCTTAAAGTGATTCTCTCCTATTTGTAATTTTAATGAAAAACCATTTCAGTATGGCTTTGGACTGCACTGGTATTTTCCATGTCATAATTAGAGCAGAAACTGAAAGTTACAAACCCCTCAAGATGATCCTGCATCAGCTCCTGACAGGATATGTCCGTTTTCAGCTATAATTATTGCAAGTAATTTTCCATTCCGGTGGACTAATAAAAGTTTGGTGCGTTGATGTCAGTATTTGCACTGGTTCTGCAGAATGTGTTCTGAGTTAAGTGTTATTACAGTCCCTTCTCCTGGACTATGTAGAAGCTAAAGATACTTAAGAGATTTTTCCGGGGCTATTTAACCAGCACTGTTCTAATTAGAAATCATACCACCTCCTAAAGGAGTCAATAGTGATTGTCAAAGTACGTGTTATTTTCTTAAGAAGGTAAAAGGAAGCCAAGACAATCACGGTTGGATAATTTCCTGAGTACGGCTGTATCTTTGGTCCCTTCACTGCCTCCAACATGATCCCTTAAATTGCTCTAGGAATCCACCCACCTGGTGTCCCCAGCCCCCCTGACTGACCCCAGTCTCCTCCATTTCTGCTTTCCTGCTTCCTCTTTTACATGTCACTCACTCCAAAAATGCTCTCTGTCCCAGTATAAAGGATATTGAGTGTAACAGTGAAGAAAACTATAAACAGCCTGGTTTAAAAAGACAATCTCTCCTCTTAAAAAGAAAGCAACCTTGACTCCACATTCCCCTCTACAGCTACTACCTTATTTCTCTGCTCCCCTTCTCAGTAAAACGTAAAGCAACTGCTCTTATTCTCAGTCTCTATTTCCTCTCCTCCCCTTCCTTCTTGAAACTGCCACGTTCAGCCTTTCACCGCCACTGCTGCACTGAACTACTCTTGTCAAGTTCATGGATGTCACCCAGGTTGCCTAGCCCACCACGGTCTGTCCACAGTGTTTATTTCCACAGTGGATCACCCTCTTACTTTACACACTCTCTTCACGTGGTCATGGGATGGAATTCTCTCTCAGTATCGTTCTCCTCCACCTCAGGAGCTTTTCTAGTCCTCTGATCTGCAGGCTCCTCCTTACCCACCTGATTTTTAAACAGTGAAGAGCTCCAAAGCCGAGTTCTCATGTTTGTTCAATCTCGCATCACTCCCTAGGTGATCTCACCCAGCCATTCAAAAGAACGTGTTACACGTGTTGTTGTGCAACAAACTTCAAGATAATGAAATGGAAAAAGATGAAACAGGGCAAGTTGGATGTATGCAGGAGTTCGGGGTTGCTGTCCATACAGGAATAGAAAACTTGACTTCTCCTCTGAAAGGCTCGGGCACCAATAAATCAGGAAGTCACATTAAAGAGCTGACAATGTAGTCCCCCAAAGTGTAATGTTTTTACTAATTTAACTAAAGGCAGTTAGAAAGAGGAATCAGGCATACATCCCACTGTCCAGAAAGGTATAGTCCGCTGGGGGAGGAATAAAAAATACCTATAAAATAAGGAACAAAACACTGTCACAATTGACAATTTGGAGCTATGGGAGCTCAGATAAACAGAGCAGCTTTTAAAAGCTCTATGAAGTTGAATAGGTTCTGGTTTTTTTTTACTGCACCCTTTTAAAATTAATGTATTGCCCAACTGCTTCTATTGTCAAATTGAAATTTCTGAAGTTTTCTGTCCCTTGTTCACGCTTGTCTCTATGCTCCCAATCTTACAACCAGAGTGGAAAAGCCTTTTTATTGAGAACTACTCTATCCCTCAAACCTCAAGAACCCAAGAAAAACATAGCTAAGGGTTAACATTTGGAGGAAAAAAATTATATAATTTTATTAAAGAGAAAGGTGTCAAAATGGAGAATCAAACACTTGGGACACAGGGAGAAATGCAGAGAGGCTGCCCTAAGCAGCTAGTAGACGGCACAGCTAGGATATGAATGCAGCTTTGTCTGATTCCAGAGCCCAGACTCTTTCAATTTAACAGCCTGGTCTCAAATATAAATGCACATTTAAACTGATTTAAAAAGGAGGGAAATGTACCGGTGGAGAAAATATTCAATTTACAAGAAAGAGGAAATTGTTGGTGGAGAAAATCCCCTGGAAGAACTAAAGAAACACAAGACATTCAAAAGTAGGTACATCCACAGAAACACTATAAAAATATAATGGAGACAGAAAGGCAGAACCATGCTCACTTAACTGCAGGAAGATGCAGACTATCTTAAAAACAACTGCCCTATTTTTGGTCGTTAGTGAAATCATCATTACTGTCTTTTATTTTCTATATCCATTTCCCTTCTTCTTGGTTTTTGCCCTATGAACAGGAGATATGAAATTTAGAGCTAGATCTCACCCAGGCTGGAGATCTTGATTCCTGCTCCCTGCCTTCCAGTCCCCACTTCATCCCAAGACCCCACCCACCTTCACTCCCGTTTCACACATCTTACATGCTCTTGCCCTCATCCTTTGCTAAATCATTATGTCTGTTGGGCCAAATCCACATCAGTCTATGTCCCTTCTGAAAATTGCTGAAACACCTGTTTTTCTTTGACGTTTTCCTGAACCTGATGCCATAGAGTCAAATCAGAGGATTTGATCTGTGGTGTAACCAGCTGTCATTAGCTGTGAATGTTCCTATGCAGATTTTGATTGAGTTGTTCTCATGAATATACATTTATTTTTGACTTTACTTTTTAAAAATTCCTTACAGCTGTGCATTCGATAAATGTCACTGTCTCACTGACTTCTCAGCTTTATCACAGCTACCCAGTATACAGATGATGACGATAGATAGATAGACAGACACATAGATAGACAGACAGACACACACAAACATACACACACACACACAGAGGACACAAATGCTAACCAAAACTAAATACATTTTTTTAATGTAGAGATCTTTGAGATTGTTAATAAGGTTGTTTCACAGTCAATTTACTGTATTCCTCTGAGAATAATTTGCCATAAACATCAAAGTAACGTTATATGCTTTTTTTCTCTCCTTTCTCCAAAGAAATGCACAGTGGGATATGTGAAGTGTCAGAAATAATTAGACAAAATTGCAGAATCCCATTGTGACACTAAAAATATCTCGAGTTGAATATTTGCTATGAAACTTTAAAATCTGGTTTGAAGGCTGCTTATTATAAACAATGTAATTTTTTCTTTAATGTAATGGCCTCAGAATTTTGAAAGCATATTATGTGAATGTGTTTCCAAGTGTAAAAAGCCTTATAAGTATAAATAAGAAAGTAATTTGGGTGGCAAGACACACTTAAAATTTGGTAATATCTTCCTCAGAAAGAACTTGGGAACTTAACTTTTTTTTTAAAAGTAGTATTTGAAGAATAATGTAAAGATGAAGTTTAGACTCAGAGATGAGAAATAAAATTATATCAAAAAGATGTAAAGAATGTATGAAAACCAAAATATTTTCATGTTTTCCAAGTAAAAGAATACGGTTTTTTCATTCCTTAACCAGTAGCATACTGTTTTCCAGAAACCCTCCATTCAGAAGAAATGCTGTGTTGCTTCCCTTTACCCACACAAAATGGAACCCAACAGACTACATAACTGAAGAAATTACAGCCTCCTTACAAATGAGAGACATTCAAGTCTACGTAGTTTCCAGCTGAATGAATATACCCAACAGCTTCTCCACAGTGTAGATCAGAACTAGGGAAAAATGAACATCACTAACTGTACCACAGAAGCCAGTGTGGCTGGGAGACCCAAGACCATCACTGAGAAGATGCTCATTTCCATGACTCTAGTGATCATCACCAGCCTGACCATGCTGCTAAACTCTGCCGTGATCATGGCCATCTGTACCACCAAGAAGCTCCACCAGCCTGCCAACTACCTGATCTGTTCTCTGGCTGTGACGGACCTCCTGGTGGCCGTGCTTGTCATGCCCCTGAGCATCATGTACATTGTCATGGACAGCTGGAAGCTAGGGTACTTCACCTGTGAGGTGTGGCTCAGCGTGGACATGACCTGCTGCACCTGCTCCATCCTTCATCTCTGTGTGATTGCCCTGGACAGGTACTGGGCCATCACCAACGCCATTGAGTATGCCAGGAAGAGGACTGCCAAGAGGGCTGTACTGATGATCCTCACCGTCTGGACCATCTCCATCTTCATCTCCATGCCTCCTCTGTTCTGGAGGAGCCACCGCCGGCTCAGCCCGCCCCCTAGTCAGTGCACCATCCAGCACGACCACGTCATCTACACCATTTACTCCACATTTGGGGCGTTCTATATCCCCTTGACTTTGATACTGATTCTGTATTACCGGATTTACCACGCAGCCAAGAGCCTTTACCAGAAAAGAGGCTCAAGCCGGCACTTAAGTAACAGAAGCACGGATAGCCAAAATTCATTCGCCAGCTGTAAACTGACACAGACTTTCTGTGTGTCTGACTTCTCCACGTTGGACCCTACCACAGAGTTTGAAAAGATCCACACCTCCATCAGGATCCCTCCCTTTGACAATGACCTAGATCACCCGGGAGAGCGCCAGCAAATCTCAAGTACCAGGGAGCGCAAGGCAGCCCGCATCCTGGGGCTGATCTTGGGTGCGTTCATCCTGTCCTGGCTACCGTTCTTCATCAAAGAGCTGATTGTAGGTCTGAGTATCTACACCGTGTCCTCTGAAGTGGCCGATTTTTTGACATGGCTTGGTTATGTTAATTCTCTGATCAACCCGCTGCTCTACACAAGTTTTAATGAAGACTTTAAGCTGGCTTTTAAAAAGCTCATCAGGTGCCGAGAACATACTTAGATGGTAAAAAGCCAGAAGGCATGACTTTTACCAGCCTCGTGAGTGCACGGGGATGAGGGGTGCAACTTACTAATTCTTGAACATAGTTGGTTCAGGAGAGGTTGTAAGTATGTGTGGTCTTGTTTTTTGTTTGTTTGTTTCTGTTTGAGGCTTGTTGTTTGGTGTGCTGTTTTCTACCTCTGGTCTTATTTATGGTACATAATTTCAAATAAACACTATCCTACAAAAACCAGAAATTTCATAGAAGTAATAAGGTAAAATAGTACAAACTTTTTAAAAATTTTTTTAGCTATTTCTGTTAATCCTGCAATTAAAGAATGCCAAAATAAATTTTCACTTGGAGAATTTCTTATTACTTATAAATCAAATGTCTGATAACTTGCCCTTGTGTGTGGCATTAATTCTGAGGTTATAGTTCCAAATGCTTACAAATGCCAGTGGGAATTGCCTGTCTACATAAAATATTTTTTTAAGTGGTGTGCTGTCATCTACTGCTTGCAGACCTGAGCTAAAGTCATTTACTATGATTACATAGCCCACTCCTTTCAGGCTCAGAGAGTACAGCTCGTATGTACTTTTTGGTTCACGATTAAATAAGCATGCTCATTCTCTAAAAAGAACCTAGAATGAATGTACTGTCACTTTGCTAGGCCTTTGACTATGAATGTGAAACATAAGCAAATAATGTTATAAAGTAGTCATCAAAATTGGTCAGTTTGTTGCTATATTACCTGAGAGACACATTGGGTCTCCTCCAGTGCTAAAAAGTGTCCCAGCTAAGTCTCGAATACCCTCTCCCACTCTAGCACAATCAAGGAGAGAACATATGTCTAATTTGCAGAACTTTTAAAGCAGCTTCATGGGATGCAGTGATTGAACGAGGGAATGTATGACCTGAAGAACTTTGTTGGAGAATGTTACTCATTAAATTACCAACTACTGCGTTTGGGGAAAAAATAAAATGAAAATTGAAAATCTGTTTACAGCAAAGTCCACCCACTAGGAAATGAGTATGAAATTGTGTCTCCTGGAATCTCTGTGGCCTCCCAATCAGACTGCAGCCTGGGGCCAGAAGGCTGCAGGCAGGAACCAAGGCCACACAGTGCATGGCCTGATTCAGCCTCGCCCACCTGGAGTGACCACTCCAGTCACATGGAAAAGCTTGCCACTAAGTCAGGTGTGATGACAGGAAGGACTGAAAGGGTGCAAGTTCTTGGACACTCCTAAGTGAGTGACTGTTCTAGACCTCTGTGTCTCACCTCTCATCCACAGCCTCCCCCCATCTCTTCACTCCCCAGAGGTCAGGTCTCTTCTTTATTTTCTGAGAAGACATCGGTTTGCCCCCAGTTCCCCACCTACGTCCATATTTTAGCCCCTAATTCTATGCCCTCTCCTTTCTATAACCTTGCTCCTTTCCTCCATCTCTCTCTCCTTCGCTTTCTCTCTCCCTCCCACCATCCCTTCCTCTCCGCATTCTTCTTTAATCTCACCTATCAATTTGCTGAAGCCTCCTGGACCCTAGAACAAGCATCTTCCGGCCCTAGTTCCTCCTTAAGCTCCTGCTCCATCTCTCTCCTCACTCTCGCACCTGAGTTTCCCCAATCATCAACCCAGTCCTGCGTTCACTCCTCACCTTCCACTGACTCTTCTCTCCTTTGTCAGTTGTGTGTGCCCCTTCCAGTTCCCTGAAAACACATCTCCCACAGGTCATTGGTGACTTGCCAGTAGGCAGATCTAGTGGCCTTCCCTCTGTCCATATCTACTTACCCTCTCATCACTTAAAACCATCCCTTTCTTGTTTAAGCCCATGCCTTCCAGGAGACTTTCCTCTCCTGGTTTTCCAGCTGTCTTCTCATTCTTTGCCTCCTTTTTTTTCATCCCAGGGGTTAATCCTCAGCTCTCACCTCCTTTGTCTTCATACTTTATCCCGACCTCCAACATTTCCACAGTTTCATGCCTGAGGCTCTAAAATGTGTGTCTATAATTCTGCTCTCTCTCAACCCCAGGCCCAAGAATTATGTCTGGTGAACAGCTCCCTACAAATACTCTGTCGGTGCCTCAAACACAACCTTTCTAAAATGAATTCATGGCTCATGATCATTTTCTCACACTCAAACCTTCTCCATTTCCACCTTCTCAGTCTCAGAGAACAGGATTAGCATGCTTTTTCTCACTCACATTAGGTAAATGAGATTCTCTCTCTTTATGGCTTGTCTCTCACATCCAGATAGTAATAAAGTCTTATCCATTTACCTCTGTAGAATTTGTTGGAAAGCAAAGGTCTAGGGCCCCACTGAAGACCTACCGAATCAGAAATTCTGAGGTGGGGGTGGTGGGGCATCACTCTCTGTCCTGCCAAGCCCCACAGGAGATTCTGGTGCATGCTCAAGTTTGAGACTCACTCTCCTAGAATGTACTATGATTTTTCATTGCAGTGCTCAAAATCCCCTATTATTTTCCCATCAATATACAATAAATTAAAATTCCTAAATATAACGTTCAAGGCTTCTTCTCTGTGTGGCTTCCAACTACCTATACAGAGTTATGTCTCACCACTTCTTCTCACCCACCTCACATTCCAGAGAAGTCTGGACATTTCCTATGTTTTCTGAGCTCCCCTAACATTTGTCCCCACTGCTTCAGAAACCTGACCCCATGGCTTCCCACCTTTCTTCCCTTAATCCTTCATCATGGAGTTCAAGTGCAATCTCTTCGGTAAAGTCTTCCTGAGACCCTCCTTCCTTCTCTGTCGCTAGGGACGTCCTCTCCCCCAGCTCTAAGCTCCCACAGAACCTCATTTAAATCTCTGTTATTTTAGACGTCCTATCCTGTAGTGCATTCCTTTGTGTATTTCTGCTGTCTGCCCTAGTAGAGTGTGAGCTCCTTGAAGGCAGGAACTATGTCTGTTTCATCTCTGTATCCCTAGAGGCTCCTACAGTGTTTTACACACAAGAGGCACTCAATAAATGTCTGCTAAAGTGAATGAAATGATGTCCCCAGAAAAGAAATGTAAACGTGCAATCTTCTCTCCCTAAGAAGAGCAAACATTTAAAATCCCGTGATACAATACGCAATTCCTTTTTCTTTAAAATGTACCCTCCCATTCCCAGCTGTGGTCAAAAGAAAATGCTAGAAATGCTTCCACATGCAAAGAAAATGGATTTCTCATTGAATAGAAATGAATGTCTTTATTAGTCAGTATTCAGGCTAAGCTGCTCTCCAGGAAGTGACCCCAAATACAGTCGGTCAAACGTGTCTCTCCCATGGCAGTCAAGAGGTAGGAGGGCAGCCAAGAGTGAGGAGGCTCTGCCCCACGACGTTGTCCCAGGACTCAGGCTGCTTGCACTTGGTGGCTCTGCCGTCCCCTCAAGGCTTGTCCTCAACCACATGGCCGAAGCTGACTCACCATCACATCCATGTTCCAGTCCATAGACAGGAGGAGAAGGAAGTGGGGAGCAAGCAATCTCCCTTTAAAGAAGGCCTATGGAAGCTGTACACATCACTTCTCGTATTCCACTGGCAATAACTTGGTCCCATGGCCACATCGAGTTGTGAAAGAGAATAAGAGAGTGAATCTCCAGTTGGGACACCATGCGCCTTGGTAAAAATGAGAACTATTTAATAAAAGGAAGAAGGAGAAAATGGATACAATGGGTCAATGAGCAGTCTCTCCCACACGGGGGACACCGGTTTCTGCATGTGCAAGTCAAACAACCTGGAACAAGTCAAATGGCTGCCCAGCTAGTGGCGATCTCTGCACAACGATGTTCGAGACTTCCATTACAGGTGATTCAACTGAGATGGTGCCTATGCTGAAAGTCTTATCGTGACTGTAATACCTAGAATATCTAGAAACTATATGGGCAACCCACTTGCTTTCTCACCTCCCTCCATATGTCACTGTTGAAAATTCTTGGCAATTATAAGACTTTTAACATTTTAAGAGTCCAAGTCAATAAAAAGCAAAAAGCAGATGCATAACTAACTTTCACTTACTCGTTGTCACTACCTCATTTTCAATTTACTAGCTATATCCTAATGAAATGCATTTTCTCATGCCTACCTCAGACCTCAGCAAAGGAGAATCTGTATCTATTTCCTAAGATAAATCAAAGCTGTTGGAGAAAAAAAAATCTGTTGTTTGATTTACTCATCAAACTGATAATGCTACCTGCGACTTACCACTATTGCCCCTTTAAATTAAAGCTTGAATAAAGTAACAGTACCTTCTGATATGGTCGGTGTTTCTAGGGTAAACATTAGCAGATTAAAAGTAAACCCCAGGGATGACATTTCAATCACCTCTGTTAACTAATAAATTAGGACTCCCTGGTTTGTGTACTTGGTGAAAAAGTCTTGGTACCTGTCAGTCCCTTGGAGACCTGGTAGATGCTTGGGTTAAACTGGTGTCAGTAAGAACCCCCAGTAGCACTGCTACAGCTCTCTGCTTTGGATAACTGTACAGGCCTCCCGCACTTCTGAACTTCAGTATGCAAACTCTGATAATGATGTACAAGGTCAGTTGTAGTGCAACATCCCGCGACTGAGCTGGTTACCAGCCCACGTTATTTTCGTTTCAACCATCACATTGGTCTTAGTCTACTAGTGTATGTTTGCTGTGTTTGCTTTATTTTTAAGGCCTTCTATACACAACACCTTTTCATTATGGATTGTATTTGCAAAACCACTGAAAACAGAAAAATTAGTGAATGGGAGTCTATGACAACAACAGAAATACAAATAGGTAATTTTTAAATTAAAAGCGCTGAGAAAATGACAACTGTTGCATATGAGAATGGGATGAAGCCTTGTTCAGTTTACAAATGCCACCATAAGCAACATGTGAGAAGGCACTGTGTCTAAATTATCAACTATAATCAGCAGGAAACAAGGACAAGTGATTAATGAGATGGGAACATGTCTGAGTATCACACGGGAGTTCTAAAAGGCATTTGGGAATGTGTGTGGGCATGTTTAGTTACTTCAGTAGAGAACACTAGTGGTATTTTGTGGTAGAAGGCAGGGAGGCTAATCCTGCAATTTAAACAAAAAAGCCAGTCCCCCTCAATAAAGAATTGCCCCCCCCCAAATACCATTATTATCACTGTCTGCTGAAAAAACCAGGTGTGTCAGCATCAATGTGGGACGCTCAGGAGCCTAATGTTAATTCAGGTGTTGGCTTGGGATATCTGAGAACTTAAAGCCCATGCATGGTGAAAGTGCTGCTTATGAGCTTTTATTGCAAGCTGTGGAGGATTTCAAAGGCTCAGGGCCAATTTGAATCTGCTCAATATCAAAATGAGGACCAGGCCAACAAACACAGACACCACGTTGGCTAAAGAGTTCCCCATGACATTGGCGGAGGTCATTAAGAAAAGGGACCCAATAAAATGTCTATCAGAAAAGAAGAGGTACTGATGCTGGAGAGGATTGACTCATATCCTTATCTGCTGGAAAGGCTTTTGAAGACAAATACAGCCCCACTTAAGTCACCTCAGACTTAGAATTAAAAGAGAATCTCAACATCAACCCCATCCAAAACTGGGCAGAAGACCTAAGCAAGCAATTCTCCACTGAAGACATACAGATGGCCAGTAGGCACATGAAGAAATGCTGAATATCGTTAATTATCAGAGAAATGAAAATCAAAACTACAATGACGTATCACCTCACACCAGTCAGAATGGCCATCATTAAAAAGTCCACAAACAATAAATGCTGGAGAGGGTGTGGAGAAAAGGGAACCCTCTTACTCTGTTGTGGTAGGAATGTAGTTTGGTGCAGCCATTATGGAAAAGAGTATGGAGATTCCTTTAAAAACTAAAAACAGAGTTACCATATGATCCAGCAATCCCACTCCTGGGCATATAGCCAGAGGAAGTTCTAATTTGAAAGGATAAAAGCACCCCAATGTTCATAGCAGCATTATTTACAATAGCCAAGACATGGAAGCAACCTAAATGTCCATGGATCAAGAATATGTGGTATATTTATACAACAGAATACTACTCAGCCATAAAAATAATGAAATAATGCCATTTGCAGCAAAATGGATGGACCTAGAGATCATCAAGCTATGTAAAGTAAGCCAGAAAGAGAAAGACAAATATTATATGATATCACTTATACGTGGAATCTTAAAAAAAAAAAAAAAGGACACAAATGAACTTATTTACAAACCAGAAACTTACAGACATAGAAAGCAAACTTATGGTTACCAGAGGGGTAAGCGGTGGGAAGGGATAAATTGGGAGTTCAAGATTTGCAGATACTAACTAATATATATATTATATTATTATAGAATATTACATATATAATAAACAAGTTTATACTGTATAGCACAGGGAACTCTATTCAATGTCTTGTAGTAACCTATAATGAAAAAGAATATGAAAATGAGTATATGTATGTATATGTATGACTGAACTGTTATGCTGTACACCAGAAACTGACACAACATTGTAAACTGACTATACTTCAACAACAACAAAAAAAGAATGTCAGACACCTGTCAGGAGGAGGAAGTGATATAGTAAATGGTAGGAAGGAAGACACTGAATGTTCCTGGGACGCTCAAATTATCCAGGGGACCTCCTTTCTCCCCATAAACCTTAGAGAATACACAGCAGGTTTCAGCCTTGCCATAAATTTGAAATTATTCCCTTCAGAACAGAAGGGAATCACTCTGAGGGGAGAACCACTTCAGGAAAGCAATCTGTTGGCTCCCTGGAAGCTCCTAGCACCCAGCACAGAAAGTGATGCATAGTAGCATTCAGTTTATATGATTTATGTCTGTTGAACTTGATTGAAATGAACACATTCATTACAGACTTCAAGAAATTTAAAAGCAGAACTATGTCCTTGGTAAGGATTGTACCTTCTTAGATGGAAATGGAATTGTCAACTATTTAATTTTTTAAAGAAAAGGAGGCATCAGGACCATGATGATATGTCAGAAACAGCAATGAGAGGAAAATAATTATCAACAGAGTCTCAGGTAATCAAAACTACTGATTGGCCATCTGCTATCAGTGTGGGTAGATCATGACAACTTTTCATCGAAAAAGAAAAAGAGGTATAACAGCAATGATACAAAGAAAGCAAGAATACAGCAACAGAAAGAGCAGAGGCCAGAAGATAATACCGGTGGTGGTTTGGGGTCCATAAACACCAAGTGAGCATCTGGCATGAGTCTGGCATCTACCTACGCACTGGGATCTCTGGAAGGGGAAAACAAAAGGGGGAAAAGGGCAGATAATCCAGGTGGAAAACTATGAGACCCTGATCTTAAGGGCAGATTTGCAGAAAGCTGATTATATTTACTTCCTATTCAGATAAAATAGAACTTTACAGAGAATTATAAGCATTGCCTTTGCTAAGAGGGTTGGGGAGAAATTAGGCAGAGGTGAGCATTCTGCACATCTGAGTCTTAGGGAAAATGAAGGTGATGCCAAAAACTCTGAAGAATGAAGGAGAAAGGATGGTTCTTCAAAGAAAATGTCTAAACTACAGGGATACAAGAATTTAGGTGGTAGTATGGACATGTTTCTCTAGTTTGGATGGTATCAAACAGTCACACATCAAGGAATGAGCAGGAAAAGCTAATTTATGAAGACTCCCAAAGGAATGATGATGGAAACCGTTCTCAGAGGAAAACTTAGACTTATAAACAACCCAACAATAAGCAGACCAATGACAATGACCCCAAGGGTTTCTGGTTCATGGTTAAGCACTCAGTAACGGATTGGCAAGTGAGTAAATCAACTACTCAGTTAAGCAACCAAGGCTGAGTTGGAATTTGGATGACAAAGGCAAGTAACTTGGGTATATATATATAGTATTTATGTAAGTCAATGAAAATAAAGATGCTGATAAAATATTCATTCAGTGGTATGAAACAGTGATATAAAAAGGCTGAGACTGCAAGCTGAACCATCAGCCATCCTTTCTTCTAGCTGTACTTTGTAGGTCGGGGGGAAGAAGAGGTGTTTCATAGAGAAATAAAAACATCCTAATGTAAATGGTGCTGACATAGACTATAAAACCTTTGAGGCAGGATGCAACTTCTTACCTGAAAACTTTACCTGACTACTTCTTATTCATCAGTTTCTAATGAAGAATTAAGGCCTGACTTCCCTTTCCAATCACATATACACCCCCTTAGAAACAACAACAGTGTCCTCCACCCCAGCAAGGAAAGCAAAGGTGTGTTTGATACAGGCAAGTGTCGTTGACTGAGTGGTTACAAGAGTCCAATTACAAATGCAAAGTCAGGTGTACCATGTACGGACATGTCATGTCCCCTATGACTGCTGAATACACTACAAACTGGAACAGGAGGATACAAGGATACCAGCCTTACCTGGACACCTGGGAGAAATCACGATCAGGTTTCCAAAATGTGTCTATACTGAAGAGGTCTTGTCTTAGAATCCCCACCTTGCCCACAAACTCTTTCTAAATTATTATGAGACGTGGCACCGGCTGAAAAAAATCAACTCTAGGTGGTTTTTTAAGCAGAGTCCACCAGGTGGCACCATGCCACAACCCCTCCCCAATTGGCTGGGGCAGGGGACAGAGGCCCATAAACAGCTGGATCTATCGGCTGGCCCGGTACAAAAGCTCCCTCCATACAGAAGGTGCTCAGTTGCAACGATGACATTCTTAACTCTCAGGAATTGGAATGGAAAAAAATATGAAGAGACCTTCCATCGTCAATAGAAGCGGGATTGGAAAGAAAAGCGAAAGGAGGCTGAAACAAAAAGAGCAGCCAACTCGTGCGGGTTTGTGGCAGAGCAGAAGAGTGAAGCTCATCTAATTCTTTCTGCCAAAGAACTGACAGTCACCTGTCTTCAAGAGCTGCCTCTCACAATCCCCAATAGCCTTCCGGTGCCCAAACAATGCTCCAAGCCCTGGAGGTTTAGCTGTAAAAATATTTCAGAATATGTCAGAGACTCGTGTCTTTTAATAGCAGTTACCGTAATGGTCAACCCCCACCACCTGACTTAACCTGCACTGTTCTCTCTTCCAACCATGGGAGCCCCGAGCTCCTAGACAGGCCCACTGGCTCCACTGGGACAGTAAGTGCCATTGGACTAGGTTGAAGTCTTCTCTTTCCAGTAACCTTTCTAGAGTGAAAACATACAATTTCCATGACTCCCTGATAACCTTCAGTTACCCTCATAAAATGAAATCTCTCCATTTAGTTTTTACTGCATGGATTTCAAGTCTATCCATCATAGGTTGTTTTTGTTTTTGTTTTTATTTTTGTTGCTATTTGCCTTTTGTTTTGGTTCCTAGGATAAAGTGACCTACTCTTTGCCCAAGGAGCAAGTGATTTTGATTTCCTCAAATCTTAGCCTTGGGAGTGTTTGAAAGGACAAGGAAGGGGTCAGGGGGAGAATGGGCAGAGAGATCAAAGTGCTGTCTTAGTTTGCTGGGGCTGCTACAACAACAACAAAGAATGCCATAGAAACAGCAGAAATGGTTGACTTAGAAATAGAAATTTATTCCTCACAGTTCTGGAGGCTGGAAGTCTGAGACCAGGGTGACAGTACGGTCTGTTCTGATAAGGGCCCTCCTCTGAGTTACAGACTGCAGACTTTTCGCTAAATCGTCACCTGGCAGGGAGCAGAGAGAGAGACAGGAAACAAGCTCTCTCATGACTCTTATAAGGGCACTAATCCCATTCATGAGGACTCCATCCACCCTCAGGACTTTATCTAATCCAAACTACTTTCCCAAAGCCCCACCTCCCAATATGTTGTGCAAAGAGGGTTTTGATATGAATTTGGGCAAGATGCAATATTCAGTCCATGACAGGTACTAACAGGTATCTTTAAAGGTTTTGTGGACCAGGCTTCACTGATACCACTTGCATCTTCCCAGGGTGTTTTGAGGATTTGGGGGAGCAGTGGCATGCCATTAACGACCACTATGGACTCAGCCAGGCTTAACTCAATCACAACCACTCAGTCACAACCATCCAAGGGGATAGAATCACTTTCTTTCAACTTAAAAAATGTTGAATGGCTGAATATACTCCAGCAAATGGGCATATTTCCAGCAAGATGAGCCCTTTCTTAATAAAAATAACCAGGAGAAATTAATAAAGTCCAGCAAGGTTAGGAAGGGATTTAGTATACAAAACATTCAATTAACAAACATTTATTAACATCTGTGTGTCAGGCTTTGCAACACATTGTGTTGCAAATGAGACACAGCCCAGCCCTTAAGGAAAATATGGTCTACTGGAAGAGAAAGTGAAGTAAACAAGTCAGTGAATGCCATAGAGTGTGATACATTGCATAACAGCGATATGTATGCTGAGGTATGTGAGCACAGGAGAATAGACAGTTCTGTGGGAGACATGGGAGGGGAGCCTTCCCTGAAAAGTTGAGCTGGAACATAATATAAGAGTTCACTAGGCGGGGAAGGTATAGCTCAGTGGTAGAGCACATGCTTAGCGTGCACAAGGTCCTGGGTTTGATCCCCAGTGCCTCCATTAAAAATAATAATAAATAAGTAACCCTAATTACCAACACTCCCCAAAATAAATAAAATTAAATAGTTGCTTAAATAAAACTATAAATTAAAAAAAAAAGAGTTCACTAGACTGACAATTTATTCAGAGAAACAGCATGAACAAAAGTGTGGAGATGCCAAGATCCAAATGACAAGTGGCGCGTAGTGGCCAGCGTGTGGCTCAGAAAGGAGAGGGACAGGAGAGGAGGCTGGCTGGGCAGCCAGGTCCATGAGGGGCCTCCAGTGCCTCACTTAAGGACACTGGATATTTTTCTGCAAACAGCAGAAAACTGCCTGAGGATTTTAACCAAAGGAGAACAAGACCGGACATGCAGTTTCCAAAGCATCTTTGAATGAAAGGGGGGTGGAAGAATGAAGACTAGGTAAACAGGTATCGGAATAAGCCAGAGAGGGGTAAGAGGGAGTCTGTACCAAAGAAGAAAATTAAGAGAGGGGAAAGACAAGGTGGGGAGATTTTCGATTTCAGAGATAAAACTGGAGGACAGGCAAATCCGTAGATTTAACCGGAATATGATCTTTTAAATTGAAAGAGAGCAAAGTTTCAGACTGCCAAGGGGCAGATCATCGATCTCCCAATTTGAGGATAAAGTAGTAGGGGACAGCAAGAGCCCCCTCCTTTGCCAAATAGACCAGTCCTTTTCCCACTCTGGAGATGTCTACCCTCGCTTAATCACAGGCAACTGGGCAGAAAATCTCTTCTAGGAACTAACAATAGGATCAGAGGTGTTAATTACACACCTCATTTGTCTGCACTGTTAGCACTACTCTTTCATTGAGTCCCTCTAAACACACTGGTTACTTAACAACTGGGTTAAGCAAACAACCCCTACTCCGCAGATTTCCATTCATTTATCATTCAACAAACATTTACTGAGCACCTACTATCTGCCAAGAACCATGCTAGGTTCTAGATAGCCAATGGTGCACTAGACAATATAGATTCCTTACCTAACTGAGATTTTAGCCTAATGGAAGAGGGAGAGAATTTAAGTAGCATTTTCAATACAGTGTGTTAAAATGCAGTAAAAGGCCACATTTCTTATACTTTTTATTTGGTAGGTCAGGAGTGAGACCTGAGAGTGCGCATTGCTAACAAGTTCCCTGGTGATGCTGATGTCGCTGGTCTAGGGACCACACGCTGCATGACACAGAATCATGTAACTCAGTCTGGAACACTCTCATCCAAAACCATTTGAAGAGAAATTGGCAAGAGGAGGAAATCTCCTGCATTTCATAACTTGAACAGTGGCAATAAATAACAGAAAAAGAAATAAGCATAATACAAGCGTCTTTGCAGGACTCTGATGAGACTGAAGCAGAAAATCTGAGCTCATCTTTGAGCAGGCTGGAACAGAAAGACGGTGGGGATGGGTCTCCACACTGAGGACCTCAAGCACACGTGGAAGCAGAGCCGTGAAAGTTTAGAGAACAAGGGCCAGGACAGAGCACTCACCTCATCTCTCAGGATCTCATTTCTTTTGCCCATGGCACAGTGTAGAGGGATCAGATGACCCCAAATTAAGTTATACCAGTACTTTTAAAATTATTTTCTGTGTGTAGTTATGCTGAAGTTAACTGTTCAACCAACAAATGTAGTTTATAAACTTGGGCTCATGTCTTTTCAGCTAATCCATTGGTTGTCCTAATAAAATCTCTAGATCTTAAAAATCCTCTTCAGGCAACATTAAAGAAAGGACGTGAGCAAGGAGAATTTAACTAATCTGGGTCCTGAGACTATGTAAGCCATTGGGCACTTTGTCTTTTTTAAGGAAATGAAAAGGTCAAGAGAAATGGGAAGGAAATGGGAAGAGGCAGACAAATGCTCTGTTAATTGAGTCAGCCTCCTTCCCACCTGTCTGCATTGGACAGCGAAAACCCGGCATCCAACAGATGCAACAGCAAGATGCAGAAGCATAAAGCAGACCAGAAGGAGACATCAAGAAAAGACGCTTTCCTAAGGAAATGCTTTGTACTTTGCATTTTAATACAGTGTGAAGAACCTACAACGTGTGATTAAGTTCCAAGATTTACATCTATTCTATTAACAGAAGATACTTAAATGTGCACCCAAGTCAGCATCCTGAGAAATGGCTCACCTGGCTCCCAGAGCTCCACCAGATCCTGTTCTATGAGTTTGGTACCCTCCAGGAAGCTGGAATTCCCAGCCCTGTGTATCCTATAAGCCCCAGGTGATTATGTACGTCATATCTCCTCACTGGACTGGCCCTACATTGTCAAGAAAAGCCAAGAATCTTAGTTTTACATTCCTTTGCTTTTATTATATTGGTAACCAAAACAGATAAAGATACATACATACACACACACACACACACACACACACACACACACACACACACACACACACACACCCCAATCCTATCTTACAGGATACTTCTGAAGATAAAACCTTAACACCCTTAGACTCTGGGTCTTTCCTACACTTGCTCCTGGTTCTGTTCCTTGGCTGGCCCGAAGTAAAGGAGTCAGGTAAGGGAAGTTTGTTTTCTGTGTTCCTTCACTCCTTTGATAAGCATCAGACGCCAAGGTCCTCCTGCTGCTCCCAGCTGCCCACAGACCTTCCCTGAGGCCAACCATTTTATTTCTCTGTGCTTCTGGAAACAGCTCCTTCAATAGCTTGGAGAATTTCCCACTGAATTCATTTCATGTGGCTCCAGGGAGGATTTCAACTACAGCAAGCACCTTAACACCGCTCCCAGAGAGGAGTAGGCACGTGACCAAGGCCTGGTCAAAGTCCTTCCCTGGGATTTATGCATGGTCCCTGGGCATTGTAAAAATACGAACACAACAACCATATTCTCTGCTATCTGAAGGAGCCTGAGTTAGCGAGACCAACCCAAGAGGTAAGATGAAATGAGAGTTGGAGATGAGGGGAAAGCTGTAAGTGTTTTTGCTAATGCGGAATTAGAACAGCTAAGTCCTTCCACCTCTAAAAGCTTATGATTTGCAAATATATCCATGAGGAATTACAATTTAACAGACTACTCCTCTCAAGTAACATCAGGTGAGTTAGGACTTACCCTGGTAGACTGAAAAGAATATTGAATGTGGAGGAAGACAACCTAGATTTAAATTTCCACTCCAAAATTATTCGTGACACTGGGAAAAGCTGTTTAGTCTCTCTGATCCTCACTTTCTTCATCCATCAAAATAGGGTGAAAATATTTACTTGCCAGGTTGTTGTGAGACCAAGAGAGAGAGATTGGAGGGAACAGAAAGTGAAATCAGAAAACCTCTAAACTGTATAAGATAACTCAATGCAACAGGGTTTTATTTTGATAAATAATGCTGAGAAATCAGACACAGCGTCCAGAAACTGCAGGGCACTGTCAATCTGAGTTCTGGTTTGGTCGAGGGAGCCCTCCAGTGGCTGATAGGCAGAATGCCTCTAAATTCTGTTGGCAGTGGTGTTCCCAGAAGACAAGTAGACTCACTGTCTGTCACATCTTGATACTGCGTAGCTAGAAAAGACCTTGGAGAGCATCTTCTCAATCTTCCACATTAAAAGATGAGGAAACACTAGGAGGCTGTAGATACATATTTCAAAAGTTAGAACTCATATGACTTTTAAATATTTAACACTTTATATTTTCCCTAAGACTATCAAAATTCAACAATTTTTGTTTCAACATGAGAGCTACTCTCACTTTCAAAGTGTGTAACTAAGGCATGTCTCTAGTGACAGAGACCCGGGATTCTCACTCAGTCATGTAGCCATGATGTTGTCAACACATTTGCATCAGGGAATTACTTTAGTACAGATGCTTTGGCTGAAACTGTCCTGCAATTAAAACTGCAATATTTTTGTCTTTTCAAGACCTGTACTTGTGACAATTCCTTGATACCTTCTACTGGCCATCATGTTAGTATCCAGTGTACAATATGAATTATTTCTGCGTGGCCTACTCATCTACTCCATAATATGCCTCAACATTAGAAAAGCTGACTTTGGGGATAAAATAAGTTTTCTAAAAAAAGGAATACACAAATTATAAGTACACATCCAAAAAAAATGTAGGCAATGAAATAAACCCAAAATTCATTACTGGAGTAAGTTTTTGGAACGTTAAACAATTATAACATCAACTAGTGTCATCTGATATTTGATCTGGGCTGTAAATTTTGTTCTCAATGTAAAATTTTCCAACTGCATCAAATTCTATAAGGATGGCCTACTGAATGATTTATCATGGAATTTGACACAGAAAAACAGAGTTGCTAAAATTAAATCATCAAATGTTGAAAGATGCCGGGTTCAGAAGTGCAGGCAACAGAAAAACGTGAGTGAATGTCGTATCCACTCAAATAGCCTTTAGATTAAAATAAACTGAACTAAAATATATTCCTGGCTCCCATATGGTTTTATACCTACAAACATGCCCTCATGCCCTCCTGCCCACCCTGCACAGCATAAAATCATACTTTTGACCCAAAGAAAAATCACAACCCCTAAAATAAATCAAATTATGGTCATTAATTCCATAACCAGTCACATCACTGATGATCGCCCATGGTCCCCACCTACCACCACCACCTCATCATCTCTGGGTTCCCTGCCTTCCTTCCCCAGCCCCTCGGAGGTAAATCCATTTATACCTTTCCCACATGGAGGCCCAACAGGCTCTACCTCCCAAGCAACTATTTTTGGGCCCCCACGCCCCAGTCCTGTTGCATATCCTAAGGGAGGGGCTGTGATGTTCCCTGGGTCACACTCCCGGTCGGACCTGTAACTTCGCTCCATGTAGCACAGCTCCTTTCGCCCCTGTGCTCCCCAGCTCTGAGTCCCAACCTCCTCTTTGGTTCCTACTTGCTCCCCTTACTCTACTGGCCCCCGTATCCCAGCCTAATGTCTATCTTCGTTGCTAGGGCTGCCGTAACCCAGTACCACAGACTGGGTGGCTTAAACTAGAGAAACATACCTTCTCATAGTTCTAGACGCTGGAAGTCCAAGATCAAGGCTGCCCACAGATTTGGTTTCTCCTGAGGCCTCCCTCCTCGGCTTGCAGCCAGCCACTTACTGGCTGTGTCCTCACATGGTCTTTTCCCACGTGGCCCTAGGTACGTCCAAACTTCCTCTTCTAGTGAGGACACCAGTTAAATCGGATTAGGACCCACCCCAATTGCCTCATTTTCATTTAATCTTCTCTTTAAAGGCCATAGCACCAAATACAGTCACATTCTGAGGTGCTAGAGTTAGGGCTTTAACATAGGAATCTTGGAGGGGGACACAATTTAGCCCATAACACTGATGCCTAATAAGCTACAAGGAACAAGACCTCAGGCTCATGTGTGATTGAGGATCCCCAGCCCAGATGCTCTGCTCATCGACTGAGCCCCTCCTATCCACTCACGGAAGCCAAGGTTCTGACTGCTGCTTGACTCTACCCAAAACTTCTCCTTCCCTGACCATGGAATCTTCTCAATCTTGGGAACATCTCCAGCTCATGTTGACCATTACACTGCTTACTCTAACCTCCTGGGTGGGTGTCAGACAAATCACAGGTTCATCTATCTCCTCATCTACATCATGTCGCCAAAATATTACTCCTAGTACTTATAATAATAGCAGTTAAAACATTTACTGAGTTACAGCCATGTTCCAGTTACATCTTATGCATAATTCTCACTGTAATCCTATAAATTGGGTGCAGAATACATGAGAACTAACTGTACTATCTTTGCAACTCTTTAGTGAATCTAAAACTATTCTGAAATAAATTTTTATTTTAAAAGAATAGAAAGAATACCCACTACTGCTCTATCAAATTTTGACTGCTCTTTACAAAATTTCGGTGCATTACCTTCACTCATTTATATATACATTTTTGTAAACTCAGTTAACCATCTCATTATCTTAGATGTGACACTTAATAAACCCAAAAATCAAATGCTGCACTATTGACATGAATGTTTTGCTAAGCTGTACTCTCTAAGATGTCCCCTATAGTTTGGCACTTCATGTACATGTCCCGTAAAGAGCTCTCAAAGTAGGTGCCCAGGTAGCATATGGTGTATTTATTATCTGTGCTTAACTGTCCTTAGTGTCGTTCATTACCACACTCACAATTATAAAACATATTTTTCTGTTGTGCTTTTCTACTTTGATTATAAGTTATTGATGGCTTATATTTAGATTTTGATTAATTTTCATTAATCATTTTGATTAATCTTCTTTCAATCTCCTCTCGTTCTCAATTCCAATCATTCTTCTTATAATAGAATGTTAAATGGGACATTTCCTAATCTCAGCTGAAACTAACAGGGGTCAAGTATCCCTCTGTTCTAAAGAGATGTGCCAAAAACACAAACAGAACTAGCTAAGAAGCATCCAGAAAACTGAAAATGACAATCCTTGGCACATTACCAATCTCCAGGATATGGGAAAGAAAGCTAAGAAATTAAAGGTATTGACAAGGCCTTTGAGCAGAACTGTTAGTGTTAAGCATTCCCCATTCCAATCCTTGTTAGAGGAGTGTCTCCCCACCCCCAAGCCCCACCACTAGCCAAAGGACAGGGTTTCCAGAGAACTATTCAGAGAGAACAGAGGATGAAGGGTGGACAACGGGAGGGTGCCCCAGGCGAGTGTTTACTGAGAAGCAGGTGTGTGTTAGTCTGCCTGGCGCCTGGGAGGGAGTGTAGCCCTGTGTCCTCCGGGGATGGAGAGTGCAGATTCTGGGGCCTGCTCTTATCTGGAAAATCTTAAAGAGACAGGCTGACTGGAATGCGTCTTGACTGCAGGGGAAGAAAAGAAGGCTGGGATGCAGAAAGCTGTCCTTGCACACACTGGTCAGGTTTCCTGAGGGCTAGAGTGGACCCAGCAGAAGATGCTCAGGCTTGAGTGACCTCCATGGGACCCTGCCCCAGGGGACAGCTGGAGAGATGAGGTGAGCTATGCAAAAGAAGACTGTATGGCATGGACTCAAGCAGGCATGGGATGGGGTCAGCCAGGGCACACTAAGCCAACTTGGAGAAATAGTGAAGGCTTTCCGCTGCAGGGGATGGGGTGGTGTCTGCAAAATCCACAAAGTGCCGCATGAGACAAAGAACCAGCCTCTAGGCATAAACTGGTTATAGCAGAGAACACCCATTCCAGGCTTTCATCATACCAGTTGAGGCAGAATTGCTTCTGTTTCAAATGACCAGAACTGATCTTGAAGCTATAGTAAGTAACCTACTAAAATAAAATGCTTCTCACCCTGAAAAGAAGACATTTTAATAGGTTCTGCATGAATTCACTGTTTTCTATTACAAAGAGAATAAAAACAGGTAGCATTTTGGAAGGGAGGGAAGGAGGCAATATTACTAGTATTATGCATCTTGGAGCACAAATAGTTTCTGGCAGACCAACTCTCACCATAGAATTGCACAAATTGAGTTTTAATGGAATGGAAAACCTGAAAGAGATCTGGGAAACACAGGTAAGAATTACCTTTCAAAATCATATTGATTCTGCCTGGAAACCAGCTATTATATAAACTGCAACGCAAGTCTGTTCAGGAAAAAGAGCTGGCTGGCATAGTATCAAATCATGCCCACCAGCCAAATGACAATCTACTCGCTCACAAATAGATGTGTCCATCCCTGTATTGTCAAGAGGGCAGTCACTCACCAACCTAAATTAGAGCCCATGAATCAATATTGTTTTAGAAAACATAACTACTCTCTCTCATCTGCACAAAAGTGCAGATTTCCTCAGGGAAATTTTCTCATGAATTTCTCACCCATGACCAAGATTTACAATAGCCCTTGCTAAGGTTTTGTCAAGAAATTATCCCTTAACACTTGAGAGCTGAATGTACATGATGATGTACAAAGTCAAGATCTGGGACCTCACATCCTTTAAAGTAATTCTAATAGAAATCTGCACCCTAGATACTTCCCGCGCCTAGAACCTGGTTATGGACAACAAGGCAAATAAAGCAGCTGTGAGCCCCAGCACACGTGCCCTAACGTCCTTCATTTTGAGGGTTACCACCTGCATGAGTCTGCTCTGGCTGCCATAACAAAGAACCACTGGCTGGGTGGCTTAAATAACAGAAATTTATTTCCTCACAGTTCTGGAGGCTGGAAGTCCAAGACCAGCGGTTGGAAAACTCAGCTTCTGGTGCGATCTCTCTCTCTCTGACTTGCAGATGGCCACCTTCTCACTGTGTCCTCTATGGCTTTCCTCTGTGCTCACACAGAGAGAGTTCGTATGTGTCTCTTTCTCTTCTTGTAAAGACATCAGTCCTATCAGATCAAGGTCCTACCCTTGTGACCTCATTTAACTTCAATTATCTCCCTAAAGTTCCCTCCAAAATATAGTCATATTGGGATTAGGGCTTCAACATATGAATTTAGGGGAGAGGGAGACACGACTGAGTCTGTAACATGATCGTTTCTGCAGTAACAGCACCCTGATTAACGTTAAAACAGCTTGAGATCAAAATGCAGAATATCCGTTCTCTAGCTCTTTCGAGTTCTAAGATAACGATTCAACCTAAGCAAATGCTGTTGACCTAGACACCACTAACGTAAAACTGATGTTGTTTGAACTGGGCAATCTGAAGCATCCACTTGTACCTTAAGTGCGAAAAAGAATTACTGAGGCAATTGCAAGTATTAACAAGTATGCAGGACTGGGGAACCAATAGAGAATAAATTTTACTTGCTTTACTTGCTGCCATTGGCATATAAATAACGAGCTGGTTTCCAATTACCCTTACCTGGTCATAAAATACTCTTGGTGGGCTCCCCCTTCAGGCATTCATTGACCAACTCCAGTCAACTAACTATAGGTTCAGTGCTCTAATCTTAAAATAGACAAATCTTCTCAAACATTTCTTAGTCCCTAATGTATAGAACTCACACTCAAGATCCTCATTTGGATAATCAAGGCCCTCCCTAATCCAGCTCTGTTTACATACCCAGCGCTGGCTCCCATTACTCCCAGCATAACCCCCTACTTCGGTAAGGCTACTTGTCTTCTGGCCCCTGGTCATTTGCCCCTTGCTTGCAAGGCTCACTTGCTCCTTTTGTCCTCAGTGCCTCAGAACCTTGGAATGAATTCTAAAGGCAGAATCTGGAAAATAGAGATGCTTCTCATGCTTCGGACTCCAACAGCTATGACCGAGGCTCTCAATTTCCTAGTCACTTTCACTTGAGAATTCCCACTTCCTGTAAATATCACCTCAAGTCCCACCTCCTTGAAGAAAGACTTCTGCTTCTAGTCATTTTTATGGAGTTGCTCTTTTCTGAATTTCAAGGCCCATTCCACCCACTCTAGCTATGCAGTGTAGCTTCTCTTCCTAGTTTGGTTTTGCTTTTTTTTTTTTTTTTTTCATAAGCAGGTCTTGAAGTGGAGTGTCAGTTTCTTCCAGTCAGGTATCACTGACTTATACTGTTTTTAAACATCCAAAGAGCTCAACAGAGTGTGGAAACATAATTCAATAAAAAATTTTTTTCTTCAAAGTAGCTTGAGTTCAAACCTTTCCCTGCTTCAAATCAATCTTCCAAGTAATGCTAATCACTGAGGCTGGCTGTATCTAGCATTTTATTCATGCTTGACATCACAAATCAATTCTGGAGCAACAGGTATGTGACAGCAAGAAAGAAACTTAAAAAGGGTGTTGAAAAATCAACAAATTCCTTTAAAGAGGTGGAAAGAGTCACTGAGCAGTAGTCAAAGAATCACTTAGGGAAGTTTTAATGTAGAAAAGAAAGTTCTTACTTGAAATGTCAAGTGGGAAAACAATTTAACTTTATGTACTTTGGTGGCAATTATTTAGATGATGAGAACTAAATCAGATTTTCTTCTTTCTTAAAATTCAAATCTCTTGAATTTCCTGGAGCACTAAAGCAAGGTTTTGAGAAGAGTGGGCTGGGATAGATGAGGTGGGGAGGGTGATTGTATTTTATTTTTTAGATGCATCCTATCACTGAAGAGCAGTTTCTGCCCCTTTCCAAAAATGAGTTACAGGGGTGACACTCTAATATTGACAGTTATGGAAAAATGCCTCTTTCAGCTCTGTGAATTAATAATTCTCAACCACAACTCCACTGAAAGTCATCCGTGGTATAATTATATACACACTCAAAGGATAGAGGCTAAAAATACATACTTTTGCAAAAAATCCAGACACAAAAGGATGGAATGGATTGCACTGAATTACCTGAGACAGCCATTCTAGAATCCAAGCAAAGCTTCTCAGCACTTTCTAATACAAACTTATAATTTCTGAACAGAGAGATCTCATAACCCCTTCTGACTGAATTTCATGAAGTCTGATCATCCAAACAACATTCCCAAAAGTTTTTGGACAAAGTGTTAATTCTAGCTGAACAGAGGGAGGGTATAGTTCAAGTGGTCGAGCCCATGCGTAGCACACATGAGGTCCTGGGTTCAATCCCCAGTACCTCTTCCAAATAGAAATAAATAAATAAACCTAATTACCTCCCCTTCATAAAACAAACAAACAACAACAAATTTTAGCTGAATATATCTATTATTTTTCATGAAGCCTGTCTTTGACCGGTCTCCAAAATATTTTTTTAAATGACAGATTTCGAGTTGTGCCAAAGTTATACAACAAAAATTCCCACTTAATTCAATGGTTGATCTTAATAAACCATATGGAGCAGGTTGGAAAAATGACTACACATTTCCTCTCCTTGTATCCATACTCTCTTTATCGTGGAAGTTTGCGCACCCTCAAACTTGACTCTGAGCTTGGCCATGGGACATGTATGACCAATAGGAAGCTAGCAAACATGATGCAAGCAAAGGATTGAAAAGCACTTGTGCACTGGGGCTCCTCCTCTTACCACTACCCCCCCCCAAATGAAGAAGCCCAAACAAGTGTATTGATGATGAAAGGACTGTTTCAGTCAGCCCTGCCACCCAAGCCAAGAGCGATTCCATCCCCGGAAGCAGAGCAGACCAAGAGCTGACTGCAGATAAATGAGAGTCAGCCTAAATCAGAAGAATCACTTCATGCGTTCCAACTGCAGACACATTCCAACTGCCAATGCAAAGAAGCGTGAACTAAATAAACGGCTGTTGTCTCAGACCACTAAGTTTTGGGGTGGTTTGTTATTCTGTAAAAGCTAATGGACACACCATGAGATTTCAAATAATATCCTACCATTCTTCCTCACCCCTCGTCTTCAACTCCAATTATCCCTTGTTTAAATCAGTTAAATTGCTAGATCTTTCATTTTCCCTAAACATAGTGGGATTATGGGATTGCAGTTCGGAAACCAATTCAGAGATTTAAGAGACTGTCTCATAAATGGAAGAATGGGAGTGTAATAGTTTTCACCAGCTGGGTTTTACTAATATTCAGCTGTCCTATCTCTACAATGTATTCCAAGTGGCTAAAACACACTGATGGCTAAAATACAAGCAAAAAGTCCAGCATCTTTTACTTGCAAAGTTATTTGAAATCTAGTGAAACAATGAAAGCTTTCAAGCAGAACAAGAGTTTTTCTTTGTGTTTTTTTTTTTACACTAAGCAGGTGGCATACAATAGCCACAAAAGAAGCATTCAAATTTCAATCCATCTCAACAGAAATTAGACAGTTATTTGGGTTAATCATGGCTCAAAGCCCCCAGATATCTGTAGTTTTTGTACTAGAGATTCCAAAATTGACCCAAGGGAGAATCATAGAACCAAGTTGTAGCATGTCCAAAATAAACCATTCATTTATGTCACTGATAAAAAATCATTGTTTTAATGCTACTACAGCCACAATTACTATGGGACTTATTTTTTCTGAATCATATCACATAATATGATGCTTTTTATTATTGCATATTCAATGACCATTCCTGTTTAAACTTTAGGACATTTGGATAGATTTCTCCATAAATTGCCAGGCTGAAATCCACCTTCATACCAAAACTTATACTAAATTATTTTTCTCATCTGCCTATGAGGAAGCAAAAATTGACAACAATTATTGCAAACAAATTGCAAACATATCATTTGAAAACAAATATGCTGGGGGAGGTTCATTTTAACATTTTCAGAGTAAAATCTTCAGATGGTGTTATTTCTAAGTTATCTTTTCTGCCATTTGGATGCTTGTTGCATTAGAGGGAATTAAAAGACAGAAGCGCTTTAATAGATCAGACTGGGAGACACTTTACAGGCTTTCCCAGTGTTCAAGAAATATGATGGTAACGGGTTAACCGTCTCCACTGAATGTAAGCGAGGGTCCGGCCTGGAGCCAGTCGCCGTGGGTTGGGCCTCTACCTGACCAAGACCGACAGGTAAATCATGTCTGAGCAAAACGAGTGGGGCTAGAACGACCGAGAGAAACGCAAGGAAAAGAAGGATGACCCAGCCTGGTACCTCATCGATTTGGAAAACATTGGATCCTTGGCGCCTTTTCTCACTTCCGGTTTGGTGGGAGCGCGGAAACGAAGTCCTGCATCGCTTCCAAGTGCGGATGGAGAGCCAGGTGCAGCCGGAAGGCCTGGGGAAGTCCCTCGTGCAATCCTGCAGCTCAGGGCCAACAGCACCCAGAAGGAGAAAGTGATGTTAACGGCATTTAGGCACAGTCGTGGGGCCTACCAGTTCTTCAGAGAAGCGCCGCAACTTGAAATCCGCGACCCTTCCCCATTCCGGCTGCTGTGGGAAGGAGGACTGCACCCTAGGAGATCCTGAGTTGGAGAACCAAGCTTGGGAAGAGCCACACTCCCCTGCGGCGGGCCCAGTGGTAGCGGCTGCCACTGAACTCCCGAGCCAGAACACCCTCTCCAAGGCCTGGCCTCTCCCCGCTCCCTCGTCGCTTGCTAGGAGCTGTGGTCTCCTCAGCCCTGCACGTTCCAGGCTGCACCCTGAGAGCGCAGACCCTGGGGAGGAGCAGGCCGCCAGGCGGGAGCAGAGCTGGTGCTGCGGAAGGAGCTGGCGGAAGTCTAGGCACAGCTGGCATTCTCCCACGGTGCCTGCCTTCTCACTCTGCGCTTGCGCCCTTGGGCGTACGCGTCTCCGACTTCCCTACAGCTGGATTCCGGACACGCCCTCCGCCCACCTCCCCATCCCACCGCCACACACAGTGGGACAAATGGAGTGTTTATACTCCTTTATGAAAGTCCTGGAGCCCTGGGTCAGGGTCTGGCTGGTTCTCAAAAAGGAATGGACTCTTTGTGAGATCTGAGCGCAGAGAGAGTCTTCGGAGAGAATCACGCTTCGTGGATGGAATGCTCTGATGGAAACCCTGGGGAGGTCTTTGGTGCCACGACGCTGGGAAGCGAGGGAGCTCTTTCTGGCAGTGTCCTTGTGGATCCACAGTTAAAGTGGAGTTGTCCCAGAGGACCAGCCGACTCTGGGAGGAAGGCTACCTCCCCCCTCCATTGCTGTCAGTGAGGGGCCTAGAGGACCAGGAACAGGTATGAATGGGGCCTGCCACCAGGACTTGCTCCTCTGGGCTTTTGGACTTGGCTGCATTCTGAGCTTAACCCCTTGATCTCCTGGCCGAATCGAGTTTTTCCTTCTGCTCTCAGTTTGCTCACGCCCCACCCTCTGCCCTGACTCAGGCCGCCTGTACGGGCGGAGCTCCCCAGAGCTGTTCTTGCTTCTCCCTAGATTACTGCTTGTGCATGGCCTGTGCCCCCGGTCTGCTTCCCCCCGGCCCATCCCCGCGCTGAGAGCTCTGCGTTGCTCTTGACCGCCAGCAGTGGACATGGCATGCCCTTGGAGAAGGCGTTGCGGCTTCACGCTGGAATAAGCCCACCTTTGCCCCTACCCTGCTGGCTCCGAGGGGATTTCACCCTAAAGGGAGAGTTTTAATTGCTAGGAGGACATTGAAAGGCTCCTTCCAAGAATCGTGAAACAACAGAAGCACATTTAGACAGAGTTTCCTCTGATCCCTGATGTCTCTCAAAGGACACAGAATGATAAATATTTACTGTCTCAGATTATGGATTTCTGAAACCTCCTACTCAAAAGGAACCCCAGTGTAAATCCTACATACGGTGAGTTCAGTGTGCGACATCTCTTTCCCCTCATTGGATATCTGCACCAAGCCCATTGGTAGACCGGCTCTTGGTGCCGGGCCCTGCTGGTCCAATCACCTCCGCCACTCCCCAAGGGCTGCTGGGAGCTGGGGGCTGGGGGCTAGGGGCTGGTGGGGGGTGTGGCTGGGCAGGGAGGCGCCACGCGAGACCAACGGGTCACCCTGTTGGTGATGTTGAGCCCTTTCAGTTCTCAACCATCAGTCCTTCTCCATTTCCCCAAGGTCTTGGTTTTGAGAAACCTAGCAGGACTTTTGACTAGGCTTTTCTGTTTGCTGTTGGTTTGGGGCATGTTAAAATATTGAGTTTGAGACTACTTTTTCGTTGTATGCACACTGTTTCAGGTTATTTTTGTTGACGGCAGATGTGCATATGACATGTATGTGGTTCTTCTTAACCCTTCCTGGGTCTTTTTAGAGAAAACTTTGAAGATAAACTCCTTCTTGAGATATAGAGAGATATATATAGATATAGATATAGATATATTTCTTTTTTCCTTTAGCAACTTATCACTGAAATCAAAGGGAAAACGTGATCTCTTTTTGCATTGGTTGTATTTGTATGTAACAGGTAAAAGACACTTTGTTCAGCGGCAAAAACAAACAAACAGAAAGAGGTTTAATGCTCTCAGTGGAATCTTGAGGGAGATACTGGACCTCTGTGAAGAATATATTTTCACCAGGGTTTCAGAAACTGCTCATGTAAGGCCAAAATGAGCTGAAATTAGAAACACTCCATTTAAAAAGCAGGTGTCTAATAGGCAGGTCAGCTAGCTATAAGAAGTTTCTGACCACAAACCAGTCATTTGTTGGTTTTTTTTTAAACTAAAAACTTGGTGGAATAAATACAGAATTGACATTCTCAGATTGAACAGACCTAAATCTTTGTTAAAACAGTAATAATTTTACTTATGTGTTGGATAAGGAAACGTCACTGAGTAAACAAGAGAGGGAATATTTAAGAGCATATACTTAATAAAAATGAAAAATAGATTTCTCATCCCATCAACTAATGATTAGACATTATTTAATAGCTTATTAGATCCTGGGAGAGAACAGACTAAGATCAATTTCATGACTGTTAGAAACCAATAGTGGTACCTGCAAGAGGAAGCTTGTTGAAAATTATACTCTAGCTTTTCTATAATTGAAACTATAATGTCCTGTCATTTAGATATTGAGTGGGCCTTTGGTGAGCACAGGCTTGAGTTCACATTATAAAAATAAATAATCCAGTGAAGCGCCTTCATGAGAGAAAATTTTTTAGAGCTAGAGGAAAAAGAGAAGGCCTGGTCTATTCAGAGTAAGGTTTCTGTGGTTTGCATTACATAATGCAAGTTCAATCCCTCAGGACACTGAACAAGTAATAAAATGAATAGCTATAACCCCTTTATGCAGAATCCAGGAACCAGGTTGACAGAAAGGCAACTCTGTGGGGCTTTCCTTCTGGTGGGTGTGAATTTATGACAGCAAGTATAACCTTTTCCAAACTTTCAATAGCTATGGACACTGTATTCTATGCGCTACATGCGAGATAGATGAGAAAATTGAGGTTAAGGAGTAAAGATAACTTGCCCATGATCACACAGCTTATAGACCATTAAGACAGAATTTGGACCAAAGAAGGGTTTTGCCAATAACTACATTCTTAGCCAGTCTCTTCCTCTTAACAAAAGAAGTAGCATTGGGGAAACTGGAAGACCCTCGGCTTTGTACTTGTAACTCATGTTCAACTTGGCCAATAAAGAGAGACCAAAAACAGTGGCTAGGCAGTACCAGTAAACCCTGCCATATATTACCTCTGACCCCTGGCGACATTTTCCTTATGTGCCTTCAGTCATTAAGCTTCAACACTCTTAATCAATGGAAACATATGTCAGCTGGGTTTATTGCATATGAAAAAATATCCAGGAACAAACAGAAAAAATAATATGTTGTTTCCAGGAGCAAGTGAGAGATTATTGATCATGGTACGTGAGCGTTCACTCAGGTGCTTTGCTGTAGTTGAGTGAGCAAGAGAAAAGAAAGCCAGGCTGGTGAAACAGAGCCCCTGTAAAGAGGTGGATGTTCTCCATGCTTCTGACAAACTCAATTTATGAGGACAAATCTGTGCCACAGACCTTGCCACCCAGCAACCACACAAAACCATCTGCACTTACCTAGTAACTGCTCAGAAGAACTTAATTCTCCTGTTTTCAAAGCTAATCATATACATAAAAGGAAAACATAGGGAATGGAAAGAAATTGCAGGGAGGTGGCATCTTTGCAGATGGTGGACTTAGCATTCTGAAAAAATTTCACCTTTAACAGATGGCTCTACTACATGACATTTTAATCTAAGAACCAACTGTCCTTTAAAACTCAGTTTTCAAAATTGACCTGTGTATACTGAAAAAGATCAATAGCAGGAGAAATAATAGCCCAGGGAAATAATGCAATTCAAATATACCAGGTTTTGGTAGAACATGTCTTCATGTGAGGATTGCATACTAGTTGGAGACCAAACATGAAAGAAAAAGCAACAGAAGAAAATTTTATGAGAGAGAATGCTCACAGTTCCACTTCAGTGGACTCTGAATAAAGAAACAATTGTGAGTTCTTTTGAAACATTTCTTGCCTCAAGCCATTATGAAGCATTTACACTATGCCTTTTACAAAAAGTAGAATTAAATTAGATTTTTCAAAGCTCCACTAACTTTGCCTGACATACAGTTCCTTGGTTACAGATTTAAACACCTCTAAAATTCAGAGTAAACATTCTCACCTACAGGAGAAACACTCAGGATGAAATCACACATTCAAAACATTAGCTTGAAACTCACATAGTAAAGTGTGTGAGGAGAGAATATTCTAATGACTAAGGTGAGGAATACAGTCAAGGTGGTGCCTTTATCCTTAAGGAAATGAAGAAATGTGGTAAATGAGAGTGAAAACACAGATATCATTTATAAAGCTGTGAATTGTTTGCTTCGACTTTCTGTGAATTAAATAACTAAACTTACAGGCAAGCATTGGATGTCATTGAATCTTTAGAGGAAAACTATTGATATGTTATTCTACTCAGTTTTTCAGCTAATCTATCAGATAGGTGTTGTTACAAATGTCTCTCAAACAACTAATAATAATAATGATCAATTTAACACACTAAGCTAAGTTTAATATTACTAGTTCCTTATGAAAGCAAACATTTTTCCAGAAGTACAGCAAATAGGTTGGACTAAGTCAGTGTTTCTCAAACTGGAATCCACAGATGTATCCTCAAGGGAATGCCCAAGTACTATGAGAAAGTTATTATCGTCTTTCTATTTTAGTGATAATCTTTTTTTTAAAGTATATGAGTCATCTGGATAACTGCCTTACTACCAAGACTGCCCTATAATGCAATATTGTGTTTGTGTTTGCATTTGCAATCCTGTGGTGCCCAAGGAACACCTGTAATCATGGTATTTATTATTACGCACATGTCAGGCAACAAGTGTGACCACCTTTCTATTGGCATATTCTAACATCAAAATGACTACATTTCAAGGAGAGGGTAATAGCTCAGTGGTAGAGCACATGTTTAGCATGCAGGAGGTCCTGGGTTCAATCCCCAGTACCTCCATTAAAAACAAATAAAAATAAATGACTACATTTGCTTTTGTTTACCAGTCATAGATTAAAGAAATTTTTTTCTCTTTTACAATTTAAAGACATTTTTATAAAGTAGACTTCATTTCCTTAATTTACATATTAAATTGAAATTGATCTAATATTATTTTTAAACTGTAGTAAAGCAGAATGATGTGGTTCTTGCCACAGGCTAATGGGAAGAAAATAGATATAAATGTAATAAATAAATGATTCAGTTTGTACCAAGTTAAGTTACATGGTACCACAGCAGCAGTGTGCAATGAAGGGTTCAGAGTGGTTTGAACAGAGAATAGAGGTGCTAGGATTCAGGTATCACAACGCAGACTGAACGCACCAAACTAAAAACAAAGCAAATGACAATAAAAACAATGTGGCAGGCAGAGTCAAATGCACTTTGCTTACAAACATATTGCTCATCTATACCAATTGTTAGGATACATGTAGCAGCCAAAACTCAGAGAAGTGTTTTGGTTGAAGGAAAAGTTCTGTATCTCCAATGTTGGGATGTACCATAAATTTATAGGACCATTCAATAGATCGGTGCTTTCATGTGAGATCATTTTCTAAAAGGCAGAATCAATATCAATTGTAATAAAGGCTCAAATGATGGTCCAGATCAAAAAATCAGATCAACAAATGAGATACAAAACCAGAACATTTTTTATATTTTTATATTAAATTCAAAGTTATAAATTTGTTTTACCAAATAGTATGTCATACTGAATTGATAACTAGTCTTTGCCTGGGTTTTATAAATGTACCTATTTAACTATCATCATAATAGAGTTTAAGTCAACACCGAAAACGGAAAGAATTTTTCCTTTAAAGGAGGCCATGCTTTAATCCAGTTTGAGAAACCCTGCATAGATGAAATCTAAAATGTTTTCCAGCTATACTTTTCTACATCGCTAGCTTTTTATCCTCATGACCATGGACCCCACTGCCAGCTGGGTATCTTGCACAAGCAAGCTGATGATGACCATGAGCTAAAAAGAGAATGAGGCTCAAAAAAATCAATCTGTCATCACAACTGAGATACTATCACAAAGAGACTGATGCCAAGACGCTCGGGTCTCTTTCAGATAAAAAAGACAATGTGCATACATGTTGGATATCATCAAATTCATCTCCTTCCTTCAACATGTATTATCCTAAAAAGAATTATTTTTATCAATAAAAATGAACAAAGCAAGTTCCCCTGAAATGAAAGTGAGTGGAAAGTTAATGAATACAGCCTGTTCATGATTCCACACTGTTTATCAAAGATCCGCCGCTAGGAAAAAAAAATTATCCAGATCTCTCTTATCAAAAATTTTCAGGGAGCACAAGGGAAGTGGCAGGCAGCATTCTGGCCTTGCTGGGCATGAGTGTTCATGCCGGCTCTATTTTTCTCCTTGTTATCAGAGCTGGCAGTCAGTCATAATGAAATTCACATTTCCAGTGCTTCTACCTGAGATCCTCTTTGAGGAGAGTTGAAATTATTGCTTATTGCTTGTAAGTCTCAATATTTGACTATCTTTGGTGATTCTTATTGGGTTTTCTTTTTAAATTTTTAATTCCTATTAATGCCAATTAATAACCAAACATATCAAGTTTTTAGCGGTTAGGACTATATATAAACCAGATAAACAACTAATTTCTACTGTGTAGCACAGGGAATGATATTTAATGTCTTGTAGTAACCTGTAATGAAAAAGAATATGAAAAGGAATATATGTATGTGTGTGTATGACTGAAGCATTACGTTGTACACCAGAAATTGATGCAACATTGTAAACTGACTGTACTTCAATTTTTTTTAAGTAAAAAAAGAAAAAAAAGGTTCTGGCAGTTAGGAAGCACTTGCAGGACCTCTCATGTCCTACTGAAGTTAAATGGAAGCATCGTGCAGAGAAGGTGATATTTACTACCAAGATGATTGAATTCAGGGTGAATTGGCTTGTTTGCAACTTCTAGCTTTTACTAAACCAACCCAACAACAAAACCCAAAACAAAAGCTTTGTGAACTCCTAAGGTTGGGCTTGTTGTCTGGCTGGGCGCTGAGAGTAAGAAGCACTGCACACAGAAATAAATGATAAGGAAAACGGACCTGGATTCTATAACTATCTTAGTCTGGGTTTTATGAATGTACCTATTTAACTATTATCATAATAGAGTTTAAGTCAACACCGAAAGCTGAAAGAATTTTGCCTTTAAAATTCTTTGCTGTGAGGCCAGGGTCTGCAGCACAGTGAGGTTTTCTGTTTCTCCACCGGGATTTTGAGAGGATTATAATGCATGGTGTTTATGAAACATCTGCTACAGACAAAGCACTCAGTATAAGCTTTCCTGGGGAAGGTGTATCTCCTAGTGGAAGAGTACATGATCAGTATGCGTGAGGTTCTGGGTTCAATCCCCAGTACCTCCATTAAAAAATAAAAAATAAAAATAAGTAACTAAATAAATAAACCTAATTTCCTTCCCCTCAATAAAACAAACAAAAAAACCAAGAAATATAAAAAAGATTAATCTCAAACATAAGAGAACAGATTCTAAGATAGGTAGGTAAAATATGTATATATAGGTTGTCTTTATTTTTCAATACTATTATTATTACTGTAATTATTATTAACACAGTACCTGGCACTGAGTCATTTCTGAATAAATGTAAATTCTCATCCCTATGGCTCAGGTTACAAGAATCATTCCTCTGAAATTTAGTACATGGCACTCAGTAGACCAAAGATGAGCTACGGCATTTCTCACCCTTACTGCATCCCCCCTGCCTAGCCTGGGCCCTCTCAATGCAAATTAAACTCATGTTGTCTGGAAATACCAGCTCCCCTAGAAGTCCTTGAAGACCTTGTGTCTCTCCCCTCCACTCATCCTTCTCCCTGCATCAAGATTAATGTAATTATAGGAGGAAGGGATAGCTCTGTGATAGAGTGCCTGTCTAGCTTGCACGAGGTCCTGGGTTCAATCCCCAGTGCCTCCACTTAAAAAACAAGAATAAATAATCCTAACTACCTCCCCCTCTAAAAAGAAAAAAATGGAGGAAAGATTAAAGTAAACTACACTTGCATGACTCTTTACAATTTAAAAAATGCATTCACCTACATTACTGCATTTACTTCTTTTAATAGCTCTTATTTTATGTCCACTTTACAGATGAGAAAAATTAAGGTTCAAAGAAATTATAACAATAATAATAGTAAGTAACATTTGTCCCTAGCACTGTGCCAAGTACTTTACATCACTCAGCAAGTCCTTAAAGCAAGTCTAGTAGTGTGTGGGCACCATTCTGGGACGAACCTAAGACCCTGGCCTCACCCTTTTCCTTGTGCATACATACCCTGTACAACCCTTGCTACTGTGAATCTGATGGTTTTCTTTTTTTTTTTTTTAAGCTTAACATTTTCTATTGAGTTATAGTCATTTTACAATGTTGTCTGATGGTTTTCTCATTGAAGTAATTAAAAGCGGAGCTGGTAACCTCTTTTCATAAATAGCCATTGTCCTAGCCCTTTCCTCTGCCCCCTACCCTCCCATCTCCTCAAAATTCAAGCACTGAAGAATTAACCGCTGGCACAGCACATCCAGAAGGCACTCCTGAAGGGCTGATGACTGCGCCTTTACCATTGATAAATGTTTTTGATATTAACTCTGATGAGAAAGGCTCCCTGAACGTCCCTGATGTCCTGATGTCCACCTGTGTCCTTTGTGCGAAATGTATCCTTTGGATTTATCTCAGTAAAACATAACTTGCATATGGTTCACATCCTATCTGCCGAACCTCTCTGGGATTATATCAGGTGCATGATGAGGTGGTTGTAAGTGGCAGAACCCTGCAGGCTGTGTTCAGAGCCCTGGCTTTTGGCAGAGCACCATTCGGTTTTCAGACTACAAGGCTTCTGATTTTTCTCTGTTTCTTCCCATGATATCAAACCGTTGTCTGCTATTCCGTGTAGAAGTTAGTGTCACACAGCAGAGGGAATGACGGCTTTAACCTATAATGACACATTTTAGGGTGAGTTAAACATGGAGAACAGAACTGAAAATGGCACTTCAGGACAGAGTAACATAGCTCTGTCCCATACTCCAAACATAGTTAAAAACAAGGAAGTTAAAAAGTGACTATGTAATATCACTTACGTGTGGAATTAAAAAAAAAAAAGGATACAAATTCTATTTACAAACCAAAAATAATTTCACGGACATAGAAAACAAAGTACGATTACAAAAAGGGAAGGGGTGGGGAGGGATAAATTAGGATTAACAGACACACACTGCTATATATAAAATAAACAACAAGGACCTACTGTATAGCACAGGGAACTATATTCAATAGCTTGTAATAACATATAATGGAAAAGAATCTGAAAAGAAAATGCATATATGTATGTATATGTGTAACTGAATTGCTTTGCTGTACAACTGAAACTAATATTGTAAATCAACTACATTTCAATAACAATTTTTATATAAATAAAAAAATAAAAAGTGCCTATGTAGCCAATCTTGATACATCATCGTTCATTTACTACAGTTTTTGCTCTGTCTTGAAGAAAAGACTCCTGCTCTTTTCTCTGTCTACTTACTCTTCTTTCCTGCAAAGCTCTACCAAATGTACAATCTACATTCTAAATCCTCAACAGTTAGAAGCAGGATACAGGCTGACACACTCACTTCCTCAGGAATAGCAGTCTGCAGGTTGATATCGTGGGAAGAAACATAAAAATCAGGAGCCTAGTTGTCTGAAAACATTTACTCTAAAGACAAAACAACAACAACAACAACAACAACAAAAAAAAAAAACCCTGCACATCTCAATAGCCCCTAAAGTATCATTAAATCAGAACAAATTATAATGAAAATTCTTTCATTATAATTTATTTATTCATTTATATATTCAAGAAGAGTTAACTCAGCATCTAGTATGTATCAGGAAGTGGACTAGTTGTTTGAGATACAACCATGAATGAGACAAAGTTCCAGTTCATTAAGGTTACATCTAAATAAGGACACATAGTATTTTGTTTTGTTTTGTTTTGTTTTTGTTTTTTTACTTCCTTCTTTTTTTAAATTTTACTTATTTATTTTTTTATTGAAGTGCTATCAGTTGTAATGTGTCAGTTTCTGGTGTACAGCACAATGTTCCAGCCATGCATATACACACATATATTCATTTTCATATTTCTTTCATTAAAAGTAATTACAAGATATGGAACACAGTACCCTGTGCTATACAGCAGAAACTTTTTTAAAATCTATTTTTATACATAGTGGCTAACATTTGTAAATCTCAAACTCCCAAATTTATCCCTTCCCACCCCCTTCCCCCGGTAACCATAAGATTATTTATTATGTCTGCAAGTCTATTTCTGTTTTATAGATGAGTTCATGGTGGGTTTTTTTTTTCTTTTTTTTTTTTTAGATGCTACATATGAGTGGTATCATATGGTATTTTTCTTTTTCTCTCTCACTTACTTCACTTAGCATGACCATCTCTAGGACTGTCCATGTTGCTGCAAATGGCATTAGTTTACTCTTTTTATGGCTGAGTAGTATTCCATTGTATAAATATACCACAACTTCTTTATCCAGTCATCTGTTAATGGACATTTAGGTTGTTTCCATATCTTGGCTATTGTAAATAGTGCTGCTATGAACATTGGTGTGAATGTATCTTTTTGAATTACGGTTCCCTCTGGATATGTGCCCAGGAGTGGGATTGCTGGGACCTATGGTAAGTCTATTTTTAGTTTTTTGAGGAATCTCCATACTGTTTTCCATAATGGCTGCACCAAACTACATTCCCACCAGCAGAGGACACAGTATTTTAATACAATACAGTTGATTACAATAGAATAACAGAGAAAGGCAAAGAGTGCTACAGCTTCACCAAGGCCAGGAACACAGCATAGCAGAGGAAGCTCAGGAGAGGCTTCCCAGAGAAACTGGGGCCCACCAGAGGGCCTGAGTGATGAGTAGGAGTTAGCAGGGAAAGTGGAGGCTCGAGGAAGACTATTCCAAGCATCAAGAATAGTATGTGCATCTGCAAGTCCCAAACTCCCATATCCCTCACCCCCCTCCCCTGTACCCCACCACAGCCAGTAACCATAAATTTGCTTTCTACATCTGTCTGTCTCTGCTTTGTAAATAAGTTCATCTGTGCTATTTTTTTAGACTCCACATATAAGTGATATCATATTTGTCTTTGAAACTAACACAACATTGTAAGTCAACTATACTTCAAGATAGATAGATAGATAGATAGATAGGAATAGTATGTGCAAAGGTCCACAGGAAAATAACAGCCCAGGCCCAGCTTTATGAGCACACAGCTTGTCCACAGGCCCCCATGCTCAGAAGCCACGTACATACACACACACACCAGATTTTTTTAATATTCTGCTCTCACTGCCTTGAAATTCTTAATGATTTTATCTCTGAACTTGTGTTTTTGTAAGTGAAGTCCAATAAGACAATGAAGCATGTGTGTGAGCAGAGGACATACGATACATGCCGCCACCACCCCAGCTGCTCCATTTGCCTGTAGCATCATCTGACACACAGAATTCCAGCAGACCCACAATAGGTGAAGTTCAAAGAGACTCCATCACTCCCAAGTTGGGATGACCTCGGGCATGTCGCTTCATCTTCATGTCCATGCTTCTGTTTGATATAAAGGCCTAGATAGAAAAGATGATCCATAATGGTGCTGTTGTGATTCTTAATTTCACAACAGCCAGCTAAATTCCTGAAGCTACCCCCCAAAATGTTGATTAAGGGTCCTGGAGAGGACCCTTACGCATTATGGCCTTTGCTGGCCCTGTCCTATCCAACATGTTTATCGATAGCTTGAGACAGAGATGAAATTTCTAGACAGCACAAAAGTAGACCAGATGACTAAAACACTGAAGTGGACCCCAACAACACCAGGACCAAAGCCAATAAGGGGAAATTTGATGTGACTGAAAGGAAGACCCAGGCTTTATCTTCCTGACATCTGCCATTGAGACCCCACGAGCAGCAAGCCTCGCCTAAAACACCCCCGTGGCTTTGAGTGTGATATGAGCTAACAGAGCATGAGGGCCCTAGAATTCAGGTGACCTGAGTTCAGAGCAGTGTCCCAAAGAGAGCGGCAGAGGAGATGACAGAGCTCGCCCAGGCTGCAGGAGGCGGAAAAGGCAGCTCTCTCCTCATTAGAATCCGGTTACCTTCTGAGCCCCTCAGGATGTGGTGGGAACATGCAGACTTGGATTTCATACCAACCCAGTTTTAAACTACTAAAATCTCAATTTCCATAACAGCCTCAGGAAGTAGGTACTATAAACATCACAAAAGGTTTTTTTAAAAAAACACATGGTAGCAACAATATAACAAAATGGCACGAAATAACTAAAGAAACAAAAGCAAGAAGAGAGAAAAGGTCAGGATAACCGTCACGGTGATTGCGTGACCTGGTCATTCTCCTGCTTCTGATGCACCAGTTACTCTAGTTCCTTTAAAAGAAATCAATTTTTTTAAGGTTTTAGCTACACATTGCCACTGGGTGGCGCTCAAGGTCTACAGGAACGTCTTGGAATTGCCGGGAGCCAGTCAATAAAAAGCGGGCAGCCACTGACTGCTTCTCAGACATACTCAGAAAACATTTAAAATATTTTCCCTCTGGTGTTGACGCATAAAGAAGCACAAACACCGAAGGAAAGGAAGTGGCCATCTTTAGGAAGAAAGAAAGCATCTCTGCGACTGAAACAAAACAAAACAGACCAGCTAGGAAAGAGGCAGCCGAAGCAGATTTCAGATCAATAAGGCGCGATCTCCTTTGGCTGAGAGTGTGATGGGCGGCTTACAATAATGACAGAATTGAAGTCCTTGCACAGAGGGTTGT